>NC_091087.1:11858750-12474166 GCF_032405125.1 Capricornis sumatraensis
GCTTTGAAAAACCATTTGTCATCATTTCCTAAAATTGAACATAGGCACATATAACTGAAGAATTTCATTCCTAGGTACATATCAGAAGGACACACACAAGAGCGCCAAAGGAATGCACATTAATGTTCACATGAGCAATGTTAATAGTAACTCAAACGGGCATTTCCCAAATGTCCACCAAGAGTAAAGTGGATATTGTGGTCTGTTTACACTAAGGGATGCTGTGTTGCAATGAAAATGAACAAACTGGTACTTACAACAGTATAGCTTCCTCTTAAAATCTTCATGTTTAGCAAAAAAACTCTAATGGAAAATAAATATTTATATTTCCATTTTTATAACGTTCAAAAACAGATAAAACCAATCTATGATGGTAAAACTCAGAGCAGAGGTTACCTCTGGGGAGAAGAGAGGAATGGTGCCTGGATGAGGCCTGAAGGGACTTTGGGTGCTGGTGATGTTCTGCTTCTTGATGCGGGTGGTGCTTCCATGCGTGCATTCAGTTTGATCCATCAGCAAACTGTACACTTAGGATTAGTATGATGTTCTGTATATACATTACAACTTCTTGAAAGTGGTTAAAAATGAAAAAGCAGAAACCAGCTACTTTTAAGTCCTTACCTTTCTAAGACAGCTGATGTTTAGAGATGACAGTCTCTTCTTTTGTAATATAAATTTTAATACCACAAGTACCTATCTTAAGATATACATAAAATCCCATAGTCTTACTACCATGTAATCCCCATTAACATCTAAAATAATTGCTTCCCAGGTGATACTAGTGGTAAAGAACCTGCCTGCCAATGCAGGAGACTTAAGAGACATGGGTTCAATCCCTGGGTCAGGAAGATTCCCTGGGGGAGGACATGGCAACCCACTCCAGTATTGTTGCCTGGAGAATCCCATGGACGGAGGAGTTTATCAGGCTACAGTCTATAGGTTCACAAAGAGTCAGACACGACTGAGGCTTAGCATACATGCACGCAATGAGTAATACATGTACATAATTAGAGCATTCAAATAATGCAGTAGTAATGTGAAAGTGAAAGTGAAGTTGCTCAGTTGTGTCCGACTCTTTGCGACCTCATGGACTGTAGTCCACCAGGCTCCTCCGTCTATGGGATTTTTCAGGCAAGAATACTGCAGTGGGTTGCCATTTCCTTCTCCAGGAGATCTTCCCAACGCAGGGGTTGAACCCATGTCTCCTACATTGTAGGCAGACTCTTTACCATCTGAGCCACCAGGAAAGTCCCTGTACGTAATTAGAGCATTCAAATAATGCAGTAATAATGTAAATATGTATTAATATTAAATGCAAAGTGAAAAGCTCTCTGCAAAAAGGAAGCACTCTTAACATTCATTATGATTCCATTCAGAAACATGAGTATTTAGCCTGAACTTTTTTTGCTATGCCAGCTCCCCAAACATCCCCAATGCAGCCTGTTTTTGAGACAAACCAAGCTGATTGTCCATGGCAGTAAGACAGAGCACCTAGAGGAGAGTGGCACTGAGCAGTGAGGGAAGGGCAAGGTCGGATTATTTCTGAGAATTTTAAGATTGTTTTATGGGTCCTTTTATGCCAAAACTTAATTAGGATCAGCTAAGGAACACATGTAACAGTTTAGGACTGTCAAAGGCAGCAGGAAAAGGTTTTGGAGTGAGGGGTTCAAAGAGTCATACATTTTTTATGCAGTTTTTTAAACTATCTCGGGATGTTTTCTATTGAGCTGGGTCTTGAGAGACTATGAACACCCAGAGGGGGCACCTTTAACTAATTTGCACTAAGGCTCCATATAGGCAGTTGGCCGCATTGTAAAATATACTCTTGAAACACCAGAGTCTGCACTGAAGTCCACACACTGATCTGTCCCTTGCTTTTTTCTCACCAGTGCATTGTAGGGATCTTTCCCTATCAGCACATGTAGATCTCCTTCATTTCTATAACAGTTGCCAGCAATCCTTAGAAATTTACCAAGTGTTTAACCAGTCTTATATTGTTGGTCACTTGAATGGCTTCTAGTTTCTAGCTCTTATAACACTTCCATGAATATCCTTGGGAGGACATATCTAATTCAGGTTTAAAAACCCCCTCTCTGTTATTTGCTCTGTAACCTGGAGCACGGCTCTTGATGTCTTCACTTTTGTTTACCTCTCTGTTAAATGTGCAGAGAGCCTTCTTTATTATGTCATTTTGACATATAAGACATTTTTCAGCCCACCTTCACATAATAAGCACTCAGTAAATGTCAACTCTTCCAACTGTTCATAATTCCCATGGGGTAAGTTTCTACTAGTGAGAGATTGCTGGGTCAAGGCACACACAGTTTTCATGTAAATAGTTACAAATTGCCTTCCAAAAAGGTGAACAAATTTAAGTTCTACTGACAGTGTTTGAGAGTAGCCATTTCTCTGAAATGGGAATCATCAACTTTTGACCTTTTCTTGTCTAAAAGTTTTAATATCTTACTGTTGTTTTGACTTACATCTCTTTAATGTGAATGGAATGGAACATTTTTGTTTCTTTTACTTGCTTACCCATTTTTCTAGTGGGTCATTTTCCTTAGGTTTCTATGAGGCCATTATGAAGAAATTGACTTCTCTGTCTTTTTGTTTTCTTTTATTTTCTGTGTTTGAGGTCTCCTTTCTGCAGGCTGGAAAGTTGTAGTTCCTCTTAATTGTGGAGTCTGCCTCCTTTGGCTGAGGTTGGACCAATGCCTTGTGAAGGTGTCCTGGTTGGGAGACTTCTGCCTGTGTTGTGGTGCGTTGAGTTAGATCTTGTCTCTCTGAAGGGCAGTGTTGTATCCAGTAGTGTGTTTCAGGGTGCCTATGGGTTTGGTGTGGCTTTGGGCAGCTAATGTTCAGGGTTGTGCTCCTGTTTTGCTAAGCATTGGTATGGGGCATTCAGCCCCAGACCTTGCTGGCTTTTGGGTGGGGTTTGGTTGGAGACCTTTGGGAGGGCTCTTGCCTATTAAAGTCCTATGGGGTTGGGAGTTCTCTAGTGGTCCAAAGTCTTGGAGTTGAGTCTCCCACCCCTGGGGTCCAGGCCCAACCGCTGCCTACAGCATCGAGATTCCATAGGCCACACAGCATAGAAGACAGAATCCCTAGACTAATGGTGAAATAACTCTTAACAGCGCAAGACCACTCAAAGAGATTCACACACTTCCATGGAGAAAGAAAAGGAGAAAAGGAAGAAAAAGGAAAAAAAAAGATAAAAAGAAGACTCAAAAGAGAAGAGAGCAATCAAGCCAATAATCAAACCCCAAATGAAAATGATGCTGAAAACTACTAACAGACTTGCAAAGATACGAAGCCAAAAACAAAAGATAACAAACGACTTCTATCATTTGTCACATAAAATTCTCTGTTTGCCTTGGTCTTATGATTTTATATGTGGTGATTTGGGGGAGTCCATTCATGACTTTTAATTTTTCCAGTAGTAAAATACATCATTCTTTTGCTTAACAGTCTCTGGAATCTGTTTCCTCCTTAGAAAGTCTCCCCTAAACAAAATTCAGGAATAAATACATAAAAAATATATTAAAATACACATAAATACATAAAAAATCAATCATATTTCTTTTTACAGCTTCCATGGATTCACTGATTCTCTGTCCCAGCTAGCATTTATTTTGTTGCAAGAAGTAAGATGGAAAGGAATATTTTTTTAATGGCTTGCTGGTTTTCTTCCAAGGCATTTGCTGAATATTTTCTTTTTTCTTATGTATAAAATGCCACTCTTAAATTCCCATATAAATTTTGTGTCTCCTGCATCTGTGTACTTTCCATTCTGTTTCTGAGGTACTTATCCTATACTCTCTTGTTTTAGTTTGAATAACTTTAAAATTGGTTTTAATATGGTTGGGTCAGTGACCCATCTCTTCTCTTTTACTTCCAAAATTTACTGGCCCATTTTATTTCCAACATTTGTTTTATTACGAGCTAGAAACTGTTGTTATATTCCTCCCCTTCAAATCTTGATGGTATGCTATTTTGAGATTGCTTTAAAGTTATAATTATCTATGGGAGTTACTGTTTTGAGTCATCCTATCCAGGAGTAATGTGTGTATTCCTATTCAGTTAAATCCTCTTTTGTGTCTTTCAGTAGAGTTGAGATTTTGTTCACATCGACCCTGAAATTTCCCTTAAGGTTTATACCTAGGTAATGTATATTTTTTAATTATTATTAAAAATATGATCTTTACTTCCTTTTCATATAAAGGCATATATATATATGTATATATATATACACACATGTATAATATTTAGAAATGGTACTAATTTTGTATGTTAGTTGTGTAGACTGACGGTCCACTTGTATTCTTAATGGCTTTTCAGTTCAGTTCAGTTCAGTCACTCAGTCGTGTCTGACTCTTTGCAACCCCATGAATCACAGCACACCAGGCCTACCTGTCCATCACCAACTCCCAGAGTTCACCCAAACTCATGTCCATCAAGTCGGTGATGCCATCCAGCCATCTCATCCTCTGTCATCCATTCTCCTCCTGCCCCCAATCCCTCCCAGCATCAGAATCTTTTCCAATGAGTCAGCTCTTCGCATGAGGTGGCCAAAGTATTGGAGTTTCAGCTTTAGCATCAGTCCTTCCAATGAACACTCAGGACTGATCTCCTTTAAGATGAACTGGTTGGATCTCCTTGCAGTCCAAGGGACTCTCAAGAGTCTTCTCCAACACCAAAGTTCAAAAGCATCAATTCTTCAGCACTCAGCTTTCTTCACAGTCCAACTCTCACATCCATACATGACTACTGGAAAAAACATAGCCTTGACTAAATGGACCTTGTTGGCAAAGTAATGTTTCTGGTTTTGAATATGCTATCTAGGTTGGTCATAACTTTCCTTCCAAGGGGTAAGTGTCTTTTAATTTCATGGCTGCAATCACCATCTGCAGTGATTTTGGAGCCCCAAAAAACTAAGTCAGACACTGTTTCCACTGTTTCCCCATCTATTTCCTATGAAGTGATGGGACGAGATGCCATGATCTTCATTTTCTGAATGTTGAGCTTTAAGCCAACGTTTTCACTCTCTTCTTTCACTTTCATCAAGAGGCTTTTTAGTTCCTCTTCACTTTCTGCCATAAGGGTGGTGTCATCTGAGGTTATTGATATATCTCCCAGCAATCTTGATTCCAGCTTGTGTTTCTTCCAGCCCAGCATTTCTCATGATGTACTCTGCATATAAGTTAAAATGAGTAGGGTGACAATATACAGCCTCGATGTACTCCTTTTCCTATTTGGAACCAGTCTGTTGTTCCATGTCCAGTTCTAACTGTTGCTTCCTGATCTGCATACAGGTTTCTCAAGAGGCAGGTCAGGTGGTCTGGTATTCCCATCTCTTTCAGAATTTTCCACAGTTTATTGTGATCCACACAGTCAAAGGCTTTGGCATAGTCAATAAAGCAGAAACAGATGTTTTCCTGGAACTCTTGCTTTTTCCATGATCCAGAGGATGTTGGCAATTTGATCTCTGGTTCCTCTGCCTTTTCCAAAACCAGGTTGAACATCTGGAAGTTCACGGTTCGTGTATTGCCGAAGCCTGGCTTGGAGAATTTTGAGTATTACTTTACTAGTCTGTGAGATGAGTGCAATTGTGTGGTAGTTTGAGCATTCTTTTGCATTGCCTTTCTTTGGGATTGGAATGAAATCTGACCTTTTCCAGGCCTGTGGCCACTGCTGAGTTTTCCAAATTAGATGGCATATTGAGTGCAGCACTTTCACAGCATCATCTTTCAGGATTTGAAATAGCTCAACTGGAAATCCATCACCTCCACTAGCTTTGTTCGTAGTGATGCTTTCTAAGACCCACTTGACTTCACATTCCAAGATGTCTGGCTCTAGATTAGTGATCACATCATCATGATTATCTGGGTCATGAAGATTTTTGTACAGTTCTGTATATTCTTGCCACCTCTTAATATCTTCTGCTTCTGTTAGGTCCATACCATTTCTGTCCTTTATCGAGCCCATCTTTGCATGAAATGTTCCCTTCATATCTCTAATTTTCCTGAAGAGATCTCTGGTCTTTCCCATTCTGTTGTTTTCCTCTATTTTTTTGCATTGATCACTGAGGAAAGCTTTCTTATCTCTCCTTGTTATTCCTTTGAATTCTGCATTCAGATGTTTATATCTTTCCTTTTCTCCTTTGCTTTTCGCTTCTCTTCTTTTCACATCTATTTATAAGGCCTCCTCAGACAGCCATTTTGCTTTATTACATTTCTTTTCCATGGGGATGGTCTTGATCCCTGTCTCCAGTACAATGTCACGAACCTCCATCCATAGTTCATGAGGCACTCTGTCTGTCAGATCTAGTCCCTTAAATCTATTTCTTACTTCCACTTCTTGCCACCTCTGCTTAATATCTGCTTCTGTTATGTCTATACCATTTCTGTCCTTTATCGAGACCATCTTTGCATGAAATGTTCCCTTGGTATCTCTAATTTTCTTGAAGGGATCTCTAGTCTTTCCCATTCTGTTGTTTTCCTCTATTTCTTTGCACTGATCGCTGAGGAAAGCGATCATAAGGGATTTGATTTATGTCCTACCTGAATGGTCTAGTGGTTTTCCCCACTTTCTTCAATTTAAGTCTGAATTTGACAATAAGGAATTCATGATCTGAGCCATAGTCAGCTCCTGGTCTTGTTTCTGCTGACTGTATAGAGTTTCTCCATCTTGGGCTGCAAAGTATAATCAGTCTGATTTCGGTGTTGGCCATCTGGTGATGTCCATGTGTAGAGTCTTCTCTTGTGTTGTTGGAAGAGGGTGTTTGCTATGACCAGTACATTCTCTTGGCAAAACTCTATTAGCCTTTGCCCTGCTTCATTCTGTATTCCAAGGCCAAATTTACCTGTTACCCTAGGTGTTCCTTGACTTCCTACTTTTGCATCCAGTCCCCTGTAATGAAAAGGACATCTTTTTGGGTGTTAGTTCTAAAAGGTCTTGTAGGTCTTCATAGAACCATTCAACTTCAGCTTCTTCAGCGTTACTGGTTGGGGCATAGTCTTGGATTACCATCATATTGAATGGTTTGCCTTGTAAATGAACAGAGGTCATTCTGTTGTTTTTGACATTGCATCCAAGTACTGCATTTTGGACTCTTTTGTTGACCCATGATGGCTACTCCATTTCTTCTAAGGGATTCCTGCCCACAGTAGTAGATATAATGGTCATCTGAGTTAAATTCACCCATTCCAATCCATTTTAGTTCACTGATTCCTAGAATGTCGACATTCACTCTTGCCATCTCGTTTGACCACTTCCAATTTGCCTTGATTCATGGACCTGACATTCCAGGTTCCTGTGCAATATGGCTCTTTACAGCTTCGGACCTTGCTTCTATCACCAGTCACATCCACAACTGGGTATTGTTTTTACTTTGGCTCCATCCCTTCATTTTTTCTGGAGTTATTTCTCCACTGATCTCCATAAGCATATTGGGCACCTACCAACCTGGGGAGCTCCCCTTTCAGTATCCTATTATTTTGCCTTTTCATAGTGTTCATGGGGTTCTCAAGGCAAGAATATGAAGTGGTTTACCATTCCCTTCTCCAGTGGACCAAATTCTTTCAGACCTCTCCACCATGACCCTCCCATCTTGGATGACCCCTCACGGCATGGCTTAGTTTCATTGAGTTCGACAAGGCTGTGGTCTGTGTGATCAGATTGGCTAGTTTTGTGTGATTATGGTTTCAGTGTGTCTGCCTTCTGATGCCCTCTCGCAACACCCACCGTCTTACTTGGATGTGGGGTATCTCTTCACGGCTTCTCCAGCAAAGCGCAGCTGTTGCTCCTTACCTTGGATGAGGGGTATCTCCTCACGGCCGCCCCTCCTGACCTTGAACGTGAAGTAGCTCCTCTCGGCCCTCCTGCACCCACACAGCCGCCACTCCTTGGACATGGATTTTCAGCTCTTCCTAAAAATCAGCGATGGATGTGGATATTGAATTACATTTCTTGGGGTGCTGATCTAGTCATTTTTTACTCTGTTAATGTGATCTCATATTAGTTTCTTACTACTGGCTATCTGCCTGCAATGCAGGACGCCAGGTTCAATTCCTGGGTTGGGAAGCTCTCCTGGAGTAGGAAATGGCAACCCACTCCAGTATTCTGGCCTAGAAGATCCCATGGACAGAGGAGCCTGGCAAGCTACAGTCCATGGGGTCACAAGAGTCAGACATGACTTAGTGACTAAACCACCACCACTGGGCTAGCCTGGCATTCAGGGAACCAACTCTTGGTCATGATGTATTATTTTAAAATTTACTCAAAATATGTTTTTGCTAATATTCTGTGAAATATTTTAGAATGAATTTTATTAAAGTATTTTTCTACAGTTTTCTACTTTTGTTCTAAATGTTCTTTGTATAAATATTGTGTAGAGCTGATAAAGAAAAATTTGGAAGGTTCTTTTCTTGCTCCTTTGTTACTTTACTCTTTCCCTTATTTTTTTTATTGCTTGCTCTGAGTATTACGTTTTACATACATAACTGATCACTGGTTTTGGCATTTTTACAAGTTCAAGTGACGTGCGAGAATCTTATTTCCCTCTGTCTCTTTACCATCCTCCATTTATAATTGTTTAAATATTTCCTGTATATACTTTGAGAATCACATCAGATAATGTTATAATTTTTGCTCCAATCCTCAAACTTAATTTAGAAAAGTTGAACAAAGAAGGCTACATATTTGCTCTCACCCATACCCTTTTTGTTATATTCTCTTCTGTCTTGAAATTCTAAGATTCCTTATTTTATTGTGTTTTTCTATTTCAAGGACTCTCTTTGAACATTGTTTAGGGTAGGTGCTTATAATATTTCATTTTGTTTACCTGATAATATTTTCATTTTCCCTGCATTTCTGAAGGACAGGTTCACTGAATATAGAATTACAGAATAAATATATACCTAAATAACTATCAAATTATAGTTATTTTCTTTTAGCACTTGGAAGCTGTTGTGTCAACTTCCTTCTGGTTTTCATGGTTTCCAATGAGAAATCTGCTGTGATTTGAATGATTTATACTCTATTGATAGTTATTATTTGTGTCTTGCTGCTACAAGAACTTTCCCTTGTTTTTTGCTTTTAAGTTTGATTATAACATGTACTGATAATGAATTTCTTTGGGTTTATCCTGTATTGTGTTTTCTTAGCTTTTAAAATCTGTATGCTTATGTCTTTTACTGAATCTGAGAAATTTTCAGTCATTATTTATTTGAATGCTTTTTCAGCCCCCTCTTTTTCTTCTTTTCACTTGGAACTCAAATGACACAAATGTCAGCACTTTCATTAGACTCCCATAGGCCCCTGAGGTTTTGGTTTGCTCATGGTTTTAGTTTTATTCACTCTATTTTCTCTTTGTTGTTTAGACTGGACAATTTTTACTGTATTAATTTCAAGATCATGAATTCTTTACTCTGTCATCTCTATTTTGTTGTTGAGAGAAACAACATAAAACTCCACTGAGTTTTAAAATTTTGGTTATTGTATTTTTTAATTCTAAGATTTCTATTTGGTTTTCCTTTATGTCTTTATTACTTTGCTGAAACTTTTTCACATTTCCATTTATTTCAAGCATGTTTGTAACTGTTCCTTGAGGCATTTTTAAAATTGAGAACTGCTTTAAAATGCTTGTCAAGAAGCAAATAATAAAATGAAAGTAGAAATGAATAAAAGTGAAAGCAAAAACAATAAGAAAAGGCAATGAAATGAGCTGATTCTTTGAAAAGAGTCAATAAAATGGAAAGACTTAAAAAGATAATATACAATAATCAATATCAAGAATGACATAGGTACTACAATTATAGACCTTGAATCTTTGAAAAAGACAGTAAAAGAATACTATAAACAACTTAATTTCATTCAATAACTCAGAAGAAATGGACCAATTCCTTGAAAATTGCAACCTACTGCTGCTGCTAAGTTGCTTCAGTCATGTCCGACTCTGTGCGACCCCATAGACAGCAGCTCACCAGGCTCCCCTATCCCTGGGATTCTCCAGGCAAGAACATTGGAATGGGTTGCCATTTCCTTCTCCAATGCGTGAAAGTGAAGTCGCTCAGTCCTGTCCAATTCTTTGTGACCCCATGGACTGCAGCCTACCAGGCTCCTCCGTCCATGGGATTTTCCAGGCAAGAGTACTGGAGTAGGTTGCCATTGCCTTCTCCAACCTACTACTACTACTTAGCAAAGGTAAAGTAGATAACTTGAGCAGCACTGTACCTATAAAAGAAATAAGAGTTTCTAATTAGAAAGCCCCCCCAAAAGGAAATATGCTATCCCATACAGTTTAACTTGTAAGAATTACCAAACATGTTTAAAAGTTAACACCAATTTAACACAATCTCTTCCAGCAAGAAAAGAAGGTGAAAACATTTCTGAAACCAGAATTGCCTCAAAAATTACCACAAATACAGTACAAGAAAATACAATCATCTATCAAAATCTCCCATGACTTTGTTGCAAAATTCCTCAATAGAATGCTAACAAATTGAACCCAGCATTGTGTGTTTTTTTAATTACATACCGTTACCACATGTGATTATTCCTACTATGTGAGACTGGATCAATGTTTGAAAATCAATTACCCTAAGCAATGACACCCCACTCCAGTACTCTTGCCTGGAAAAGCCCATGGACGGAGGAGCCTGGTAGGCTGCAGTCCATGGGGTTGCTAACAGTTGGGCATGACTGAGTGACTTCATTTTCACTTTTCACTTTCATGCATTGGAGAAGGAAATGGCAACCTACTCCAGTATTCTTGCCTGGAGAATCCCAGGGACAGGGGAGCCTGGTGGGCTGCTGTCTATGGGGTCGCACAGAGCTGGACATGACTGAAGCGACTTAGCAGCAGCAGCAGCAGCAGCAGCAGCAGCAGCAACCATATGAACAAGTTAAGAAAAAATATATATGATTTGTCAATCAATGCAGGAAGAGCATTGGACAAAATCTATCAAAGACATTATAAAAATTCATCAATCTAGTAATAGAGGAAATCCTTAAACTTAATGAAGAGCACCTACAAAGTAACCTAACATCATAGTTAAAGGAAAAACAATCCTTTGCCCCTAAAACTGATCGAGGAAAGGATGTCTCCTCTTAGCACTGTTATTCTGACCACCTGGCAACATGGCATTGGAGGTTCTAACTGCTGTAATAAGACAGTAAAAAGAAACAAAAGGCTCACAGATTAAAAAGGAAGGAAAAAACTCCTTATTTTCTGATAATGTTATCTATGTAAAAAATGAATCTACAAAATCCTCACAAAATTTTACCACATATGAATTCATCAGGTCAGAGGACATAAAATCATCACACAAAGAATTAACTGAAATTCTACTTATTAAAAATGAACATGTAGAAACCAACTGAAACCATGATGCCATTTCCAGTTTTCCAATAAAATGAAAAACTTAGCTATAAGTGTAACACATTCAGGGTCTGTATACTGAAATTTGCAAAATTCCAAAGAAAGAAATAGAGAAAGACTTTAAAAATAGAAGGTAAGTCCTATGTTCATGGATTGGAAGACTCAACTTAGTAAAGATGTTGATTCTCTGCAAACTGATCTCTAGTTTTAATAAAGTTTCTATCAAACCACCACTTAATTTTATTTGTTTTTGTGGACATCAACAAGCTTTTTGTAAAATCTATATGGGAAGGTATGGCAGTAGAGTAGGTAAAACAACCTTGAAAAGAATAAAGTGGGAGGAAAAACTTTACCTGATACTAAAAATAGGAGAAGGAGTACGTCAAGGCTGTATATTGTCATCCTGCTTATTTAACTTATATGCAGAGTACACCATGAGAAACGCTAGAATCAAGATTGCTGGGGGAAATATCAATAACCTCAGATATGCAGATGACACCACCCTTATGGCAGAAAGTGAAGAGGAACTAAAAAGCCTCTTGATGAAAGTGAAAGAGGAGAGTGAAAAAGTTGGCTTAAAGCTCAACATTCAGAAGACTAAGATCATGGCATCTGGTCCCATCACTTCATGGGAAATAGATAGGGAAACAGTGGAAACAGTGTCAGACTTTTTATTTTATTTTTTGGGGCTCCAAAATCACTGCGTATGGTGACTGCAGCCATGAAATTAAAATACGCTGACTCCTTGGAAGGAAAGTTATGACCAACCTAGATAGCATAATGAAAAGCAGAGACATTACTTTGCCAACAAAAGTCCGTCTAGTCGAGGCTATGGTTTTTCCAGTGGTCATGTATGGATGTGAGAGTTGGACTGTGAAGAAAGCTGAGCACCAAAGAATTGATGCTTTTGAACTGTGGTGTTGGAGAAGACTCTTGAGAGTCCCTTGGACTGCAAGGAGATCCAACCAGTCCATTCTAAGGGAGATCGGTCCTGGGTGTTCTTTGGAAGGAATGATGCTAAAGCTGAAATTCCAGTACTTTGGACACCTCATGTGAAGAGTTGACTCATTGGAAAAGACTCTGATGCTGGGAAGGATTGGGGGCAGGAGGAGAAGGGGATGACAGAGCATGAGATGGCTGGATGGCATCACCAACTCAATGGACATAAGTTTGAGTGAACTCCGGGAGATGGGTATGGACAGGGAGGCCTGGCGTGCTGCAATTCATGGGGTCACAAAGAGTCAGACACGACTGAGCGACTGAACTGAGCTGAACTGAGCTGAAAGCTTACTATGTAGCTTTACAGTAATCAGGACAGGGTGGTATTGGTGGAGGGATATCTGTGTGTATGTGTGTGTGTGCTCAGTTGCTCAGTCATGTCTGACTGTTTGTGACCTCATAGAGTATAGCCCACCAAGCTCTTCTGTTCTTGGAATTATCCAGGCAAGAATACTGGAATGGGGAGCCATTCCTGATAGCTTACGGTGAGCGGTGTCGGATTCGTGACCTCTGAAGGAGAGAAATTAGCTTTGGGACCAGAGACAAGGCTTTAGGCACTTAGAGCTTCATGTGGCAAAAGTTTTATCACAGTGAAAAAGGGATAGAGAGAGACACAGATATCAGAAGGGGCCGGAGAGTGCCCCACTGGCCTGTCTTATCAAGGTTTTTTATATAATTTTTAGTTGGTTACTAACAACAGAAAGGTCTTACCAGACCCACTCCCACAACATGCATCTTAAGATAACAGGATTAGTCAGAAGGTTCTTAAGAAGGAGAAACGTGTCCTTGAGCAAGATACATTGTTGTTATATAACTGTTGGTACAGAGTTTAAGGAAAAACATACCCCTCAGTAAGATGAGTTGTTTTATTATGTAATCATTAGCTCTGGCCTTAAAGAAAGTTAGTCTTAGAAGAAATAGATTGTTGCCATAACAACTCAGAGTTTAAGAAAAAAAATCTTGACTAAGAAGAGGTAAGAGGGTAAGTGAAGTCACTCAGTAGTGTCTGACTCTTTGCAACCCCATGGACAGTAGCCTGCACCAGGCTCCTCCGTCCATAGGATTTTCTAGGCAAGAGTACTGGAGTGGGTTGCCATTTCCTTCTCCAGGGAATCTTCCCAACCTAGGGATCGAACCCAGGTCTCCCATATTGTAGACAGACACTTTACTGTCTGAGACACCAGGAAAGTTCGACTGAGAAGGAGAGTAGAAAAGAAATGTTTGTCCTTTACTCCTCCTCAAGAGCACCAGACTCCTTACCCACCTACCTAAGAATTAGCTCTCTCATTCTCTTCTCCAGATGATGTTCATGACCCAGGGGTTGAACCTGGGTCTCTGCATTGCAGGTGGATTCTTTACCAACTGAGTCACCAGGGAAGCCTGGCGGGGGATCGACACATAGATTAACAGAACCAAAGAGGGATCCCAGAAATTCATCTACACAAATGTCCAGCTTATTTTGACAAAGGTGAAAAGCCATTCAAACAAGGAAAGATAGCATTTTCAAGAAAATGTGCTAGAGAAACGAGACATTAAATGAGCCTCAACCCAAATATCATGTCTATATGAATCACAGACTTAAAAGTGTAAAATAAAAACTGTTAGAGGAAAAAAAAAAATGGGAGAAAGTCTTGAGGTTCTTGTTCTCAGACAAGGAATTCTTACACTTGACACCAAGAACCCAGGTCTCCTGCATTGCAGGCAGATGCTTTAACCTCTGAGCTACCAGGGAAGCTCAAAAGTATGATCCATAAGAGAAAAATATTGATAAATTTATCTTATCAAAATTAAAATATTTTCTCTGTAAAAGACTTTGTTAAGAGGATGAAAAGGCAAGCATATCCACAGACTAAGAAAAAGTTTTGCAAATCATATATTTGACAAGGGACTTGTATGCAGAATATACAAAGAACTCTCAAAATTCAATATCAAGAAAACAATTGAATTAGAAAATGGGGAAAAGCTATGAACAGATATTTCTATTCATGAAGATATATAGATGGAAAATAAGCACGGGAAAAGATGTTCAATATCAGTAGTCATTTGAATTTATAAATTCAAACCACAATGAGATATTACTACACACCTTCCAAAATAATTAAAATAAAAAATATTGATAACACCAAATGTTAGTGAAGAGGCAGAGAGACTTCATCACTCATTTATTGCTTGTAGGAATGTAAAATAACCATCCATTCTGGAAAACAGTTTAGCAATTAAAAAACAAAAAACAAACTAAAGAGGTAACTACCATATGAATCACGAACTGCACTTGAGAATTTATCCCTGAGAAATCGAAGCTTCAATTCACACAAAAATGTATATATAAGTGTGCACAGTAGATTTATCAATAATGACTCCAACTGGGGCTAAGAAGAGGAAGTTCGTCGTTGATGGCATCTTCAAAGCTGAACTAAATGAGTTTTTCACTGAGGAGCTGGCTGAGGTGAGGTCTATGTTATTCCAACCAGGACAGAAATCATTATCTTGGCCACCAGGACACAGAATGTTCTTGGTGAGAAGGGCCGGTGGATTCTGGGAATTGACTGCTGTGGTTCAGAAGAGATTTGGCTTCCCTGATGGCAGTGTGTAGAGCTTTATGCTGAAAAGGTAGCCACAGGAGGTCTGTGTGCCATTGTCCAGGCAGAGTCTCTGTGTTACAGACTGGTCGGTCCTCCACCCTCCTGTGTGGCAGGCCTGCTGTGGTACGCTGCAGTTCTTCCTGGAGAGTGGGGCCAAAGGCTGCGAGGCGGTAGTGTCTGGGAAACTCTGAGGACAGAGGGCTGAATCCATGCATGGCTAAGTCCATGCAGATGGCCTCATGAGCCACAGTGGGGACCTCTTAGCTACTATGTTGAGCCTACCGTGCGCCCCGTGCTGTTCAGACAGGGTGTGCTGGGCGTCAAGGGAAAGAGCATCCTGCCTTGGGACCCAACTGGTAAGACTGGCCCTCAGAAGCCTCTTCCACCTTTGTGGAAGCCAAAGGTGAAACACTGCCTGCCACCCTCGTCTCTAAACAGAAGAGTGGGAAGCCTGAGCTGCCTGCATGCCCCAGCTGGTACCCACAGCAAAATCGGTCTCCTTGGCCACTGGATCGGGAGTTTGGATGCTGCTCTATAAAGATGTTTAATAAAAAATGTTTTAAAGAAAAAAAAAATAACTCCAACGGGAAACAATTCAGTTCTTCAATGGATGAATGGTTAAACAAATTTGTACATCTGTATCATGGAATTCTATTCAGTAATAAAAAGGAATAAATTACACACAACAACCAGGATAGATCTTAAGGAAATTATGCTGAGTGAGAAAAACCAATCTCCAAAAGTTACATACTGAATGATTCCATTTCTATAATATTTTTGAAAGTAAAAGTCGCTTAGTCGTGTCTGACTCTTTGCGACCCCGTGGACGATACAGTCCATGGAATCTCCAGGAATCTCCAGGCCAGAATACTGGAGTGGGTAGCCTTTCCCTTCTCCAGGGGCTCTTCCCAACCCAAGGGATCCAACCCAGGTCTCTTAAACTCATGTGATTATAGACATGAGAAACAAGTGGGTGGTTTCTAGGAGTTAGGATTTGAGGGAGGGGTGGCTCCAAAAGCGTAGCCCAAGGGAGCCTTGCAGTGACAGAGCAGTTCTGGATCTCAAGATGCTAGATGCACAAAACTCCTATGTGACAAATTTCATAGAACCACACACACACACACATGCATGCACATGGCTGTTTATACAACTGGCAACACCTTAATAAACTCTGTGGGTTGTACTAATGTCAGTATCATGGATCTGATATTATAGTCACGCAAAATGCTACCTTTGTGGGATTAGGGGTACAGAGTACAGAGGACGTACTATACGTTTTTCCCTACGTATTGTAAATCTTCTCCCAAATTAGTTTCGTAAATTTCCTTGTCACATAATTCCAACTTCTGAATCTTCTCAAAATTGGTGTTTGTCAATTGTATTTTCTCATTCAAGTTGAGATTTTCTGACAATGATTTTCAACTGAATCCTGAACACTGTGAGTACTGTGTTATGAGACACTAGCTTTTATTCAGGTCTTCTGTCTTATCAGTGTCTACTTACTGCTTGCTGGAGGTGGAAGTCCAGCCACCCTACTTTGCCTGTGCTGACACCCAGGGACAGAAGGTGCCCCATTACTCTAAGAGCTCAGGGACCCCACTAGATGTTTGCTGACACAAACACCACCCTGGCGCTTCCATACTCCCACTGACACTGCAGAGTGGGATAAGGACTCACTGTTGTTGGGAGGCTATAAAAGTCTCAGCTCCCCACTCCAGCGTCTCTGACACCACCAACCCAATGAGGGTGGGGATGTGTCTTGTCACAACTTGTGAGCATCTAGGCCCCTCTTATATTTTGGCTACAGGAGTAGGGTGAAGCCCTTGTTTTTGCCACAGTGCTTGACTGGAGTAGGGGAGTTATCACCTAGACGTCATGTTCTAGACAGAGCAGGCTTTTGGGAGGGCTGTCTGTGTTGTCGTTATTTCTGGATTGCTGGCTTCTCCAGCTCCCACTGTTGGATACAGGAGGCAGAAGGGAAACCCGAGGAACCTGCCTCTGTGTTGCTCTTTGGTCCTGTGGTCCCAGCCAGCCTGACTGCTTTCCTCCACCTCTCAGTGTCTTCTTGTGCTTATTTGATGTATAGTATCCAGAGGTTATGACTGTGCTTAGTGGGAAGAACAGGGAGAAGTGCCCTTACTCCATCTTTTCCAGAAGACTTTCATTTCATGTTAATTCCTTTTATTTTATTGATATAATATTTATATTTGTTATAAATTCTCTGTAATCTTATTTTCAGTTTTTGAAAAAATTTGTATTGGGGTAGAGTTGATTTTAGTTTCTGCTATACAGAAAAGTGAATCAGTTTTATATATCCACTCTTTTTTGGATGTTTTTCCCATACAGGTCATTACAGAGTATTGAGTAGAGTTTCCTGTGCTATATGGTAGTTATCTATTTGGGCTTCCCTGGTTGTTCAGATGGTAAAGAATCCACCTGCAACGCAGGAGACCTGGATTCTATCCCTGGGTTGGGAAGACCCCGTGGAGAAGGGAACGGCTACACACTCCAGTATCCTGTCCTGCAGAATTCCATGGACAGAGGAGCCTGGTAGGCTACAGTCCAGGGGGTCGCAAAGAGCTGGACACGACTGAACAGCTTTCACTTTCACTTTACTGGGTTGGCCAAAATGTTTGTTCAGGTTTTTGTACAATATTACAAACCTGAATGAATGAACTTTTTGGCCAAGCCACAATATTTTATATATAGTAGTGTGTATATGTGGAGAAGGCAATGGCTCCCCACTCCAGTACTGTTGCCTGGAAAATCCCATGGATGGAGGAGCCTGGTAGGCTGCAGTCCATGGGGTCGCGAAGAGTCAGACAGGACTGAGTGACTTCACTTTCACTTTTCACTTTGATGCACTGGAAAAGGAAATGGCAACCCACTCCAGTGTTCTTGCCTGGAGAATCTCACGGACAGGGGAGCCTGGTGGGCTTCCATCTATGGGGTCGCACAGAGTCCGACACGACTGAAGCAACTTAGCAGCAGCAGCAGCAGCAGCAGTGTGTATATGTCAATCCCAATGCCCCATTTTATCCTTCTCCCCCATTCCCCTCCCTGATAACCATAAAATTGTTTTCTACATCATGACTCTATTTCTGTTCTGGAAATAAGTTACTTTGTACATTTTTTTAGATTCCATATACAAGCAATAGCATATGACATTTCTCTTTCTCTGACTACCTTCACTCAGTATGACAATCTCTAGGTCCATCCATGTTGCTGCAAACGGCATTATTTTGTTCTTTTTATGCCTGAGTAATATTCCATTGTATATATGTACATCTTTATCCATTCCTCTGTTGACGGACATTTGGGCTGCTTCTGTCTCCTATCTACTGTAAATACTGCTTCACTGAACATTTGGGTACATGTATCTTTATGAATAACGATTTTCTTTAGATCTATCCCTCATAGTGGGATTGTGAGGTCATATGGTACTTCTGTTTTTAGTTTTTTAAAGGGATCTCTATAATGTTCTCTATTGTGGCTGTTCCAATTTACATTCCCACTAGCAGTTTAGGAGGGTTCCCTTTTCTCCACACCCTCTCCAGCATATATTGTTTGAAGATATTTTGATGATGGCCACTCTGGTGGCACTAGTGGTAAAGAACCCACCTGCCAATGCAGGAGACTTAACAGATGTGGGTTCGATACCTGGATTGGGAAGATCCCCTGGAAGAGAGAGGGCATGGCAACCCACTCCAGTATTCTTGCCTGGAGAATTCCATGGACAGAGGAGCCTGGTGGGCTACAATCCATGGAGTCACAAAGAGTCAGACACTTAAGCAACTTAGCAGGTAGGTACCCTCTCTGACCAATGTGAGCTGATCACCTCATCAGAGTTTTGATTTGCATTTCGCTACTAATTAGTGATATTGAGCATCTTTGCATGTGCTCTGTGGCTATCTTTGGAAACACGCCTATTTAGATCTTCTGCCCACTTTTTGATTGTGCTGTTTGTTTTTGTTATTGAGCTGCATGAGCTGTTGTATATTTTGGAGATTAATCCCTTATTGGTCACTTCATTTTCAGATATGTGGTTGCCTTTTCACTTTGTTTATGGTTTGCTGAATTCTCCCTCCTTTCCTATCTTCTGTTAAAAAAAATTAATAAACAGAAACCTCAATTAAATAGGATAGGAGACCAGAAGGGGGAGCTCTCACATCCTATGATGACAGCAGGGCCCAACAAGAAGAAAGACCTGGTAAGAACTGATCAAATTTTTAAACTGCACAGAAGAAAATGCTAAGCTAAAAATCAGTGAAAAAATGGAGAGGATATTCCTGCAGTACCTTAGGGTTGAGACAAAGACCCACCAAGCTCTCAGAGGAAAGGCCAGAAGCAGTTTCCATGTTTACATTCTAGGGCCTGAGGTGAGCCAGATATAGACTGATCCCTAAGCTGCTTACAAGGGATACACTTTAAATATAAGTACATAGAAAGTTTGGACTAGAATCATGGAAAATAATTTACCACAGAAAAATTTTCCAAAACTAAAATGCAGATTCCACTGTAGTAGAAGACTAAAACTCACCTCTTTTAATAACAGAAGCAGCAGACCACAAAATATTTAAAAAAAAAGATTCAGGTACAGATGATCTGAATAAGACAATCAACAAACTTGATCTAATTAACACACTGAGAACATCTGGTAAAATGTTAACATTCCCATCAAATACACAAATCAAAATCAACTACATGCTGGGCCAGAAAGAAAGCCACAGTCTATTTCTTTGTGACAGGACAGAGTATGTTCTTGTTCATAGAAAACAGTAACTATAATATATTAGAAAATGTCCAGCTGCCTAGAAATTAAAGACTATAGTTATAAATAACCCAGGTTGAAAAATTAGAAACAAAAATTTGAAAATATTTTTAAATTAACTGGTTGGTTTATTTTTGGCTGCGCTGGGCCTTCCTTGCTGCGTGTGGACTCTCTCTGGTTGTGGTAAGTGGGCCTCTCACTGTGGGGGCTTTTCTTATTGTGGTGCCTGGGCTCAGTTGCCCCAAGGCATGCAGGATCTTCTTGGACCAGGGATTGAATCCGTGTCCCCTGCATTGGCAGGCGAACTCTCAACCAATGGACCAGCCAGGAAGCCCCTGAAAATATTGTAAAATGGATGATAAAGCAGGGGCTCAAGGACAGACTCCATGAAATCACCAACACAGATCTAGGGACCTGTGCCACACAGCAATAGGAAGTGATGGTAGTATATCAGTTAGTGTCCAGTCGGGAACAGAAACCACATGTGATTTAAACAAGGGAAGTTTAATATAAAGCTATACTATTAAGCCATGATAAAAGAGAAAATATAACTTACAACAGAATCCTAGGACTGAGGAAGAGTGCCCAAGGAGGAATAAACTGGAAAGTGTTATCAACCATGGTCCTTGGACTCTAATCAGTAGAAATGAAGAGGTCTGATGAGCAATTCAGGTAAGACTTCACCGTGAGAACATGTTAACAGGTGCCTAACTGGGTCTTGGAGGAGAGTGGGCTGGTTCTTTAAATGGGCTGAGGGTGGGGCACTGGTGGGCCTGGCCAGAGGAATGCTTTGGGTGGTCTTCTCACACCCTCCTGGTGGTGCTGTAAACAGGAATCATACTCCTGGCACTTAGAAGGGGCAGTTGATTTGTGGGCTTTTCGAATCGTATTGCTCATAATTGCCCCATTTGCGCCTGCAGACAGTTATTTTGAGTCCCTTGTAGCTTCTCGGTTTCCCATTGCTGGAGTATAGATGGAGGA
Organism: Capricornis sumatraensis; assembly: GCF_032405125.1. Lineage (NCBI taxonomy): Eukaryota > Metazoa > Chordata > Mammalia > Artiodactyla > Bovidae > Capricornis > Capricornis sumatraensis. Next base: position 11,879,464 of record NC_091087.1, read on the forward strand.
GACATCTGTGTGCAAGCGCAAGCACTCCAGTAGAGGGTCCCAGGTCCCAGCCTAGCTCCCACCCCTGGCGGAGTAGTTCCCGGCCTTGCCTAGAGCAGAGCTGGACCACGGTTGCTGAGCCAGCAGAAAGCAACCCTGGGAGGCAGACGAGCCACAGCTTGAAGCTGGGAGTGAAGCGTGCAGGAGGAGCGGAGGTGCTGACGCAGATGGGAGGCCAGGACTGTGCCGTCTCCAAGAAGGCCACAGGGAGAGGAGAAGCAGGCCGGGCTGGGGTTGCCACGTTGCCAAAGAAAACGCGTCCTGGCCGTGTGGCTTCGGTGAGCATTGCTGGGTGTCCCCCCTCGCAGTGCTGACTCAGTACGCAGCCCCTGGAAGGCACAGGACAGCCCTTTTCCCTGGCGGTCTCCCTCCAGCTGTCTCTCTGCTGAGAAAGGTTACCCCCTCTCTCTCACTCTTTAGTCGCTCAGCTGTGTGGACTCTTGTGACCCCATAGATTGTAGCCCGCCAGGCTCCTCTGTCCATGGGAGTCTCCAGGATAGAATACTGGAGTGGGTTGCCATTTTTTTCTCCAGGGGATCTTCCCAACCCAGGGATCAAACTCAGGTGTCCTGCATTGCAGGCAGATTCTTTACCGAATTAGCTATGAGGGAAGCTGAAGGTTACCATGCTGCTGCTGCTAAGTCGCTTCAGTCATGCCTGAGTCTGTGCGACCCCATAGACGGAAGCCCACCAGGCTCCTCTGTCCCTGGGATTCTCCAGGCAAGAACACTGGAGTGAGTTGCCATTTCCTTCTCCAATGCATGAAAGTGAAAAGTGAAAGTGAAGTCGCTCAGCCGTGTCCGACTCTTTGTGACCCCATGGACTGTAGCCTACGAGGCTCTGCCATCCATGGGACTTCCCAGGCAAGAGTACTGGAGTGGGATGCCATTGCCTTCTCTGGAAGGTTACCATGGTGTCCCCTTAACGGAGAGCTGCCTAAAGAGCTCTGTCTGCTGTTGCAGTGCACTGCAAGGTGCACTGGGGGCTGAGAGGCGATGAACTGATAACTGGTACAATTACTTTTGGTAAATAGTACCAGTTCAATTGCAGATACATATGGAAAATGTATTTTTGCCCATTCCTGCACTATGTGCAAAATTAGTTCTATAGGCAATGAATCTAAATGTTAAAGATAAGAAGGAAACATAAATTTTTTAGAAAGATTTCTAGATTTCAGAGCACTCTCTAGCTTTTCAGAATGTTTTCTAGATTTTAAGAAGAAAACATAGGCTATATCATCATTACTTGGTAATAGTCAAGTATTTCTTAAGAGGATATGAAAAGCACTAATAAAAGTGAAATTTCTTAAATTGGACTGTGTTAAGATTTAAAACACCTGTTCTTCAAAACCCTGGTGGCTCCATGGTAAAGAATCCACCTGCCAGTGCAGGAGGCACAGGAGACAAGGGGTTGGATCCCCAATCCTGGAAGATCCCACTTGCGGCCCCGCAAAGCAACTAAGCCCCTTCACCACAGCTTTTGAGCCTGTCCTCTGGAGCCGGGAGCTGCAGATACGGAGCCCATGTGCTATATCTGCTGACACCCGAGTGCCCCAGAGCCCACGCTCTGCAGGAGGAGAAATCGCTGCAGTGAGAAGCCCTTGCGCCACAACTGGAGAGCAGCCGCCGCTTGCTGCAAGACTCAGCACAGTCAGAAATAAATGAATACAGTGACCCAGTTCCATAGCAGAGCTGAGCTCGGAAGTGACAGCACTTAGCCTAGGACCTCCCCTATTTCATGTGAAGCTTGTACTAATAGCACCAAAGTCATCCCTATCACCACATATTTTTATTTGAAGATAAATAAAATTTCAAGTTTATTTTCTCAATGTAGGTGAGTTCTATTTGAAGAAAATCCTGCTACTGGGGACTTAACTGAAGGGGAAATCTGGGCAATTTCCAAACTTCACTCTAGAAAAACTTCCCTTGCAGCTTTCCCTTTAAAAGGTCAGAGTCCCACTGTACTTTTTAAAGCACAGTTCAGTTAGGAAGAATTCAGTCTACATGCAGATTTTTCAGGAATGTTCGGATGCATCAACTTATGTACACCTTTGTTCTGATCGCTTTTTTTCTCTGTTGAGTATCTTCCATTCTAAAAATAAGCCACATGGTAGTATGAGATTGGTTTGGTCACTGGGCACAGTATTTGAATCACTTATAACAAGATAAGTAGTAGTTACAATCAACTTTATTGTTGTATTTAAAAACTGTCCTTTTATACAAGACAAAGAATGTGAGCTCAGCTTATGTATTAATATTGGCTTGAACACAAGTATCTAATTTAATTCCTTCTCAAAAGTCCACTGAAACTAAAATAGCAGATTTCTTTTTTTTAATATAAATGTATTTATTTTAACTGGAGGCTAATTACTTTACAATATTGTATTGGTTTTGCCATACATCAACATGAATCCACCACAGGTGTACTCGTGTTCCCCATCTGGAACGCCCCTCCCACCTCCCTCACCATACCGTCCCTCTGGGTCATCCCAGTGCACCAGCCCCGAGCATCCTGTATCATGCATCAAACCTGGACTGGCGATCCATTTCACATATGATATTATACATGTTTCCATGCCATTCTCCCAAATCATCCCACCCTCGCCCTCTCCCACAGAGTCCAAAAGACTATCCTATACATCTGTGTCTCTTTTGCTGTCTACATACAGGGTTATTATTACTATCTTTCTAAATTCCATATATATGCATTAGCATACTGTATTGGTGTTTTTCTTTCTGGCTTCCTTCACTCTGTATAATAGGCTCCAGTTTCATCCACCTTATTAGAACTGATTCAAATGCATACTTTTTAATGGCTGAGTAATACTTCATTGTGTATATGTACCACAGCTTTCTTATCCATTCATCTGCTGATGGACATCTAGGTTGCTTCCATGTCCTGGCTATTATAAACAGTGCTGTGATGAACATTGGGGTACATGTGTCTCTTTCAATTCTGGTTTCCTCAGTGTGTATGCCCAACAGTGAGATTGCTGGGTCATATGGCAGTTCTATTTCCAGTTTTTTAAGGAATCTCCACACTGTTCTCCATAGTGGCTGTACTAGTTTGCATTCCCACCAACAGTGTAAGAGGGTTCCTTTTTCTCCACACCCTCTCCAGTATTTATTGCTTATAGACTTTTGGATCGCAGCCATTCTGACTGGGGTGAAATGGTACCTCACTGTGGTCTTGATTTGCATTTCTCTGACAATGAGTGATGTTGAGCATCTTTTCATGTGTTTGTTAGCCATCCGTATGTCTTCTTTGGAGAAATGTCTGTTTAGTTCTTTGGCCCATTTTTTGATTGGATTGTTTATTTTTCTGGAATTGAGCTGCGTAAGTTGCTTGTATATTTTTGAGATTAATTCTTTGTCAGTTGCTTCATTTGCTATTATTTCCTCCCAATCTGAAGGCTGTCTTTTCACCTTGCTTATAGTTTCCTTTGTTGTGCAGAAGCTTTTAATTTTAATTAGGTCCCATCTGTTTATTTTTGCTTTTATTTCCAATATTCTGGGAGGTGGGTCATAGAGGATTCTGTTGTGATTTATGTCGGAGAGTGTTTTGCCTATGTTCGCCTCTGAGAGTTTTATAGTTTCTGGTCTTATGTTTAGATCTTTAATCCATTTTGATTTGGTTTTTTTTTTGTGTGTATGGTGTTAGAAAGTGTTCTAGTTTCATTCTTTTACAAGTGGTTGACCAGTTTTCCCAGCACCACTTGTCTTTTCTCCATTGTATATTCTTGCCTCCTTTGTCAAAGATAAGGTGTCCATAGGTGTGTGGATTTATCTCTGGGCTTTCTATTTTGTTCCATTGATCTATATTTCTGTCTTTGTGCCAGGACCATACTGTCTTGGCTGTGGCTTTGTAGTAGAGCCTGAAGTCAGGCAGATTGATTCTTCCAGTTCCATTCTTCTTTCTCAAGATTGCTTTGGCTATTCGAGGTTTTTTGTATTTCCATACAAATTGTGAAATTATTTGTTCTAGCTCTGTGAAAAATACCATTGGTAGCTTGATAGGAGTTGAATTGAATCTATAGATTCCTTTGGGTAGTATACTCATTTTCACTACATTGATTCTTCCGATCCATGAACATGGTATATTTCTCCATCTATTAGTATCCTCTATGTTTTCTTTCACCAGTGTTTTATAGTTTTCTATATATAGGTCTTTTGTTTCTTTAGGTATATATCTTCCTAAGTATTTTATTCTTTTCATTGCAATGGTGAATGGAATTTTTTCCTTAATTTCTCTGTTTTCTCATTGTTAGTGTATAGGAATGCAAGGGATTTCTGTATGTTGATATTATATCCTGCAACTTTACCATATTAATTGATTAGCTCTAGTAATTTTCTGGTGGAGTCTTTGGGGTTTTCTATGTAGAGGATCATGTCATCTGCAAACAGTGAGAGTTTTACTTCTTCTTTTCCAATCTGGATTCCTTTTATTTCTTTTTCTTCTCTGATTGCTCTGGCTAAAACTTCCAAAACTATGTTGAATAGTAGTGGTGAGAGTGGGCACCCTTGTCTTGTTCCTGACTTTAGGGGTAATGCTTTCAATTTTTCACCATTGAGGATAATGTTTGCTGTAGGTTTTCTTAAAAAAAAAAAAAAAAGTAAACCCATAAGATGGGGAGAGCAAGATAGATGTCCATAGCAGCACCATTTTGGAAGCTGAAAAACAAATGAACAAGTCAAAACTGATTCAATAAGAACAAGAGCACTGAACCCCTAGAAAGCAGTAGGGAAAACAAAGAGTTGATTTGAATTATCCTGCTGAATCTTTAAAATGCACAAGAAATGGCACCTCTGCATACCTCTGCAGCTGAAAGTGAGAACTGTGTGTGTTAGTTACTCAGTCATGTCTGACTGTTTGAGACCCCATTGATGATAGCTGGCCAGGCTCCTCTGCCCATGGAATTCTCCAGGCAAGAATACTGGAGTGGGTTGCCATTCCCATCTCCAGGGTATCTTCCCAACCCAGGGACTGAACCCAGGTCTCCTGCATTGCAGGCATCTTTATCATCTGAGCCACCAGGGAAGCCCAAAAGTGAGAAGGATCTTACCCTAAAATAAGGATAACATGAATGAATGAGAGCAGTTTCATCTCTAGATCCTTCTTCCCGTTCATGTTCCTAAGCAACCGCTGCTCCCCACCCCTATGGAATTCTGCATGTTTATTCTCTGGAGCAGGTAAAACAGAAAATCTAGAAAGGGAGCACCAGACTCGAAACAAGGATTAAGTGACCATATGCATACTGAATGATAAATGTAGAGGCAAACTTTGTTTCTCTCCAGAGTGTGGCAGCCAAACTCTCACCCTCCAGACAGTCTCAGAGAATTCTTCTTTGGAGAATCTAACCAGGCCAACGGGAAAAGACTTCAAGATACTGACCTCAGAAATTGCCCCCAAATATTCCTGTAATACCACTGAACAGTGATGTTCAAAGTCAACAAGTTCTGCCTACAGACCCAGAGTTTCAGTGATCATATTAGTTCCTCTTAATTAGGAGCAGATGAGGGAACATTATGAGACATCTGAGAAATACCTCATAGAGAGGTATATTAGTTTCCTAATATACTGCCACAACAAAGCTGTTTAGTCTGAGTGCCTTAAACAACAAAATTTTATCTTGTCACAAATTCAGAAGACTAGAAGTCTAAGATCAAGGTGTCAGTAGGGTTGGTATCTTCTGAGGCTCTTCTCCTTGCTTAGAGATTACCATCTTCTTTCTGTGTCTTCACAGGATCTTCCCTCAGTGTAAGTCTGTAACTTAATCTCTTGTAAGGACACCAGTGTATTGGATTCAGCTCAGTTCAGTCATTCAGTCGTGTCCAACTCTTTGCAACCCGATGAACTACAGCATGCCAGGCTTCCCTGTCCATCACCAAATGCTAGAGTTTTCTCAAACTCATGTGCATCGAGTCAGTGATGCCATCCAACCATCTTATCCTCTGTCATCCCCTTCTCCTCCTGCCTTCAATCTTTCCCAGCATCAGGGTCCTTTCTAATGATTCAGCTCTTCACATCAGGTGGCCAAAGTACTGAACTTCAGCTTCAAGATCAGTCTGGATTCAGATTCAGCATCAGCTTCAGAATCAGCATCAGCTTCAGCATATTGGATTAGGTCATCCTAAATCCCATGGACAGAGGAGCCTGGTAGGCTGCAGTCCATGGGGTTGCTAAGAGTCGGATACAAATGAAGTGACTTAGCAGCAGCACCAGCAACGACCTCTTTTAAACTGATATCCTCTTTAAAGACTCTATCTCTAAACACAGTCTCATTTGTGTTAAGACTTCAACACATGAATTTGAGGGGCACAGAATTCAGCCCACAATAGGATGATAGGGACCAAAAGAAACCATGACAAAAATGCAACTGGAGGAAACACTGTGCAAGAACAAGAAACCTATTAATCTTAGAGACAGAAGAGAAGAGACTAAATAAGAACAAGATACCATAGAAAAGAAACATTCAGAGAATGGGAGGGGTTCTTGAAAGTTAAAAACATAATAGCTGAAATGAAAACATTAATATTGGAAGATAAAGTCAAGGAAATCTTCTAGAAAGTAGAGTAAAAAGAATTGGAAAACAGGATGACATATTTAAGAAAATGCTAAAAACCAATCCAGGAAGTCCAATATCCAAATAGTAGGATTTCCATAAAGAATGTTCGGAATAAACAAAGAGAGGCAATCACCAAGAAAAGAATTCATGAACTACGAGAATTCCCTTCTGGCTAAATTGTAAAGTGTTTCAAAGACCATCACTTCCACCCTAACAATGAGAAGAAGCTAGGTAAGCTACAAAATAATGGTTTAAAACCATGATTTTTAAAAAGCTGATCAAAATGCCTGTGTATACAAACAGAGATGAACAAAATTCTAGAAAGCCATAAGTCCTTTTTAGGAAGGAAGATACCCACTGCTGATTTCATCTTCGTTAGAGCTGTGGGAGGAGGAAGAGTCTTCCAGACAAATTTAGTATCCACATTTCATGGTTACTTACATATATGGTTAATTACTTTAAAAAATCAAGGTGAGAGATCAATTCAATGGGGGAAAGAACTTTTTCTTGCTTTTTAAAAAAATGATTGATGCTGTGAAAATTAACCAGATGGGAAAAATATAAACCTTTTCACACCAGAGACAAAAATTAACCTGAAATGGACCATAGATTTAAATGTGAATGCTAAAACAATAGAACTACAATTAAACAAAAATATGCTTATAACTCTAGTGCAGACAAAGATTTTTAGGTTGGACATGAAAAACACGAGCCATGAAGTAACATATTAAATTAGAAGTCTCTGCTCATTAGAAAACACCAATACAATAGCTGAACAGTGGAAATATCTCCAAGAGAACGGATAAATACACTAAAGCATAGCTATACAATGGAATCTACTCAAAAATATAAAGGAATAAAACTAGAGATACATGCTATACATGTATGAATCTAAAAAATATTGTGTTAGGGAAAAGACATCAGATGAAAGAGATACATTTTGGATTTTCAGAAACCCCCCCCAAAACTCATAGAACTTATAAGTGATTATTACAAGATTATAGGGTATAGGTTTAATACACAAAAGTCAATCAGTTTCCTATATAATAGTAAAGAACAAGTAGAAGTTGAAGTTAAAACTCAATACCATTTACATTAACATCTCCAAAATGAAATACTTAGGTATAAATCTAACAAAATAGGGATAAGATATTTATGAGAAAAACTGTAAAATTCTGATGAAAGAAATCACAAAGCTAAATGAATGATATTCCATGTTCGTACCTCTTAGGATACGAAGGGAGACTCATTATTATCAAAATGTCAGTTCTTCTCAACTTGATCTACAGAGTCAAGGTAATTTCAATCAAAATCCCAGAAAGTTATTTTGTCAGTATTGACAAATTGATTTTAAAGTTTATATGGAGAGGCAAAAGACCCAGAATAGCCAATTCAGTATTGAAGGAGAAGAACAATTTTGGAGTGTTGACTCTACCTGACATCAAGATTTACTATAAAGTTACAGTACCAAAGACAGCATGCTATTAGTGAAAGAATAGATAGTGTAACAGAAAAGAGAGCCCAGAAATATTTTCACACAAATATAGTTAACTGATCTTTGACAAAGGAGTTAAGTTACTAGGATGAAGAAAAGATAGTCTTTTCCACAAACGATACTGGAACAACTGTATATACATATGCAAAAGAATGAATCTAGACATAGACCTTATATCTTTCATAAAAACTGACTCAGAATTGTTGATAGACCTAAATGTAAAACAAACAAAAACTATAAACCTTTTAGAAGAAAGTGAAAATGTTAGTCGCTCAGTTATGTCCAACTCTTTGTGACTCCATGGACTACAGCGTACCAGGCTCCTCTCTCCATGGAAATCTCCAGGCAAGAATACTGGGGTGGGTTGCCATTTCCTTCTCCTGGGGATTTTCCCAACCCAGGCATCAAACCCAGGTCTCCCGCTTTGCAGGCCAATTCTTTCCCATGTGAGCCACCGGGGGACAGGAAGGGGAAATTGTTAGTTGTGGAATGTGGGATCTAGTTCCCTGACCAGGGATTGAACCCAGGCCCCCTGCATTGGGATTATGGAGTCTTAGCCACTATACCACAGGGGAGATCCCTTTGGAAGATAACATAGGAGAAAATCTAAGTGATCTTGGGTTTGGTGGTGACCTTTTTAAGACTCAAAACCAAAAGCATGATCCATGAAAGAAATACTTGATAAGCTGGGATTCAGTGAGTTGAATACTTCTTGTCTGTGAAAGACAGTGTTAACAGAATGAGAATTCAAGCCACATACTGGGAGAAAATATTTGCCAAAAAAACCCACATCTGATAAAGCACTGTTACTCAAAACATGAAGAACTATTAAAATTCAACAATAAAGAAAGTAAGCAGCCAGATTTTAAATGGTTAAAATCTTAACAAATCCTCACCAAAGAAGATATTCAGATGTTATGCAAAAATGCTCCATATAATCCACTAGAATGAAGCCATCAGGGAAATGTAAATTAAAACACTGAAATACCTCTACACACCTCTTAGAACAGGCAAAATTCAGAACACTGACAATACCAAAAGCTGTCAAGGATGTGGAACATGAACTCTCATTCCCAAATGAGTTGAAAAAGTGTGTGCATGCAAAAAGCTGCATATGGATGTTTATAGCAGTTTTATTCATAACTGTCAAAACTTGGAAGCAACCAAATTGTCCTTTGGTAGGTGAATAGATAAACTGTGGTACATCAAGATGATGGAATATTAGTCAGCATTAAAAAGAAATGAGCTATCAAGCTATGAAAAGACATGAGAGAATGTTAAATATTTTATTAAGTTAAAGAAGCCAACATGAAAAGGCTATATACTGTGTAATTCCAACTACACAACATTCTTAAAAAACAAAACTATGGTTGTCAGGAGTTGGCAAAGAGAGAGGGATAAGTAGGCAAAGCATGGTGTTTTTTAGGGCAGTGAAACCATTCTGCATGACAATAATGGTAGATACGTGTCATTATATATTCGTTCTACTCCAGAAGTAATCCTAATTTTAACTGTGCATTTTGGGTAATAACAGTTTTTCAATGAAGCTTCATCAACTTTAACAAATTTGCCACTCTGATGTGGGATGCTGATAGTGGGGGGTTGGGGGCAAGGGCCGGGGAGCAGACTCCCAGGTGGCTCACGGGTAAAGAATCTGCCTGCCAATGCAAGAGACACAGGAGATATGGGTTCAGTCCCTGGGTCAGGAAGTTCCCCTGGAGGAAATGGCAACCCACTCCAGTATTATTGCCTGGAAAATTCCATGGACAAAGGAGCCTGGTGGGCTACAGTCTTTGGGGGTGCAAAGAGTCTGACATGACTGAGCGACTGAGCACACCCCCGTTGACAGTGGGAGAGACTGTATGCGGAGGGGAGGGTACTTTGTGTTCAATTTTGATGTGAATTTAAAACTGCTCTAAAAATATAGTCTGTTAAAAAAGTGTTGAACTAAACAACAAAATGATTCCGGAAAACTTCTCTGAAGAATAAGTGCTGTATGAGTGAAAGGGCCCAGCAAATGTTTTGCACAACGTGTGAAAACAGACCCACACCAAGGTACAAAATCATGAAATTTCAGAGCACTGTATGGGTCTGGAGATAAAAAGCAGGTAACATACAAAGAATTATGAATCAGAATGATCCTGGACTACTTAACAACACTGGATACAGGATGACAGGGTGACAATGCCTTCAAAGTTCTGAAAGAAAATTATCTTCAACCTCAAATTCTATACCCAAACTATCAAATAGGAGGAAAAAGGAAAAAAAAAAAAATTTTTTTTTGAGATACACAAGGTCTCAGAAACTCTCTCTTATGTCTCTGCATGCTTCTTAGGAGACTGTTGGGGAAGTGCTTCACCAAAATGAGAGGAGAAAGCAAGACAGAGGAAGACGGGAGTCAGGAACCAGGAGATCCCAGAGAGGAGACTGGTGAAATGATGCCCAGAGGGGCATTTACAGATTCAGCTGCCAGAATGAGAGCTGACTGCCAGACGCAGCATGTGACTCAGGAGAGACCGTCATCACCACAGTAACACCACTGTAGTACCTCCATAACCTGAGCAAGAATACCCCAGAGTGCGGCCCAAGCTCTTACCTGTTCGTCAGTTGCTCTGACCATGCGCTGACTGGGGCTGCCCTGGTGGCTCAGAGACCAAGAAATGTGCCTGCAATGCGGCAGACCCGTGTTCAATCCCTCGGTCAAGAGGATCCTCTGGAGAAGGGAATGGTAACCCACTCCAGTGTTCTCGCCTGGAGAATTCCATGGCCAGAGAAGCCTGGCAGGCTGTTGTCCGTCGGGTCCCAAAGAGTGGGCCTTGACTGAGGGACTACCACTTTCACGTGTGCTGATTAAATTCCTACTCCCCCTCCATCCCCTCCATGCTCTCCTGCCTGGATCTGCTGAAGACACTCATTTCACCCCACAGAAGCACTCTCAATGTACTCCTAAGGTTTGGAGATAGATTTGTCAAAAACTGCTAGCCTGCTAAAGTTTCCTGTGAAACTCGGGTCAGGGGCAGAAGATGAGGTAAGATGTCCCAGCTCAAGCTGTGAGGCTGAAGAAAAGGGGCAATTCCTGCTGCTTCTACCTTTTGTTTTATTCAAGCCTCTGTGGATTAAATGGTGTCCGCTGATTCAGATGCTAATCTCATCTGGAATCACTTTCACAGACACACCTGGAAACAATTTTTAATCTGAGTGCCCTTATGACAGTCAAATTTGACACATAAAATGAACAAAGGGTCTGCTAGCGAACTGGCCTGACCTTGGTCCCAGAGGGAGATATCTTTATTATCCTGGTCAGTTCCCAAGATTGTTTGCTGTACAAATATCTTTTAAAAAAGATAGTGTTTTTTTTTTTTTTTAACTTTTTGTAAAATTTTATTTATTTTTTGAAGGATAATTGCTTTACAGAGTTTTGTTGTTTTCTGTCAAACCTCAACGTGAATCAGCCATAGGTATATACAGGGCGAAAATGATCAATGAGTCTTGACAAGACTTGCAGAAGTGAGAAAGGTCCCTGGAGGAATTCTCTTCCAACAGCTGTGGCAAGCCTAAAAATAAGTCACTAAGTATCCCATTCCATTCTCTGCATATGACAGAAAGAAGACCAGTCCCTGCCATTGGAGCCGTTCTAGGTACACGGAATGTGGGGAGACCTGTGTTTCTAAGAGTTGAGCACAATCTTGCCCTCATACTTTCCCAGAAAATGCCCTTGGGAAACTCTCTGATGAGCTGAAGTCAAACTAAGACTTGGGGACACTGATCAGTTTCTCTTTTCCTGAGAGCCTTTTTCTAGCAGAGGTTCTACTGGTATTCAGTTTCCCCACATTCAACAATGTATTACTTGGGGATACATATGTTGACTTAAAAAGAAAGTACAACCTGTAAGTTGAGAATTATGTTTTATTCAGCAAACTTTCTGAGAATGTCACATCCTATGTCAATCTTTAAAATTGCTTCATTGGCCTAACTATTGCCCCAAGTAATTGTTGAGCTTTAAGCCAACTTTTTCACTCTCCTCTTTCACTTTCATCAAGAGGCTCTTTAGTTCTTCTTCACTTTCTGCCATAAGGGTGGTGTCATCTGCATATCTGAGGTTATTGATATTTCTCCTGGCAATCTTGATTCCAGCTTGTGTTTCCCCCAGCCCAGCGTTTCTCATGATGTACTCTGCATAGAAGTTAAATAAGCAGGGTGACAATATACAGCCTTGATGTACTCCTTGTCCTATTTGGAACCAGTTTGCTTTTCCATGTCCAGTTCTAACTGTTGCTTCCTGACCTGCATACAAGTTTCTCAAGAGGCAGGTCAGGTGGTCTGGTATTCCCCTCTTTCAGAATTTTCCACAGTTTTGTTGTGATCCACACAGTCAAAGGCTTTGGCATAGTCAATAAAGCAAAAATAGATGTTTTTCTGGAACTCTCTTGCTTTTTTGATGACCCAGCGGATGTTGGCAATTTGATCTCTGGTTCCTCTGCCTTTTCTAAAATCAGCTTGAACATCTGAAAGTTCACGGTTCACATACTGCTGAAGCCTAGCTTGCAGAATTTTGAGCATTACTTTACTAGCATGTGAGATGAGTGCAATTGTGTGGTAGTTTGAGCATTGTTTTGCATTACCTTTCTTTGGGATTGGAGTGAAAACTGACCTTTTCCAGTCCTGAGGCCACTGCTGAGTTTTCCAAATTTGCTGGCATATTGAGTGCAGCACTTTCACAGCATCATCTTCCAGGATTTGAAATAGCTCAACTGGAATTTCATCACCTCCACTAGCTTTATTCATAGTGATGCTTCCCTAAGGCCAACTTGACTTCACATTCCAGGATGTCTGGCTTTAGGTGAATGATCACACCATCGTGATTATCTGGCAAATAGATGGGGAAACAGAGGAAACAGTGGCTGACTTTATTTTTCTGGGCTCCAAAATCATTGCAGATGGTGATTGCAGCCATGAAATTAAAAGATGCTTACTCCTTGGAAGGAAAGTTATGACCAACCTAGACAGCATATTAAAAAGCAGAGACATTACTTTATCAACAAAGGTCCATCTAATCAAGGCTATGGTTTTTCCAGTGGTCATGTATGGATGTGAGAGTTGGATTATAAAGAAAGCTGAGTGCCAAAAATTGATGCTTTTGAACTATGGTGTTGGAGAAGACTCTTGAAAGTCCCTTGGACTGCAAGGAGACCCAACCAGTCCATCCTAAAGGAGATCAGTCCTGGGTGTTCATTGGAAGGACTGATTTGAAGCTGAAACTTCAATACTTTGGCCACCTGATGCCAAAAGCTGACTCATTTGAAAAGACCCTGATGCTTGAAAAGATTGAGGGCAGGAGGAGAAGGGGACAACAGAGGATGAGATGGCTGGATGGCTTCACTGACTCAATGGACATGAGTCTGAGTGAACTCTGGGAGTTGGTGCTGGACAGGGAGGCCTGGCATGCTGCGGTTCATGGGGTCACCAAGAGTCAGACACGGCTGTGCAAATGAACTGAACTGAACTGAATTGTTGGTTAGGTGTCTGTGTAATTTTCTTCTGACCTATTAAATGTCTGTTTTACTTGTCCCATTTAAAAATAACCATGTAGGGATTTCTTTGGCAGTTCAGTGGTTAAGACTCTGGCACCCCCAGTGCTCGGGGTATGGGTTTGATTCCGGGTCAGGGAACTAAGATTTCCCCATGCCACAGGGTGCAGCAAAATATAAATAAATTTTAAAATGAAAATAAAAATAATCATCTAAAGATTTCTTTATCCGTTTGGAATAAGTCCCCTTAAAATTTCTACCTTGTTGGAAAGGAATCTCTGGATCTTCCCTACATTTTTTTTTCCTGTTAATCAACCTAAATAACATGAATTATTTAATGATTTTATTAGCATCTGTAAGACACATTGAGGGGAAGAGGAGAACACATTTCCCAAGATGGTTTTCCTGTTTATTTTAAACTAAGGGAGTTCTTAGGTTAACCATCATATATATATATGTACATGGCTTCCCTGGTGGCTCAGTTGGTAAAGAGCCTGCCTGCAATGCAGGGACTGGATTCGATCCTTGGGTCAGGAAGGTCTCCTGGAGAAGGGAATGGCAACCCACTGCAGTATTCTGGCCTATAGAGATTTCCATGGACAGAGGAGCCTGGTGGGCTACAGTCCATGGTGTTGCAAAGAGTCGGATATGACCAAGCGACTTTCACACATAAAATATACACTTTTATTTTCCACCTTTTGATTTTTTACATAGTTACCAAAAAATTTGCCAATTTTCTCCAATTAAAACTCTCTCCAAGTTAAAGCATCTATTATCTGGCCACTAATGAGATATATATTAATAGTGACTCAAACCAATCAGACACAAGAGGCTTCCCCACAAGAGAGTGGGGAGGATGCTGCCTAAACAAGGCCCTAAGAGAGTTTCCTCCCAAAAGCGGTCCAAGAAAGTAAAGGCCTTCATCGTACAGGCCAGCACAACAAAAGTTAAGATGACGGGAAAAAAAAAAAAAAAAGCCTGAGAGTTGGTACAAACAGACAAAAGACTGTTCAAAATCCCACTTTATTTGATTGGCTGCCAAATGTACACCATACCTGTACATCTTGGATGACAAAGACCAAGTTTTCAAAACATAGCTACAAAAACACGCATGCACATGCACACGCGAGCACAGGGACACACACACACACACACACACACACACACACAATGCTGGCAGATCAAGTAGAACATTCACATTTCAAAGGCACAGGAAGAGAAATGCAAGTTCCTCCAGAAGGGCCTTTGGTTTTTTTAAGGTTAATATTCTGAAAAGATGCTTTCATCAAGCTGGCTTTTTAATATAACTGTGTATGTAATAAAGAGCCCTTGGCTGGGGTATTTGTCGGAGGCTGGCAATCTGTTGTTCCTTTTTTGTCTTGTTTTGAAAGCTTTATTCCCTATTCAGAGGTTGGTTTGTTGAAATAAAATTGCTAGTGTAGCCAGTTTAAGGAAAAATGACAGGCCAGTCTTCCCCTTAATTATCATCCAGTCCTACTCAGGGTTCTTTCAACTGAAGATGAAACTGTCGTGGGAAGGGGGACCCGTTCCAGGGCCCAGAAGTGGGATCTTGTCTAACAGTCGAAAATGAATTGTCCGAGAAAACACATGTGCTGACAGAGCCAGAGATTTTATCATGAAGGGGCACCTGGGTGGAGAGCAGCAGGGTGAGGGGACCCAGGAGGACTGCTCTGCCACGTGGTTCAGTCTCGGGTTTTATGGTGACGGGATTAGTTTCCAGGGTGTCTTTAGTCAATCATCCTGACTCGGAGTCTTTCCTGGTGGTGCACGCATCACTCAGCCAAGATGGATGCCAGCAAGGATTCTGGGAGGTGGTCGGACAGGTGGTGTCTCCTTTTGACCTTTCCTGAACTCTTCCGGTTGGTGGTGACTTATTAGTTCTGTGTTCCTTACCCAGGACTGCCTGTCATCAAGCAACTCATGCAAATAGTGGCTATGATGCCTGGCCAGTGTGGGCGGTTTCAATCAGTGTGCTTCCCCTAACAACTCCCCCCTGAGAAACTTCATACTCAACATACTTCTTGGGAACTGGGGTGGAGGTCTCTTTCTTCTGTAACTTCTTCCTACTGTGCATGGGCGTAGGCCTGCCTTGCAGAGCAGAAGTCTCTCTTAACCTAATCTAAGTTGAGGTATTCTTTGCCTGAAACCAGCATTCATCCTTATAGTAATAGCAATTTAGCTTGAAAGTGTTGGCCCCTGTCAGAGATGAAATATACAGGGCCAAACAGGAGGCCTAAAAGGATAGTGGTCATCACTGGCCCCAGAAACAGAAGGCAACATTTGCAGTGAAGACTGCAGGGTGTGTGCCCTTGTTCTGATTGGTTGGTGGTGAGGCAACAGAGCAGTGCTCCAGGAATCTTGTGCTCAGCCTGAAGTTACCGTCTTCCATCTGGGTGGAGGCCCCAGTTCTGCAGAAGAACTCAAAGATATTGTTATATTTGCATATTTCTTTTTTTTTTTTTATGTTCAACCAGGACCCTGCCTCAAGGCTGTACCAACAATAGACTGTTCCTGTGTTTATGTATCCCCTTGCTTCCCTGATTAGCAACTGTTTAAATCTACCCTTGGAACTCAGGGAAGGTCAAGGAGGCTGAATGAAGCCTATATCCTACAGACAAGAAATGGAGAACACAGAACAGATCTGTACTCTAGAGCCCCATGGAGTCCTGCTCAGTTTTAATTCAGGGGGCTGGGCAACTATGACTATGATAACTTCCCATCAAAACTATGCAGGATACAGGATGCTTGGGGCTGGTGCACTGGGATGACCCAGAGGGATGGTATGGGGAGGGAGGTGGGAGGGGGGTTCAGGATGGGGAACACGTGTATACCCGTGGCAGATTCATGTTGATGTATGGCAAAACCAATACAATATTGTAAAGTAATTAGCCTCCAATTAAAATAAATAAATTTAAATTAAAAAAAAATTGGGGTATAGGATTGTCTCAGCTGGGAGAATAGACACTCAATTGGAAATATTCCTGAGTTCCAAGTCCTAGATCTGAGTCAAATATGATTAAACTCTCAAACCCTTGTCAGCCATTTTGGTGTAACAGACCCAATTAGAAGTAGCTGGAGGGGTGACAACTGGAAGCTTAATAGACGAAATAAATCTCATTTATTTTTAGAAGAATAGGCCTGAAACCCAGTCTGGACCTGGCACTTCAGGGAGACTTGTAGCCAGGTAGCCAGTTGCCTAGTTTTATAAAAAGTAAGGTTGCAGTTACGAGCTGCCGACAAACATTGTTTTGAGAATGGTTGTATCCAAGCCTGATATGACTCAGAAAATACAAGTGTTTAGCAATACAAGGTCTTGTCTGAAATTACACCCATAGCATCACTTAGTTATTTCCTTGGATGTCTGAACCATAGCTACTCTATTTTGACTTTTAAATTGTAAAATTCTCCTTAATAGCCAGAGCAGATGTCACCATTAATGATGTCAGTGTTTCTCTAGGTATGAAAAGATGCAAGAATTGGGACTCATAAAATCTTCTCCTGAAAAAGTCCAACTACCTGAAGGGCTGTTCTGCCAGTTTTTCCCAGAGCAGAGTGCCTCATTCCTGATGTCCACCCTGAACTTCTTTCAGGGGAGTTGAAGGCCAGCAGCTGCAGTGGCCATGGTTTAATCTTTGTAGAGGTAGATGGCAAGTGTCAGTTTTCAGTTGACAGGCCCCCTTCTTGATTAAACTTGACCATGATTTTAAGGGTGGCATTTCATGACCATTTCATCCCATGGTGCTGAAAATGTCCATTCTCAGGTTCTGGCAAAGATTTTGTTGACAGGCCACTCAGTATGCTGTTACTGGACTTGACCATAAAGCAGTATCCAAAACTCTCTGGACCACCTGTCTTACTAGCCTCTTGGTCCAGGGAAACATTCTCTCTTGTTGTTTCTTCCCATATCTAGAGTTATACCGTTACCATCATCAGTCTCATATGGAACTATGTATTATTTTACCAGAGGCCTCAGTCACACATTTGTCAGTGTAAGAAACAGCAATTTTGTAAAACAGGCGAAATACAAATAGCATAGCCAGCAGTATTAGTAAAGTCATAAGAAAGACTTAAGCTAAGAGCTTCCATTAGATGTAGCCCAGTATATCCCACGTCATCTGACTTAGTCTACTCTGTACGAATCTTTATCTTCCAGGGAAATTATATATTGGCACTGTCTACAAGGCACATAGCCCAGTTTTTTAGTGTTACTAGATTGATTATCCCTCAGTTCAGTTCAGTTCAGTCGTTCAGTCATGTCCGACTCTTTGCGATCATCCTTAGTATGATTTAATTAATCTCCAACACAGAGGAGATTTTAAACCTAAATTATCATAGCCTGGTGTTATCTATATAAATCCATTCCCTAATTGTGGGAGGTTTTTTTCCCTTTGCTGAAACATTGCTTGTTGCTCTGGTTGAGGTTGAGTAATAGAAGAAATAGAAGAAGAAAACTCAATTTATGGTCAGAGTCAGAGCAGGCATTATTAATTGGCCGGGTGATAGGATTCCACCTAGCAATATCAATAGTGACCTGAATATAACTATAATTTTTTTAAAGTAAATTTTCTCAGGGCCTACCAGCTAGAGACTTGGAATACAGAAATTCACCAAGGTAACCCAGAACTAGACACAGGTAACTGGCCACAAACCCAACAATTGGATTGATTTCTAAAACTAGCTTAGGATCAGGCCTAGGATAGAAAAGCATTTGATATATATGCAAAGGTCTAAGAAGTCAACAAAACATTATAAATGATCACATGTATCAGGTCCAGCATCTTGGGCAAGCTGTCTACCTCTGATGTCATCTTCTTCTTGTCCTGGTATAGTGGAGTTTCTCTTCTGTTCGAACACCACTTTAAGGTGAGATCAGGTCAGCTGTCCTCTTTATAGACCAGTCCAGTGTAGGGGCTTTTCAAAGTGGGAATTAATCTAAGAGTCAGTCTCCCTTCAATTTCACTGTGAATGAGCCAGTTAAGAGTACCTAATTTAAGGGTCCTTCCATCCAGGTTGGAGACAGCCCCTTAAATTATGTCTTTTTCCAGTCCTGATTGCAGCTTATGAAGCATCTGATCTTTATCCCAAGATAGATTACTGAGATAAGCTTCAGAAACAAACTTAGGGTGTTTTTTTAAGAATTCAAGTAAATTTTACATTAACATTGCATGACAGCAAAGAACTATCCAGGAAATGAGTCTTACTAGATACAGATCTCCATTAACAAACTGGGATTTAACATTCATTGATACAAACATCTTTTTCTCCCTGAAATCACCATCATTTTCTACCAAATATAACCAAATTAAGACTTGTTTGTGATATAGGTATGGTCTTAATAAACTTGGCCTGATGATTTATATAACCATAATTGATCATAGATATTTTTGCTTTGCTGAAATTTTATAGAGTCTCAGACTAAACTTTTAAAGTAAAACCTTCCTGGACTAGGAAAGTCATGCCAAAGGCTTATCACAGATTTGCCTTACAGAGTGCTCTTTTCATGTTCTCAAAAATTCTTTGAGATTTCTGTACCCGTTAGTGAGATAACCTTCCTAAACATACCTGATAAAATTACTGGAAACCTAAGAATTTCCAATCTCTGGAGGAGTCACATAGAGAGAAAATATAATTGTTTTAATTTGTTTATAACATTTAATTTTACCAAATTACTGTCATAATTAGTTTGAGGGGATGATTTTCCCTACTCCCAGAAAACACAGATTCAAACCTGTAATTTTTTTCAGATAGAAACTACAAAAGTTATAAGCATATGCACTGGTTCATTCAGTCCTTCTGTTAACTTCTGTGAAGTCACGAGTTTTCCCATTAGAATACCAGGGCATATCAGAATGTTAGGAATATCTGTATTAGTAATATTTACCATACATTATAGCAGAGAATTTATGACTCATTTGATAATATTTTCCATTTAATTTAACCAACCAAATAAACATAATTAGTTTAATATCTCTCTTTGGAATGTTTCAGGAGCCCTCTAAAGCAACCCAAAGTTAGCTAGAGATCAAAAGAATTCGATTTAGGAAGTTTTGTAAAAAAAAATCAGTCAAAAGGGTTTTAGAACATTCAGTCAGATTTAGTCAATGCTGATGGGTGTATCATTTAGCTTGCTGATATGTCACAATGGGCGTATGTACTGAGGCTCAAGGTCAAGTGAAAGGTGACTCAGCCATCTTAGACCTAGTGGGCTCTAACCAGTTTTCCTATGGCTGTGTCATTCCTAACAAAATCCATCTATCCAACTAATTATAATCTAATTTTAGAAAATCTTGATCATGTATAACTCTTTTCAGTATTTTTTTCATACTGTCTTCTACTGAAAACACTTCTTAGTTTCCCTATTTTCCACAATGAGGTATATTTCTTGCTGACGAATTTGTAACCAAATACAGTCTTATTTGACCACTAGTAAAACTAGGTAGAACAGAAGTACTTATTGATGGTTCTAAAGACATGTCTATGTTACCAGGCATTAATTTAATACTGAATATTTCCCAGTTCACATGAACCTGGAATTCATTGTTTAATCTAGAATTATTTGATTTGTAAGTGCTTACTTTTTAAAAGCCAATTAAATAGTGCTCATTTGCAAATTAACTCAAAATATTATCCTGAAACAAAGACATACTGAGACACACATATTCAGGCAGACACAATTGCAAGCTTCATTTTCTAAGCTTAGTCATGAATTAGATATTACAATATAAAATTCACTAGTTTATAAATAACAGTTGGAATAAATAAAAATTTAAAGGCTTCTTCCCATTTTTCCTCAGTCTCAGGAGTTAGAGATGGTCTAGATAAGTGTTCCTGAGAGCCTGGTCTCAAGGCACAAGGAAAGAAAACCAAATTCTAACAAAATGGCGGCAGGTCTAAACCAAACAGGGGCCAAGCAAAGCAAAATGGTCATCACAAGTCACAACACAGAACACAGAACATAAAACACACACATAGACCTGGCAGTCTCATCAGACGCTCCCTTAAGTACACGATTATAGTCTCTCAGAAAACCTCCTATAGAAACACAGAACTTCAGATCCAAGTTCTAACAGAGCAAACAAAAATATCTCAGGTCTTCAAAGATTTCAAAGGGAGGAAAGGAAACCAGGTTGAAATAAGAGGGGGGAGGAGGTGGGAGAGGAGGCAAAAAGGGTGGCCTTACAGACGCCTCCTGCCACCTGCAGATACCCAGGCATTATGGGACCTTACCCTGGGCCTCCGGGGAAAGGAGGATAGGAACTCAGCCCTACCAGAAACCAGACCAGAACAGAACCAGAATTCAAGTTCTCTGCAAGAGGAGGTGATTGGTCTCCAATCCTCAGCTCAGGCTGAGGCCCTTCGACCAGATTCCTGTGTCCAGGACTGGGGGATTAGGAAAAAGGGTAGGGTAGGAAGGGTTAAGGAGAGGAAAAGAGAGAGGGAAGGGGAGAGAAGTCAGTAAATCTCTTGTTCCTTATCCGGTCAGGGAGTCGCCATTTGTTGCAGGAAGAGGGACCCCTTCCAGGGCCTGAAGTGGGCTCTTATCTAACACTTGGAAATGAACTGTTCAAGAAGACACATGTGCTGTTTATCAGAGAGATTTTATTGGGGAGGGGCGCCCAGGCAGAGAGCAGCAGGGTGAGGGGACCCAGGAAGACTGCTCTGCCACAGTCTCAGGTTTTATGTTGATGGGATTAGTTTCCGGGTTGTTTTTAGCCAATCATTTTGACTCAGAGTCCTTCCTGGTGGACACATCACTGAGCATGCATTACTCAGCCAAGATGGATGCCAGAGAGGAGGATTCTGGGAAGTGGTGTCTCCTTTTGACCTTTCCTGAACTCTTCCAGTTGGTGTGGCTTATTAGTTCTGTGTTCCTTACCAGGACCTCCTGTCATAAAACAACTCATGCAAATGGTGGCTATGGTGCCTGGCCAGGGTGGTTGGTTTCAGTCAGCGTGCTTCCCCTAACAAAACCACTCTGGGTCTAAACTGACCAAGAATCTTCCCAGTCTTTCCACTGGACTCCTCTGGTATCTTTCCAATGGGAGGGTCACTCGGCAATATCTTTCAAAGTGTTTGATATTGCCAAATAAAACTCAGGATCATCAACCAATAATCTGGAGATCCAAGAACAAGGAGAGCCTCACCCAAATTCATCTGGACTCTGAGGAGGCGGAGCCCTCCTCCACAAGAGGCCTTTACTGGTACCAGCCTCCTGATCCTCGTAAAGTTCAAGCCAAGGAGAGAAGTCTGATTTGGCTCCCTTTGTAGTTGGTGGCCAAAACTGTTGATCCCCTCCAAAAAAGATAGAAATTATGTTTTATTTAGCAGACTTTCTGAGGACTTCAAGCTCAGGAGACAGCCTTTCAGATAGCTCTGAGGGACTGCTCTCCGAGAGGTAAGGCAGGGGCCAAGGATATATAGAGGTTTTTTTCCCACAAAAACCAGGTAGTCAGAACACCAAAAGATTACTGTTAATTAAAGAAAACCAGATATCTCAAGTCAACAAATTTAGCACTTTTCTATGCATGGGTAGATCCAAGAGTCTGAGCTGATTGAAATCACTCCTTAGATATGCACCTCAAGGGCTTCCCAGGTGACGCTAATGGTAAAGAACCTGCCTGCCAATGCAGGAGACATAGGAGACCCAGGTTCAACCTCTGGGTTGGAAAGATCCCCCAGAGGAGGGCATGGCAACCCACTCCAGTATTCTTCCCTGGAAAATTCCATGGCTGAGGAGCCTAGCCAGCTACAGTCCATGGGGTTGCAAAGAGTTGGAGAGACTAACACTTTCACTTCTTCTGCTAACTAGGGCCAGTATACTAGTCTTCCCCATCCTGAGTTCCCCACTCTGGGCTCACCGTGGAAGTGACTATAGTGGCTTGATGACTGCAACATCTCTTACCTACTGATCCAGCAGGTGATATTTTTCATTCACAGCTACTTTAGAAGGAATATGAGATGAATGCAGAAGTCCGGAGAATGATTGTCTCTTGGTGGGAAGTGGGGTGCAGGAATTCAGGGAGCATGGAGGTGGGGGCTCCTAAGGTACTGATAATGTTCTATTCCTTAGCCTGAGCAATAGGTAGAGTGGTGTTCATTTTATTTGTCATTGTTGTTGTTTAGTTGCTAAGTCATGGCAGACTCTTTATGGTTCCATGGACTGTAGCCCACCAGGCTTGAGCCAGGGATCAAACCCACATCTCCAGGATTGGTAGGCAGATTCTTTACCACTGAACCACCAGGGTTTGTTAAATGTACATATATCTTTTGTGTACTCTTCTGTACATGTGATAACTTCTACAGTTTAAAAATAGAATTAAGTAGGCAAGAATGAACGAGTAGAGGCTTGGAGTCAGACAAATCCAAGCTCTACTCTCCACTACCTGGAACGTTAGTGAGGACAGGGCAACCCACTCCAGTATTTTCCCCTGGAGAATCCTGAGGACAGAGAAGGCTGGCAGGCTACAGTCCATAGGGTCACACAGAGTTGGAGATGACTGAAGCGACTTAGCATGCAAGCATGCACCTGGAACCTCAGAGAGTTTCTCTGACCCAATTGCAGTTCAGCATTTTTGTTGTTATAAATTGGGAATAACTGTAAATGCAGCATAGTTTTCAAGTCTCAGCAGAAGTTGGGATTCTGCAGGATAAGTAATAACAGGGAAGGCTAGCTCCTTCCCCTCCCAGCAGTGGAACTCAGCCTAGAGGGACAAACAGATAGGATGAATAATGGCTGGGTTCAGATCCCTGATTCTCTTAAATGGACCATGACAATGATCTCATTATACCTGTCTCTAAAAGGAAAAAACAAACAAAACCCCAAAACACTAAACACTGGAACAATTTAGTAAACCAAGTTAAATTGTGGCCTTTGGGTCCAGAAGGGACTGCCAAGAACACAGTGGTCAACGTGGCCACTCTGAATCAAGCTCTCAGGGAACAGGCCTGGCTGGGTCCACTGTGGGGAGGAGTCTGAGCTCACAAGCACCACCTGGGAGGGGAGGAGGGAAAAGAGGAGCAGAGAGAGCCAGCGGAAGGGGCGGCTCGGGTCTCCAGGTGGACTGGGCAGACGGCCCCCTCCCTTCCCCATCTGCAGGCTCTTTCTATCCACCCCTCCCCCTCCAGACCTCCTCACTCCCATCCCTGGTCCTGCGCGTGCCCCTCATCCCAAGGCACCCACCTCTGCCCCCTCAGCCTCTTCTCAACCCCAACCCTCGGGGAAGTCCCTGAGCACCCCCTGCCCTTCACGACCCTGTTCTCTTCAGTGATGTCGTCCGCTCCCAGCACAGTGAGCTGGTGACTCGGTCCACCTGAAGGTTGTCCCATGCATCTGGCAGCTGATTTGGCTCTGCCTTGGTGTAGGGCGAGAGCAGATGAGCCAGGATGTCACGGTCAGGCTCTCTTGCCCCACAGCCTCTCGCTCTGGCCTCACATGTTGTAATATAACAGCTGAGATGACTTGTAGCACTGCCTATGTGCGTCACACAGTATTACCTTGGTCACGGGCTGCTGTATGAGTTACACCTCCGTGAACTCCACCACAAAAGCCCTGATCGCTCCTGCACTGGGGCTACCTTGGAGCGACATCACGGTTATGTTACATGAGGCTGTGTTCTTATACCTCATATAAGGCTGTGTTCTTGTACCTTATAGCTGCAATATGGTTATGTTGTGGCTGCTGCATCAGCCAGGATAAATATGTCTGCAGGATAGGATAAACATGTCTGCAGTTCCCACGGCTCCTTGAGTCTTCTTCCAGCCTCTTAGCTCACACCCTGCCTACCCTGGGTTCAGTGAACAGTGTGAACAGCAAGACAATGGCAGCACTAACAGGATCAGCAATACACTTGGAGCCTAACTTTATCACGATAAAGACTTCCTGTCTGAGAAGAGGGGGCCTTGCCTGACACTAGTGGAGGCCCCAGCACTGGTCAAGTTCAGGGCCTTGCCCCACCCCCGCCTGTCTGCACAGCCAGGGGACTGCAACCCCAGGCCCTGCCCCTGCCATGTGGAAATGGGCTGTGAACCCCCCAAGGGAGGCCACTCCATGCTCTGCCCTGAGGCTGCAAACTTCTGCTCTCTGACCTAGTGACCCAGAGGGGCTGCCATGGCCTGATGGATGGGAGGTGTCTGTGCATGGAGAGGGGCTGGGGCAAGAGAGGGTGCTCCCTCAGCCTGCACCCCTGGCTGGAAAGACGAGGGCTCCAGGAGACCCTCGCCCAAGCTGGGTGCTGGGGCTCATGAGGGGCAAAGGCCACCAGGGTCAATTATCCCCTGGCACCCAGGAAGGCGGAGAAGGAAGGCAAGGGCAGGGAACCCTGCTAACCTCAGCCTGTAAGGAGGCAGGGTGGGCATGGGCTTGGGTTCCTACCCGGCCTTGAGAGCCCATTTTCAACTTCATGAAACTCCAGTCACAAGTGCTGTCCTCACTCCACACTTTGCCCAAATCTCCTGTCTCACTCTCGAGGCAGTGGGGGCCGGAGGGTTCCCTGGGGGAAATAGAGAGAGGAAACAGGAAATCCAGTCCAAGGAAGAAAGGAGACAGACTGATGGATTTCCCCTCCTGTTTTTGGCAACAACTTTCAAGGGCTCCAGGGAAAAGGAATTTGATAGCCATGTAACTTCACCAGCAGATAGCTCAGGCCTTGTCTGGCCATTAGCTAAGTGTGTGTTTGCAAAGCTGAACCGCGAGAGTTATTTCTACAAAATCCATTTACCTTTCAGCTTGATGTGTCTGTCTGTCCCTCCCACCCCTCTATTTTCCCCTTTGGTTTTCTGCCACTACAATTATCTTTTTCTCTCTTGTCCTCCCTCCAGCTTTCTTTCTCCCAGCAACAGTCCTCCCAGCCCACAGGATCGCAGTTGGACAGGTTTGATTTAATCAGACTTGCATAGTTTCCTCATAGGGCCACCCAAAGACTGCTTTGTTTTCTTCCATTATTTTCTCCTTGATGCCTCATCTTCCACTGTCCTATAGAGGTAGAGGAAAATATACTATTTAATCTATGTTTTTCTAGTCCACTTTCTGTTTTCAAAATACAATGTTGTTTTGAGATTTAGATACATAAAAGAATTGTCAGAATTTTATCCCATTATTTGCCTTTTGGGAAAGACTGTTGACGGGAGGAGAAGGGGACCACAGAGGATGAGATGGTTGGATGACATCACCGACTCAATGGACATGAGTTTGAGCAAGCTCCGGGAGTTGGTGATGGACAGGGAAGCCTGGTGTGCTGCAGTCCATGGGGTCATGAAGAGTTGGACACGACTGAGCAGCTGACAAGTAAAAGCTGAAGGAGTTCATCACCACTAGAGCAGCCTTATAAGCATGTCAAAGCAACTTCAAACTGCAAAAAAAAAGACATTAATTAGTGATAGGAGAACATATGAAAATATAAATCTTACTATTAAAGTTAAATATACAGTTAAAATCAGAATACTCTGATTTTATAATGGTGGTGAGTGAAGTCACTCAGTCATGTCCGACTCTTTGCAACCCCATGGGCTATAGCCTACTAGGCCCCTCTGTACATGGGATTTTCCAGGCAAGACTACTGTAGTGGGTTGCCATTTCCTTCTCCAGGAGATCTTCCCAACCCAGGGATTGAACCCGAGTCTCCTGCATTGTAGGCAGACGCTTTACCATCTGAGCCACCAGGAAAGCAATGGTGGTAGATAACATATAAATCTATATTGATGGTTAAAAGAGAAAAACATTAAAAACAACAATAACTATGATAATGAATAATAAATACACAAGACAAAAGGTGTAAATTGAAACACCAAACAAGTAAAATGATGAGAAGAGTAAAAATGTAGAGCTTTAGTATGCATTCAAAGTTGTTATCAGCTTACAATAGACTCATAAATAAAAATGCTTTTTTGTGAGCCTCATGGTACCCACCCATAAGACAAAAAGCTATGGTAGATACACAAAAGGTAACTAGAAAGCAATCAAAGCACACACTTACAGAAAACCATCAAATCACAAAGAAAGGGAGCAAGAGAAGAAAGGAATAATGGAAACAAAAAGCCATAAAACAGTTAAAGAGGAATTCCAAAGAAACTCCTACTTCTGCTTCATTGACTGCACTAAAGCCTTTGACTGTGTGGGTCACAACAAAGTGTGGAAAATTCTGAAAGAGATGGGAATATCAGAGTCACCTTACCTGCCTCTTGAGAAATCTGTATGTGGGGCAAGAAGCAACAGTTAGATTCGGACATGGAACAACTAATTGGTTCCAAATTGGAAAAGGAGTAACTCAAGGCTGTATATTGTCACCCTGTTTATTTAACTTCTATGCAGAGTACATCATGTGAAATGCTGAGCTGGATGAACCATAAGCTGGAATTAAGATTGCTGGGAGAAATATCAACAGCCTCATAGATGCAGAAGATACCACTCTAATGGCAGTAAGTGAAGAGGATCTAAAGAGCCTCTTGATGAGAATGAAAGAAGAGAGTGAAAAAGCTGGCTTGAAACTCAACATTTAAAGAACTAAGATCATGCTATCCAGTCTCATCACTTCATGGCAAATAGAAGAGGAAAAAAATGGAAACATTTGTTTCCTTGGGCTCCAAAATCACTGAGGACATTGACTGCAGCCACAAAATTAAAAGACGCTTGCTCCTTGGAAGAAAAGCTATAACAAACCTAGACAGTGTATTAAAAAGCAGAGACATTACTTTGCCGACAAAGGTCTGTATAGTCAAAACTATGGTTTCTCCAGTGACTGAACAACAATTGTTTTTGGAAGAAATGCCCTGTAGATATCAATTAGGTCCAACGAGCTCAATGTGTCATTTAAAACTTGTGTTTCCCTACTAATTTTCTGTCTGAATAATCTGTCCATCGGTGTGAGTGGGGTATTAAAGTCCCCCATTATTATTGTGTTACTGTCAATTTCCCCTGTAATTGTTGTTAGCATTTGCTGTATGTATTGAGGTGCTCCTTTGTTGGGTACCTCATGTTATGAGGTTCCATGTTATGTTTAGATTGATCCCTTGATCATTACACAGTCCTTCTTTGTCTCTTATAATGGTCTTTATTTTAATGTCTATTTTATCTGAGTATTGCTCCTCCCACTTTCTTCTGATTTTCGTTTGTATGGATTATCTTTTTCCAGCCTCTCACTTTCAGTCTGTATGTGTCCCTAGGTCTGAGGTGAGTCTCTTTGACAACACATATAGGGGTCTTGTTTTTTATCCATTCAGCCAATCTGTGTTTTTTGGTTGAAGAATTTAGCCCACTTGCATTTAAGGTAATTATTGATATGTATGATCATGGCATCTGATCCTGTCACTTCATGGCAAATAGATGCAGAAACAGTGGAAACAGAGGGAGACTTTATTTTTGGGGGCTCCAAAATCACTGCAGATAGTGACTGTAGCCATGAAATTAAAAGATTTGTGCTCCTTGGAAGAAAAGCTATAACAAGCCTAGACAGCCTATTAAGAAGCAGAGACATTACTTTGCCAACAAAGGTCCTTCTAGTCAAAGCTATGGTTTTTCTAGTAGTCATGTATGGATGTGAGAACTGGACTATAAAGAAGGCTGAGCACCGAAGAATTGATGATTTTGAACTGTAGTGTTGAAGAGAGTCCCTTGGACTGCAAGGAGGTCAAACCAGTCAATCCTAAAGGAAATCAGTCCTGAATATTCATTAGAAGGACTGATGCTGAAGCTGAAACTCCAATATTTGGCCACTTGATGCAAAGAGCCAACTCATTAAAAAAGACCCTGATGCTGGAAAAGATACAAGGCAGGAGGAGAAGGGAATGATTACAGAGGAAGAGATGGTTGGATGGCATTATTGACTCAATGGATACGAGTTTCAGCAAGCTCCAGGAGATGGTGAAGGACAGGGAAGCTTGGCGTGCTGCAGTCTATGAGGTTGCAAAGAGTCAGACATGACTGATGACTGAACATCAACAACATACGATCCTATTACCATTTACTTTATTGTTTTGTGTTTGTAGGTTTCTTTCTTTTTTTTTTTTTTTTTTGCGTTTCCTGTCTAGGAAGTTAGAGAGTTAGTTTGAAAGTGAAAGTGCAAGTTGCTCAGTTGTGTCCAACTCTTTGCGACCCCATGGACTACACTGTCCATGGAATTCTCCAGGCCAGAATACTGAAGTGGGTAGCCTTTTCCTTCTCCAGGGGATCTTCCCAACCCAGGGATCGAACCTAGGTCTCCTGCATTGCAGGCAGATTCTTTACCAGTTGAGCCACAAGAGAAGCCCAAGAATACTGGAATGGGTAGCCTATCCCTTCTCCAGCAGATCTTCCCATCCCAGGAATCAAACTGGGGTTTCCTGGATTGCAGGTGGATTCTTTACCAACTGAGCTATGAGGGAAGCCCATAGAGCTAGTTTGGCAGTCCTGAATTCTCTTAGCTTTTGCTTGTTTGTAAAGCTTTTGATTTCTTTTGTGAATCTGAATTGATCCTTGCTGGAGAGAGTAATCTTGGTTGTATACAATTCCTTTTCATTACTTTAAGTATATCCTGCCATTCCCTTCTGGCCTGCAGAGTTTCTGTTGAAGGATCAGCTGTTAGCCTTATGGGGATCCCCTTGTATATTATTTGTTGCTTCTCCTTTGCTGCTTTTAAAATTTGTTCTTTGTGTTTAATTTTTGTTAGTTTGATTAATATGTGTCTTGGCCTGTTTCTCCTTGTGTATATCCTCCATGGGACTCTCTAGGCTTCCTGTACTTGGGTAAGTATTTCCTTTCCCATTTTAGGGAAGTGTTTAACCATAATCTCATCAAATATTTTCTCATGCCCTTTCCATTTATCTTCCTATTCTGAGACCCCTACAATTTGAATGTTGTTATGTTTAATGTTATCCCAGAGCTCTTTGAGACTGTACTTTTTATTCTTTTATCTTTAATATATTCTGCTTCAGTTATTTCCACCATTCTATCTTCCAGCTCACTTATCTGTACTTCTGCCTTAGTTAAATTGGCTGTTGGTTCCCTTCAGTGTATTTTTAATCTGTTATGTGTTGATGGTTTATTCTTTAATTCTTCTAGGTCATTGTTAAATTAAATCCTTGAAGATTTCTTTCATCTTCTCAATCCATGCCTCCAGTCTATTTATCTGTGCTTTCATTCTCAAGATTTTGGATCATCTTTACTATCATTACTCTTCTTTTTCAGGTGGATTGCCTATTTCCTCTTCAATTGTTTGGTCTTGTGAGTTTTTCCCATCTTCCTCCATCTGCTGTACATTTCTCTGTCTTTTAATTTTGTTTAATTTACTGTGTTTGGGGTAAATTATGCTGCCCTTTCTGCTGGCTGGAAGGTCAGCTGCTGCTGCTGCTGCTGCTAAATCACAGCTCCTCTTAATTGTGGAGTCTGCCCCCTGTGGGTGGAGTTGAACCAGTGCCTTGTGAAGGTTTATGCATGCTAATTTTTTCCTATGGATATCTGATTTTTCTAATCCAATTTTTTCAAAAGACCATGTTTTATCCACTGAGCTACCTCTGCACCTTTCTCAAAATTCCACTGTCCACATACATGTGGATGTGCCTAAACTTTATACTATGTTCCGTTGATCTATTCTAACATCATGCAAACACTATGCTGCCCTGATGGTTGTAGATTTATACTATCTTGAAATCAGATAATCCACCAAATTGTTCTTTTTCAGAGTTGTTGTCTATGATTTTGCTTTTCCACATAAATTTTAGACTTAGCTTATTAATTTCTCAAAAAATCTGCTGGGATATTTTTGGATGCATTGAATGTGTATGTCAATTTGCAGAAAACTGACTTTTTTTGGCATGTTCTCTGGCTTCCCTGATCAAGGATTGAACCCAGGCCCATGGCAGTGAAAACACAGAGTCCTAACCACTGGACCACCAGAGAATTTCCACAACTGACATTTTAGCAATGTTGAGTTTCATAAACACTGTTCATCTCCTCCATTATCTCAGTCGTCTGTAACTTTCCTCTGTGATGTTTTGTAGTTTTTGATGTACCATCTTTTGCATCCTTTGTCAGGCACATCCCTAAGTATTTCATCCCTAAGTATTACCGGGGTCCAGGCCTGGTGGATCCAGGGTAATTCGAAGGGGGGATGGAGTCGGCGTCTTAGGAAAGAATTATTTAATTAGAAATATAAAGAGAGATTAGGAAAGAATATGTAGTAGGAAAATTAGTGGAGAAAAGAGGCTGATATTCCTTGGTTTACATGGAAAGCTAATAAAGTCTCAAGACAAGAAACTTGCACTGTCTACATTAGGCCACAGGCGCCCGCTTGAATAGCGGAGGGTGCCCCGCCTTGGGCTCCCTCTCGTGTGGGTCTTAGAAGCCCAGGCAAATAAGTAGACACGGAGAGCCTCTGCATTCCAAGGGATCACCCTGAAAAAGAGAGGGAGGGAGAGGGAGAAAGAGAGAGAGAGAGTCGACATGGGGGAGGCCAAGCTTGTGCAAAACCCCCCTAACTTTATTTTTAAAAGGTGTTTATATACCCTAAGTTTTACATAATGGAAGATACAGAGTCATGCAGGGGCAGCAGTGCTGACCCTTTCTGTATATCTTTTTGTATACAAAAGGTCTCAGGTGATTTACATTATCTTCTGGCCAAGAGGCCTGTTAACACTTTATGGCTCTCTTCCTTAATGAATGTTAATCTCATTTCCCCTGAAGTGTTTTTCTTTAATCTGCATCACCCTCAAGGCACTAAAGTTACATCCCTATAGAACAATGGTGCAGTGGGTTATAACAAAGAAGGTGCTTAACTCGAAGATCTATGTTGCTACTTGTTTTTTTCTATATACCAACTATATCAACAAATAAAAGATATGAAAACTTGGCAGCAAGTATTGGCTCAACAAATGAAACCCTTAATCAGTCCTATTCTAATGATTTTGACTCCTCAGAAGCCCCTACATTCCTAGGATGTTTTGAGCTTCCTGTGCCTCTTGAGGTCAAGGGGCTGCAAACAATCACATGCACAGCTGTAAGAGTCTTGTAGGCAGGCTAGAAAGCCATCAGAGAGGTTTCTGGATTGAAACACTTGTATTATGCCCAGGAGACTTATTATCTAAAAACTCTAAATTAACTTTTTCCAGAAAAAGGTGGTGGGAGGACAGCCCCCTGTTAATGTCAGAAAAGTAGGCGAAAAGCACAATGCAGTAAGGCAGGCAGACTTTGGTTTTGGGTCAGATGTACAAGCAGATTCAGTGAGGCTCCCTTAAGGCCAGACTCGCCTTTGCCTGTTGACCCCTTAACCTCATGATCTTTGCCACGGGCGGGACTCCTCGTGTTGGCTCCTGGCAATTTATGCTATTGTAAGTGTTTTTTCTCCTTAATTTTAGTTTCTGTTTTTTAAAATCTATCTTTTCTTTCTGATTTTTTGACATGTACACACTGCTGTATTTGTTTATTTTTGGTTGCATTGGGTCTTTGTTGCTGCATGTGGGCTTTCTCTAGTTGTGAAGAGTGAAGGCTACTCTCTGGTGGTGCACCAGTTTCTCACTGCAGTGGCTTGTCTTGTGCACCACAGGCTCTAGGCTCAGGCTCCTGGAGTTGTGGCACAGGGGCTCATAAGCTGTGACTCCAGAGCCCTAGAGCATGCAGACTGCAGTAGCTGTGATGCGCAGGCTCAGCAGTTGGAGCTCGTGGGCTCTAGAGTGCAGACTCAGGAGTTGTCACACATGAGCTCCGTTGCTCTGTGGTATGTGGAATCTTCCTGGATCAGGAATTGAACCTGTGTTCCCTGCGTTGGCAGATGTATTCTTACCCCTGTGCCACCAGGGAAGTCCACAAATGAAATTTTTATATTGATCTGGTATGCTGCAACCTTTCTGAACTTATTAGTCTTATTAACTTAAAAAAAATAGATTTCAAAGGATTTTCTATAAGGATGATCATACTATCTGTGAATAAAGGCAATATTAGTTATCTTTTCCAACCTGGGTTCTTTATATTTTCTTGCCTGATGGCATTAGCTTGAATTTTTAGTACAACACTGAAAAGAAATGATGAAAACAGACATCCTTCACTTTTTATTGATCTTAGGGAGAAAGTGTTTAAATCTTTTACTGTTAAGTATGTATTATCTGTAGGTTCCTGTTCTTTATCAGGTTGCTAGTTTGTTGAGAAATTTTTTTAAATAAAGATTTTTTAAATTCTATAGTGCTTTACAGTTTTAATGTTTTGCATACATGATGTCATATAATTCCATAATAACCTTTTCCCCCTATTCCTGTATTACCTTCCCACACCCCAAGGGAATTTTTAAAAATCAGAAATGAGTATTGGACTGCCAAGTGCTTTTCCTGTGTCTATTGTGATGATAATAGGATTTTTCTTTTTCAGTTTGTTAATATTGTGAGTTGCAATGATTGATTTTAAAATATTAAATAAATACCTTATAACAAACATCCTCTTTGTGCTTACTTGTACTCATATGTGATATTACCAACCAAAGGTTTTTAATGAATAGATCTGATTGTAGCTTCTGTCAAGCTTTGTATTTCACAGTTTAATCTTGGAAGAAAGTTCTGGATAATAAACAAGAAAGGGAAAAAATCCTTAACCTATTGGTTTGGCAAATATTCCTTGAGTGCTTGCTATGTGTTGATCTATGCCTCAGGTGTTAGGTGCTAAAATACACTCTCATGAGATGTAATGACCAGCGAGGGATTGTTGTGAAGAAATATTAGTATTATTCAAATAATGGAGAGCTTCATTTTCTAATGAGCCTGAAAAACTTGTTGATATCTGAGCCTTTGGGTTTTTTTTTTTAAATTAAGTCTACATGAGCCTGGTGAATTAAAATTACCCCAAAGAAGAATGACAATAAATGAATCTAGAGAGAAAGGTGGTTTTGATACTTCTTTATCTTTGTTGTGGTGGTGGTTGTTCAGTTGCTAGCTTGTGTCATTATCTCTGACCACCCAACAAATCTAAGTTTTCAGAATATATGATTTTATATGGCGGTTTTCTTTATTTATTCATTTATTTAAAGAACAGGAATCAGAACCTATAATGTACCAGAATACCCCTAGGCTCTTGTTTCCGAGAACTGCTTGAATTGCTAGGCTAAAATCAAGTTTAAGTTTGAAAGGGAGATAACCTAAGTCACCCTTTCCTTTTACAGATGAGAATTGAAGATCTGAGAAAAGAAATTCATGGGCGTTTGAATTTTCTGTTTCTTCCCATCCCCACTCTAAACTTAATGACAGAGGCTCCAACATTGAGTCAAATCCCAGCTGCCCCAGTAAGCATCTTTGTGACCCTGAAAAGCACAACAATTTTTCTGCCTGGCACTATGGCCCCATCTGTAGAATGTGGTTAATAATAGCCATCATTAAAGGGTAGTGATGAAGTCTTTGCCTCTGATCTGCTTTCTCTTATTTCCAGCTTTCAGATGCATGTGCTGATGGTCATCACTTCCTCCAGACAAAGCAGGAAGGAAGTGGGAACCACACTCAGCTGCCACATCTTTGGGATCTCAGAGAAAATTTCTTATCTTTGTTGACATTACACTTTCCTCCATAAAGTGGGACTCTAATGGTTTTTGTGTGAAAATGGTCAAAGTTTAAAAAATTTTTAACTCTTAAGTCAATAATTTATTAACTCACCTTGGGCAAATCATTAGTATTTCTCAGCTCACTTTACCTATTTTAAAATGAGAGACAGTGTTTTTCCCTTACAGGGTTATTGCAAGGAAAGCTGTTGCTGTGACCTATGTCAGAGGGTGTGCTGCCCATGTTTTCCTCTAGGAGTTTTATAGTTTTGGTCTTACATTTGGGTCTTTAATCCATTTTGAGCTTATTTTGTGTTTGGAGTTAAGAAATGGTATTTCATTTTTATACATGTGGCTGTCCAGTTTTCCTGGCACCATTTGTTGAAGAGACTGTCTTTCCAGTATTGTGTAGTATTGCCTCCTTTGTCATAGATCAATTGACCATAGGTGCCTGGGCTTATTTCTGGGTTTTCTATTCTGTTCTATATTGATTTATCTATATTTTTATTTTTGTACCAGTACCAGACCGTTTTGATGACTATATCTTTGTAGTATAGTATGAAGCCAGGGAGCCTGATTCCTTCAGCTGTTTTTCTTTTTCAAGATTTCATTGGCTATTGAGGGTCTTTTGTGTCTCCAAACAAATTTTGAGATTTGTTGTTGTTATAGTTCTGTGAAAAACGCCATTGGTAATTTCATAAGGATTGCACTGAATCTGTAGATTGCCTTGGGTAGTACAATCATTTTGACAATATTGATTCTTCCAGCCCATGAACATGGTATGTCTACCACCTGTTTATGTCTTATTCAATTTCTTTCATCATCAACATCATGTAGTTTTCAGAGTACAGGTTTTTTTTCTCCCCTTCAGTTCAGTTCAGTTCAGTTCAGTTCATTTCAGTCGCTCAGTTGTGTCCGACTCTTTGCGACCCCATGAATCGCAGCACGCCAGGCCTCCCTCTCCATCACCATCTCCCGGAGTTCACTCAGACTCATGTCCATCGAGTCCATGATGCCATCCAGCCATCCCATCCTCGGTCGTCCCCTTCTCCTCCTGCCCCCAATCCTTCCCAGCATCAGAGTCTTTTCCAATGAGTCAACTCTTCACATGAGGTGGCCAAAGTACTGGAGTTTCAGCTTCAGCATCATTCCCTCCAAAGAAATCCCAGGGTTGATCTCCTTCAGAATGGACTAGTTGGATCTCCTTGTAGGTTTATTTCTAGGTATTTTATTCTTTTTGATATAATGGTAAATGCAATTGCTTCTTGAATTCCTCTTTCTGACCTTTTGTTGTTAGTATATAGAAATGCAACAGACTTCTGTGTATTGATTTTGTAATCTGAAACTTTACCACGTTCATTGATGAGTTCTAGTAGTTTTCTGGAATTTTATGTATCTTCCCTATACATAAAATCTTCTATGTATAGGATCATGTCATCAGCAAACAGTGACAGTTCAACTTCTTTTCCAATTTGGATTCCCTTTACTTCTTTTTCTTCTCTGATTGCTATACCTAGGACTTTCAAAGCTGTGTTAAATAAAAGTGGTGAGAATGGACATGCTTGTCTTCTTCCTCAGACCAGAGGGATGTTTTCAGCTTTTCACCATTGAACATGATACTAACTGTAGGTTTGTCATATATGGCCTTTATTATGTTGCGGTATTAAATGGGTATGCCCACTTTCTGGAGAGTTTTTTTTTTTTTTATCATAAATGGGTGCTGAGTTTTGTCAAAAGCTTTTTCTGCATCTATTGAGATGATCTATATGGTTTTTATTCTTCAATTTGTTGATATGGTGTATTGCATTGATTGATTTGTGGATGATGAAAAATACTTGCATCCCTGGGATGAATCCCATTTGATCATGGTGTATGATCTTTTTAATGTATTGTTGGATATAGATTGCTAGTATTTTGTTGAGAATTTTTACATCTATATTCATCAGTGATATTGGCCTGTAATCTTTTTTTGTGTGTGTGATATCTTTGTCTGGTTTACGTAGCAGAATGACAGTGGCCTCATAAAATCAGTTGGAAAGTTTTCCTTCCTCTGTGAGCTTTTGGAACAGTTTCAGAAGGATAAGCATTAACTCGTCTCTAAATGTTTGATAAAATCTGCCTGTCAAGCCATCAGGTCCTGGGCCCTTTTTTTGGTGGGATGTTTTCAATCATGGTTTCAACTTCAGTGCTTATAATTGGTCTGTTCATAATTTCTATTTCTTCCTGGTTCAATCTAGGGAGACTGTACCTAAGAATTTGTCCATCTCTTCCAGGTAGTCCATTTTATTGGCAAACACTTGTTCATCGTAGTCTTTTATGATCCTTGGTATTCCTATGGGGTCAATTGTAATGTCTCTCTTTTCATTTATAATTTTACTGATCTGAGTCCTCTTCCTTTTTTTCTTGATGAATCTGGCTAAAGAGTTGTTAATTTTGTTTATCTTTCCAAAGAGCCAACTTTTAGTTTCATTGATCTTTGCCATTGTTTTCTTTGTCTCTATTTCATGTATTTCTGCTCTGATTTTTATGACTTCCTTCCTTCTACTAACTTTAGGTTTTGTTTGTTCTTCTTTCTCTAGTTGTTTTAGGTGTAAAGTTAGGTTGTTTATTTGAGGTTTTCCTTGTTTCTTGAGGTACCATTGTATTGCTACAGACTTCCCTCTTAGAACCGCTTTAGGGGCATCCTATTAGTTTTGGACTGATGCGTTTTCATTTTCATCTGTCTCTAGGTGTTTTTTCAATTCTTCTTTGATTTCTTCAGTGATCCAATGGTTATTTAGCAGCATATTGTTTAGACACCATATGTTTCTGTTTCTTAGAGTTTTTTGCTTGTATTTTACTTCTAATTGGATAGTGTTGTGATATGAAAAGACGCTTGATATGATTTCAATTTTCGTAAATTTATCAGGGCTCATCTTGTGGCCCAGCACATGGTCGATCCTGGAGAACGTTCCACGTTCACTTGGGAAGAATGTGCAGTCTGCTGCTTTCAGACGGAATGCTCAATAGGTATCAGTTAAATCCAACTTGTCTAAAGCGTCCTTTAAGGCCTATGTTTCCTTATAGGTTTTCTGTCTGGATGATCTGTCCATTGATGAAAGTGAGGTATTAAAATCCCCCACTATTATTGTGTTACTGTTGATTTCTCCCTTTATGTTTGTTAGGATTTGCCTCATGTATTGCAGTGCTCCTTTGTTGGGTCTATATATAGTTATAATTGTTATACCTTCTTGGATTGAACCCTTTATCATTATGTAATGTCCTTCTTTGTCTCTTATAACAGTCTTTGTTTTAAAGTCTATTTTGTCTGATATGAGTATTGCTACTCCAGCTTTCTTATGATTTCCATTTGCATGAAGTACCTTCTCCCATTCCCTTACGTTCAGTCTGTAAGTGTCCATAGGTCTGAGGTGGGTCTCTTGTAGACATGCATATGGGTCTTGTTTTTGTATTCACCCAGCCTGTCCATGTCTTTTGTCTATTTACATTTAAGGTAATTATCAACATATATTAGAGAAGGAAATGGCAACCCACTCCAGTATTCTAGCCTGGAGAATCCCAGGGACAGAGGAGCCTGGTGAGCTGGTGTCTATGGGGTCGCACAGAGTCGGACCCGACTGAAGCGACTTAGCAGCAGCAGCAGCAGCAGCAGCATCAACATATATGATCCTTTGTTAATTGTTTTGGGTTTATTTTTGTAGTTCTTTCCCTTCATTTATGTTTCTTGGCTAGAGAATTTCCTTCAGTATTTGTTGTAAAATTGGTTTGCTGCTGCTGCTGCTAAGTTGCTTCATTCGGGTCCGACTCTGTGCGACCCCATAGATGGCAGCCCACCAGGCTCTCCCAGTGGTGCTTAATAGAACTGGACATGGAACAACAGACTGGTTCCAAATAGGAAAAGGAGTATGCCAAGGCTGTATATTGTTACCCTGCTTATTTAACTTCTATGCAGAGTACATCATGAGAAACGCTGGACTGGAAGGAACACAAGCTGGAATCAAGATTGCTAGGAGAAATATCAATAACCTCAGATATGCAGATGACACCACTCTTATGGCAGAAAGTGAAGAGGAACTAAAGAGCCTCTTGATGAAAGAGAAAGAGGAGAGTGAAAAATTTGGCTTAAAGCTCAACATTCAGAAAACTAAGATCATGGCATCTGGTCCCATCACTTCATGGGAAATAGATGGGGAAACAGTGGCAGACTTTATTTGTGAGGGGAGAGGGGAGGCTTCAAAATCACTTCAGATGGTGACTGCAGTCATGCAATTAAAAGATGCTTACTCCTTGGAAAAAAAGCTATGACCAACCTGGACAGCATATTCAAAAGCAGAGACATTACTTTGGCAACAAAGGTCCATCTAGTCAAGGCTATGTTTTTTCCAGTAGTCATATATGTATGTGAGAGTTGGACTGTGAAGAAAGCTGAGTGCCATAGAATTGATGCTTTTGAACTGTGGTGCTGGAGAAGACTCTTGAGAGTCCCTTGGACTGCAAGATCCAACCAGTCAGTCCTAAAGGAGATCAGTCCTGAGTGCTCATTGGAAGGACTGTTGTTGAAACTGAAACTCCAATACTTTGACCACTTGATGTGAAGAGCTGACTCATTTGAAAAGACCCTGATGCTGGGAAAGATTGAAGGTAGGAGGAGAAGGGGACAACAGAGGATAAGATGGTCGGATGGCATCACCAACTTGATGGACATGAGTTTGGGTAAATTCCGGGAGTTGGTGATGGACAGGGCGGCCTGGCATGCTGCAGTCCATGGGGTCACAAAGAATCGGACATGACTGAGTGACTGAACTGAACTGAATTCTCTTAATTTTTGCTTATCTGGAAAGCTTTTGATTTCTCCATCAAATCAGAATGAGAGTTTTGCTAGGTGTTCTTGGTTGTCAGTTCTTCCCTTTAATCACTTGGAATATATTGTGTCATTCGCTTCTGGCTTGTAGAGTTTCTGTTGAGAAATCAGCTGATATCCTTATGGGATTTCCTTTGTTTGTTGTTTGCCTTTCCCCCCTTATTCCTTTTAACAATTTATCTCTGTCTTTAATTTTTGTCAGCCTGATTACTATGTCTCTCTCCGTGGGTTTATCCTGTCTGGGACTCTGCACTTCCTGAACTTGGTTGACCATTTTTTTTCCCCAGGTTGGGGAAGTTTTCAGCTACTATCTCTTCAAATTTTTGAGGGGTTCTTTCTCTCTCTCTTTTCTCCTTCTGGGACCCCCTATAATGTGAATATTGGTATGTTTGAAGTTGTCCCAGAGGTCTCTTAGGCTGCTTCACTTCTTTTCATTCTTTTTTCTATATTCTGTTTTGCAGCATTGATTTCCACCACCCTATCTGCCAGGTCACTTATCCATTCTTATGCTTCAGTTATTCCACTGATTTCTTCTAGTGTACTGGCCATCTCTGTTTGTTTGTTCTTTAGTTCTTCTAGGGCTTTGCTAACCATTTTTTTTTGCATCTTCTCCATTATTTTTCTGAGATCCTAGACCATCTTCACTATCATTTTTCTGAATTCTTTTGTGGAAGGTTGCCTATCTCCATTTCATTTAGTTATGTTTCTGGGGATTTATCTTGTTCCTTTATCTGGGATATAATCTTATTTATTTTCATTTTGGTTATCTTTCTGTGATTATGGTATTAATTCTGGAAGATGATGGGATTGTAATTCTTGTTTCTTCTGCCTTCTCTCTGGTGGATGAAGATAAGAGGCTTGTGCAAGCTTCCTGATGGGAGGGACTGACTGGCTGTG
Organism: Capricornis sumatraensis; assembly: GCF_032405125.1. Lineage (NCBI taxonomy): Eukaryota > Metazoa > Chordata > Mammalia > Artiodactyla > Bovidae > Capricornis > Capricornis sumatraensis. The sequence continues at coordinate 11,919,347 of NC_091087.1, forward strand.
GGGAAACCTGGGTCTTGCTCTGGTGGCCAGACTTCTACTCAGTCATCTTGAACCAATCCTCTTGTATGACATTTTTAAAAAAGTATTTCTGCCTACCTTGGGTACTAGGGACACACTCAGTTCAACTTGAATCCAATTGTCTGCTGATGGGTGGAGCTGGGCTCCCTCCCTGTTAGTTGTCTGGCCTAAGGCGACACAGTCCTGGAGTTTAGGGCCACTGGTAACCTCCAAGAGGACTTACACTGAGTTACATCTCCCAGGACTGCTGCCACCAGTGCCCCTGTCCCCATGGTGGGCCACTGCCAACCCATGCCTCTGCAGGAGACCCTAAGCACTCAGAGGAAGATCTGGCTGAATCTCCGTTGGGGCCACTGTTCCTTTCTTCTGGGTCCTGGTGCACACAAGGTTTCTTTGTGCCCTCCAAGAGTGCAGTCTCTGTTTCTCCCAGTATGTAGAGTTCCTGTAATCAAATCCCACTGGACTTCAAAATCAGATTACCTGAGGATTCCCAGGCCCTTCCCCCAGGCTGGGGAGCCTGATATGGGGCCTAGAATATTCACAATAGTGTGACAACCTCTTTGGTATTATTGTTCTCCAGTTTGTGGGTGACCCACCCTGCGAGTATAGGATTTGATTTCATCATGAGCATGCCCCTCCTACTGTTTTATCGTGGCTCTTTCTTTGTCCTTGGGTGTGAGGTGTCTATTTTTTGGTGGGTTCCCATGTCTTCCTATTGATGGCTGTTCAGCACCTAGTTGTGATTTTGGTACTCCGGTAGGAGAAGATGAGTGCATGTCCTCTCTGTTGTCTTGAACCAATCCTCTTGTATGACATGTTTTAAAAAGTATTTCTGCCTACCTTGCGTACTAGTTCTTCTCTGATGGTGCCAAACACATGTGCTCACAGATACAAGCATCCACACTCATTTCTTTCAAGGCAAGCTGGTCAGTTTCATCCCTGGATCTGAGTCAAGTCTTGGTGTAGAAGCCATGCACGGGGACCAACCATCTGACTGCTCTTGTGAGTGTAGTCAACTTGCTTACTCTGCATTTTGCTTCTAGGTACACTAAACTCCTGATGACCACTTCCTATACTTATGAGTGTTTTCTATTAAATCTTTAATCTACCTTGGAATTCATTTTAGCATATGCTTTGCATCTGTATTAGTTAGCTATTGCTGCACAACAAGTTATATCCACCCCCCAAAAAAAAAAAACATACTGCCCTAAAAAACTAATACAATTTATTTTCTCTTGGTTTTTGTGGGTCATGAATTCACTCAGGGTACAGTGGGTGTGGCTTATTTCTGCTCACAATGTTCTGGATAGAATCTTAATGCTGAGAACTAAAATCATCTGAAAGCTTGATGAGGTCTGGAAGACCTGGTTCCAAAGTGGCTCCATCACATGGCTAGTTGTTAATTCTATCATACTGGTTCCCTTTCCATGGGCATTTCCACAGGGCTTGTTGAGTGTCTTCATGCCACTGGTTTCCACCAAAGTAAGTAATCTTAGAGAGGAATAGGCTGAGTTCTATTCTCTTTATGACCTACCCCCAGAAATCACAAAAAATCATTCCTAACACATTCTATTCATTCAAAGCAAGTCAGTGAGTCTTTCTCTACCCTTCCTCCACACTTTCAAAGCAGAAGAGTTAGATTCCAGCTGTTGAAGGGTAGGGGGTTATAACGAGCAGATATATTTTAAAAGCATCATATAATCTAATATAAGTTTTGTCCAAGTTTATAGTCATCCAATCTCATATTGAATGGTCTATCATCACTCCAATTTCAGCCATTACCATTTGCTAAAATCAAATACAAATTTGTGTCTATCCCACTTTTCAGTCTTTACTTGCATTATGTTTTAGCCTAGTATGCCAGAGAAGGTGACTTCTTTGAGCAAAGAAAGGACAAGGAGAGAAAGAAGGGAATCTTGAGAGGAAAAGCTAAAAGAAGAGGGAGACATGGGAACCGGGAAAGGTGTTTTACAAAACAATGAAAAATATGTTGCTTTTCTCAGTCATCCTCATCAAGGGGAGTTGGTTGGGATGAAGCTGTGAGCTCAAGTCTGGCACTAAAGACCCTTATCTTGTTCATTCAGACATGTGGGCTGCAAGGCTTGCCTCCTGGTTAGATGATGTCTCCGGTGACCTTCAGCCGGACATAAGGATGGAGTAGTCTTTTCAACAATGAGGACACTTGAAGGCCACCGACACTCACTCCAAGGCAGGCTGAGACCTCAGGAGCACAGTCTAGGGGAGGGGAAGAGCCAGGATATTGAGAAAGGTTACGGCTAGAAATACCTTAGTACAACCCTGATTGAACAAGTAACAGCTATACTGAAAGATAGTTGGTCTGAGGAGTGATAACCTAGAATTTTTCAGCCATATCAGAACAGGGGCCTGAGTCAGGCAGGGATGGCTTCAAGTGGCCAGGGTATCTTTCATAATAAGCTGACACCGCCATAGCTCTGAAACCAGGAAAGGGCCTGGAAACCCACAGGGAGAGGTTGGCCATATTCACCTGGGGACCAGGGTGCCAGCCAAGTAGCTGAATTTGGGGGAGGGTCCAAGGTCAACAGGGAAAGGGCAAAATATAAGTCTGAAAAAGCAGGACTTTGGAACAAAACAGAGCTGGGGCCTGCGTTTCACACCAAATGTGGTGTGGGAAGACAGAACTGATGCTGGACGCCCCCTGCTGGAGAGGATGTGGCATCTGACTGGCTCCCAGGAAGGAAAGTGGAAAAGTGAAAGTGAAATAGCTCATTGGGACCCCATGCACTGTAGCCTGCCAGGCTCCCATGTCCATGAGATTTTTCAGGCAAGAGTACTGGAATGTGTTGCCATTTCCTTCTCCATGGGATCTTACCAACCCAGGGATCAAACCTAGGTTTCCCACATTGCAAGCAGATGCTTTACGCTCTGAGACCCCAGGAGAGGTTGCCTCAAAATCCAAGTGAATTTAGTGTCAAAGAGGAACTTGTCATGTGGAATACCCCTCTCTCCTCAGCACCCTACCAATGCCCAGTGATATCTGGAGCACAGGGCCTTCTTCCCCCTACATACAGATCAAGTTTGCACGTGAATCTTGGCACCTGGAGCCATCAATCATCAGCTCAAGAAAGCTTGCAGTGGGGGAATTAAGGGAGGGTCATGTTTGGCTGAAGAGCCCGCAGTCCTCTTTGTGCTCTGCACAGTCTGTGTCTTGGCCCTCATTTCTTTCTTTTTTTTATTATTTTTAAAGTAATTTCTTTATTTGGCTGTGCCAGGTCTTAGCTGTGGCGTGCAGGGTCTTTTAGTCACAGCATGCAGGATCTTTAGTTGCAAGATGTGAGATCTAGTTCCCTGACCAGGGATCAAACCCAGGCCCCCAGCATTGGGAGCTTGGAATCTTAGCCACTGGACCACCAGAGAAGTCCGTGGCCCTCTGTCTCCAAGTTTGACATTTGAACATGGTGTCTCTTGGCAGAGTCTGTGCTGCTTTGGGGACTGTCTTGCTTTCAGTAACAATAGTAGTGGTCATGATGATGGTGACCAGCATCCAAACATCCAAGAGGCCATGAGACTCAACATAACTGACCTGCTGGGGAGTCAGTTCCAGACAACATGATCAGAAAACGTGATCTGACACCAAAATGGAGCAGTTCACAAAAAAAACCAGACAAGCTGAAAAACTCAGGATCTTTCTCATTTGTGAGTGCAATAGACAGCTTTGACCCCCAGACAAAAAAAGAGGGCTTCCCTTACATCAGATTTAAACTGCTACTTCCATCTGTAGGGCTTTTATCTGCTGGTTTGTCTTGCTTTTAATCTCTCCTAGCCCTCTTCCATGTGTGAAATGAGATTAAGCACTGCTCTTCCACAAAATTATGACCAGGAAATTTGTGTGTTAAGATAAAACAGGATCATAGCAAATAGTAGTGATTTCCTTTATCAAGCAATTTTTTTTTTTTTTGGAAAATATACCTAACATAAAGTTTGCCATTTAAGTCATTTAAAGTGTGCAGTGGTATTAGGTTACACTCACATTGTTGGGCAGCCATTGCCACCATCCATCTTGAGAGCTTTTTCATCTTCTCAGACCGAAACTTTGTTCCCATTAAACACTGACTCTCCATTCCCCTCCCCCCATCCCCTAGTAACCACTAGACTCCCTTCTGTTTCTGTAAATGTGACTACTCTAGGCACCTAATATCCGCATATAAGCAGACTCATACAGTATTTGTCTTTTTGTGACTGACTTATTTCATTTAATGTCTTCCTTCAGATATATACCCAGAAGTGGAATTGCTGGATTCATCTGTTTTTTTCCATTAAGTTTTTTCTCTGTCCTGTTTTCCATAATGGCTGTACCAATTTAGATTCCCTCAAACAAAGCACGAGTTCCTTTTATCACATCCTTGCCAACATGTGTTATCTCTTGTTTTTTTGATAATAGACATCCTAAAAAATGACCATTGTATCTACTACTGTGGGCAAGAATCCCTTAGAAGACATGGAGTAGCCATAATAGTCAACAAAAGAGTCTTAAATGCAGTACATGGATGCAATCTCAAAAATGACAGAATGATCTCTGTTCATTTCCAAGGCAAACCATTCAGTATCACAGTTATCCAAGTCTATGCCCCAACCAGTAACACTGAAGAAGCTGAAGTTGAACGGTTCTATGAAGACCTACAAGACCTTTAGAACTAACACCCAAAAAAGATGTCCTTTTCATTATAGGGGACTGGAATGCAAAAGTAGGAGGTCAAGAAACACCTGGAGTAACAGGCAAATTTGGCCTTGGAGTACAGAATGAAGCATGGCAAAGGCTAATAGAGTTTTGCCAAGAGAATGCACTGGTCATAGCAAACACCCTCTTCCACCAACACAAGAGAAGACTCTACACATGGACATCACCAGGTGACCAACACTGAAATCAGATTGATTATATTCTTTGCAGCCAAAGATGGAGAAGCTCTATATAGTCATCAAAAACAAGACCAGGAACTGACTGTGGCTCAGATCACGAACTCCTTATTGCCAAATTCAAACTTAAATTGAAGAAAGTGGGTAAAACCACTAGACCATTCAGGTATGACTTAAATCATATCCCTTATGATTCTACAGTGGAAGTGAGAAATAGATTTAAGGGACTAGATCTGATAGACAGAGTGCCTGATGAACTATGGACGGAGGCTCGTGACATTGTACAGGAGACAGGGATCAAGACCATCCCCAAGAAAAAGAAAGGCAAAAAGGCAAAATGGCTGTCTGAGGAGGCCTTACAAATAGCTGTGAAAAGAAGAGAAATGAAAAGCAAAGGAGAAAAGGAAAGATATATCCTTTTGAATGCAGAGTTCCAAAGAATAGCAAGGAGAGATAAGAAAGCCTTCCTCAGCGATCAATGCAAAGAAACAGAGGAAAACAACAGAATGGGAAAGACTAGAGATCTCTTCAAGAAAATTAGAGATACCAAGGGAACATTTTGTGCAAAGATGGGCTCAATAAAGGACAGAAATAGTATGGACCTAACAGAAGCAGAAGATATTAAGAAGAGATGGCAAGAATACACAGAAGAACTATACAAAAAATACCTTCACGACCCAGATAATCACGATGGTGTGATCACTCACCTAGAGCCAGACATCCCATAAAGTCAAGTGGGCCTTAGGAAGCATCACTAGGAACAAAGCTGGTAGAGGTGATGGAATTCTAGTGGAGCTATTTCAAATCCTAAAAGATGATGCTGTGAAAGTGCTGCACTCAACATGTCAGCAAATTTGGAAAACTTGGCAGTGGCCACAAAACTGGAAAAGGTCAGTTTTCATTCCAATCCCAAAGAAAGGCAATGCCAAAGAATGCTCAAACTACTGCACTAATGTACTCATTTCACACGCTAGTAATGTTCAAAATTCTCCAAGCCAGGCTTTAGCAATACATGAACTGTGAACTTACAGATGTTCAAGCTGGTTTTAGAAAAGGCAGAGGAACCAGAGATCAAATTGCCTGTATCTGCTGGATCACTGAAAAATCAAGAGTTCCAGAAAAACATCTATTTCTGCTTTATTGACTATGCCAAAGCCTTTGACTGTGTGGATCACAATGAACTGTGGACAATTCTGAAGGAGATGGGAATACCAGACCACCTGACCTGCCTCTTGAGAAACCTGTATGCAGGTCAGGAAGCAACTGTTAGAACTGGACATAGAACAACAAACTGGTTCCAAATTGGGAAAGGAATATGTCAAGGCTGTATATTGTCACCCTGCTTATTTAACTTCTATGCAGAGTACATCATGAGAAACGCTGGGCTGGAAGAAGCACAAGCTAGAATCACGATTGCTGAGAGAAATATCAATAACCTCAGATATGCAGATAACACCACCCTTATGGCAGAAAGTGAAGAGGAACTAAAGAGCCTCTTGATGAAAATGAAAGAGGAGAGTGAAAAAGTTGGCTTAAAACTCAACATTCAGAAAACGAAGATCATGCCATCTGGTCCTATCACTTCGTGGGAAATCGATGGGGTAACAGTGGAAACAGTGGCTGACCTTATTTTTGGGGGCTCCAAAATCACTTTAGATGGTGATTGCAGCCATGAAATTAAAAGATGCTTACTCCTTGGAAGAAAAGTTATGACCAACCTAGATAGCATATTCAAAAGCAGAGACATTACTTTGCCAACTAAGGTCAGTCTAGTCAAGGCTACGGTTTTTCCAGTAGTCATGTATGGATGTGTGAGTTGGATTGTGAAGAAAGCTGAGCACCGAAGAATTGATGCTTTTGACCTGTGGTGTTGGAGTAGACTCTTGAGAGTCCCTTGGAGTGCAAGGATATCCAACCAGTTCATCCTAAAGAGACCAGTCCTGGGTGTTCATTGGAAGGACTGATGTTGGAAGCTGAAACTCCAATACCTTGGCCACCTGATGTGAAGAGCTGACTCATTTGAAAAAACTCTGATGCTGGGAAAGATTGAAGGCAGGAGGAGAAGGGGACAACAGAGAATGAGATGGTTGGATGGCATCACCAATTCAATGGACATGAGTTTGGGTGAGCTCCAGAATTTAGTGATGGACAAGGAAGCCTGGTGTGCTGCGGTTCATGAGGTTGCAAAGAGTTGGACATGACTGAGGGACTGAACTGAACTGACTGATCCTAAAAGGTATGAGGTGATATCTCATTGTGGTTTTGATTTACATTTCCATGATGGCTAGCCTGGAACAATTTTTCATGTACTTGTTGGCCATTTGTACGGCATTTTCTTTAGAAAACTATTCAGGTTCCTTTTCCATTTTTCAACTGGATGGCTATTTTTTTCTATTGAGTTGCATAAATATCCCATATATTTTGGATAATAAACCCTTATCAGATGTATGGTCTGTAAATACTTTCTCCCATTCTGTAAGTAGCCTTTTCATTTTGTTGATGGTTTCCTTTGCTTTGCAGAAACTTTGAGATTTGATACAGTGCCATTTGTTGATTTTTGCTTTGTGTCTTGTAATTTAGTTGTCATTTAAGAAATTGTTACCAAGACAAATGTCAAGGAGCTTTTCTCCTCTGTTTTCTTCTACAAGTTTTACCATTTCAAATTTTACATTTATTTCAAGTTGTGTTTTGTGAGTAGTAGCAGACAGGGGTCCAAGTTCATTTTTCTTGCAAACTGATTTCTAGTTTTCCTACCACCATGTAACAAAGAGACTGTCTTTTCTCCTTGAGTATTCTTGGCTCCCTTGTCAAATATTCATTGATTATATATGCACAGGTTTATTTCTGGGCTCTATTAGCCATTTATCTAATGATTCACATTCAGATTTTTGCAAAATTTTTTGCTGTTAGTAACATGGTCTGATGAGCATTCTTTTACACATTATCAGTTTGTCTGTTGTAGTTAACCAGAACAGATAGCAGAGTTGTAGGGTGTGTACATGTTAGATTTGACTACAGTTTGTCTATTTTTCTTCAAATTGGCTGCACCAATGTACACCCCTATTCACGGGCAGGAGAGTGTCCTCTCCCATCCTGTTACCAAGGGAAATAAAGATATTTCCAACCTCTTATGTTTCAGACAGGCTGAAAGATGAAATGTCATCCTGCTGTTGCTTCAGGTTCCATGTCCCTACAGATTAATGCATTTGAGGGTCACCTATCTCGCCCCCCCCCCACCTGGTAGGAACTGGGCTGCACGGCAGGAAGTGAGTGTCGGGCAGGCAAGCGAGGGTAGCTTCATCTGTGTTGACAACCACTCCCCATCGCTCGCATTACCAGCTGAACTCTGTCTCCTGTCAGATCAGTGGTGGCATTTGTAGGAACGCAAACCCTCCTGAGAACTGCCCATCCAGGGACCCAGGTTGCATGCTCCTTATGTGAATCATCCCCAAACCATCTGCTCTCTGCCCTCCCCTCATCCCACCTGTGGAAAAATTATCTTCCATGAAACTGATCCCTGGTGCCAAAAGGACTGGAGACTGCTGACTATCTGACCGGTTAACGATGGCAAACTCAGGTGGGTTCCAACAGCAGGACTGTTCCTGAAAGGCAGTGGGGCTGCTACTCCCTGACTTTCAACGGCAGGACTTGGGCCAACAAAACTGCACCAAAAAGCTCTCCAGGATATCATGTTCCACCAGAAGATGATGCTGAACTTTCATTTGGCTGAGGCTGCTGTTAGAGGAGAGAAAAGCCCCAAACCTGGCCACGAGCAGGATGTGTGGGGAGACTTTCAGAAGCTTCAGATGCCCAGCAATGAGCGGCAGCCCCTGGAGCCGTGGAGGGTGGGGCGGACAAAGCAGGAGAGGATTCCACCAGCCACGCCCTGGGGAAACACAAGACGATGAGTTGGCAGTAGTGAGAGTGCTGGGCTTTATTAAGAGTCAGTGACGCAGTCCCCTCCTAGGGTTAATTGGCATGGAAGCTGGGTAGTGTTCACCTCTGGATTCCTTCTGATGACATGTAATCCCTGTGTACATTTTAGATTCTGAGAGGCCCTCAGCAGAGTCCAAGAGAAGTGCTGTGGCCCCTCCGCTTTGAGAAAAGAAAAACAGGTAGGACGAGGAAAGAAGGAGAGAGAACTGAGCATGGCTGTACATCAGTTCATTCTGCTTGCTTTCTACAAGATGCTCCTCAGGAAACTAAAGGAGTCAGCTTTCCTGAAGACCTCAGTTATACTCTGAGGAAAAGAATCGAGTCATTCTGTTGCTGGAAGACCTGGGTCCAAGCCCAGGCTTTGCCTCTGTGTGCCTGTTTCCTAATCTGTAAAACCGGGTAATAATCCTTACTGCTTGCGTTGGGGGGCTCTTGTTTGTAGCGAGCAGCTCTGGGCTGGAAGTCAGGACCACAGTTCCAGCTCTTGCTCTGACAGGAACTCACTGGGTGAGTTAGTAAGCTCCTTAAGCTCTCTCTCCCTCAGTTTCTCAGTCTGTCAGAGGGTGTGATCTTGCCAGTTTCACTGACTTCTGTGAAGATAAAGACAACAGGAGGTGTGAAGATTTTGCATAAACACCACTGCCTTGAACGTAACTAGTTGTTGTTCGGTCACTCAGTTGTGTCCAGCTCTTTGCGACCCCATGAACTGCAGCACACCAGGCTTCCCAGTCCTTCAATATCTCCCAGACCTTGCTCAAACTCATGTGCATGGAGTCAATGATGTCATCCAACCAGCTCATCCTCTGTCGTCCCCTTCTCCTCCCACCTTCAATCTTTCCCAGCATCAGGGTCTTCTCAAATGAGTCAGTTCTTCGCATCAGGTGGCCAAAGTATTGGAGCTTCAGCTTCAGCATCAGTCCTTCCAATGAATATTCAGGACTGATTTCCTTTAGGATGGACTGGTTGAATCTCCTCGCAATCTAAGGGATTCTAAGCGTCTTTTCCAGTTCCGAAAGCATCAGTTCTTTGGCGCTCAGCCTGCTTTATGGCCCAACTCTCACATTCGTACATGACGACTGGAAAAACCATAGGTTTCTCATAGCTTTTCTTCCAATGTGCAAAGTTGCACACCTTGTGAACGAAACTGCTCTGTCACAAACAACCAAAACTCATTTTACTTTAGATATAGAGAAAATATGCCTTTATGGGTGAAGTCCCTTAAAGGTAGACAATTTCTGGCCTGTCTTCCAGGGAAACAGAGTTCCAAATATGGGGACAAACTGAACATCAGTCAGGAGTCTCCCCGAGTGGTCCGGGAACGGGCGGCTATCACGTGGCTCCCTTGCGCCACCTGGTGCCCCATCCCCGCAACTGCCCAGAAACCACGTGTAAGAAAGTGCTTACAACCTAACTACGCACTCTGGGTCAGGCCCGCCCTAGCCAATCGGCGAGGGGGAGGCGGGGCGGGAGAAAGCGGGAGTCCAATCGTTGCCCGCCTCCCGAGAAGAAGGCGGGGCTTGCGATTTACCACGTTGGGTTTGTCCGCAGCGCTAATTACTTTTTCCGAAGGCTGGGGAGCCTCACTCCCGCTGGCGCCGCCGCCTCGCGCGCTCCTGCTCCGTCGCGGCCGCGCGGGGGGCGCCTGCTCCCGAGGACCATGTGTGACGGCGCCCTGCTGCCCCCCCTGGCCCTGCCCCTGCTGCTGCTGCTGCTCTGGGGACTGGACCCGGGCACAGGTAGCGCCCCGCTCCCGCCGCCCCTCCGTCCGCGCCTCCCGCGGCCACCCTCCGCCTGCCCTCCCCGGCGGCCTCCGCCTGCTTGCGCGGCCGCGGCGCGGCGGCCGGCCGCTGACAGCCGCGGAGTCGAGAGGGCGCGGGCCGTGGCCGGAGGACTCGGCTCCGGGCGGCCGCCGGGGGTCCGGCTCCCCCGAGGGCCGCGTCCCCGGAGGGGCCCGGGCGGCCAAGTCCGGAGTGGCGCAGGGCCCGGGCGGCGGCGCCGGCCGGCGCGGAGATGCCCGGGCGAGGGATGGGACGAGGGCGCCGTCTCGGGACCGTGCTGGCGCTGGATGCCCGGCGCTGGCCCCCGCGAGTGGCTGGTGGGCGGGAGGGCGGGCCCCGCCGCGCTGACGCGTCTCGTCTCTCCCCGCAGCTGTCGGCGACGCGGCGGCCGACGTGGAAGTGGTGCTCCCGCGGCGGGTGCGCCTGGAAGACGTGCACCTGCCGCCCCTGCCCGGCGCCCCCGGGCCCCGCAGGCGCCGGCGGCCCCGCGCGCCCCCCGCAGCCCCGCGCGCCAGGCTGGGGGAGCGCGCCCTGCTGCTGCACCTGCCGGCCTTCGGGCGCGACCTGTACCTGCAGCTGCGCCGCGACCTGCGCTTCCTCTCCGGCGGCTTCGAGGTGGAGGAGGCCGGCGCAGGCGGGCGCCACGGACGGTCAGCCGAGCTGTGCTTCTACTCCGGCAGCGTGCTCGGCCACCCCGGCTCCCTCGTCTCGCTCAGCGCCTGCGGCGCCGCCGGCGGCCTGGTACAGCCTTTGCCACCTCCGGGTCTGCCTGGCGATCTGTCCGGGCGCCAAGGGTGGGGGTGAAGGGAGGTCTCCGGGGAGGGCTGGGATGGCGGTGGGGCCCCCGATGTGCTCTGCCGCTGGCAGGAGGGAGCACCCCCAACCTTCCAGAGGGTCTAGGAGCAGAGGGCAAGAAAGGGGAGTCATTTCACTATCCAGCGCTTTCAGTCCTGAAAATTCAGGGGTGCGTCAGGCCAGCACCGATGTGGGGGTGCACAGCGGGGTAGCCACAGCCTGCCCAGGGAGCACAGGTCCGGCCCAGATGAAATCCATCAGGCCCCTAGAGTGAGCTGTGCACCTGGCCGAGATGTAGAGAGAGCCCTGTTTGCTTCTGCACAGGTGCGCTGTGTGCGTGTCACTGGAAACACTGATCTATATGTGTACAGTGCGTCTGTTCTTGAATTGGGGATCGAGTCAAGCATTGACCTCCTTTCTGTAATTCTGAGTCTTTACCCAGGAAAGGATATTTGGAGGGGGCCCCAGACAGGCCGCTAACCTACTCTTCTTAGTTAAAACATGGGAGCCAGGAAAGGGAAGGTGTCCCTAATATTTTTACCTTATGCTGCAAGCAGGCATTTGTTGGCACCTACCCTCAGCTAGGCCTGAGGAATGCTGACCTTGGTGATAAGCCCCTCTCTCTGTCCCTGGAAGCTCTCTGGGTGTGGCGGTAATCTGCCCTTACCACCGCCCCCAACCCTGCGGTTTCTGCACCTGTGGAGTGCTCGAAGGGAGGGAGGAAGTCCTTGGCACCTCTGCCCTGCCTTTGCTCACACTGGCTCACTTGGTTACAGTGGTGCCCAAACAACACTTCTCAGCTTCTCATCAGGCCCCCAAGGAGCACAGATGGCTGGCAGATGGGCTGCCCCCAGCCGGCAGAGCCTGGGATGGGTGCAGAGCAGGCTTCTCTATCTTCTGGCGAAGCAGTTTCTGTGTCTGTCCTTTCCTGGCACAGGAAACTGCTTTCCCCACTTCCACCTTCTCTCGCTCCACCGTCTAGAATTCTCTTGCCCTTACCCACATAGCGTGCAACAAGTTGACACGAATCTGCCGCAAAGATCAGAAACCCTGAGGGCCAGAGTCTTTATGTAAGACTGCTCTCTTCCCGGCAGTGTAGGGGAACTTAGGTAGTAATTCTAAACTTGGCCTTCACCAGTTCCCCTTGTAGGATTTTTTGAGTTCTGATAAGAATGTGATCTTCATTTGCTGGACTGGAGAAATTGGCGTCTTTGGTTAAACGAGGAAAAGGGACCGTGGAGGGGTCTGGTAGGAGCTAGGGTGGAACAGCGGCGGGGAGTGTGAGCGGGTGAGGAGGCTTAAGCAGGGGTGAGAAAGGCTCAGGTCACTGAAGGGCTCGGGTCAAGGCTGTATCATGTTCTGGGAGGGACTGGAAGGCCCACATCATTTTTCCTGTTTTTGCCAAAGTGTTTAAAGTCTAGGTCACATCACTGTACTGAACATGGAAACATCTGAATCCCATTTGCTGCGGTTTAGTGAGTTTCTGTAGAGGTCAGAGTTTATACTTCTTGGTGTAAGTTTCCAGAGAGGCGCTATCTGCGAAGGATCTGAGGGTGGATATCTGGATAACACTGATTTAAAATCCTCCTGGAGTGAGTGCTGGGCCCTTTCACACATGGCTCTGAGCTGTGAGTTCCCTTCTGTCCTCCAGGTTTTCAGCAGGACTGCCCTTCCCTTCAGCACCATGTGAGGGCGCTGTGCTTTAGATAAAGGAACAAGACAAAGAGGCTGCGTTAAGCATGTGCCAGCTGCGGTGGGGGCACCTCTAAGACTTGAGATTTAAAATTCGTACTTCTGTGGTTTCGTCTGCCTTGTGCATCCCATAGATGTAAGCTGGACATTAGACGCTTCTTTCTAATACACCCTAGAGAGGAAAGGCAGGGCTTCAGAGACTGCCGGGTGACTTGGAGTGGACCTCTTTGGTGTCAGAGTGGTCCTGCTCTTCTAGAAAAGAAACCAGCAGGAATGTAGGCTAACCAGGTTTGCATCACACCCCACCTTACTTTGATTTTGGTACTCGGTGTGCTTAAGACAGTTCTGCTGGGTGGTAACGTGTTAGCCCCTCTGGACCATGGTAGAGGCCCCGTAGAGATCTCGCTCGGGTGTTGTGTGTTTTTGAGGACAGGTTCAACCATGAGGTATGGGGAGAGGAATAATGCCCAGTAGGTGAGTTTTGGTGCCCACAGTTGGGAGCATTCCAAAGCCTTGTTGTGTCTGAAGAATCATGTTGAGCAGGGCTGGCAAACTGTTTCTGCGAAGGACCAAGTAGTAAATACTGCAGGCTCTGCAGGCCGTATGGTCTCTGTCCCAACTGCTCAACACTGCTCTTTGAGTGCAGAAGCAGCCGTAAGAAGGTAAAGAAATAGGTGGACATGGATGTGTTCGATACAGTTTTATTCCGGTGTTGAGTATGAATTAAACCTGCTGCATCTCACGTCTCTGGAACAGCCTAATGAGGAGCGTGGCCTGCAGGGATGGGTGTGTGGGCTCTGCTGCCTGAGCTGTCTGCCCCCGGAGACGTTTGATACCTGTTTGAAGGAGATGCATGATTAGAATAGATCGTTCCTTAATTGTTCATGGGGGCAGGGGAAGTAAATCTCACACTCCATTTTGCTCTCCACCCTGGGAACCCTGCCTTTTGATGGTGGGCGGAGGTGGGGGTCTGTGGTGTTTCCCTTCTCTGTCTTCCCTTGAAAAGCTGTGCAAGCTGCATTTTTTGGATCTTCAGAGACCATGGGCTCAGGTATTAATTGTTTTATGTTTATGCATCTTCATTTTATTTACATTTCAGAGAAGTCCTCAGACATAACATAGGTTTTGGGAAGTTTCTGTAACTGTATATGACTTCAAAGCAATGAACTCTGGGCATATGAGGAAGGTATTTTCCCTCCCAGAGGATTTATGTGAGTTTGGATCAGCTGCCTCGTGTGAATGGGACCAGATCATGGAAGGCTGGCGGAATCCGAAGAAACTTCGGGTTAAGATTCACCAGAGCAGGCAGTGGAGGTGGAACCCCAGAGACAGAGTGAGTGTCCGTCTCTGAAAAGACTCAGTGCTGCCTGTCGGAAAGAAGAGGACGGAGCGGCCGTCCTCATCCCCACGTGTGAGGAGAGGAGGGCGGACAGGCGGAGCGTCTGGTCTGCTGAACAGGGGCCCTTCTGCCTCAGGAGCACCAGGTCAGGGAAGTCCTTGGCCAGAACATGCCCGCCTCTTAGCTGGGGCTGTGGCCTGCGGGGGTGTGCTGTGGGCGAGATGCTGGGGCCACACGGGACACCCAGGAGCTCTGGGGCATGGCCCTTTTTCCAGGCCACCCAGGAGAAACAGAAGGTCAGGGGTGGCCCCAGGACACCTTCTCTGGAGTCACATCCATGCTCTGAGGATGCTGGCTTATGTCTCTCTCACCCAGGATGCTCACTGGGGCCTCATGGGCCAGCCGGCCTGGCTGTCTGTGCCCGACCACAGGGCAGGGGCCTCTGTCTGTCTGTGCCCGACCACAGGGCAGGGGGCTCTGTCTGCCTGGTGCCCGACCACAGTGCAGGGGGCTCTGTCTGTCTGTGCCCGACCACAGGGCAGGGGGCTCTGTCTGCCTGGTGCCCGACCACAGGGCAGGGGGCTCTGTCTGTGCCTGACCACAGGGCAGGGGGCTCTGTCTGCCCGGTGCCCGACCACAGTGCAGGGCCGGGGCGGGAGCCCCTCGCCCATGCTGCTCCCCACACTCTTAGTTCCCATAGCTCTTCCTTCCAGTCTGCTCAGGAGCTTTTAGAGAGTGCTCACTGTTTCCACAGGGGAAGAACTGTGGTTCAGATAAAAACGGGGTGGGACTGAGGTCAGCCAGGCAGTCAGCAGGTGGCTTAGAAGAGTTGGGGGCCCACGCTCTCAAGAGGGCAGCGTGATATCGATGAAGGGGCCAGTTGGGGAGGTTGCTGCCTCTCCCTTTAGAGTTGCCCAACTCGCTTTTCACTGACCACAAAATTGCCCAGCTTTTAAATGCAGCATCACTTGATCACTATAGCTGAGTAGGAAGCAGTCTTGGCAAAAGCCATGTGGTGTGGAGGCCATTGGGAAGGGAGCAAAGAGACCACACCGTGTTATCCTGCATCATGGTATTGATACAGGTGTGGGGAAGGCACACAGTCTTAGTCATTCATCAGTTAATGTTTCTGAAGAATTTATCATGCACAATATAAATGTATTTGGAAAATGCAAAACACATTTTTAAAAGCTTTGTAAAAACAACCGCTTGAGTGGATGTTAAGGAAAGCAAGGAGGGAAAAGACAGTTGTGAAATTTGGGGGATGTGGAGGAATTGAAGAGGAGAACCTGGAGCATAGAATTCTAAGGCCTCCCACCAGCTGCTCTGGAAGGATGCTCACACTGCTTGACGGTAACTCTGTATCCACTGCTCATGAGCATCAGGCTGCCTGTGACCGTAACCTCAGATACCTAAGCCTGTCTAGGTACTTACCTAGGGTACATAGCTAGATTTTCCCATCTGAACTTTGTATTTAGTTGGCAACCTGTTAAAAAAGAAGTCCAAGATGGGATGATGAACTGAATGAAGATGTCTTCTTTGACAGCATTCTTGAAGCTTATTTCCCGAATTGGAGACACTGCAGCTCCTTGACCTTGGATATGTGCAACAGGAGATGTTTTTGCAGCCAGTATGTCCTGGGGACCCACTCAGAGTCAGCAACCTCCCGTGCGTGCTGCTACACGCGGGCTCACAGGTGCACCGTCACACCCATGTTCTTTCGGAAATGAGACTGTTCTGGGCTGTGATCTTGAGCAAGTCACTTACGTCCTTTGAACGCCCCTCTCTGAAGTCACACAAGGTTAAATAGCATTAGCTTTGCATGGCTGTTGAGAGAACGAAGTAAGATAAAGTCTGAAATCAGTTAGTGAGAGCCTGGCACGTTAAGGCATTGGAAACACGTTTCTTCTCTTGACCCACAGGCTGTTTCCAGACTTTTCCATTTATAGATCAACCAACCAGTCAAGGCTGTTGACTAAATGAGCAGATCATTATCATATACCTGCCGTGTGTAGGACCCTCCGGTAGGCTCCCAGTGAGCCTCATAGAGAAGTAGGGTATGGGGCCCTGTCTCGGAAGTTTCGCAGGGGAAGGAGCATGCTCTTAAGCCTGCAGGGTGGGGGTGGGGAGGGGGTTTCATCCTTTACAAGTGGTTCTCAGCCCTGAGCTGGCATCAGAGTTCCTGGCAGCATTTGCTACCTGGATTGCTGGCCACCCCCCACCCCAGGTTTCAGATCCAGTCCATCTGGCGGTGGACCCGAGAGCTTGAGCTCTGACAGGTTCTCAGGGGCTGCTTGCTGGTCAGGGACCATTCTGAGGATCACTGGCCTGGAGGCCATGAGGGGGCATTTCTGGCTACTAACCGGGGAGTCCCTCGGGAGAGCAGTGTGGGGAGGACAGGAGCAGGGGGCATTTGGAAGGGCGAGGTGATGGGCCTCAAGGCTTGGGTGGTGGAGACAGAAAGGAAGAGGGGTCAGAAGGAGGGGGTCTGCGACTGACGGTCTAGTGCTGGAAACAGGCCGACTTTGGAGTAAAGACCAAGAATCTGTGTTCAGGCAGTTGACATTTGCAGAAGCAGCAACACAACCCTGAAAGGGGGGCTCCTTGTGGAGGTTGGGAGGCCCCTCATGCCTGTGCTGTATCAGGGATGCTCCTGGGACAGGTTTGAGCCCCCCCAGATTCCGCTGCTGCTGCTGCTGCTAAGTTGCTTCAGTCGTGTCCGACTCTGTGTGACCCCAAAGACCGCAGCCCACCAGGCTCCCCCATCTCTAGGATTCTCCAGGAAAGAATACTGGAGTGGGTTGCCATTTCCTTCTCCAATGCATGTAAGTGAAAAGTCAAAGTGAAGTTGCTCAGTCATGTGCGACTCTTAGCGACTCCATGGACTGTAGCCTACCAGACTCCTCCGTCCATGGGATTTTCCAGGCAAGAGTATTGGAGTGGGGTGCCATTGCCTTCTCTGCTGAGGCCCCCCGAAAGTCTGAGGCCAGTGTAGCAGGGCCTGCAGCCCCAGGACTGTTATTCCTTCTTGGGAGCACTTTCTCCCTCCTCTCCAACCACCTACACTCACCCGTCCACACGGAGGAGGCCACCGAGCCCCGGTCCAGTGAACCCAAGAACTGTGGCCTCCTGCAAAGGAGAGGCTTCGAAGGCTCCCTGGGCACGGAAGTTCCCGGGGGGGCCTTTGTAGGATGGCGAGGTCACCAGTCATGAGGCAGGTCCCCTCAGACAGGGAAAAGGGTCAAATGGTTCCAGAACATGCATGCAACAGAATTTCTTAAAACACATTTTTCATGTTATGCAAAGAAGTCTCACTAACGTTAGGAAGTTACAAACCTTTCTGACCTTCACTCATTTTTCCAGCTGCAGGGACAGCTAGTCCTGCTTCAGGGGGTGGGGTGGGGTTAATAATACGCAGATTATAATGCTCTCTTAAAGCAGCACTGAAACCCCTCAAAGCCAGCTTCCAGAACAAAGGGAACTGAAAGGGAACCACTCAGAACTTTTGTAATATCAGGTTACACCTGACACATTTTATTTGCCACAAACTTCTTTAAAGGTAAACTATCTGCCTTCAATGTGGGAGCCCTGGGTTTGATTCCTGGGTCAGGAAGATCCCCTGGAGAAGGAAATGGCAACCCACACCAGTACTCTTGCCTGGAAAATGCCATGGACGGAGGAGCCTGGTAGGCTACAGTCCATGGGATTGCAAAGAGTTGCACACGACTGAGCAACTTCAACAAACTTCTTTAGTAGGATACCAAATCTTAGAAGATGTAAGATTTCTCTCTTCATTTCATCGAGGATTGTTGTCTCCTTTAAAAGCCAGAGGCCTCTAGGCTTCCAGTCCTGTCTGCCATGGGAGTCCAGAACCCTTCAGATGGGGTCTGCAGCGCTCTTGCATATACTGTGATCTCAGGCGTTTCCTCGCTGCTGTCTGTGGAACAGGGAGGCCTTGCAAGAGCATTTCCCAGTGGCTCCTTTCTCGACATAGATGGTGAGCAGAGGAATAATGCAAACCCAGCAAGCCCTGCTCAGCTCTTGGGGCCACAGGGCAGAGTGCCCCGTCAGGAAGGCCCAGGCTGGTGCAGGCGCTCCGTGCCCAGGGCACCTCCAGATCCTGGATCAACGCAGGAGGTGGCTGCCTCTCCAGCAGCTAGCTGAAAGCTAGGAAAGTGGTTCTTGACCCTAGCTGCATCAGTGTCTCCCAGTGAGCTTAAAAAAATACCAGTGTCTGAGTTTCACCCCCAGGGATCTAACTCATGTGGCCTGGAGTGGGGCCTGGGACTCAGGAGTTCTCAGAATCGGCTGAGGGGCTGCAGCTTGCAGCCGGGGACAGGACCGTGGGTGTGGGGCCATGGGAGCACTGTGCTGGGGCTTCTAGTCCACACTGGTCTGTCCACTTCATTCTGTTCAATCCATTTCATTTGAGTCCATCCCAGTACAGTCCAGTTCTCTCACATGTTTCTTGAGTCACTCTCATGTGGCAGACATTGGAAAAATAAGGAGGCATAATTCTGATCTTGCCTCAAAGACACTAACTCTGCACTGGGCTGTGACTGATGCCCTCTAACACAGCGGGGAGTGGGTTGGGACAGAGTGCCAGGGAAGGGGGGTGAGTTTTGTAGGGGAAGGGGAGGGAGAGGATGGTTAGGGAAAGGGCTGACAAGTTTTTCCCCTGTGCTGAGATTGTGTGTGTGTGTGTGTATATATGTCTGTGCATGTGTGTATATGTGAGTATGTATGTGTGTGTGTATGTGTGTATATGACTGCATATGAGTGTGTGTGTGTATGTATGTCTGTGTGTATGTATGCCTGTGTGTGTGTGGGTGTGTGTGTGTGGGGGTGGCAGGGAGGTGGTGGTGGAGACAGCACTTTTCACAGAACATCTTACCACCGCGATGACCCAGTGGGTGTTGGTGAGGCTTCAGGGTGCCTGGGGAGGGCAGGGGCAAGTCCCTCCTCGTGATGGCTTCTGGATGGGTGGGCCGTGCCCTGCGGCCCCTCCAGGTGCTCGTTCTGGTCACAGGCCTGCGTGAAATTCTGGGCCCCGGGGGCACCTGGCTGCCCAGTTGAGTGCAGGTCTTTGGCCCATGTGATGTCTCACCAGCTTTGCTAGTCTCTTTCTTGAGTAGATTCAAACCAGCGTGTGGTCCCTGTGAAAAGGACCCTGTAAGGTAAGAACTCCACCGGGAGCTGAGACCGTGGGTTTGTGTGCATGCGCACGTCGCCTGCCTGTAGGCTTTCTTACAGACTCTCTGTGTTGTGTCACACCAGAACTACTGGCTAAATAGTCTCTACCCTGCGGCTCGGACCCTGGGTTGCGTGGAGGATAACTGGCTTGGAAAGTGCTAGGCACAAGGAGGGCTTTGCCCTCCCGCAGCCTGAGCATTTTGGGAAGACTTGGGACCCTGTCAGAATGGAGCATGTCCTCCAGGGAGCACGGCCTCCTTCCATGCAGGGCCCATCTGTCAACTTTGTTTCAACCATGGACATTTCCACTGACAGTTCTTGAGGGGTTCTGCCCTGAGGCTTTCCGGTGGGGATCTGCACTGCCCCCCACAACCACCTCCCTGAAGTATCACAGTGAACAGACTCGGGTTTTAACTTCAGAGAAGAGGGGAGAAAGCCTTGCTTCCCGGCAGGTCATGCAGTACCACTTTAAGACAGTTTTATTTGGGTAGTAAAATCTCTTGAGTTGTCCTTGGCAGAAGCTCTAATGAAATGGAAACCTTGCAATCTGCTTAGAGCAGTAAGTATGGTCTCACCCTGTGATTTGGGGACTAAAAGTTGTAGGTGATCTTTATAATTGATCTGATTTATTTCCAGAGGATTCATACTGATGCATCCTTTCAGAAGGTAGAGGAGTCTGTATCCTTTGGTGTGAGTAAACTTTGTACCTGAGGCTGGAGGAATTGCTGAGCTGTGGTGGAGACCAGTGCTTCTCAAAGTGTGGTCCTCAGGCCTACAGCAGCAGCGTCACCTGGGGACTTGTTAGAAATGAGTGTTCTTGGTGAGCATCCACGCCCTCCAGGTGATTTTGATGTACACTGGCGTTTGGGAGCCATTGCTTTAGTGTGTTTACAGCTTTTAGAAAGGAGTGTGGGCGGGGGGCAGGGGGCGGAGAGAAGCAGGGATCTTCATGACAGCCTAAGACAGATCGGCTCTATCTCCCGAATCTGTGCTGGCAAAGGTGGTCCCGACCATGAGCCCAGAGCAGGGGCCGTGGACTGCAGGGTCCAGCGGGCAAACACAGATAATAGCCAGTCAGGTTCCTTGTGGGAGGTTTACCTCGTTTTGTTGATGATTCAGAGCGAAGCTAGCGGCAGGTATCCTGGGAAGGAGGGCAGACTTTTAATGCTGTCAGCATTGGTTCCAAATGAGGGGAAAAGTTCTCTGCATTGTGTATATGTTTTTAAGAATTAATAGTCACTCTATTAAAGCGGCAAGTTGTTTTTCGTTCAGTTTACAAATCACGTTCTCATTATAATCTAGCAAGTTTTTGAAACTCTTTTTAAGGAGCCTTTGGATAACATTAGATCCTGTTTACAAATATGGTGGTGAACAACATTTAAACCTTTAAAACCATGTTTCGAAATTTAGCATATTCAGTTTCATTTTCAAGTTCTTTTGTAGTCTGATTAAAGAATAAATCCTTTGCAAGAACTTAAATGGTTCTTGTAAATAATGAGTTACTAGTCTTGTAAAGAAGTCTTCAGGTCTCTTATACATTCTGATACTGCTTACGAACCTGATAAGATTTTAAAATTACAGGTCTAAATCACTGATGTACTTTAAATTAGATCCCAAATCTAATTCATTACTCTGCCAAGTTCTCTTGAAACACTGAAGAAAATCTACGAATCTCCTATCACCAAACTATTAACACTAAGGTGTGACTCCATCCTCTCTATTTAATTCTAGTAATCCCCAGGGATACGTTTCTGTATAAAATTCTAAATAGTCTAAGTAGAGATTCTAAATAGTCTAAATAGTGATCCCTAGGGATATATATATATACATATAACATATATATATATATATGTAGAGGAAAACGTTCCCCAGTTTCTCTCTGCAGCCTTGCATGACCACTCTTGTTTCAACTTAATTTCCATCACATCTTCCCTACCCTGGCTTTGCACATTTTATTTCCTTCACTCAAGGCAAAATAGTCTCTCAAGAGTGCCTCCAAACTAACCTAGGGACAAAATGCAAATACCAGCACAATTGATCTGGTATAAGCTGGGGAACTTTTATATATATATATATATATGTGTGTGTGTGTATACATATATATACACTTTTTTTTCTTATTAAGGATATAATTGTCATTAATTCCCAACACTTTTGGAGGTATCTGCTCAGGTTGACTTTTGGGGGATAACTTCAGTTCAGTCGCTCAGTAGTGTCTGACTGTTTGTGACCCCATGACCACAGCACGCCAGGCCTCCCTGTCCATCACCAACTCCCGGAGTTTACCCAAACCCATGTGCATCGAGTCGGTGATGCCATCCAGCCATCTCATCCTCTGTCGTCCCCTTCTCCTCCTGCCCTCAATCTTTCCCAGCATCACGGTTTTTTCAAATGAGTCAATTCTTCACATCAGGTGGCCAAAGTATTGGAGTTTCAGCTTCAACATCAGTCCTTCCAATGAACACCCAGGACTAATCTCCTTTAGGATGGACTGGTTGGATCTCCTTGCAGACCAAGGGACTCTCAAGAGTCTTTTCCAACACCACAGTTCAAAAGCATCAATTCTTTGGCACTCAGCTTTCTTTATAGTCCAACTGTCACATCCATACATGACCACAGGAAAAACCATAGCTTTGACTAGGTGGACCTTTGTTGGCAAAGTAATGTCTCTGCTTTTTAATATGCTGTCTAGGCTGGTCATAATTTTCCTTCCAAGGAGTCTTTTAATTTCATGGCTGCAGTCACCATCTAAAGTGATTTTGGAGCCCAAAAAAATAAAGTCAGCCACTGTTTCCCCATCTGTTTGCCCTGAAGTGATGGGACCAGATGCCATGATCTTAGTTTTCTGAACTTTGAGCTTCAAGCCAACTTTTTCACTCTCCTCTTTCACTTTCATCACGAGGCTCTTTAGTTCTTCTTCACTTTCTGCCATAAGGGTGGTGTCATCTGCATATCTGAGGTTATTGATATTTCTCCCGGCAATCTTGATTCCAGCTTGTGCTTCTTCCAGCCCAGCATTTCTCATGATGTACTCTGCATAGAAGTTAAGTAAGCAGGGTGACAATATACAGCCGTGACGTACTCCTTTTCCTATTTGGAACCAGTTTGTTGTTCCATGTCCAGTTCTAACTGTTGCTTCCTGACCTGCATACAGGTTTCACAAGAGGCAGGTCAGGTGGTCTAGTATTCCATCTCTTTCAGAATTTTCCACAGTTTATTATCCACACAGTCAAAAGCTTTGGCATAGTCAAAAAAGCAGAAATAGATGTTTCTCTGGAACTCTCTTGGTTTTTTGATGATCCAATGGATGATCCAGGGAGATGACTTAAAAATAGTTTGAAAAGTTTTTTTTGTTTTTTGTTTTTTTTTCCCCAAAATGCAATAATATACCTTTGAAAGTGAACACAGAGAACTGGTGCTGTTGTGCCCCAGCCCCTGCCTTCCATCGCTTGATCCCCAGCACGACTGGTGGGTGGCATGCTTCAGGTCACACACGAGCTCATTCTGGGGCTCCGTGAATCAGCGGAACCTGCAAAGCAGCAGCCCCAGCACGGGAACAGGCCTCAGCTGGGTGGCCTTCCCAGCTTCTGCCGCTAGGGTCCTGGACGGGCCTGAATGAGGATGCCTAACGTCTGTTTTTCTCTTTCTGGGCAGGTTGGCCTCATCCAGCTTGAGCAGGAGCAGGTGCTCATCCAGCCCCTCAACAGTTCCCAGGGACAAGAGCATCTGGTCAGGCGCAAATGGTCTTTGACACCCAGCCCCTCTCCCGAGGCCCAGATACCTTGGCAGCGCTGCAAGGTCCTCACAGGTGAGTCTGGGAAACAGCATGAATGGCTCACAGCACGTGCCTGTTTGACACTGTCACGCATCCCTAGACCATCCCCACTGATGTTTCTCCGAATGTACTGAAATCCTGTGAACAAGAACTTAGCTTTCCTGTGTTTTGAAAGCTATTTTTTAAATTACCTATAAGGCCACTTTCTTTTCCTTTCCATGTGTGTTTATACCAGTGTTTCATGCGTAGCAGCCCTTTGAAAAAGGCATTTGTAGAAAGAACCAAGGATCTCTCTTTGTTACATCTCAATTTTATAGACCAGGAGCAAGTTGAAGCTTGAAAAACCTCAATGGCTTATCGTTGTCAAGCCCAAGGTTGGTGGCAGAGCTACAGTAATCCCATCCCTGGACAGCTTGGCCAGAGTGTGCTCTCCTTATACAGAGGCCCTCCATCTTGGCTGCACTGATCAGAGTCAAGTGGGGAACTTAGGAAACAGTGGTTCTCAACGTGTGACCCCTGGGCCAGTAGCGCCAGCACCACCAGGGAGTCTATTAGAACTGCGTGTTCTCATATGCCCCTCCCCAGCCCAGCCCGAGTCAGAAACCATGGCGGTGGGTCCAGGTAAATCTGGTCAAGTTAGGTGTGAGAGCCATTGCTTTAAAAAGTGTACACTAGCCAGTCCCCCAGATCCTGATCTAATTGGTCTGGCGTGACTTGGGTGTGTTTTTAAAGGTGGTTCTGATGAGCAGTTTGGGCTGAGAACCCAGGGTTCTTGTACTCTGTGGCTCTGTTTGGGCACCCTGTGGATTACCTGTTGGAGTTTAAGGACCTCTCACAGTGCTGGATCAGCGGCCATCTGCCTGTCGGTGTCCCTTGATGAAGAGCTCGCAGGTGGTGCTTCCTCCCTTTTGGGTCAGTCTTGGGTAGATCACTTTTTTCTCCATCTCCTCTCAAAGTGAATGGCTAGCGATCATTCTAAATCTGTGTGTTTTCTGCATTTGCTCTGAAGATATTGTTTCGGAGGCAGAGGTTCTCAGTACTGGTTGTCCATTGGTATCACCTGGGGTGCCTTAACAACTAGTCACACCCCGGTCCTGCCCCTAGAGAGCCACTTTTATTGGTCTGGGGTGCAGCCGGGACATCTGGCGACTTGAAACCTCCCCAGGTAGTTCTGATGTTCAGCTGGTGCTGAGAACTGCTGCCCTCAAACGTTTTAAACATGAGTAATAGCACCTGTGGACCATCAGAAGCGGGGTTTTCTCGGGTGAGGACCACCAAGCAGGGCCACAGAGTAAAACCCAAGAGCAAATAAGTTTTATTCCTATGTTTCCTCTACTCAAGCTGGTGCTCGTCAGCTGCTAGTCAGTGACCAGCACCTCGGGGTGCCTGTGGATGGTATTGTGGAATATTTGTCTGATCACCAGCTGCCATCCTCTCTGGGGCCGTGATACCAAGGATTGCTGACAGAATGGTCAGTTGTGCTGGTCTTTGCTTTTTTGTCCCTAAGGTTAGTTTGGAGGCACTCTTGAGAGACTATTTTGCCTTTAGTGAAGGAATTAAAATGTGCAAAGTCAGGGTAGGGAGGATGTGATGGAAATTAAGTTGAAACAAGAGTGGTCATGCAAGGCTGCAGAGAGAAATTTCTGAATTTGCCTAAAAAATAATCCTCTTCCCAGCCCCCAGATCTCTCATCACCATGCTCTGCCATGTAGGAGCACGTGTTTGTTTAAGGTGATGCCAACTCAGGCTCTGTCTTGGGCAGGAACACAGACTTAGGAGAGAAGTATAGATTTTGCTTCTGGTCCTTCTTGCTTTGTGTGAAATACTCAGTGAGCTTTGTTGCTGTGTGAAGAAAGACAACAGGCCTTCTAAGAGGCTTCACTAATAAGCAGTTAATTAGGCCCTATCTAGTTTGGATTACCTTTTAAACGTTGGGGGTTTAGAAACTGGAGAAATTAATTTACCAGGATGCCAGCAGAATACATTCTGGAAGTTTCCTGGAAAGATTAAGGAGATTAGTTCATGATTTCCCATGGGAGCATGTTCTTTATGGCTGAGCACGGCAGTCACCAGTGTCATCATGCCTTGTCACTGATCTTGTGTTATCCCAACCTTGGACATGGCCTGGGGGTGGGCAGCTGGCTCAGGCAGGTGAAGAGCAGTCTGATAACTCTTTCTCCTCTGTGAAGCACTCAATTCCTCTGCTGATGGAGTCCGGGTAAGCCATCATGCTGTCTAGGGGCAGAGAGGCTGACAGGAAAGGGCACCTGGGAGGAATCACTGCCTTCTGTTTTGTATCACAGAGGCTGCTTTTCTAGCTCAGAGGCTAGAGGCTAAAAGATTCAGGGCTTCCAGAGAGGGGACAGGCAGATCCTATTTCCTTTATAGCTTCTTTTAGGACCTTATAAATTAATTCATAAAATATCACTCCAGCTTGGAATTTGGCATGAAAATATGGAGGCTGTGAGCCTTTTTTCCTTTTCCTTTCTTTCTTTTTTTTTGGTGAGCATGAGTATTTGAAAATATTTTTGGCTATTCTCAAACGCTAAAATGGTACTTTGGATATTTTGAAAAGATGCTTGATTTTTTGAGTGCTTATTTTGACTTCAAAACTTTTTGTCTGCCTGCTATGCTTATTTTAATTTCTCCATTTGGATTCAGTTTAGAATCTTCCCACTAGCACTTTCATGGTTTTTAAGTAATAATTTGAATCTCTTCTCATTCACTATGGTAGATGTAAACATGTGGATGGTTGAAGGAGATTGTGAGATAATAAAACTAGTTTTCTAGGAGGCACTGTCAAAATAGGAATCCTGCAGTGTTTTGCATGGTGGTGGGCTCTTTAGAACACAAACACATCAATGCCATTCTGTGAAGTCATTGATGGCTACTTTATAGCTTGTTTTGTTATGATTGCTTTAAAAATAGTACAGTTATTTTATAGTATTGTTTCGTTCATTTATAGCATTCTAAAGTTAATTTTAGTGAGTGTTTAGAGGATATCATAATGACTCAGAAATTGTGTATTGCCAATTTATGCAAGAATTTGCATGTGTAATAATACCTGTACATACTCTGTAAAAAATATTGGTTGGAAGTTGTGCTTTGTGTCACTTTAGATTCATTTGGTTGGAAATGACAGAAATCAAACTGGCTTGAACACTAAATGACGTCACTGCCCTGGGCCCCTGGAGCTGAGGAGCAGAGTTAGGAGGCTGGACCTCAGGTCAGCCTTGGCCATGGCTGTTCTATATCTGGCAGCTTTGTCCTAGCTGGCTTCTCTTCTGGTGATAAAGAGGTCCCCGGGATGAGGAGCTGAACCCTTCTGTTTAATCAGGAGTTTGGGTGGGTTGACTTGGATTGTGGCTTGAATTCCTTCCGGTTCTCCGCTGGTTTCACATACCTTGCTGCAGGAGTGTAAGAGCATCACTGAGTCCCCACCTGACAGCGGAGATGAGATGTCACTCTGCTTTCCGTCCTCTCCTGACTTCCTGTAAGTCAGGCACAAGTCTGGTGGGATAGATTCAGGACACCTCTAATCCAGACTGAGTCCCTGGTCCTAGCCCATGTGGTGGATGAGACTTTGGCTGGTTCCTCTGACTTGACCGAGTCCTTGTCAGATGCCTGTTAACTCCTCACCCCACCTGTGCCCCAGGGGTACTTGGCTGTGGGTCTTTGCTCAGTGGGAAGGGCTCAGTCCCTCCGACATTTGTCACCTCTAAAGTTGTTGGAGACCTCAGGTCTCCAGTGCATGAAGCAAAATATGGTTCTGTTGTTTATCCAATGGGTTTTGTTGTTTCAGTGGTGGTGACGGTTTTCCATGTTTTTCTGCATCTTCAGTGGAAGAAGCCAAAAGAAATTGAATTAAATTTGTACCTTGCATTTTTTCATGTTAGTATTCTAAGTATGCACTCATATATAAAATATTCAGTCTGAAAAGAGACCCTGACACTTTAGAATCATTATTCCCGAGAAGGAGAAAGAAGAGGGAGGCTAGAGGCCCACCTCTTGTCTCCCTCGCGTGTGACCCCAGAAGGGTCCCTCAGCACCTCCGTGCTCTGTTAGTGTGCTGGGGCTGCTGGGACACACTGCCATGGACCCAGCAGCGTGAACGGCAGACACTTGTTTCCTCACAGTTCTGGGTCTAGAACCCCGCGGTCACAGGGTCAGCAGGGTAGGTTTCCTCTGCGGCCCCCCTCATTAGCTTGCAGGCAGCTGTCTTCCCACTTTGTCCTCTCGTGGGCTCTTGGTCTATGTATGTCTGTATCCTGATCTCTAATGTCAGTAATGTCGGAGCCCAACCTCATGACCCCATTTCCTCTTGATCACCTCTTTAAACACCCTGTCTTCAAACACGGTCACAGTCAAAGGTGCTGAGGGTTCGAGTACACAGTTCAGCCCACGGCAGCCTCTGTTTTCTCGTCTGTGATGCTGATATGATGCCAGCCTTGTCTGCTTCTCAGGGTTATTGCTGAAGAACACAGAGGTGAGAAGGTGATGGTACCACTTTCAGCCACATTGTTTAGGGGGATGTTCATAAGAACACTTACAAATGCCTAAGAGACAGAAAAACAAACTTGGAGGAAATTAGGAATGGGTTAAATAGAGGGACCCTTCCTATAAGAATAGATATCATAGTTGGCTTGTTCATCATCTATTCATGGTTTTTTTCTTGATAAATAAGTAGGAAAGGAGCTGTGTAGTCTCAGGCAAGTTTTGAAAGGACTGGGCCACTGGTTTCATCATTTGAAGCACACTAATATCTACCTCTTGGGGGTTTTGTGTACTTTACATGAGATAATGCATACTTGTCACTTAGCAACTAACAAATATTAGCTGCAGCTGCTGTGGTTATAATTATGATTCCTACCCCCATTCTTTAATATCAGGGGACCACTTCAGTGCCCTTCTTCTGTATTAAGTGGGAAAGAAAGAGAAACTCTGTGGAGCACTGAGCTGAAAGCTTAAAGTTCTCATTATTATTCTCGAATCTCTCATTCTTGCCCCTTGAGAAAATCTGTAATGCAATGAGAGAATCTTAGTGTTTATAGACTGAAAGTCACCCCTAGAGGTCATATGCTCTTGTTTTCGTTTATTCAGTCATCAAGTGTTCATTGACCCACTAGACATAGAACCTAACTGTGGTGAATGTGAGCTCTTCCGGGAAGCTCATAGAGGAGCTAGAAGTAAGTGAAAGTAGCAGGTATAAGTTAATTTTAGTTGTAAAATACTTTGTAAAAACTGAAATACTTTTTTAGTTATAAAAATAGGCGGGAAAAAACACAAAACAAAAACTGAAAGCCCATATGCTCAGCGTTTAGACTTAACCAAGTTAAGTTCTGGTCACATCTGCTTCAGAATTTTTTTTTTTTTTTAGAGAAATTCATATTTATGGGTATGACTTAGTATCCTTCCACCACACCTCTGTTATCCCCATAGCTTACTGCCTAGAAGAAACCACCGTCCTGAGGTTGGTGTGAATCCTTCCTTGTCCGTGTTTCTTGAACTATTACAGTATTTTGTGATATGTAGTCATAAACTAGATGTTGTGTTGTGTTGCATCTTTCAAAATTTGCACAAATGGCTTCATACTGTGCAGTTTGCTTTTATTATATCTTTTAGGTTTATCCATGTTAATGCAAATCTAGTTAATTTATTTTAATTGTAGAAATTTGTCTGTTTCATTAATCTTTTCAAAGCACTAGCTTTGGTTTTATATTTTTCTTCCTTACTACTTTTTTTTATTTCCATTTTCTTTAATTTATGTCTTTTTAATTTTATTTTACATTCTCTGGATTTAATCCTGTTGCCTTTTTCCTAACTTCTTGAGTAAAACGCTTAACTCATTAAACTTTATCTGTCTTAATTTTTACTGTGTATATTTAAGACTATACGTTTCCCCATAAGCGTACCTTAAACCTGGAGGAGGGCATGGCAACCCTCTCCAGTGTTCTTGCCTGGAGAGTCCCGTGGACAGAGGGGCCTGGGGTTACGCTCCACAGGGTCACAGAGAGTGGGACACGACTGAGCAGCAGCAGCAGCAGCAGCATGCCTCTGACTGTGTACACATTTTGATATGTAATATTTCCAGTATCCAGTGCTAGGCATTCTCCAAGATTCATAATAATTTCCTCCTAGAGGGGCAGTGCAGTGTAGATACTTAAGAATTTACAGATAGGTCTACTGGGTTTGAATTCCTGCCTTAAGCCACTTACTGGCTTGAATAGTTGACTTTGAGTAGTTTATTTAATCTTTTTGTACCTAAATTTCTTTATTTGTAAAAATGATAACAGTTGCATATACTTTATAAAATTATTAAGATGGTTAAATAAATTAATGTATGATGCACTTACAATAATTTATGGCACTGCTGCTGCTGCTGCTAAGTTGCTTCAGTCGTGTCCGACTCTGTGTGACCCCATGGACGGCAGCCCACCAGGTTCCCCCGTCCCTGAGATTCTCCAGGCAAGAACACTGGAGTTTGTCGCCATTTCCTTCTCCAATGCGTGAAAGTGAAAAGTGAAAGGGAAGTAGCTCAGTCGTGTCCGACTCTTCACGACCCCATGGACTGCAGCCTACCAGGCTCCACCATCCCTAGGATTCTCCAGGCAAGAGTACTGGAGTGGGGTGCCATTGCCTTCTCTGATTTATGGCACTAAGTATTCTCTATTATCTATTATCATTACAGCTTTATATTATTTATAAATTTTTATCGTATGTTTCTACCACCATTCAAAAATGAATTTATAGTTCTCTGTTTAGCAGTTAAAGAATGTGGCCCATGTCAAGTTTTCCATTTGGTTCTCTTTTTTGTGATTTTAGGATCTCTACTGAGATTTCCTATATTTTCGTTCATCAAGAGCATAGTTTCCTTTAAGTCTTTAGGCATGGTGATAATAGTTGCTTTAAAATTTTTGTCTGCTCTTCTAACAGCTGGATTCCCTTGGGATTTTTTTCTCCATTTATTGTCTTTTCTGTTGAAAATAGATTGCATCTTCCTGGTTATTCTTGTATCAAGTAATTTTGTAATGTGTTCTGGGTGTAAATGTAATGTTTTGAAGTTGATTGTATTCTTCTGGAGTGTTTTAGCTGCCAATTTAATACTCTTGGACTCAAACTGCAAAATTTATCTCTAGGGCAGCATTTCTAATCTCAGTTCTGTTCTTTTATCCTCAGCTAAAGTCTCTTCCATGTACGGATTATTTAGAGATTTTGATATAACTGATACAGAGAATTTTGGGCTCCCTCTTTTTGGAGCTCTCCTTTCTGATATGCCCCACTTAGTTTCTAGTCATCTTTTTGCTCTGAACTCTGCCGTCTGATTCTTTAGGCCTGAGAGTTGTGGGAATTCTATTGGAGTATAGCAGTGACCTGGAGTATAGCAGTGACCCAGAGTATAACTCTGACCTGGAGTATAACTCTGACCTGGAGTATAGCAGTGACCCAGAGTATAACTCTGACCTGGGGTATAACTCTGACCTGGAGTATAGCACTGACCTGGAGTACCGCACTGACCTGGAGTATAGCACTGACCTGGGGTATAACTCTGACCTGGAGTACAGCGCTGACCTGGAGTATAGCAGTGACCCAGAGTATACCTCTGACCTGGAGTATAACTCTGACCTGGAGTTTAGCGGTGACCCAGAGTATAACTCTGACCTGGAGTATGGCACTTACTTGGAGTATATATCGCACTAACTAGGCCTGCGTTCAGTCCCCTGTGCTCTTCTGTTCTTCCCAGCAAGACTTCCCACCAAAAGCTTCCTGCATTAGCTTACTTTCCAGTAATTTAGTCAGTGGAGTTTTGTATTTTTTAAGTTTACAGTTGCTCTCTGTAGGAGATATAGGCCTGTTAGAAGCTTGTTGGCCTGCATTCCATATGATATTGATTCTTTGCCAATGGTTGAGATTTGCAATGTGGTTTAAAGCATAGGTATTTTTTTAAATAAATGTTTTATATGTAAATTTAAAAAATATGTATTCTTTAATTGTGAACATCATTATATATTCATTAGTTTAAAGTATTATGATGACAAAATCATTCATATTCATTGTTTTGTTT
Organism: Capricornis sumatraensis; assembly: GCF_032405125.1. Lineage (NCBI taxonomy): Eukaryota > Metazoa > Chordata > Mammalia > Artiodactyla > Bovidae > Capricornis > Capricornis sumatraensis. Next base: position 11,950,828 of record NC_091087.1, read on the forward strand.
TGTTTGACTTATTTTGATTAGAGGTATATTAAAAATCTCACAAGTTGTGGTTTGGCCTATTTAACCTTTTAATTCTATCAATTTTTTCTTTATCAGTTATGAGGCAGCATTGCTTATCGTATGGCCATATTCCTGGTGAGTTATTTCTATTATCGTGTAATAGGCCTTTATTATCTCCGGTAAAGCTTTTGGCCTTCTCGCTGTTTTCATCTAGTGTTAATATTGCCGGGTAATTTTTATTTTGTTTACTGCTTACATGATTCTTCTTTTCCTTTAGTTTTATTTCCAGTCCTTCTCTATAGTGATGTTTTATATGGTTTCCTAAAAGTAATATGATTTTTAAAAAATCTTTAAAAATGAATTTAAAACAATGTCCGGTTTAGGAACATCTTTATTTCATTGACAGGGCTAGGACTTTCATGGTGTTACTGGTGTAGTCACATTTGTTTCTGCCATCTTTGGTTTTCCGTTTATAACGCGGTGCTTTTCCTTTGCTTCTGTTTCTTTTTGTTGTTGTTTTCCTTCCTTCTGTTGGTTCCACCAGCTTTTCTTTGTTCTTTTTCCTTCCACTGGTGTGGAAATTTTTTAGTTGCCTTTACCCTAAAATTAAAAAAGAAATTGTCCTAAGGAAGTCTAAAAGTGTCAGGTATCTTTCATTCATAATACAGGAAGCTTCAAATGCTTTAGCTTTCATTGTCCTTGTTGTTTTTGTCTGTTAGTTATATATTTTTCGTCCCCTCCCATTTAATCACAAAAATCATCATAAACTGCCCAGCCTCCATGTCACTGAAGAATGCTTCTTCCCCGTTATCTGTTTATCCTTCTTCTAGGACCGTTACCTGATGTGGCTCTCCCTAGTCTTCTGTGTTTTGTAATTTCTTTCTATGTATTTGGTCTTTTTATCTCTGTATTCTATACTCTGGGTAATTCTCATTTGTCTCTCAGTTCACCAGTTTACTCTTAAACTGGGTCTAATCTCCATTTAGTCCACCTACTGAGTTTTTAATTTTAGCAATTGTAATCCATACATCAAGAAATTATATTTCATTATTTTCCAATTCTACCTGTCATTTTCATAGTGTCTGGTTCTTTCAGTATGACTTTTCCTTTTCTTTATCACTTTTTTTTTTTTTAAGCATAATTATTTTGTCTTTTTTTGAATCATTCCACCTTCTGAATTTCTTGGAGTCCTGGTCTTCCTGTTTATTGGATTTGCTCACTCTCTTTTACACTGGGCCACATTCTCCTATATGGATTGTAATCTCACACTGTGAGCTCAATTTAGGCTGATGTATCCCCTCCTCTCTCAGCCCCCACTACCCCTTCTTCGATGAGAGTGTGCTATGCTTTGGGGTATGGAAGAATCTTCAGCGAGTAATGGCACATGTCTTCTTGTCTGATGCCCCAGGACCTTTTCAAAGTACAAACATGATTTCTACTTTAGTGTTTTCCCTTAGGAAATCTATACCATAAGAGTGATGCTTATTGGTGTGTGTGGCACAGGCTGAGGGGTTTGCACTGAGGCTCAGTGACATTCCTCTGGCATCCACAGCTCTGCACAGAGGAATCTTCCTGGTCTTCCCTGTCCTGAGTCACACCAGGGTCCTGGCCAGACCTTTCATCTTGCTGTGGCAGAACACACTGGCCCTTCACCCTTTAGGCTAGTATCTGTGCCTAATATCCTCTGGCCTCTCAGAACACTCATTTACTGTTTCAAGTATGACAGTTATCTAGGTATTGGCCATCCTTGATGACCGGGAGCCCCCAGGGAGGCTGTGGCGTCTGAGGCCCCGCTCAGTGGTCCTGCCTATGCCCCACCCTGGGGGACTGCAAGCACAGGTGCCTTCCCGTGGCTCAGAGAACCAACCACCCCCCCACCAGGGTGGGGAAGTCATCCCTACCCCTCTTTCTGCTAAGAGTCCTGCCCCTTCTCAAGGGCACCCCTTCGCCAAGTGCTGTTCTTTTAGGGAGCCAAGGTTTCCGACACAGTGGCCAGAGGGCAGCTGTGTCCAGACGTTTTCCACCTTGGGCTCTATAAAGTGCCTTCAGTAAAGGAACGTAGAGGTCATCTGTGGCGATAGCCTAAGAAAAATACCGCATTAGTGCCACAGTAAATCAGCGTACTGAGATCACTCCCTACTTCTTTCATGGACCGCAGGTACAGACACTATCTCCTTGTTGTCTGACTAAAGTGCTCAGTGGTTTAACCTCAGACTCCATAGGACAGGTCTTGAGTTTGTTCTCTTAGACCGAAGAAGGCAGCTGTCATGTTCCTGGCACTGTTTCTTGGTGCCCTGTGGCACATCTGATGTGTGCCCGCCCCCTTATCTGGAGGGATCTGGTACAGGTGTCAGCAGTTGGCTGAGCAAGGATCTCCCTGGAAGACCCGATAGTCAGGCTCACCTGCAGACACATACACCCGCTTCCCTGGCTGCTGGTGCTCAGAGGGGTTGGGGATACTTCTGAGATCACCAGCTGCTTCTTAGATCAGTGTCTCCTGGAAGAGCCCATAGGGTACCTTGTGCAGTGTGAGGGTTCAGTCATAATCATTTCTGCATTTGTTGTTGTTTTCCAGGCTTAATTCTCATAAGCTTTGAGGGGAATCTCTGATCTTGCTATTTGATTTATATGAACATCTATCCAAGTCCCTCAGATCTCATGTTTATTTCTTTTTAAGACAAGTGACTTAGAAAATCTTTTGGATTTTCTTTTGGGGTGTTTGGATGGCTAGGGGATGTGCATTAATCATCATTTGGAAAGAATAAAATTATTATTTTTATCATTTTTCTTTCCTGAAGCTGTATGACTCCCTGAATTGGGGGCCTGTAAAATGGGTACCGCCTGTCTAAGTGTCCTGGGAATGAACACAGCCCTGGACTGAACCTTGCTGACATTGGGCATGGTCTGACTCTGCTTTCCAGGATGCTGAGGTTCTTACAATCTGCTAATTTTCTTTTCCCCTGCGTTTCTTCATCTGTAAAAGAGGGTTAGTACTTTTCTCAGTATTTCTACTTCACCAGGTTACTGGGAGTTAAATGGGCTAATGCAAATGGTTTTTCATTAAGTACAAAGTATTACTAGAACATAATGTGTCATCTCTATAGAAAAGGTCCATAGCGTAGGTTCCCTAAAGCCAAACCTGACATACGGACTTGGGTGCAAGTGATTAGTTTAGGGCAGGGAGAGGGTCCCGGGGAGCAAGAGAGAGAGAGACAGGGGAGAGCACATTCAGTGGAATCCAACAGGAAATCCAGGGGGAGGTGAGTGTGTGCCAAGGTGGTTGCTATGGGCAATAGAGGGGCTGTGTTCCTAGAGCAGGAACTCTGGGAATCATGGAGAGTTCTAGAGCTGTCCTGAAGATGTGAATGGTGGGTTGCTGGAGTGTTTTCAGTGGCTCCTGTCTCCTTATGCTCTTGCATGGGCCGAGGGAGCTTCTTGGGCTGAGAGCCTCCAAAATAGAAAGGCGAGGGTCCTATGCTTGGGGAAGGCATGTGCCCTAGGGCAGGAACCACTATAGGGAGGACACAGAAAGACAAGAGGACCCTGCAGGCGTCCTGGCTGGGAGACGGCGCCTAGCGTTAGGGGCCCCTGGGCTTTAGAAATGTTGACATGTCAATACGTGGCAAAACCGCTACAATATTGTAATCGGCCTCCAATTAAAATTAATAAATTTAAAAAATAAAAATGTTAACCATTTAAGAAAACTTGTTACCTTCTAAAAATTCCTGTATATTCAGTTAGAAAAATTCTTCCTGTGTGAACAATAAATTGATCTATGATAAATCGCTTCTTCCATCCTTCCTTCCTTTTTAAAAATTTAGTCATTCAGCAAAAATAGCTCTGAGATCTCTAAAGGAGTAGATAGGGCATTGGAGACATAGGCCTCTTGGGGGCTTGGTGAGGGCCATCTGGAAGGGAACTGTAGCCTGGGGGACCCACCTGTGCTCTTGTGGTTCCCTCCGGAGGCTCTGCTTTCTGGGCTGGTGGCTGGAGAATCAGGAAAAATGGGTAAACCAGGCATGGAGGCAGGGTTTGAATGAATCTTTATGTAAATATTAATTTTATTCTATGTGCTCAGTGACTCTGTGTGTGTGTTTTCTCTAAATTGGCTTGATTATGTTTATATTTAAACTTGTAATATGCCCTGTTAATCACAACAGCGCTTTACTCACTCGGCCAGTGTTTATTTGACGCTGACTGTGTTTCAGGGCCGGTCCTGGGCCTGGGGCATCCTGTAGAAAATAAGAGCTATGAGTCCCTGTTCTCAGGGAGTCAGGGAGCCCACACTCCAGTGGGTGGTTGAAAGCTGATTGCCAGTCTCATTCTGGATGGGCCCTAGGGAAGTAGATCCCCAGTCCCCTAATGGTCCCTTTCTCCCGTGCCTACCTATGAGGAGCCCAGATGGGAAGGACTTTCTGATTCCCAGTGGAATTTGCTGGGCTGGGTGGAGAGAGAAGAGATTGACGGCTGTGACTCTGCAGCCTGAGCAGAGATGACCAAACACGGGATGGGAGTTCTGAGTAGCACCCCGCCTCTGCATTGGCAGCTGGGTGCAAGGGCAGAAGTCTCGCTTCCCACACTGCCTGCCACACGCTGGCCTCCGGTACGGCCTCTAGCACGCTCTTACAGTTCTCCACTTTCCGTTTTCCTGTGGGAACAGATGGACTCCATGGGGCTGGGGTGTCGCCCTCAGACCCCCAGTGGAACATTGGGGCATGTTCGTGGTGTATCTTCCAGCATCCTGCACGCATTGCAGCAGGGACCTCTCGCTCCTGGCTTCCCTGCTTCCCTTCCTCCTCTGCCTCCAGATGCGAACACTTTCCAAGGTGCATGTGTGGTCGCTCCTGCCCTTTTCTCCCCCGCTTCTCTTGGGGTCCTCATCTGGTTCTTTCCTGGAGCAGCACCCCCTTGCTGTTTGTCTCGAGCCCCTCATCCTTCTGGGTTCTGTCTGCAGTGGCCAGCTGGGTTGGCCGCCCACTCTGCAGAACGTGGTGTTTCTGAACCAAACCTTCCACCAGCCCAATACCAGTGTCCTGACCCATTTTTTCTCCAGTTGTCCAGACTCAGAATTACCTGTTTGCTCTCTTATCCTGTATGCTTAGTTTATATCCCCCATCTTTTTATTGGCTTCTTATTTTGCTATCACTGCAAAGACCTTTGTTAGTCCCCAAATTACCACTTGTTAATATCTTCCCCCCACGCACTCTGGAGTCTGCTTTCTCACTTTCTTCCTCCCCACCTTCCTTCCAACCTCCCCAACCCTCTCCTTCCACACACGCTTATTTCTTCTGAAGTGTTTGAGAGTAATTTGCAGATATCACAGTCCTATGTATCTATACATATGTATAAATACATATGTATTTATAGAATATATCTGTAAATATATTCATTTATATTTCCTAAGAACTTACTAACCATCATATGTTTATCAAATCTAGGATATGAAACATTGATACAATACTATTGTCAAATGAACCATCCATATTTAAGTTTTGCAAGTAGTCCCATGAATGTCTTCTGTAGCTTTCTTTTTTTAAAAAAAATTTTTTTTATTTTTACTTTATTTTACTTTACAATACTGTAATGGTTTTGCCATACATTGACATGAATCCACCAGGGGTGTACATGCGTTCCCAAACATGAACCCCCCTCCCACCTCCCTCCCCATAACATCTCTCTGGGTCATCCCCATGCACCAGCCCCAAACATGCTGTATCCTGCATCAGACATAGACTGGCGATTCGTTTCTTACGTGATAGTATACATGTTTCAATGCCATTCACCCAAATCATCCCACCCTCTCCCTCTCCCTCAGAGTCCAAAAGTCTGCTCTACACATCTGTGTCTCTTTTCCTGTCTCACATACAGGGTCATCATTGCCATCTTTCTAAATTCCATATATATGTGTTAGTATACTGTATTGGTGTTTTTCTTTTTGGCTTACTTCACTCTGTATAATCGGCTCCAGTTTCATCCATCTCATTAGAACTGATTCAAATGTATTCTTTTTAATGGCTGAGTAATACTCCATTGTGTATATGTACCACAGCTTTCTTATCCATTCATCTGCTGATGGACATCTAGGTTGTTTCCATGTCCTGGCTATTATAAACAGTGCTGTGATGAACTCAAAATGGATTAAAAATCTAAATGTAAGACCAGAAACTATAAAACTCCTAGAGGAGAACATAGGCAAAACACTCTCTGACATAAATCACAGCAGGATCCTCTATGATCCACCCCCCAGAATTCTGGAAATAAAAGCAAAAATAAACAAATGGGATCTAATTAAAATTAAAAGCTTCTGCACAACAAAGGAAACTATAAGTGAGGTGAAAAGACAGCCTTCAGAATGGGAGAAAATAATAGCAAATGAAGCAACTGACAAACAACTAATCTCAAAAATATACAAGCAACTTATGCAGCTCAATTCCAGAAAAATAAGCGACCCAATCAAAAAATGGGCCAAAGAACTAAATAGACATTTCTCCAAAGAGGACATACGGATGGCTAACAACCACATGAAAAGATGCTCAACAGCACTCATTATCAGAGAAATGCAAATGATGTAGCTTTCTTTTCTTGGTCTGGATGCTAATCTATTGATAGAATCACACGTTACATTTAGTTATCACATCTCCTTGATCTCCCCCAATCTGGGTCAGTTGCTTAGAATTTTTCTTTATAACCATCACATTTCTTCAAATATACAATTACAGTCTAGTTATTTTGGAGGAAACCCCTGCTTTTGGTTTCGTGTGCTGTTTCTTCACGAGTGGACTTAGGTTGTTCATTTTTGGCGGGAATACTGCCAAAGGGCTGCTGTGTTCTTCTCCGTGTATCTTACCAGGAGGCACGTCCCGCCAGTTTGTGTCACATTGGGGATGTCAAGTTTTATTACTTGCCTCAGGTTGTAATCACTATTTTATCTGCTTCAGGTCATTATCTTCTTGTATGTAATTAGTGAGTTATTTTTGGGATATTTTGAGCTGATAAAAATATCTTGCTCTTTAAACTTTTGCTCACTAGTTTTAGTGTCTCTTAATTCTTGGGAGACTCAGTTTTGATTGTGATGGCTTCACAATGGTGCATTTCTAGCTCCATTACTTTCTTCCCATTTCTAATTGGTGCCCTCCTGCAAGGACAGCTTTCTCTTTTCTCCCCCACCATTTATTTAGTTATATCTGTGTGGACTTGTAGATCCTTATTTTACTCCATGGGTACTAATTTATTTACCTATTTCTTTTGATACACAAGTGATCTCAGATTTGGCCTTTGTGAGAGTAACTGTTAAAATTAGATATGGGTATTAGATTTTCTAAAGGCTTTTGCAGCCCTTTGTGGGGAGGTCATGAATGTGATTGTTCTTTTTAAACAGATTAATATTGGGTGTTATGTAAAGGGAATTCCTATTATTATACCAACCTTCAATTCCTGGTAGTCGTCTCACTTGGTTGTAATACATTATTTCCTTAAAGTGATGTTGCAAACTATCTGCTAATATTTTATCCAGCCTTTTTGCATCCGTATTTATACCTGACAGTTCTCTATAGTTTTCTTTAGTGCATGGGCTCACTTATCAAAAGTATACTAGTTTTTTAAAAGGGTGGAAGTTTTCCTTTGTTTTCAGTGCTCTGGAACAATTTATGAATCATTGAGGCTGTCTGGTTTATGAAGGTTTGGTAGAATCCCTTGCGAAATCATCTTAGTCTGATTTTGTGTGTGTGTCTGTAGTTTCTTTATAACTTTCTGTTTCTTCTATAAAAATTAGCCTAAGTTTTATATTACCAATGGGATCAATTTTGGTGAATTGTATTATTCTAGCAGATTTTGTCTAGATTTTCAAATTTAAGTCCCCTATTACTTGGCGCATTAAATATTTAGTGTGGATTATAGTAGATTGCAAGTTCCTAGGTCACAGGCCTTGGGTATATTAAAGTTATAATTTGGCTTATGGAATGACCTTTTTGTTGCCTATCTTTTACTGCTGTTGAAAATCCATTTTGTTTTTGGAGGCCCAACCTAGATGTCACCTCATCCAGGAAGTCCACCCTAATTGCCTCGCCTACTTTCTGGAATCTCAAAGTCCTATGTCTGTATTCTGAACATCACATTTGTCTCTCTCTGCTGTTTGTTGTCATTATGTCTGAGTGGAAGGCTAGAGTTCCCTATCACTGCTATGAAAAAGTACCACAAAAACTTAGTGACTAAGAACAACACAAATGTATTATTAATATCTCACAATCCCAGAGGTCAGAAGTCTGAAATTGGTTTTACTGGCTGGAGTCAAGATGTCAGCAAGGCCTTCACTCCTCCTGGAGGCTCTAGGGGAGAGTCTGTTTCCTTGCGTTTTCCAGCTTCTCAAGGCCGCCCGTATTCCTTGGCTGTCAGCCCCTGCCTCCATCTTCAAAGCCTGCCATGGACAGTGGAGACTTTCTCACGCCGACAGTTCTCTTCTCTAGTCACATCTCTCTGCCTCCCAGGAATAAGGACACGTGTGCCTGCATCAGGCCCACCTCACTCATCCAGGGTGTCTCCCCATCTCAAGATCCTTAACGTAATCACATCTGCTAAGCCCTTTTACTGTGTAAGTTAACACATGCCTGTGTTCAGGGGATTAGGATGTGGGCATCGTTGGGGGACCACTCTCCAATTTATCACATTCATTATTATGTTTCCAATGTTTCCTGTAAACATATATCATAAATATGTTTCTCTTACAAGGCTAAGCATTGCAGTCACAGCCACTGTTTAATAATTATTTTTTCTCCTTCGGTTATATTTCAGACATGTTCTGTGTCAGAACACAGAAAAATTCACTGTAGACCTCTTCCTTGATAATCCCATTACTTGACTGAGAAAGAAAGTCTAAAACTGAAGCCCTGAGACCAGAAACGAAAAGCCGCTGTGCTATTTTTTGTGCGTGTGTGTGAGTCCTCTCCCCACATGCGGTCCCACCAGGCCGGGGAACTGGAGGAGAAGCGGTGCTGTCTCTTCCCGGCTCTCTCCTGCGCTCTTATGCAACACACACCCGCCCTACTTTAGTAACTCAAAGCAGAGGAGGCCTCCAGCTTAAATAGGAAAATCTGCCTCCAGCGGCAGATGGACCAAGAATGCATAGTTTATTATTTAAAGTCCACGCTGGCTGGGGCTGTCCAGGTGGCTCAAGGAAGCTCCTGGCAGCTGGTCCAAGCCCGGGGCTGGAGGAGGGCTGGTGGCCCTCGGAGGCCAGGGCCGGGAGGCCGGGCGCTGACTTGGTGTTCCAGGGCCGCGGGGGTGGAGAGCGCGGCCCTCGCCAGCTCCCACAGAAGTGTCTGATTTTTGAATCAGCAGCCTTCCTGTTCCCTCCAAGGGAGAGAGCCGGGGAACGTGTGACCGAGCAGGAGCGAGCCGGCTTCCCTCCCAGCAGCAGGACGTGGGCCAGGAAGTCCGACACCGAGAAAGGGAAGGGGAACAGACGCTCTGTTTGGAGTGACTGCTCAGTTTCTTTTAAGAAATGACTTTTACGGTTGCATTTTTCCCCCTCTGCCGAAAGGCCTTGCCTTCTGTCAGTGTACTACTTTCTCATGGAAAAGCCCGGCAAAAAAAAAAAAAAAAAGGCTGCTGCCCAGTTTTCTTGGGTGTTTTCCAGCCGTGAATGCAGCGGGTTCATTTTGCACAGTCTTCTTTCAAAGCAGCAGGCGATTTCTTGTGCACGACCAGACAGGGAATGCGCTGGCTGGAACTGCCGTGGGGTTGCATAAACTGCCTTCAGGCTGAAGGAGCGCGTACCTTTCTCAATCCATTAGCAAGTCATAGATCAAACTCCCTGTCACTGGGTTTGGACAGAGCTGGACAGTGAACTGGAGGGGAAAAGCCCGAGAAAGCTGCGAGTGTTCCCACCCATTCGAGCAGAAAATAGCAAGCATCATTGGTGGTCGGTGATGGTGGCGTGAATGCAATCTGGGGCCAGCTGGGAGGGGCTGAGCCCCTCGGAGAGACTTTGCCCACGCATGGTGTGGGTCCCCGTGCTCAGAGATGCTTAGGTCTGGGAGAGGGAGAAGGGGCTTTTCTTCTCTCCAAGGAGACAGCCACTGTTTAGAGACAGAGCTTATAGGCCTCCCATGGATCCCTTAGGCGGTCTGCACTTGGCTTTACTGGGCCCTTGAGAAGGGAATGAGCATTCTCTGCATCACGCTTTTTTTTTTTTTTTTTTTGATGTTTTGGCTGCACTGCGTGGCATGTGGGATCTTAGTTTCCTGACCAGGAATCCCTGCAATACCCTGCATTGGAAGGGTAGAGTCCTAACCATTGGACCACCAGGGAAGTCCTCTGTGTCCACATTGGAAGAAGTCCAACTTTCTCCAAACAGACCGTCATCAATCCCTGGCGAAGGATGGCTGCTGCTTTTCTGACTCTGCTTTTAGGGCAGTTTTGGTTCCCTTGACCATCTCTCATTTTCTGACCTTTATGTGTACGGAGGGACCTCTTCCTTGCATGTGGCTCCCTACTGATGTTGGGAGCTCTGAGCACCTGGGTTTTATCCCTGCTCTGTCCTGGAGGGCATCACTGAGTCCCAGATGGACTGTAGGTCTTCTTTCTGAGCAGCAGTTAATCATTTTATTGGGGTGAAATTCTTCAGAGCAGCATGGAGACAGAGACCTTCAATTAAGGTCTGTTCAGGGCCTCGTTGGCTGGTCTCTGGACTTAAAAACTGCCTTCTTCAGTATAAATATGCATCTCCTGGGGGTGAAGGATGTCTTACTGCTCCAGTGACGTGAGCATCCACGTTCCAAGCCCTCAGGGGACATGTGTCCCTTGCCAGTAGCCGTCTGCCCCCGAACCTTTCCTCGTCAGGGTTTTCTCTCCCCGAGCCTGCACCTCGCAGGTCTTTGCGTCCCTGTACATCCCGTGTGAAGATGGAGGCCTTTGTGTCACCTGAAGACTCCAAGGGACGGCGCAGGTACCCTGCTCTCTGGTTTTAATGGCACACCAGCTCAGGAGGCACTTGGAAAGTGAAGTCGCTCAGTCATGTCCAACTCTGCGACCCCATGGACTACACCTACTAGGTGCCTCCATCCATGGGATTCTCCCGGCAAGAGTACTGGAGTGGGTTGCCATTCCCTTCTCCAGGGGGTCTTCTGGACCCAGGGATTGAACCCGGGTCTCCCCCCTTGCAGCAGAGGCTTTACCATCTGTGCCACCAGGGGAGCCACCAGGATACTCTTAGGCAGCCCATTCCAGCACCTGTCTGAAGATGCTGAAGAGCGTTTCCCCTTCCTCCGTGTTCACGTCATCCCAGGCTCGGTGGTGGGTGGTGGGGGAGTGTGGAGAAGGAACTCCAGCAAATGGCTGAGCCCCACAGACTCCAGGCACCCTGGCTCAGGGTGGGCTGGGGGCGTCCAGAGCTCTGAGTGCCTGAGGGGAGGGCTAGGGGCTCACCAGGGAGTGGGGTGGGCCCTAAACGTGGCTGGACGCCAGTGGGTTTACAGGGCAGATTACCCAGAGAAGGGGGCAACTCACGCTGTGTGGCGCCTGCCTGTCCCCTGGGCTCAGTGACCTGGGTAGCACAGAAAGGACCCCCAGTGGCCAGGGTAGTGAGTACAGAGCCCAGAGGCCTGCTCAGAATGCACACACACTGTGTGATCTTGAGCGGACGCCTGACCCCAGACCTGTGTCTCCACCCGAGATTGTCGTGAGGCGGAAGCTGGCCTCGGCGCGGTCACTGGTGGACAGCAGGGGGGCAGCTGGTGCAGGAGTGGCCCTGCTGGTGGGCAGCTTGCAGCCTTAGTGGAAGACGGGTGTCGTGTGATGACAGACGTCCCTGCTTGGGCCATCTGCGTTGTGAAAACTCAGTGTTGCCCAGCAGAACGCCGTGCCTGCCTGTCGTGGAGGCCAGGAAATTGCTAGGTTTGGGGACACTGAGACTTGGCATGAGACTGGAGCAGAGAGTCACAGCCCTGACCCCAGTGTGGCTTCCTCGTCTTGCCTGACAAGGAGGCTGAGCACCGAAGCGCTGTGTGCCAGCTGCTGGGCGGGTGAGGCTCGTCCTTGCGTCCCGGGGCAGTGTTTCCTGTTGCCTTGTGCGGCTGCGGTGGGCACCCTGTCCTGCAGCCTCCCGTGGACGGAGTCAGCTGGGAGGGGGGCAGTGCAGCGCTGGGGAGCTCAGCCAGGGTTCTGTTTTCCTTTCCCAGGAATTTTTTTTTTCCCCTTCCTGATTCCAGTGCTGACAGTACAGACATCTTGAAGATATTCCAGTTTCAACCATATTAAAGAGTAGTTACTTGGAGTTCTGATACACTAGTAACTACCTAAAAAGGGAAAGTATTTAACAATAGCAAGAAAAGAAGGAAACTGTTGAAGTTGCAGTGAGAGTACTTCGCTGATTTACTGAGTGCTAGTGTGAATGACGTGGGCACTTTCTTCAGGAGGCCGAGGCTTCGAGCGGCACTGAATGATGGCGTTTGGCCACGCGCTTTGTCTTTGGGGAGTCTGAGATTTGCAGCTGTCATCTTCTGCTTTTTTCCCTCCCAGTCGTCTGTGACAAGAAGCCTGTAACAGCCTGTAACAGCCTGTGTTCCAGACAAGTGAACATCATTTCTGGCTGCCAGAGAAAATAAAAGGTTTTAAAATAACTTTTTGACAGGGCTCTACTATAAAACATTTTGTGGGGGGTGTGTGTGTGTGAATTGTCTTTGTATGTAGAGAAAAAAAACAGAGATTGTTCTCTTCCAGGGTATAATGTTTTTGGTAATACATAGCACTGATAAGTTGTTTAAAAAGTGAGATTTTTGCAAAGTGAACCAAATTTTAAATTAAGTACATGAACTTATCGTTTTAAGGAAATCTGGAATGAACCCTATAAAGGAGAGATGTTTTTGGCAGGATGCAGACCAACTTCTCAGAATGTACTTCTTGGTTGCTTCTGTATTTATTATCAGTTCAGTTCAGTCGCTCAGTTGTGTCCGACTCTTTGCAACCCCATGGACTGCAGCACGCCAGGCCTCCCTATATTTATTCCATAAGGGCCTAACTGCTTACCTAGGTCAGATTTGTGGTTACCGGGCCCTCTTAGCAGGGCACTCCTCTATGTGATCAAGACCGTTACCCAGGTGTGCCCGGCTGGGTGCCAGGTTTAATCAGTAAAAGAATTTTGTCTCCTGTGAAAAGTCCATCAGGTAATATGAGCCTCAGCCATGACGGACCCAGGATTTTTCAAGTAATGTAGCTGGAGCACTGTTGCTTTCTGCTGCCGTCACTCGCCTGTTTCCCTCTAGCTTCTCAGGCCGGTCCCTGACAATAAGAAGGGTGGCTCCTGGCCTCTGCAGCTCCCGTGGTTCCTGCGGTCCAGGGACTCAATCACATCAGACTTCATAAGATGACGCGCAGGGTCCTGCTTGCGTCGCGTGCCCTGGACCAGACACTGTGTCTGAAGAGCGGCATTCTCTCTTCGTAGGTAACATGGTCAGCACGTGGCGGTAAGGGGGGGGGGGCTGCTCATAGAAGACCCGTCGGTTTTGTGGGGTCCCAAATGGCAAGTGGCAGGGAGACGTTCTGCTGTCATGATGGGGTGGAGCTACGGATGCCCCTCAGGTGGTGCAGATGACCGTTAATCCCTGCCTTTGTCTCCTGAGTGGACTCCCGAGGGGGCCTTTGCCCCGGGGTGTCTGTAAAGTGCTCCGTCCCTGACTGTCCTCCCTGAGCTGCCTTCTCATTCTCCTGAGGGCAGTGGAGGAAAGAAGTCCTGCTGAAGCAGTGGCCTGTGCTTAGGTGACTGTGGAGCGGGTGCTGTAAAAGGGCCCATGCTCCTGTAGGATGCCCAGGAGCATAAACCCAGGTTGGCTCAGGTAGTGTCGCTAGGTGTTTTGGGCTTTGGAAGTGTGACAGGACTTATGAGTTTCTACTTAGCTCAGCATAGGGAAAAAACCAGCAAATTACTGCTTTTACCCCAGGATCTGTTACTATTGCTGTGTACTGAATTACCTCCAAAGCTTAGTGGCTTCAAACGGCCATTTTATTCATTTGTGTTTTGAACTGCAGACACATTTATTCTCTCCTGACTGATACAGCAGCCAGAATAACAGACGCACACTGTGTGCCCTGCTCTCGTGGGTGCCCCAGTGGATAGGTTGTAATGCAGCCTTACCACGTAATGCAGCCATAACGTAACCTCAGTGGCTTGTTCAGGTGGAGCTTAATACGCTCACAGGACAAAAGCAGCCCATGGCCAAGCGCGTACCTCGTGACGTGCACGTGCAGCACTATACATGATCTCAGCTGTCACATGTTCATGGAAAATCGTGGAAGACGGATTGCATGTAGATTGTGAGGCGAGAGACCCTGGAGTGTGGAATGTAGGAAAAGAGCAAATTAGCCAACAGGGCTGTGGTCAGGCTGTCTTACCCCATGCCTTCTCACTCTCACCCCCTGGTTTGTAAATAATGAAACGCCATTTTAATATGCTCAGATTCTGTGGGTGAGGAGTTCAGACAGAGCGGGGAGGAGCTAGCTTGTATCTGCTCCGAAGTGTCCAGGTGTCACCTGGGAAGACCTGAGGTCTGGGGACAAGGGTGATCTGGAAACGCCTCCATGCACGTGCCTGGCGCTGGGGTGAATGACCTGAAGGTGGAACTACCAACTGCTAGTTTGTACATGTATCAGCAGTCTGTTCCTTCGTATTGCTGAGTAGTATTCCATCACATGGATGATCCAGTTTGTTTATCCATTCACCTGTTGATCAGTGGGTTGTCTCCAGTTTTTGGCTATACCAAGTAAAGTTACTGTGAATATTTAAGTCTTTTTATGGACTTAAAATCCTAGATAAATGTGTAATTGAGGATTGGCTGGGTCATAAAATAGGTATATGTTTATTTTTTAAAGGAACTACCAAATCACATTTCAGAGTAATTGTACCTACCATGTTATATCCCCATCAGTGCTGTATGAGAATTCCAATATTTGCAACACTTGGAATTGTTGTTCAGTCACTCAGTCCTGTCCAGCTCTTTGCAACTCCATGGACTCAGAATGCCAGGCTTCCCTGTCCATCACCAACTCCCAGAGCTTGCTCAAACTCATGTCCATTGAGTCAGTGATGCCATCCAACCATCTCATCCTCTGTTGTCTTCTTCTACCTTCAATCTTTCCCAGCAGCAGGGTCTCTTCCAGTGAGTCAGGTCCTCGCATCAGATGGCCAAAGTATTGGAATTTCACCTTCAACATCAGTCCTTCCAATGAATATTCAGGACTGATTTCCTTTAGGATGGACTGGTTGGATCTCCTTGCAGACCAAGGGACTCTCAAGAGTCTTCTCCAACACCACAGTTCAAAAGCATCAATTTTTCACCACTCAGCTTTCTTTATAGTCCAACTCTCACATCCATACACTACTGGAAAAACTAGCTTTGACTAGTCTGACCTTTGTTGGCAAAGTAATGTCTCTGCTTTTTAATATGCTATCTTGGTAGGTCATAGCTTTTCTTCCAAGAAGCAAGTGTCTTTTAATTTCATGGCTGCAGTCACCGTCTGCAGTGATTTTGGAGCCACAAAAATAAAGTCTCTCAGTGTTTTCATTGTTTCCCCATCTATTTGCCATGAATTATTAATTCACACTCTTTACTTATAATAGGTCCATTCAGAGTGTTTTATTTTTTTTTTCCCTTGGATAAGTTTTTATAATTGTGTCTCTTTAGGGACTTGTTCATTTCATCTATATTATCTAATTGGTTGGCATATGTTGTTCATAGTATTCCTTTATAATCTTTTGTATTTCTATAAGGTGAGTGGTAATATTCCATCATTCATATGTGAGTCTTTTTTTTTTTTTTCTTCTCTGTTGGCCAGTGTAGCTAAATGTTGTTAATTTTATTGATCTTTTTAAGGAAGCAAATATTGGTTTAGTTGATTCTTTTATTTTTCTATTGTTTATTTCTTTAAATTTTTTCTCTAGTTTTTATTCTCTTCCTTCTTCTTTGGGCTTCTCTTGTGGCTCAGCTGGTAAAGAATCCACCTGCAATGCAGGAGACCTGGGTTTGATCCCCTGGAGAAGAAAAAGGCTACCTACTCCAGTATTCTGGCCTGGAGAATTCCATGCTATGGTCCATGGGGTTGCAGAGAGTCAGAAAAATAGTTTTTCTCTAATTTTTATTTTCTTCCTTCTTTTTTGGATTTTGTTTGCTCTGCCTTTTTCTTTTTAAATGTCTTGAGGTAAAAGGTTAAGTTATTGATTTGATGTCTATTTTTGTTCATTTGTCTATTTCTTCCTTCAGTTTGTTTAAAAAAATTTTTTTTTACTTTACAATACTGCACTGGTTTTGCCATACATTGACATGAATCCACCACGGGTGTACATGAGTTCCCAATCCTGAACTCCCCCTCCCATCTCCCTCCCCATATCATCTCTCTGGGTCATCCC
Source organism: Capricornis sumatraensis (assembly GCF_032405125.1). Taxonomy (NCBI): domain Eukaryota; kingdom Metazoa; phylum Chordata; class Mammalia; order Artiodactyla; family Bovidae; genus Capricornis; species Capricornis sumatraensis. The sequence continues at coordinate 11,967,221 of NC_091087.1, forward strand.
CGTGCACCAGCCCCAAGTATCCTGTATCCTGTATCGAACCTAGACTGGCAATTCGTTTCTTTCATGATAGTATACATGTTTCAATGCCATTCTCCCAAATCATCCCACCCTCTCCCTCTCCCTCAGAGTCCAAAAGTCTGTTCTATACATCTGTGTCTCTTTTGCTGTCTCGCATACAGGGTTATTGTTACCGTCTTTCTAAATTCCATATATATGCGTTAGTATACTGTATAGGCTCCAGTTTCATCCACCTCATTAGAACTGATTCAAATGTATTCTTTTTAATGGCTGAGTAATACTCCATTGTGTATATGTACCACAGCCTTCTTATCCATTCACCGATGGACATCTAGGTTGCTTCTATGTTTTTACCTTGTATATTATGGGGTCCTGTCAGGTGCACATAAGTTTAAAATTATTTCATGTCCCTGATGAATTGACTATTTTTTGTCATTAATAACATTTACTATCTCCAATAACACTTTATGTCTTAATATCTAAGTTGTCTGATATAAATATAGTCACTCCAGCTTTCTTATAATTGCTTTTTGCTTCATGTGTCTTTTCCATTCCTTTACTTTCAACCTATTTGTATCATTGAAGGTAAAGGATGTCTTTTGTCTACAGCGTGTGACTGGGTTTTTTAAATCTGTTCTGCCAATCTCAGTTGGTTAATCCACTCACATCTAATATTGATATAGTTGCATAAGTGTCTGCCATTAAAATTTTTGTTTTCTGTATATTATTTTTTGTTCCTCTATGCCTACTTTTTGCTTTATTTTTTTAAATTAATGAGTATTTTCAACATAACATTATAATGCTTTTAATTATGTCACTATATATTTCTTGAAATGTTTTCTCAATGGTTGTTATAGGAATTGCTATATTATATCTAAACTTATGAGACTCTATTTCAGATTGAATAACTTATTTCTAGTGAGATACAGAAATATTATTCCTGTATAGCTTTATTCTCTTTCTCCTTTAGTGAACTATTATTGTTTATAAATGTATAAATATATTTTATATTTATATACATATCACAAACCCAGCAATATATTGTTCTTAGTATAACATCTTAATTTGTATAATTCTCTGTGTAGTTTTTTGTGTTTTAAAGAAACTGAGAAAGGAAAATTGAGCACATCTATAGCTTGTTGTAACTTTCCTTTTCACCATTTCTTATTCTCTTCACTTCTTCCTGTGGATTTGAGTTAGTATCTGGTATCAATTTCCTGCCCCAAGACAGCATTGCTCACACCTATCTCTTTTTGTGTTTTTATGATCAAACATATTATATTTCTCTACGTGAAAGTCCTGACAATACAACTGTGTAAATAATGTTTTATACAATTTCTTTTCAAATAAGTTAAGAGAAAAAGGGGAAGAAATATGCAATTACACCATTTCTTATATATTCAACCCTGTTATTTTCCTTGTGTGTGTGTCTGTGTATTCGAATTGTCATCTGGGATCACTTGCTTTCAGTCTGAACAACTTCATTTAGTATTTTTTGCAAGGAATGTCTGCTAGGAACAGATTCTCTCAGTTATTGCTTATCATACAATACCTTTATTTCACTTTTGTTTTTGAAGAATAGTTTTGCTGAATATAAGATTATGGGGTCCAGTTCTTTCTTCCAGCACCTTGAATATGTCATCCCATTGTCTTTGGCCTTTATCATTTCTGATGAGAAGTCAGCTGTTAGTCTTACTGGGATTCCCTTATATATAAAAAGACATCTTTCTCTTACTGCTTTCAAGATTTTCTTTTTTTCTTTGGTTTTTGGCATTTTTACCATATGTCAGATGTGGATCTCTTTTTATTTATTCTACTTGGAGTTTGTTGAATGTCTTGGATATGTAAATTCATGTTTTTCATCATACTTGAGAAGTTTTCAGGCATCATTTCTTCAAATAATGGGGGAAAAAAGAACTTGTTCTTTAGTCCTTTCTCTTTCTCCTCTCCTTTCCAGGCATCATGTTGGGGTGCTTAATGGTGTCCCACATTTCTCTGAGACCTTGTTCATTCCCCACTTTTCTTTAGATTGTATAATCTCTATTAGTATATCCTTACATTTGCTGAGTCTTTCTTCTTCTAGCTTCAGTATAGTTTTATCTCCTGTTGTGTAATTTTTATTTTTGTTTTCATGCTTTTCAGATCTAGAATTTTAGTTTGATTCCCAAAAAATATAATTTCTATCTCTTTATTGGTATTTTGTATTTGACGAGATCTTGTCTTTATAGATTCTTTTACTTGTTTAAGCATAGTTTCTTTTTGTTTTTTGAACATTTTTATTGTGGACATTTTGAAGTCTTTGCCTATTAAATCTGTCATCTGTGCTTTCTCATAGGCAGTTTCTGTTGCTTGTCTTTTCTTCTCTTGTGTAAGTTACACTTTCCTGCTTTTTTTTGTGTGTCTCATAATTGTTTTTGAAAATTGAACATTTTTAAATAACTGTAGAAAGCTGAATACTGGTTCTCCATCACACTTCTTCAGGTCTTCTTTTGTTGTTGTTTTCTTGTTTACTTTTTAGTGACTCCTTTTTAGTGACTCAGACTATTTTGGTGGTGTCTTTTTCTTATAATGCCTCAGAAGGAGGCATTAACTCTCAGAAGGAGCAGCCTTGGGCAGGTATACAGTCATCTTGCATGACAGTGGTTTAATTAGGGTTCTCTTTGACCATCTCTTTCCCTAATCTCTCTATTAAGCTGTCTGCCTTTTTTGGAATTACACCCAACTGTTACGCTTCCTTGTTTGCTGACTGTCTGCTTTATTGTTTTCAACAATGCCTAAGACATACATGGCTCCACAGTTTGATCCAACTAAATTCATTTAGGGGTTGTCTTTGTGACAAGTCTTTAAGGTCTGTTCTAACCCCAGGAGGACTCTCCTTTGCTGTTCTCTATGAAGAACCACCTGACCTATCTTTTAATTTATTGCCTTTAACTAAGAGGAGCTGCCAGCCCCATATTTGCTTATCACTAAAATCCTCATTGTTTTTGAGAGTGCCTGTAGGCTTGAACGTCCCACACTATTTCAAATAATGCCAGTACTTTTGGGGAAAGCATGGAAGCTCTTTATTTTTATGGACTACTTCTGCTGCTCTGGGCAGTAGGTGAAGCTGATAATCTGGTCTTCTCAGCTTGCCTCTTCTGACATAGAATGTCTGCCCTGTAGCAAGCTGATCGGAGAGTGATTGGTGCCCCCAGGATTTTCCTGGGTTAGAACCTTCTCCTTATGAATGGGACTGGGTGAAAGAATAGAATCTTAACATTTTGGATGCACTCATCACGAAATTAGACTCTTCACTTTGGACTGTTGGGGATAAGAAACGATGGTGGCCTACCCCTCCGGGTATAGTATCATATCCTTTGACTGGCAGCTGAGGGGATGGGAGCTCTGCTTCTTCATCACACTTATCTAGAGTGGAGCTTCCATCAAGCTGAGCTAGGATGGGAAGGAATGAGTAGTGGTTTAAAAGTCGGTTTTCACTCTTATCCTGAAAGTGGGGCACAGTAGCTTATTCTGGTAGCTCATGGGCTGCAAGAGAAAAGTGGTCAGTTTGAGAACCACAGTTGTCATAAAATGGGCTCTTCTATGCTGTGGTGGGAACTCTAGAAATCTGAGGTTAGTTTGCCTATGGCAGTATAGTTGTGAAAGTGAGGACTCGATTTGGGCAGCATTGAAGTGGATCTTCTGGAAGTGTAGTCTATGATAGGAGAGTCCTCAAAGACTCCTCAAAGCAAGAAAGACCTCCTGTTGGGTGTGATAGGGAGGGTGGGCTTTTTCTACTGCTGACCAAGGTAGCTGGTCCCAAAAGGGGATGTTCCAGAAAGAAAACTGATTGGTGTCATTCCCGGAGCTTGGAAACAGTTGGTCATGACAGTAGCAGCTGATCTCTGGATTTCCCTAGCGGGACTCTCCTTGTTTCTCATGCAGCATCCAGGCAGGGAGTGGGTTGGCCTGTGATGATGGGACCAGGGCCACAAGTGGTGGGCTTATATATTATAACTGCTTGTGTCCTTTCTAAAGCTCCTGCTGGGTATGTGTAGGCAGGTGTAATTTCAAATTGAAGGCATCTGCACAGCTGATGTCAGACCCCTGTACTGATTGATGACATAGTGTGGTCCCCAGAGGTCAAGGTTCTGCTGCAACTGATCAGGATTCTACGGTGGCAGAATTTGCCCTGGAAGATTGCTTGCTGGGCTGGGGACTTTATGTTGGTCTGTTCTTATAGGCTTCCAGAAAAGAAAATCAGTGTGGTGGGTCTGGTTTCCAGGGATTCAAAGAATGAATCATATCAGACAAAGAAACTGACCGTGTACCTCATGAAGGGAGGCCTCCTCTTGTAACAGATTGGTTCACAGGCCACTTGGTATGAGTGTCTTGTTCACTAGATGGTTGGTGCAGGCATGCCAGGATCAGAGCAGGAGTGACGTGAATCTGGCTGAGAAAGAGCATGCAGTAAATAGGGTGGAAAGGGTGTGAAAGTTGGGGAGGGAGATGGAGGGGCTACCCGTCTCTAAAAGAGAGGGCAGAAAAGTACCATAAAAAGAGAGCACGTGACTCCTCTGAATGTCCTGAGGAGGCACTGGGGCATCTCAGCTCCCAGTGTGTGGTCAGTGTCTGGACTTGATGTGTGGGAGTGCTGTCTCTCAGGAATCGAATGCTAAGGCTGGTAGACTTACAACTCATTGAGCTTCTTGTAAAAACTCTAGTACAGAGCTTCAGTTCAGTTCAGTCACTCAGTTATCTCCGACTCTTTGTGACCCCATGAATCGCAGCATGCCAGGCCTCCCTGTCCATCACCAACTCCCAGAGTTCACTCAGACTCACGTCCATCAAGTCAGTAATGCCATCCAGCCATCTCATTCTCTGTCGTCCCCTTCTCCTCCTGCCCCCAATCTTTCCCAGCATCACTGTCTTTTCCAGTGAGTCAGCTCTTCACATGAGGTGGCCAAAGGACTGGAGTTTCAGCTTCAACATCATTCCTTCCAAAGAAATCCCAGGGCTGATCTCCTTTAGAATGGACTGGTTGGATCTCCTTGCAGTCCAAGAGACTCTCAAGAGTCTTCTCCAACACCACAGTTCAAAAGCATCAATTCTTCAGTGCTCAGCTTTCTTCACAGTCCAACTCTCGCATCCATACATGACCACAGGAAAAACCATAGCCTTGACTAGATGGACCTTTGTTGGCAAAGTAATGTCTCTGCTTTTGAATATGCTATCTAGGTTGGTCATAACTTTCCTTTCAAGGAGTAAGCGTCTTTTAATTTCATGGCTGCAGTCACCATCTGAAGTGATTTTGGAGCCCAAAAAAATAAAGTCTGACACTGTTTCCCCATCTATTTCCCATGAAGTGATAGGACCAGATGCCATGATCTTTGTTTTCTGAACGTTGAGCTTTAAGCCAGCTTTTTCACTCTCCTCTTTCACTTTCATCAAGAGGCTTTTTAGTTCCTCTTCACTTTCTGCCATAAGGGTGGTGTCATCTGCATATCTGAGGTTATTGATATTTCTCCTGGCAATCTTGATTCTAGCTTGTGCTTCTTCCAGTCCAGCGTTTCTCATGATGTACTCTGCATAGAAGTTAAATAAGCAGGGTGACAATATACAGCCTTGACTTATTCCTTTTCCTATTTGGAACCAGTCTGTTGTCCCATGTCCACTTCTAACTGTTGCTTCCTGACCTGCATACAGATTTCTCAAGAGGCAGGTCAGGTGGTCTGGTATTCCCATCTCTTTCAGAATTTTCCACAGTTTATTGTGATCCACATGGTCAAAGGCTTTGGCATAGTCAATAAAGCAGAAATAGATGTTTTTTTTTTGAACTCTCTTGGTTTTTCCATGATCCAGCGGATGTTGGCAATTTGATCTCTGGTTCCTCTGCATTTTCTAAAACCAGCTTGAACATCAGGGAGTTCACGGTTCACATATTGCTGAAGCCTGTCTTGGAGAATTTTGAGCATTACTTTACTAGCATGTGAGAAGAGTGCAATTGTGCAGTAGTTCAAATGAGTTTATTACACGAGACCATACAGTGGCAGCAGATTTAAATAAATCACCCAGAATATGATGACACATTCAGATTAGGAGGCCATAGAAATGCCCTCTTATTAATCTTTGAAATGGCAGAGGCACTGTGGGTACTGCAAAGCATCCTTGCAGCACAGCCTTGGATTTCACCCTGCAACTGTCAAACAGTCCTTCCACTAAAACCTGCATGAAGATAGAAAAAGGCAAAAACACATTGAGAAAAATGAAGGAAATGGGTAGTCTGTTATCAAAATCGGTGAGGACTTGGGTCTGGATTGGTAAGAGTAGTCAGTGGCCTTTTCAGAGTGGCCAAATCCTGCCCCACTGAAGGAGAGCCAGAAAAAATATTTTTCCATCTCTTGTTTGTCCTTGGCTTTGAATTTCAGAAGATTTATCTACTTAGGAAAATGGCTGGCTGTCCCTCTGGCTTTGGCATTGGCCGCCGTTTTACGGCCGTTCTGCAGCTAGCTCCAGGGCGGCTCTGTGGCCGAGTGTGTGTCGCTGGCGCTTTGCATCTAGCATTGCCCTGTGGACAGAAGGAGGCCTGTGGATCCACAGTTAAATGTCCCGTCAGTTCAGGATGTACAGTATTGCTCCCTGGGGAGGCGCAGCGTCCCACCGTAGCCTGGCAGAGCTGACTGCATAGATGCCTACTGGAGACTGTGCTTGTCTGCCTGCCCTCTAGCAGCAGCTCTGAGATGGGATGCTGAGGGCTGTGATCAAGGGAGACCTGGTCATCCAAGTTTTGGCATTGGCTTTAGATAGACCTCTCCTGAGTGTAATTTGAGTGTGCAGAGAAAACCTGTCTGAGGATCTCAATACAAGTACGACAGCCTACCAGGGAAAGGCTATGCAGGAAAAAACATATCTACGGAAAGGATTTATTTCAGGAATGATAAATTCTAGAAAACTGGTATCCTAATGGGATGTAAGAAGACAGGGCTTTTCTATGGAAAACAGTATGGAGGTTCCTTATAAAGCTACATACAGAGCGATCGTATGATCCAGTGATCCCACTCCTAGACACACAACCAGAAAAGGTGAAAACTCTCAATTTGAAAAGATGCATGTACCCAGTTTTCATAGCAGCGCTAATTACAATAGCCAAGACATGGAAGCAACCGCGTCCATCCACAGATGAATGGATAAAGAACCTGTAGTGTATGTATATATACACACACGCACACACACACACACACACTGGAATATTCCTTATCCATAAAAAATGAAATGCTGCCATTTACAGCAACATGGATGAACAGAGAAACAAATACTGTATGATGGAATCTAAAAATATTATGAATGAATTTATTTGCAAAACAGAAACAGACTCACAGACAGAAAATAAACTTATGGTTACCAAAGGGAAAAGTAGGGAGGGATAAGTTATGAGATTAACATATATACATTACTATATATAAAATAGATAAGCAACAAGGACTTACTGGGGAGCATAGGGAAAATGCCTCCCAGTAAAGTTTTGAGTTTACTTAGTAAAAGGCTTACTGTGTTTTGATCAAAATTCATAAATCTAGACCTAACAGCTCTCTATTCTGGAAGAATTTCTGAGTTACAATAATAAGAAAAGTTATAGCAATATTTAAGAAGACAAAATGGGTTACTCAAAAGAAACAAAAATCTGGCAGTTCCAAGTTGTCCATGATACTAAGTCCTAGAACACAGTAGAGCTAGGATTGCAGTGTTAGGATAGAAAGTGACTGTGCTCCAAGATTTTGACACTCAGACAATTTGTTGTTCACATGTGAGGGCACCTGATGCTCTTAGAAACTATCTACCCTACTCGTCCTTCCTCTAGCAAGAATTTCTTCCTAGAAGAACATAATTCCTAGAGGAACATAATTCTAGAACATAAGAAGAAGAAATCAATATAATTGCAGTTGATTCTGAGCTGAAGCAAAGTTAAGAGATTAGGAATTGGGAGGTCTTGATATAAGAAGTTGATGTCGCTGATTGAAACTGGTTTACCATAGCATTAAGTCTTAACTAATTGATGCAAATACAGTTACAAATGGAAAGCAATAATTAAAAAGTTACTGGAAGATTAAAGACCTAAATTTAAAGCTATCATGGTCTTAGAAGAAAATATAGGGATAAGTCCTTGTGACCTTGGATTAGGTGATGATTTCTTAGATGTAATACCAAACACACAAACAACCAAAGGAAATGAAGATACATTAGACTTCATCACAATTAAAACTTTTTGTGCTCCAAAGGATACCATCAAGAAAATGAAAAGATAACTTACATGATAGAGGAGAATTTCTCCAAATCATGTATCTGATAAGAGACTTGTATCTGGGATATATTCTATAATTCAGCTATAAAAAGACACCACAAGCAACTTATGCAGCTCAATTCCAGAAAAATAAATGACCCAATCAAAAAATGGGCCAAAGAACTAAATAGACATTTCTCCAAAGAAGACATACGGATGGCTAACAGACACATGAAAAGATGCTCAACATCACTCATTATTAGAGAAATGCAAATCAAAACCACAATGAGGTACCACTTCACACCAGTCAGAATGGCTGCGATCCAAAAATCTGCAAGCAATAAATGCTGGAGAGGGTGTAGAGAAAAGGGAACCCTCCTACACTGTTGGTGGGAATGCAAACTAGTACAGCCACTATGGAGAACAGTGTGGAGATTCCTTAAAAAATTGCAAATAGAACTACCTTATGACCCAGCAATCCCACTGCTGGGCATACACACCGAGGAAACCAGAATTGAAAGAGACACATGTACCCCAATGTTCATCGCAGCACTGTTTATAATAGCCAGGACATGGAAATAACCTAGATGTCCATCAGCAGATGAATGGATAAGAAAGCTGTGGTACATATACACAATGGAGTATTACTCAGCCGTTGAAAAGAATACATTTGAATCAGTTCTGATGAGATGGATGAAACTGGAGCCGATTATACAGAGTGAAGGAAGCCAGAAAGAAAAACACCAATACAGTATACTAACACATATATATGGAATTTAGAAAGATGGCAATGATGACCCTGTATGCAAGACAGCAAAAAAGACACAGAGGTGTATAACGGACTTTTGGACTCTGAGGGAGAGGGAGAGGGTGGGATGATTTGGGAGAATGGCGTTGTAACATGTATACTATCATGTAAGAATCGAATCACCAGTCTATGTCCGACGCAGGATACAGCATGCTTGGGGCTGGTGCATGGGGATGACCCACAGAGATGTTATGGGGAGGGAGGTGGGAGGGGGGGTTCATGTTTGGGAACGCATGTACACCCGTGGTGGATTCATGTCAATGTATCTCAAAACCAATACAGTATTGCAAAGTAAAATAAAGTAAAAATAAAAAAAAAAAAAAAGACACCTCAGTTGAAAAATAGGCAAAAGACTTAATAGGATGGTTCTCTGAAGAATATATACAAATGACCAATAATCACATGAAAAGATGCTCAGCATTATTAGGTACCAGGAAAATGCAAGTCAGAACCACAGTGAGATACCACTTCATACCCACTTGGATGGTTACAGTAAAAAGATGGGCAATAACAAGTGTTGGTGGAAAAGCAGAGAAATTGGAACCTTCATGTGCTACTGCTGGGAATAAAAATGGTGCAGGCACTTTGAGAAAACAGGCTGGCAGTTCCTCAAAAGTTTAAGCAAAGGGTTAATAAATGACCAAGCAATTCTACTCCGAGGTATGCTGCTAAGTCACTGCAGTTGGGTCCGACTCTGTGCGACCCCATAGACGGCAGACCACCAGGCTCCCCCGTCCCTGGGATTCTCCAGGCAAGAACACTGGAGTGGGTTGCCATTTCCTTCTCCAATGCATGAAAGTGAAAAGTCAAAGTGAAGTCGCTCAGTCGTGTCCGACCCTCAGCGACCCCATGGACTACAGCCTACCAGGCTCCTCCATCCATGGGATTTTCCAGGCAAGAGTACTGGAGTGGGGTGTCATTGCCTTCTCCAAGGTATATACCCCAGAGAAATTAAAGCGTTTGTTCACATAATAACTTTAACATGAATGTTCATGACAATGTTATTCACAGTAGCCAAAATATGAAAAAACTCAAATGTCCCTCAACTGATGAACAGAAAACAAAGTAGCATTCCATGAAGTCTTCAATTCAATTCAGTTCAGTCACTAAGTTGTGTCCAACTCTTTGCAACCCCATGGGCTGCTGCACGCCAGTATTCCCTGTCCATCATTATCTCCTGAAGTTGGCTCACACTCATGTCCATTTCTTTGATGATGCCATCCATCCATCTCATCTGCTGTTGCTCCCTTCTCCTCCTACCCTCAATCTTTCCCAGCATCAAGGTCTCTTCAAATGAGTCAGCTCTTCACATTAGGTAGCCAAAGTATTGGAGCTTCAGCTTCAGCATCAGTCCTTCCAATGAATGCTCAGGACTGATTTCCTTTATGATGGACTGGTTGGATCTCCTTGCTGTCCAAGGGACTTTCAAGAGTCTTCAACACCACAGTTCAAAAGCATCGATTCTCTGGCACTCAGCTTTCTTTAAAGTCCAATTCTCACATCCATACATGACCACTGGAAAAGTCATAGCTTTGACTAGATGGACCATTGTTGGCAAAGTAATGTCTCTGCTTTTTATTAATCTGTCTAGGTTGGTCATAACTTTTCTTCCAAGGAGCAAGCATCTTTTAATTTCATGGCTGCAATCACCATCTTAAGTGATTTTGGAACCCCCAAAAATAAAGTCTATCACTGTTTCCACTGTTACCTCATCTATTTGCCATGAGGTGATGGATGGGACCAGATACCATGATCTTAGTTTTCTGAATGTTGAGTTTTAAGCCAACTTTTTCACTCTGCTCTTTCACTTTCATCAAGAGGCTCTTTAGATCTTCTTTGTTTTCTGCCATAAGGGTGGTGTCATCTGCATATCTGAGGTATTGATATTTCTCCTGGCAATCTTGATTCCAGCTTGTGCTTCATCCAGCCTGGCATTTTGCATGATTTACTCTGCATAAGAAGTTAAATAAGCAGGGTGACAATATACAGCCTTGACGTACTCCTTTCCTGATTCTGCTTCTGTTAGTTGCATGTCCAGTTCTAACTGTTGCTTCTTAACATGCATACAGTGATCAGTGCAAAGAAATAGACGAAAACAATAATATGGGAAAGACTAGAGATCTCTTCAGGAAAATTAGAGATACCAAGGAAACTTTTCATGCAGAGATGGGCACAATAAAGGACAGAAATGGTATGGACCTAAAAGAAGCAGAAGATATTAAGAAGAGGTGGCAAGAATACACAGAAGAACTGTACAAAAAGATCTTCATGACCCAGATAATCATGGCGGTGTGATCCTCACCTAGAGCCAGACTTCCTGGAATGCAAAGTCAAGTGGGCCTTAGGAAACATCACTGTGAACAAAGCTAGTGGAGGTGATGGAATTCCATTTGAGCTATTTCAAATCCTAAAAGATGATGCTGTGAAAGCGCTGCACTCAATATGCCAGCAAATTTGGAAAACTCAGCAGTGGCCACAGGACTGGAAAAGGTCAGTTTTCATTCCAATTCCAAAGAAAGGCAATGCCAAAGAATGCTCAAACTACCACACAATTACACTCATCTCACACACTAGCAAAGTAATGCTCAAAATTCTCCAAGCCAGGCTTCAGCAGTACGTGAACCGTGAACTTCCAGATGTTCAAGCTGGATTTAAAAAAGGCAGAGGAACCAGAGATCAAATTGCCAACATTCATTGGATCATCAAAAATGCAAGAGAGTTCTAGAAAAACATCTACTTCTGCTTTATTGACTATGCCAAAGCCTTTGACTGTGTGGATCACAATGAAGTCTTATTTGGCCATAAAAATAGATGAGGTACTGATACATGCTAGGTGGATGAACCTTGAGAATATGTTCATAAGTGAAATATGCTAGACACAAAAGACCACATATTAATGATTCTATTTATATGAAATATTATGCATAGGTAAATCTATGGAGACAGAAAGTAATTAGTGATTTCCTAGGGTGGCAGTGGTGGAGGGCAGAGGGAGATGGGAAGTGGTTGCTAATGGGTATGAAGTTTCATTTTGGGGTAATAAAAGTGGTCTATTACTGTCATGATGATTGTGTAACTCTGAGACTATACTAAAAGCTATTATATACTTAAAGTGGGTGAACTGTATATGAATCATATCTCAATAAAACTTGTAAAATGTAAGGAAAGATGTAAAATATAAAGTGCTTTATTAATATTCTGTACCTTAAATTTAAGAAATATTTACAAATCAGAAAAATGGAAAAGGATCTGGAAGAAAAAAAGGGATCCTAAATTCTTCTCTGTACAAAGCAGAAGACAAAGTTCTACTATGTTCTTGACACCAAAAGAATGTTTCATAAGATTGTAAAGATAGCTTATTGTAGAATTGCCTTCTCAGTACTAGAGATGACAAACTCAGGAAAATATAGCTCACATGGTAATTAAGAGAAAATGGGACCTAAAACATGACAGAAGATCAGAAATTGTCGTTTTTGTAATAAAGGCATTAAAACCATCTGTTCAGTGGCAAAGACTCAGAAATGACACGAAAAAGGTTGTAAAAGCATGGGTAAAGATTTAAACATCAAATACAATTAAAAGGTAATAAAATCAAGAACATATTTATCATAGTAGTGTGTGTGTGTGCACATAGTCACTCATTCCTGTCTGACTCTTAGTGAACCCATGGAATGTAGCCAGCCAGGGTCCTCTGTCCATGAGATTTTCCAGGCAAGATCACTGGAGTGGATTGCCATTTCCTTCTTCAGGGGATCTTCCTGACCCAGGGACTGAACTCATACCTCCTGCATTGACAGGTGGATTCTTTACCACTAATGCCACCCGGGAAGATCTGCTGGAGAAGAGATAGGCTACCCACTCCAGTATTCTCAGCTTCCCCTATGGATCAGCTGGTAAAGAATCTGCCTGCAATGTGCGCAACCTGGGTTCGATCCCTGGGAAGGGAAGATCCCCTGGAGAAGAGAAAGTTACCCACTCCAGGATTCTGGCCTGGAGAATTCCGTGGTCTAGATATTCAATGGGGTCACTGAGTCGGACGCGACTGAGCGGCTTTCACACAGTGCCACCTGGGAAGCCTATCATAGTGGTTTTGATTTGATTTGTTCAGTCGCTAAGTTGTGTCCAACTCTTTGCGACCCCATGGACTGCCACATGCCAATATTCCCTGTTCATCACTATCTCCTGAAGTTGGCCCACACTCATGTCCACTTCTTTGATGATGCCATCCATCCATCTTGTTCTCCATTGCCCTCTTCTCCTACCCTCAATCTTTCCCAGCGTCAGCTCTTCACATCAGGTGGCCAAGTATTGGAGATTCAACTTTAGCATCAATCCTTTCAATGAATATTCAGGGTTGATTTCCTTTAGGATGCACTGGTTGGATCTCCTTCCTGTCCAAGGAACTCTCAAAAGTATTCTCCAACACCACAGTTCAAAAGCATCAATTCTTCATCACCCAGCCTTCTTTATAGTCCAACTCTCTCATCCATATGTGACTACTGGAAAAACCATAGCTTTGACTATACAGACCTCTGTTGGCAAAGTGATGTTTCTGCTTTTTAATGCACTGTCTAGGTTTGTCATCCCTCCCAAGGAGCGTCTTTTAATTGTATGGCTGCACTAACCATATGCAGTGATTTTGGAGCCCAAGAAAATACAGTCTGTCACTGCTTGCATTTTTTTTTTCCCATCTCTTTGCCAGGAAGTGATGGGACCAGATGCCATGATCTTTGTTTTTTGAATATTGAGTTTTAAGCCAGCCTTTTCACTCTCCTCTTTCACTTTCATTAAGAGGCTCTTTAGTTCTTCTTTTCTTTCTGCTATTAAGGTGATATCATCTGTATATCTGAGGTTATTGATATTTCTCCTAGCAATCTTGATTCCAGCATGTGATTCATTCAGCCCAGTATTTCGCATGATGTATTCTGCATACAAGTTAAATAAGCAGAGTGACAGTATCCAGCCTTGACATACTGCTTTTCCAGTTTTGAACCAGTCTGTTGTTTCCTGTCTGTTTCTAACTGTTGGTTCCTGACCTGCACACAGGTTTCTCAGGAAGCAGGTAAGGTTTTCTGGTGCTCTTAGCTCTTTAAGAATTTCCCACAGTTTATTGTGATCCACACAGTAGAAAGCTTTATCGTTGTCAATGAAGCAGAAGTAGATGTTTTTCTGGAATTCTCTTGCTTTTTCTATGATTCAACAGATATTTGGAAATCATGTTAGTACAAAAGTCCAATATTCTTTCATATACCCTCTCACTTATTTTAAACCTATTTACAAAGCACCTACTATGTGGCAGGCAGTTGGTATGGAACAATGCATAAACTGTGATGATTCCTCTTCTTATTGAGCTTCCTACAGAGTAGAAGAGACTGTTATTAAACACAGAACAATTAAATAATTTCAAATTGCAGTAAGTGGTCCAAGGAAAAGAAAAATGTGGTCTGGTGACTTAAGTAAAGTGCCTTTCTGGGCAGGTCCTTTGACCCTGAAGCATCCTTGGCATTTGGGAAGGTGGTTCTTTGGGAAAGAGTCATAGTCTGATTACGGTCAGTCAGTCAGTTCAGTCGTTCAGTTGTGCCCGACTCCTTGCAACTTCATGAACCACAGCATACCAGGCCTCCCTGTCCATCACCAACTCCCAGAGTCCACCCAAACCCAAGTCCATTGAGTCAGTGATGCCATCCAACCATCTCATCCTCTGTCATCCCCTTCTCCTCCTGCCCTCAATCTTTCCCAGCATCACCGTCTTTTTCAACGAGTCAACTCTTCGCATCAGGTGGCCTAAGTATTGGAGTTTCAGCTTCATCATCAGTCCTTCCAATGAACACCCAGGACTGATCTCCCTTAGGATGGACTGGTTGGATCTCCTTGCAGTCCAAGGACTCTCAAGAGTCTACTCCAACACCACAGTTCAAATGCATCCATTCTTCGGTGCTCAGCTTTCTTCACAGTCCAGCTCTCACATCCATACATGACTACTGGAAAAACCATAGCCTTGACTGGACGGACCTTTGTTGGCAAAGTAACATCTCTGCTTTTGAATATGCTCTCTAGGTTGGTCATAACCTTCCTTCCAAGGAGTAAGCGTCTTTTAATTTCATGGCTGCAATCACCATCTGAAGTGATCTTGGAGCCCCCAAAAATAAAGTCTGACACTGTTTCCACTGTTTCCCCGTCTATTTCCCATGAACTGATGGGACTGGATGCCATGATCTTAGTTTTCTGAACTTTGAGCTTTAAGCCAACTTTTTCACTCTCCTCTTTCGCTTTCATCAGGAGGCTCTTTAGTTCTTCTTCACTTTCTACCATAAGGGTGGTGTCATCTGCATATCTGAGGTTATTGATATTTCTCCCGGCAATCTTGATTCCAGCTTGTGCTTCCTCCAGCCCTGCATTTCTCATGATGTACTCTGCGTATAAGTTAAATAAGCAGGGTGACAATATACAGCCTTGACATACTCCTTTTCCTATTTGGAACCAATCTGTTGTCCCATGTCTACTTCTAACTGTTGCTTCCTGACCTGCATACAGATTTCTCGAGAGGCAGGTCAGGTGGTCTGGTAGAATTCTCGTCTTTCAGAATTTTCTATAGTTTATTGTGATCCACACAGTCAAAGGGTTTGGCATAGTCAATAAAGCAGAAATAGATGTTTTTCTGGAACTCTCTTGCTTTTTCCATGATCCAGCGGATGTTTGCAATTTGATCTCTGGTTCCTCTGCCTTTTCTAAAACCAGTTTGAACATCTGGAAGTTCACGATTCACGTATTACTGAAGCCTGGCTTGAAGAATTTTAAGCATCACTTTACTAGCGTGTGAGATGAGTGCAATTGTGTGGTAGTTTGAGCTTCTTTGGCGTTGCCTTTCTTTGGGATTGGAATGAAAACTGACCTTTTCCAGTCCTGTGGCCACTGCTGAGTTTTCCAGACTTGCTGGCATGTTAAGTGGTCTGATTACTGGGTCTAGGCCAAAAATGGAAGACTTGACTTGTTTTCACACCTCTAGGTCTGCTGGTGGGTTATTTGAGCTCTCACTCCATGAGTAGGGTACATCCAGGCCTTCTGTGAGAGTCAAGGGGCCTTTGGAGGAGTGAAGGATATATGATTATTAACGGCTTTGGAAATATGTGATTAATGTTTTTGGAAGAACCACTGACATCCAAGACAGAACCAGAAATTTGTTTTCCCTAAGCTTCTAAAAAGAAGGCAAAGGGTTTTTTGATCCTTATGTTCATTGTTTATGAGCTTCATCCTCTTTCATTAATACATTCAAAAATAGTGTACCAGGTACCCTGCTCACCATGGGATAAACAGATGGAAAGGGCAGTCCCCACCTTAAAGCCCACATCCCTGGGGACATGTCCAGGCCACCTGAGGCCTGAGCTGAGCACTACTGCATTATCAGGGGAGGGAGTGGGAGGAAGAAGCCTTTACCTATATTTTAGTTTTGTATTAAAGCATGGAAGTAGAGTTCCTGGTCCAGAGAGTGGCCTGCCCTCCTCGCAAAGGTGGAGAAATATCTGGGCTGTCTAAAGTTTCTTGTACTTCTTTGTCAAAGATGAAAGACCATCTGTCAAAAGAAACAATGCCCAGGATCCCTGTGAAGGATTCCAGGTGCAGAAGACAAGTCGATTTCTTTTTAGGCTTTTGTCCATCCTGTCTTGTTCTGGCTGAAATATGAGCATGTTAATTATTCTTCCCCCAAGCTGTGTGTTTGGGGGATTTCCTTTTTCTTCCTCTTCCATCAATTTGGAGGGTAAAGCCATTGAGCTCCAGTAGGCTAGTGTCCTCTTTCAGCAACAGACTTAACTGGAAAGTGGTGGGAGAAACATGATAATTCCAAAGCATTTGCATTTGTTTTCTTGAATTTGCCAAATGTATCTCAATGGACCTCTGAGATGATTGTCCTTTCTGGGACTCACATGTTGTCCTGAGTGTCCTGACCATGTAAATATACGCACTCCAGCTCATGTGAAAGTGACCTGCGCAGTCCAGAGTGCTTAAGGCAGGAAAGAAGATGGTCATCTGTTAATGAGCTGAACTTGGTCCTTCCAAATCTTTATATTGAAGTCCTAACCCCTGGCCAACAAAGGTCCATCTAGTCTAAGCAGTAGTCATGTATAGGTGTGAAAGTTGGACTATAAAGAAAGCTGAGCACCAAAGAATGGATGCTTTTGAACTGTGGTGTTGGAGAAGACTCTTGAGAGTCCCATGGATTGCAAGGAGATTCAACCAGTCAATCCTAAAGGAAATCAGTCTTGAATGTTCATTGGAAGGACTGATGTTGAAGCTGAAGCTCCAATACTTTGGCCACCTGATACGAAGAACTGACTCATTTGGAAAGACCCTGATGCTGGGAAAGATTGAAGGCAGGAGGAGAAGGGAATGACAGGATAAGATGGTTGATGGCATCACCGACTCAATGGACATGAGTTTGAGTAAGCTGCAGGAGTTGGTGATGGACAGGGAGGCCTGGTGTGCTGTGGTCCATGGGGTTGCAAAGAATCAGACACTACTGAGTGACTGAACTGAACAGAACTGAACCCCTGGCACCTCAGACGATGACTGTGTCTGGAAATAGGGCCTTTAAGGAAGTGATTGAGTTAGATGGGGTCATTAGAGAGTCCTTATAAGAAGAGGACTTAGATGGATACAGAGGGAAGACCTGTGAAAATGAAGGCATAAGACAGCCATCTGCAAATCAGGAAGAGAGGCCTCAGAAGAAACCCTGACCCTGCTGACTCCTCAGTCTTGGCTTCTAGTCTCTAAAACTGTGAGGATAACTGTCTGTAGTTTAAGCCACCCAGTCTGTGTCACTCTGTCACGGCAGTCCTAGCTGACTAATACAGTATCTTCTGTGAGAACATTTAATATTTGATAGAGGTTGAGACAAGGTTTTGGACTGATGTGAATGGCAGCCATCTGCCTTAGCTTCTGGGACCTTGGCGACAGCCAGCTTGAAGCGTTCCTATTGCAGTAGGCCCAGAGTCTCTTCTTAGGTGGTGCTACCTGGCCTTTGCCTTGCTGCTTTCTTCTGTTTGTGTCCCTCTGTCATTTTCTGATAAAATGAATGTGCTTTTTTCCCTCCTCTCCTTCCAGTTGGAAGCCCACTTTCCCTACAAGTCTGGGCTGTTTCCTTGACGATTCTTTTCATCTGTGTGGGGTTTATAGGACTGTTGAGGTTCTGTCTGCTTCTCTCCCTCCCTTGAACGGAGCACCCAGCATGGAGGCAGCCACAGATTCACACGGGCCAAGATTAGAAGGATAAGCAAGAGTTAATGTTGCTTAACTGTGCAAGGCTATGGTGTGACGAGTGCCTGTGGAACAGTCACGTCTTTCCTTAGTTGGCGTGAGGTGGGCACGTTGGAAGCCTTGTTCTTGTGGCTGCGGCCTCTGGCTGGACAGGGAGCGAGGCAGAAACCGAGTGGAGATGGCCCTCCTCCGCAGGCCGGGTTTTCCTCATTGGATGTGTGCGTTTTTTCCATCTCAAGGAAAGCTCCCCTCAATTCTAGTACTTTCAGGCAGTATTCTTGTTTCTCTCCTCCCCTAAAGTCTGCAGTTCCCTTCTCTCACTTTTCCCTTCCCTGGCTTCAGCCCCCCGGTCCTCCATCAGGAGCACCCCAGTGAGGCTCCCGGGGTCCCTGCCTGGCCCTCCTGGGCAGGAGGAGCTGAGCGGCCCTTCCCCTTGATGCTGTTCCCTCCGCTCCTGTGACTGTTTTCCTTGCATTGCCCCTCTGCAGTTGGTGCCATCTCTTCTACCCAGTCATGCAGTTTTGAGGTCCCGGGAGGATTGGTCTGAGATTGTTGATTCCTGAATGCCTGTCTCTGATCTCACCTTTGCCTTTGAGCACCAAGCCTGCACACCCCACATTCAACTTGACCTCTGCACTTGAGTGCTTTAAAAGCACCTGAAACTTAACAGGGCCAAAACTTGCAGTGCTTTTCTCCCCACAACTGGCCCTGTTATGCTGCTGCTGCTGCTGCTGAGTCGCTGCAGTCGTGTCTGACTCTGTGCAACCCCATAGATGGCAGCCCACCAGGCTCCCCCGTCCCTGGGATTCTCCAGGCAAGAACACTGGAGTGGATTGCCATTTCCTTCTCCAATGCATGAAAGTGAAAAGTGAAAGTGAAGTCGCTCAGTCATGTCCGACTCTTAGCGACCCCATGGACTGCAGCCCACCAGGCTCCTCCGTCCATGGGATTCTCCAGGCAAGAACACTGGAGTGGGTTGCCATTTCCTTCTCCGGCCCTGTTATAGAAGTCCCTTATTCAGTGATTAGTACAACCATACAAACCAGGGGTTATTTTTGATAACTGTCTTCACCTGGTACCTTGATAGACCCAGTATTCTTGACCTCACTTTCTAAGTATTGGGTTGGCCAGAAAATTTGTTGGGACTTTTCCGTAACATCTTATGCAAAAAAAAAAGAATGAACTTTTTGGCCCACCCAATACCTCCTTGAATCTGTCTGCCCCCCTTGTCCAGCTGTGGTCCCTGTTTACGTATGCTCCTGTAGTGATCATCCAACTGGTGTCCAGCTCCATGTCCCCCTGGAAGCTGTTCTTCCCAAAACAGCCAGAGTGACACATTGGAAACCTGAGTCCTGGTGACTTCCCACTGTTCCAGGGATAAGGAAGAAAACCCCGAGCGTATTGCGTGTGACCCTCCAAGTGTGCCTCAGTCTTGTCGCCCAGCCTCTTTGCCAGCCACGTTCTCTCTTGCTCTGTGCTTGCTTCTGTCCCCAGGGCCTGTGCACCTGCTGTTTCCATTGCCTGGGCTGCTCCCATCTCCTCTCTTCTCACCCACCCTGATTAACTCTTGCTTATCCTTCTAATCTTGGCCCGGGTGTCACTTCCTGATGGAACCTAATCTAAATTGGAACCCCCTCCTTTTATCTTTTCATAGCATTATTCTTTCTTTGCAAACATTTGTTGTATTTATGATTTTTATTATCCATCTGTTCTTTTAGTTAATGTTTATTCCTTCTGGTGATCACTTACATTGCCTTGCACAGTAGGTTCACAATTCAATATTTATTGACTGAATGAGCCTCACCCACAGACAGTGGTGCCTGGCTGCTTGGTGCCCACGTGGCTCCAATCATGAGTGGAAAGGTCTGGCAGAGCCAGTTCAGCTTTCTTACCCCAGCCCTGCTGCCTCCCAGGGTGGGGTGGGGGTGGGGGACACCTCCTGCCGAGTGAAGGGACTGATTTTGAACTCCAAAGTTGATCAGTCCTTCATTCAAGATCTTAACCACAAAAAAATCTTTATTTTCCACCTTTCTTTGTAAGGAATTTACATGAAAAAATATGCCTTTTATAAAAATGACTTGGCCTTGGGGGAAGTTATTTAAAGAATTCATACTTGGAGAGCAAAACTAATTTTTTTCCTTATTCCAAAAAAAAAAGAGAGAGAGAGAGAAAGAGAAGGCCACTATTTTTCAAGGATGTTGGATTTATGCAACTGCCAAGAGTTCACCTGGCTGGGAGCTCATCTTCAGCTGTGGACCCATCATTCCAGATTTTTTGCTGTTTTGTTATTTTTTTTAAATAAGACCCTTTGGCTGAAGGAAAAAAAAGTGATTAGAAAATAATTCTTTAGATCTGACAGTTTTCTTGGGAAGCATGCTGTTTGTAAGTCTGTGTGTGTGCGAACTTAAAAACTAGACTAGTTGTTCGTGTTTCCTCCTCCAGTGCTTTCCCCACGTTGACTGAATCTGCAAGGCGCTGTCACCAGGCCTTGGGATGTGGCAGAGATAGGTTGTTGAGAAATCTTGGCGCACAGTGATGCGTGCATTTCCTTCATGGGGCACCCCCTGACTGGCTTTTGTTAAAGATGACTCAGGGTGAAGGGCAGCATTCCCGTCCCTGGCAGTGCTCTGCCGTGTGAAAGTGCACATCCTCACTGTTTCCATGGGCCTGGGAGGAGTCCTCGAAGCTTGAATGAAATGCAGAAAGGAGATTAAGGACTGACAGCCACATTGGTGTCCCTGTGGATGTACCTCTGAGGGAGATGAGGAAGCTGGGCTGGGAGTTCCCCAGGAGCTAGAGGCTGGAGCCGCAGCTGCCCACCACTGCTGGAACAGTTGTTACCCTGTGCTGAAACAAGGGGTCCCTTCTCCCTATCTCCTACCTTCCTGTCTCCCTCCAGCATGCCCAACCAGCAAGGGAGTCCAGGAAATGGTTTGCAGGTCCTCTGCAATTGATGATGGTGATGGTTGCATAACTCTGAGAATATACTAAAACCATTGAACTGTGCATGTTCAACAGTTAAATTGTATCATATATGAATATCAATAAAACTTGGACCATAAAGAAGGCTGAGTGCTGAAGAACTGATGTTTTTGAATTGTGGTGCTAGAGAAGACTCTTGAGAGTCCTTTGAACTGCAAGGAAATCAAACCAGTCAGTCCTAAAGGAAATCAACCCTGAATGTTCATTGGAAGGACTGATGCTGAAGCTGAAGCTCCAGTACTTTGGCCACCTGACGCGAAGAGCTGACTCATTGGAAAAGACCCTGCTGCTGGGGAAGATTGAGGGTAAGAGGGGAAGGGGACGACAGAGAATGGGATGGTAGCATGGCATCACTGACTCAATGAACATGAGTTTGAGCAAATTCCAAGAGACAGTGAAGGACAGGGAAGCCTGGCACGGGGTCGTGAAGAGTAAGACACAACTAAGCAACTGAATAACAACCACCACCACCCCCCCAGAGTGGAATGCAAAAGAGAGGGCTAGGGGAAAAGGACAAATAACTGGTGCATTGGAGATGGATACCTTTCTGTTAAGTGGAACCTTCGTGGGCATCAAGATCAGGCCCGAGTGAATTTTCAGAGTTTCCAGTTCCCATCTTGAAGGTATTTTTTATTACATCTCATACATGCTTATTTTGAAAAAATTAAAGACAAAATAGAATGGGCTCTTGTACATGCAGTTTAAACTACACATCTTACTAATATAGTTGCTGTGGCAGCGGTGGCTTTGGTGCCCTGAAAATGAGTTTGTGTGGCTGTGGCAGGGGTGTCTGCACACAGGATCCCGCTTGGGGCAAGAGTCGGTCTCTGCCCCACGGAGAAGGACTCACACTGTCTGTTTTCCATCTTAATGAGAAACATTTGATTTCCATTCTTTTATGGAAATCTCTTCTAATGAAACATCATTAATTTTTCATGGTTTAAATGGCTGAGTTCATGTACAGTCATGTTTTGTGTTCTGTCACATTTGTGATGATTAAAATATTCCACCCTCTGTAATGTTGGGAGGTTACATTGGGATACTGAGCAGGAGTTAAAAGCTGCTTCTCTTGAAACTGTTATTTTTGTACAGTTCTAATTTATTGTTGCATGATTAAGGATGTCCTTAGAGAAATTATTTCATGCTCCTGCCTAATAAGAAATATTGAAGACAACAAGTTGATTGGTGAGCATCTAGACTAGAGATCCTGGTCAGACCCTGTAGGGTGCATACGAGCATCCACTATTTGTTGGGTCACTCATGCAAAGTTTAAAAACTAGCATTTAGACCCTAGAAATTAACAGCAGTAATAGCGATGTAATGATAAGGATAGAAATAAAACTAGCAGCATATTTGAGTGCGCTTATATACCTGAACCAGTCAATCCTAAAGAAAGTCAACCCTGAATACTTATTGGAAGGACTGATGCTGAAGCTCCGGTACTTTGGCCACCTGATGAGAAGAGCTGACTCATTGGAAAAGACCCTGATGCTGGGAAAGATTGAAGGCAAAAGAAGAGGGCGGCAGAGGATGAAATAGTTGGATGGCATCACGATTCAATGAACATGAACTTGGGCAAATTCTGGGAGATAGTGAAAGACAGGGAGGCCTGGCCTGCTGCAGTCCATGAGGTCACAAAGAGTCAGACATGACTTAGTGGCTGAACAACAGCAACAGTTATACACCCGGTCCTGTGTTACACCTGACTCACATCCATCCTAAGAGAGTGGAGTAATTATCCCCTAGTGTTAGAGATGAGGAAGCTTGCCCCCGGCCCCCACAACGTGGGCATACTCTCCTCAGCTCCATAGGGTGCCATAGCTGGGCTCCTCACAGTTAGCGTTGGCCCTGCCTTCTGTGAAGAAGTGAAGGATAGGGAAGCCTGGTGTGCTGCAGTCCATGGGTCACAAACATTCGGACACGACTGAGCCACTGAACAACAACCGCCCCCTTAAGTGATGGTCGTGTTGTATGTGAATTTAATTTCAGGACATTTAGGTTAAGTTTGTTGAAAATCTTGTTATTAATTAGGAATTCAAAGAGTTAATTCACTCAACCAAGTATAATTCTCAAATGTTTCTGCTATGCACTAGGCCGTGTTTGGCAATTTGGAAGGTCCAGAGGGTGATGTTTGGGTCCTTAAGCTCACAGTCTAGCCCAGAAGGTAAGTATAGACCCACGTTAGACTATAGCATGGATGGGAGTTTGGAGTTTTCAGGATTCCTGAGGAGCAGGGGGCTCGGGGAGGAGGGGGCACTCCAAGAAGCCTCAGGGTTGTCTGCTCAGGTCCTCCCCCTGCAGTGGGCTACAGGGGGTCTCCCTGGCAAGCGGGATAGACCCCAGAGCTCCAGCCTCCTGTTCAGCCTGGTCTGAGAGGTTTCACTGTTCTCAGGGTTACTTCTGTTGTCCAGTTTTGAGTTAGTTTCTGATGTGGCTGGTACAGAAAAGAAGGCTCCCTTCCCGTGTCCTGCACGGCAGCCCCGCCTGCCCTGGTGGGGAGGTTAGCACGGCGCCTTGGTGAGCCTGACACTGAGCGAGCCCGGGGCCCTGCCTGCCGGGCTGACCCCTGGTTCTGGAAGCCTGTGCCCTCCCTCCTCTTTCTAGCTCCCACCGCCGGTCATCCCCCTTCTCGGCTCTGCCACCTGCTCTTGCCCGCCTGCTTTGTTGGCTGCGGGCCCATGGCGGCTCCTCTGGGCGCTCCCACTGCCCCCGGGACTGAGGGATCCCTGAGGCCACCCACTTGGAAAGTTCAGGAGAACTTCTTTGGAATTCCCTCTGATGAGTGCTGTAGTTTTTGGTCCTCCACTCTTATAGAAGGTTCCTGAGAGATATAGCTAAACTAAATTCATGATCATGCTTGTCATAAAATGTGGGAAACACTGGCTAGTGCAGTGGCCCCTAGATGAAGTCTGACTCCTTATTTTAATTTTAGAAGTTGGTGTTAGGAAAATACTGTCTTTCCCTGAGGAATGGTGTTCCTCCCGTTGGAGGACTGTGTAAAACTGACCATCTGGCATGTTTACCTTAAACTTTTTATTTTTCTCCTGATTTCAGGAAACTCAGAACCCCATTCAAGGGCAGAGTGGACAGTGGTTATTCTGTGAGGCTGGACTCCCAGTCAGCGGGGTTAGTGGCCTCCAGGAGCAAGATGCTGGACACATTTCTGGGGGGTCCCCATTTGCTCGTCTTGTCTGGAGGTGAGGTTGACAACAGTCTGCAGGGAGGAGTGAGCTCAGCCTGGACGCTCTGGTGGGACCTCGGCTGCAGCTTCAGGAGCCACGTCCTCAGAGCACTGGCTTCGCAGGTGTGACTTCACCTGTCCCCAGTGTGCACGTGGGCCCATGCACTTCATCTAGAGAGCTTTCAGAAACAATGAGTGCTCCCTAGGAACAACTTTCCAGAGCATATCCTCAGACAGCCCAGGGACTGTTTCCAAAAGAATAAGGTGTGAAAATGAGGGTTCTAACCAAAGTGATTCCCTGGGGGAAATCTTGTCTAGAAACTAGAACCCTCTATACACAAATTATGGGTTGGGAGGACAGTTTCGGCACTTCAGAAGGTTTCTCTGCAGGTCAGGTGTGTCTCTGGGTCTGTGTCCTGTCGCCCCTCCTGACCATAGTCTTGGTGGTGTGCACTCTCCTGCCAGATGCTCTTTTGGGCTTCCCTGGGCTGTCTCGTTTCCTCCTCAGCAGTGTTCAGAGGAAGCACTAGATGAGGTGTGTGGGTCACACGGCCAGCTGGGACACCCCGGCTGAAGCTTTCAGGCCCACCCTCCTCGTTTGTCTCTATGAAGAACAGCAGTGGTCCATCATCAGTAGAGCTAAGCTTTATTGAGCACGTGCTGTGAGCCAGGTGCTCAGCTCAGGGATTACACCTGGATCTCCTTTAAGCCTGATCGCAGCCCACTGAGAAAGGAGCTGTTGTCCCTCTGCCTCATAGATAAGTTATCTGAGACTAGCAGAGGGCACACGATTTACCCCAGATCAGACAAAACAATGGGGACCCTCATTTGAATCAAAGCATTCTGTCTCTAAAACTCTGTCCTTGGCCACTAGGTGACCTGGCTGTCACCAGAGTCATAATTGTCATTGCAGTTAGGGTGCCATTTATTGAAGAGTCACAGCATCCCGGCCGGAGAATGAACTAAGTGCTCCATAAGCGTCTCAGTCACTGTGCAAGCCTGTGCGGTGGGGGTGATCGTTCCAATTTTGAAGGCAGTCACGTAGACCTGGAGAGGTTCTGAGGCTTGCCCAGTGTCCCACAAGTAGCTTGTGGTTGAGCTCGGCACATGCTCTGGTCTGCCCCAAACCGCATCCCTGTTTTGAATCCTGTCATTGCTTGCCACTCATCTGCAGGCCTCCATGGCCCCCAGGGTGAAGAGCTCCTGGCGCCCTGTGCTCACTCTGGGCACCAGGGCCTGTCCTGCCAGTGCGGACCCCTCTCCCAGCCCCAGAGGAGACCCCTCTCCCCAGGGCTAAGGAAGATCTCAGGGGCTTGGGTGCAGATCCCTGCGCCGTGCCTCCAGATGAGAACGAGGGACAGGTGGCCATCCTCTGGCCTCAGGTGAATTCTGGGCAACACATCACAGTGCAAGGGCTTCTGATGGGACTGTTCTCGTCCTGCCCACGAGAGAGCTAGAGAAAACCCATGGTCAGGGCGGCTGAAAGAACGCGTGGCTCTGGACTCCTCCTCGGTGCTGAGGGTTCTGGTTGTCCACTGCGCTAGGGTACCCAGGTGGGGACGTTCTTGTATCTGGACCTTGAGTACTGCGTGTGGGAAATTATGTTTCCGGCTTGAACGCCAAGTTCAGGTTAAGTGTACATGTTCTCGTTGACTCTGTAAGTGTGTTGGATGCCTTCCACCCAGTTCCTAGGGGAGAGGCTCGTCTTTGTCTTCCCGATGTGAAGAGCCCAGTGTCCTTGGGCAGCTGCCTCCATTTCTTCCACAGTGTCTGTTTTCCTTCTGATTTGCTTCTGTAGCTGGCAGGGCTCATTTGGCATGAGGAATAACCTGAGGTCTTCCCTGGAGATGACGTTATAGAACCAGACCTGCAAGGA
Source organism: Capricornis sumatraensis (assembly GCF_032405125.1). Taxonomy (NCBI): domain Eukaryota; kingdom Metazoa; phylum Chordata; class Mammalia; order Artiodactyla; family Bovidae; genus Capricornis; species Capricornis sumatraensis. Next base: position 11,993,595 of record NC_091087.1, read on the forward strand.
TCCTCCTTGTAGGACATAGAGTAATTTCAGGGCTGACTTCCACTGTTTGAATTCTTACACCAAGTATTTTATAGTTTATGCATTAGTTTTCCCTGGTGAATACCAAAATACTCTGTTGTTGTTAAACTAAACTAGTATCTATTCTACATAGAGCTTGACGATTTAGAACTGAGCTTATTTTTTTCCTTTACCAAGAGTGAAACTAATAACTACAGTAAATTATATTCTCGCTCAGCGTTTTGAACACTCCCCGAACTCTTCAAATGGTTTGAATATGCTAAACGTACAGTGTTTAGAATGCCTTTGGTTTCTTCCTTTTCTTCTCTCCTGCATGTTTTCCCAAACAAGGTTCCTGGTAACTTGCATAAACACACACAATTTTCTTCTTTAATGGATAATTGGGGCAAAGGGAAAATAAGTGTAAGAAAAATAATGTGAAGCCTGAGACTGAAAGTCTACCAAGTCAGCACCAAGCCCCAGCGACGTTCTGGCAAAAGACACTATTGGGCTGGACTTGGGAGTGAACCCGGCGTCTGTGACAACAGACCCGGGGCCTCACAGGCTGCGGTCTGTCCTCATCGGTGGGGTGAGGGCCGCCTCCCCCGTTCCCACAGTGGAGGGAGACAGCTGATTACCAAGTGAGCCTGGAGGGCCCCCAGGTGGCTGCCTGCCTGCTTGGCCGCAATTTTGACCTCTCCTGTGAGGTCTAGATTCAGCACCCACGTTATTCTGAAATTGATGTTTTTCTTCTTGCTTTTCTTCTTGTTTTTCTTCTTGTGAATACTTGTATTGCTGAGACTTTATTAGGGAATATTGATGCAGTTCATGGAATTAAAGGTAAAAATAGATTATGGTTCTGTTCTCCCTGTAGGAAAGGAAGAATCATCAGGCATGATGGCTATAGAGCTTTGCTGATGGAGGGGTTGCTGGGAGCAGGGATTGAGGAGGGTGGTGAGCTGCCTTCTGCTTCTCCTGTTTCCACGTGTAGGGGAGGGAATACAGGTCCTCGCTGGCTGTCTTACCTGCTGTTCCCCAATCCAGGCTTCTGGATGCTGACCGCTGAGTGTCTTTATGTACTCATTCCACTGCAGAAAGAGTATTGCCTTTGATGAGGGCTTGCTGTCCTAGACGTCCCTGGAAGGGGTGTTCGGTATATGGCCTGGACACCACACTGTCCCGGGAAATCTGAGAAGTTCTGATTTCCTGAAACCCAGCTGGCTGTGGGGATCTGATTTGAGTCTTGAGGCTCCTCTTCTCATGCTTGGGAAAGGACGGAGCACTAGGGCATCCGTGAACACCAGTTCATGTCCTTGAACATGTGGAGGGATCACCAGCCAACCTATCGTGGTTGCCGTGTGACAGCCCCAGTCCGCGGTTGTTGGTGAGGGGACAGACACAGCAGGAGCATGCGTGCCCTGGGCCAGCCGTGTACTTGCGGCTCTGACTTGAGGGTCTGGTGCGCGTGGAGGCAGAAGGCTGCTCCTCCCACTCAGGTCTTGCAGCAGTCAAGGCCATGCAGAGTCCTTTCCTGCTGAGTTTCCCGTGGCCTTTCCTGTCCCCATGTTTTAAGTTCAGATGACACTGAGGAGCCTCTTCACACCCAAAGCAGTGCAGGCAGGAGAGTCAGAGCTGTGGGGTGAGGCCTGGGTTTTAGGGCCAAATCCACCTCTGCCCAGTGCTTGACTTCAGCTTTGTTATGTGGGAAATAGGGATTCCACTCACTCATTCACCCATGCACTCATCCATCCATCCATCCACTCAAGCACGTGCTCACTCAGTGAGTGTTTACTTCACAACATGTACAGGGCCTGGGGCTGGGGGTGAAAGGGGCAGACGAAGTCATTGTAGTTGCAAACCCTTAAACAACCCCAGAGGCCCTGACGGTTGCGTTTTACCTGTGACTGAGTATTCTGGGCAGGTGATAATGTGCAACATTACACCTTTTGTGGCACCATTTGTTAGCTCTCCCAGGTCCATCAGGGAGGGAGAGGCAGTTCTTGTTGGTCCTACTTGAAAGATGGATGCCCAGTGCAGTGTTTTGCTGTGTGAAAAGTCCAGGGGTCACCTGCTTCTCTGGTGGGAAGTGCTAGGCTACCTTTCTAGGAAAGCACTCACCACTTAACCTGTTTCGGCCCAGCATCTTCCAGAGAAATATTACTAATGCATCCTTTAAATGAGTAAGTGAAGTCGCTCAGTTGTGTCCGACTCTTTGCGACCCCGTGGACTGTAGCTTATCAGGCTTCTCTGTCCATGGGATTCTCCAGGCAAGAATACTGGAGTAGGTTACCATTTCCTTCTCCAGGGGATATTCCCGACCCAGGGATCAAACCCGGGTCTCCCGCATTGGAGGCAGACACTTAAACCTCTGAGCCACCAGGGAAGATATAATATGAAATATTTTTCAGTTCACGTGAACTTGAATTTAAATAGAGCTCCCTTTAGACACTGCTAAAAAGGCAGTTGTAGTCATGCAGGAACCAGAAAACACAGACATGGTGAAAATAAGCAGCCAGGGTGGGGAGTAGCTGCAGAGGAATCCATGAGTTGGGGATGCGGAAAGATGGGTAATAACTCCCAGCTTAGGGAGGAGCTGCGGCAGAGTTGGTTTCTTCATCATCTTGGAAAATGTGGGGTGTGCTGGTTACAGCAAAGCTCTTATTTGGGTGGCCCTTCACTTCTGCTGAGGTGACGTGGCTTATCGCATATTCCAAGATTGATAGGTTGGCCTGATCCAGGCAGTGAGCGCCCGGCAAGCATGCTGAGCTCAGGATTTAGAAGCTGCCCATGGTCTACCTTCCTCGTATTCAGAGGGGCTCTGTGAATGTGAGCGTAGGTCCAGAGAGAGATTGCCAACCAGGGGCCTCTTTCATTCTGGCCGTGTGCAAAGGCAGTGCCATCTGAGACCATATCTTTTCTCTTAGAATAGACCCTGCCTTCCCAAATTCCACTCCTAGGGCCTGGAAGTCTCCAGGGGAGGTGAGCCTGGCTTTGGGGAGGAGGGAACCACCCTGCAGGTTGGCAAGACAGTTATACATTTTGTCTTGTGTTTCTGGGATAAGTCAGATGACATATTTTGCTCCCCAGGCCCTCTGTTTTATTGCTTATAGTTTAAAAGTGACTTCTGGGGTTTTCTCAGACTCAGGGATAATACTTTAAATAAGTAAGTACTTGTTCCATTGTACCATTGTATAAATTTGGAAAATACAGAGGAAAAAAGGAAAATGAAGATCACACATCACCCATGATTCATATTTCAGTTAAGTTCTTCCTAAAGAAGGTTATTCTCTCTGGGCCTGAAGATGCTTGCATGTTAAATCTTTGCCAACCTGAGATTTAACTATATGTAGACTTATATGTGCTTCTCTCTATGTCACTAAATAACCTTCGCAACTGTGCTTTACATGACTGCCCCCTGTTTTACCATCATTGGGTTTCTCTGTGGTTGTAGATTGTTTTCCAGTTTGTCTCACTGCACAAATTGTTTTTGTTTATACACTATGAACCGTATTTCTGGTTTTTGTGTGTGCATCTTTGGTTCTAGAATGATTGAGTCACTGTATGAAACCAGTTTGTACATCTGTGGGCTGAGTTTATTGCAAAGAGGTTGTAGCAGAGCTGGTTTCTGTGTTCAGTTCAGTTGCTCAGTTGTGTCCAACTCTTTGTGACTCCATGGACTGCAGCACGCCAGGCCTCCCGGAGTTCACTCAAACTCATGTCCATTGAGTCAGTGATGCCATCCAACCATCTCATCTTCTGTCGTCCCCTTCTCCTCCTGCCTTCGATCTTTCTCAGCATCAGGGGCTTTTCCAATGAGTCAGTTCTTCTCATCAGGTGACCAAAGTATTGGAGTTTCAGCTTCAACATCAGTCCTTCCAATGAATATTCAGGACTAATTTCCTTTAGGATTGACTGCTTGGATTTCCTTGCAGTCCAAGGAACTCTCAAGAGTCTTCTCCAACACCACAGTTCAAAAGCATCAATCTTCAGTGCTCAGCTTTCTTTATAGTCCAACTCTCACATCCATATATGACTACTGGAAAAACCATAGTTTTGACTAGACAGACCTTTGTTGGCAAAATAATGTCTCTGTTTTTTAATAAGCTGTCTAGGTTGGTCATAACTTTTCTTCCAAGGAGAGAAAGAAAGGCAGTTCCTTAATTTGATAGCTATTATTTCCATTTTTATATCAGCCCACACAGAAGATTTTCATTCCAGTCCCAAAGAAAGGCTTCCGTGTGGGCTGATGTAAAAATGGAAATGCTGCTGCTGCTGCTGCTAAGTCACGTCAGTCGTGTCCAACTCTGTGCGACCCCATAGACGGAAGCCCACCAAGCTCCTCTGTCTCTGGGATTCTCCAGGCAAGAACACTGGATTGGGTTGCCATTTTCTTCTCCAATACATGAAAGTGAAAAGTGAAAGTGAAGTCGCTCAGTTGTGTCTGACTCTTAGCGACCCCATGGACTGTAGCCTACAAGGCTCCTCCATCCATGGGATAATAGCTGTCAAATTAAGGAACTGCCTTTCCGTTCATATTCGGATTCTGAAAGTGCATGTTATTGACATAAACCTTTGATGTTGGTCAGAGGTGTTTGCACCCACAAATCTGTATGTCAGTCCTCACATGGCAGCTTTGAGCATCCAGATGTTCTGACGTGGGACCCAGTAATAACCCTAGTTGTTTAGCAAAGTAAAGTCTTCTCGGAAATCAACTGATCTGAAGAGTCAGCAGAGGGTTACTCACTGTTTACTAATGTCCCTTCCCTGTGGTGAGGAAACAGCAAAGTGCTGCACAAATGTCTCTGTTGTTTTCTAGAAAAGAAGAAGCCGAGAAGGGGCCGGCCATCACGGGACGGGCGGCAGCGGAGGAACGCCATTCGGCTGACCAGTGAGCACACGGTGGAGACCCTGGTGGTGGCCGACGCCGACATGGTGCAGTACCATGGGGCTGAAGCGGCCCAGAGATTCATCCTCACCGTCATGAACATGGTGAGCCTGCTTCCTCCCGGATAGGGCCCTGCGCGTGGTGCTGGCATCTGCTCCTGGGTCGGGAGTGGGCTCACACACAGACTTGCCACCCCTGGGCAGGTGGGGCACAAGGGGCGGGGGCGCACCCTAGGCAGAGGCCTGAGTGCTGAGCGGGGCTGGTGCAGGGTCAGTGCCGGAGTCCGCCCGGGGACGGGAGTCCGCCCGGTAACCAGAGTCCACCCGGGGACAGGAGTCCAGCCGGTAACTGGAGTCCGCCCGGGGACGGGAGTCCACCCGGTAACCAGAGTCCACCCGGGGACAGGAGTCCAGCCGGTAACTGGAGTCCGCCCGGGGACGGGAGTCCACCCGGTAACCAGAGTCCACCCGGGGACAGGAGTCCAGCCGGTAACTGGAGTCCGCCCGGGGACGGGAGTCCACCCGGTAACCAGAGTCCACCCGGGGACAGGATTCCAGCCGGTAACTGGAGTCCGCCCGGGGACGGGAGTCTACCCGGTAACCGGAGTCCACCCGGGGACGGGAGTTCAGCCGGTAACTGGAGTCCGCCCGGGGACGGGAGTCCACCCGGTAACCAGAGTCCGCCCAGTGATGGGCGTCTGCCCAGTGATGAGAGTCTGCCGGGTGATGGGAGTGCTCTGGTAGTGGGAGTCCACCCGTGCTCCCCACCAGATGCCTCCCAAGACCCTTTCTGTGGGCGAAGGCCCCTCTCAGAGGAGTAACACTGAGTAAGTCAGTCCTGCTCTAAGGAGCCAACTGTCTAGTACAAAGAATCAATATCCAACTCTAGTGTAAAACAGAGCTGGTCGTGTGCAAGGAAGAGAGTTTGTCTAGTTGAGGGAAGCAAGGAAGGAACCTGGGTCTTCTCTGGTTTGATGAGTGGGCGGAGGAGGGAAACCTTCACATGGTGGGTAGGTGGGGAGGGGCCGCCCGCCTCAAACTTCAGACGTGGAAGAATGTTTGTGTGCATCCCCACTTCACCATCCATCCACTCTCCTAACAAGCAGTTTTGAATGTCTCCTGGCATAGTGGTAGGTGCCAGTTACAAATCCTAAAAGACCCAGACCTTTCTGCAGAAGGCAGTGGTGTCACAGATGGGCGAAGCATCTGTGCTTGAGTAGGCATTTCTTCAGGGAGCGCTGGGGGCCAGGTGGAGGGCTGGGGAGTGATCACCCTGAAGTGTGGGGGCACCATGAAAGAGCTGACCCTTCAGCCAAGTGAGGGTGCTTGCCTGATTGGGGGAGCAGTGGCAGGTCACATGGGGAGTGCTGCAGGAGCTACATCTTGGGGAGGACAGGTGGACTGGTGTGTCTGCAGCTGTTGGTGCGGCTGGCCTTGGCCGGGCCGAGCAGAGCACAGCGGGGAGAGAGAAGCTGCCCACAGAGGCACAGTGGAGTGCCGGGGTCAGGGCCGGGCAGGAAGGCAGACAGACCGGGTGTGGGTTGTCCTTAAGGAGCGGGGTGAGAGGTGTGGGAAGGGAGTGGTTAACAATGCCTGATGCTGCTGCCAGCCCCAAAGGAGTAGCTGTAGGGATTGGTTCCCTGGTGGCTCAGACGGTAAAAGCATCTGCTTGCAATGTGGGAGACCCGGGTTCCATCCCTGGGTGGGGAAGATCCCCTGGAGAAGAAAATGGCAACCCACTCCAGTACTCTTGCCTGGAAAAACCCATGGACGGAGGAGCCTAGTAGGCTACAGTCCATGGGGGTTGCAGAGAGTCAGACAGGACGGAGTGACTTCACTTTCACTTTCGCTTCGGGCGTTGCTGGGGGTGGAATTTGGGTAGGGGCAAACTGGGATGAGATCAGGAAGTGAAGAAGTAGAAACAGCATTGCAGAAGGTCTTGGCTGAGGGAGAGAAGAGGAAAGAGGCTCACTGGGTGGAACCGAGGTCAAGGAGGACTTTGGAGAGGGAAGTCGGTGATGGGGTACCATTGTGGGGTTCAGGCCCAGACACGCCTGCCGCAGGAGCCCTGCTCTGAGCTCAGAGCCGGCAGCGTCAGAACCACTTTGAGCTGGCTCCCCTGCGTGAGCAGCTGCAAGGCGGGGGCTCAACCACCCCCGGGACTTTAGCTGCCCCAGGGGCCTTGTGCCTGGTGACCAAAGCACATACAGCTCATGGAAAGTGGAAAGGGCCAGGCCCTGGCTGTGCCACAGTGACTGGGAGATGCTGGAGGCGGCCTGGGAACAGAGGCTAGAGACGTGGCCCGGGTCACACAGGCAGTCCCTGGCAGGGCTGTGGCCATCAGGCCAGGCCTGTCTGTAGCCACAGGGAAACAGCTGATCATAAGCCTCACCCTGGGCTGACAGGGATGGCAAGCCCCACAGCATTCCTGCCCACTGTGAAGTCAAGACTCCAGTACCTCGACCTCTGTCAGGCTGACTTGCCAGGGCTTGCTTTGGGGACTCGTATCAGTTTGCAGCAAACTCCATCTGTCTGGCCCCCGCCCCAACCCCAGACAGGCCATGCCCTAAGGCTGAGGCTGCTTTGGTGGTGCATGGAGTCTTGAAGGTGAGTTACCCTCTGGACCCACAGACCTCCCCGTAGGATGGGCTCGTCTGCAAAACCCAGCGATGTGGACCCGCTGGGGGACCAATCCAGGGCTGATCTGTGGACACACCATGAGGTTCCAGGTCACCCTCCCTTTTAAAGTCATCAGCTCTAAGAATTCCATTAACTTTTTTTCTTTCCTTTCTCCCCCCACTCTTTCTCTCCTCTCCCTTTTTTACTTCCTTCCTTTCCTTCTCCAGATTTTTAAAACTTATGGTAATAAATACATACCAGAAAAGTTTCTGTCTCACCCTTTAAGCCTGCAGTTCCGTCACATTAGGAACGCTCACCTTGCTGTACCGCCATTGTCACCATCCATCCCCGGAATTCCTTTCGTCCTGCAGAACTGAAAATGTCCTCATTCGACACTGGCACCCCATGCTCCCCTCCCCCAGCCACGACAGCACCCTTCCATTTTGAATTTGACACCCCTAAGGACCTCATATCTAAGTGGAGTCAGACAGTATTTGTTCTTTTGTGACTGGTTGATTTTTCACTCAGCATGATGTCACTCATTGCCTCTTATACCGAGGAAAGTCCTTTGACAAACCATGTGTTCTGATTTTTTAATCAGAAAATATAATCATTGAAACAGTGACTAAAGGATAAATGGAAGCTCCATAGAATGTTTCTTATGGTATATCTGGTTTTATTTTCAGTATGTTTCTAGGAGCTTTATCTGACTTGCTAAATTGTCCTTTCAGCTAAAGTCGAATTTATACAATCATTCTATATTTAAAAGCTAAACATGTATCTCATGATGAATTTTTTCTTCAAATCAATGTAAAACAAATCACTTAATTTTCTTGTTGTTAACTGTATTTGTAACCTCTGTCTCATGAAGCCAGTTGTTCTAGAGTCAGTCTTGAGAATGTAGTATGTTATTGAGGGAAATGTAATTCCCTTCTTGGGACCTTATCTATCACTGGGATAGATCTATCCCAGTGAAACTAGTAATAGGAGACTTTAAGGTCCAGCAGAAATACTGCCTGTTGACACAAGCCTTAATCTTTCAACCGAGAGAACTAATTGATAATTGTGTTAACATTGAAGTAAAAAAGCACTCTGTAAATCTCGTATGGGTATCTCTTAGGACTAGATCAGATTCTGGGAAATAACAGTAAATTCGGATTGCTTAATATTAACCTGTTAAATATAGAATTGTTTCCAGCTGGTGGTTAAAAATCTTATTCACAGAGGGCTAACCCATGGCCAAGACATGAGGGTTTTTGAAATGACACCCACACAATCCAGCTGCATAGGTCTGGGATCTAAGCAGTTTGAAACACGGTGGTGAACTCTACCAGAGCCACCTTCAGTCCAGCCCCTTGAGTTTTATTTAAAAGCTAGATCTCATATTGACAGTATTTTTATTAACATTGAAATGTTTTGAAATTATTCACTATAATTAAAGAATAAAGGTATCATAAGACCTCAAGAATTTGTCACTAACAAGATGGAAAGAATGTGCCACGTAAAATTAAACATAAATTTAAATTATGAAGAATTTTAAGATGTAGATTCAGGTAACACTAAACAAAAGAATTGGAGAAGGAAATGGCAACCCACTCCAGTGTTCTTGCCTGGAGAATCCCAGGGACGGCGGAGCCTGGTGTGATGCCGTCCATGGGGTCACACAGAGTCGGACACAACTGAAGCGACTTAGCAGCAGTAGCAGCAGCAGCACGATGTCCTCCAGGTTGGTCCATGTTCTTGGAGGTGTCAGAATCTCCTTCCTGTTTGTCTACATAACATCCCATCGTATGGATAGACTGCATTTTGTCTGTTCATCCACTGATAAACGTTCGGTTGCTTCCTCCTTTAGGCTCTTCTGAATAATGCTGCTGTGAACGTAGGTGTATAGTCTGAGTCCCTGCTTTCACTTCTTTCGGGTATGTACCCAGAAGTGGAATTGCTCCTGTTTCAGCTTTTAATGGTGTTTGGCCCTGATTTCTGAGAAATTTCCCTGAGCTCTGCGTTCGCACGAGCTCTGGCCTCCCTGGTGGCTGGTTAATGACGGGCTACAGTGCCACAGTCACCCGGAGCAGAGCCCAGAGGAGGCCTGCAGGGGCTGGCTCAGCACCAGGCTCTCTCACCTGTAGGTGATTTCATCTCATTTATTTATTTTTTGTCCAGGGCACAAGGCCAGGGAATAAACATTCATTACAACAGCTAAAGTAGTAATAAGGCAAAGCTCCTAGTTTGATATTTGCTTTCATCGTTTTATCGTGTGGACAGGAGCCGCTGTTTTATTTATCACAGGTCGGAGAGGGGTTGTATGTGGGAGCGTTGGTCTCCCCACGAGCTGTAAGGACTGAACGACAGGGGCTGAGTGGTGGCGATGCTGGCCTTCAACTTGACACTCTTCACGCCTCTTCAGCCGCTGATACTAAGATGTTGGTGGCTCCAGATCCAGCTGCCTGAGGGCACATCTGGGCCAACTACATTCATTTGGGATTTAGATGTTTCTTAATGAGGGCTGCCTAATAAGGGCAGTGCCGCTTTGGTGAAGGGCACGTGACATTTGTACACTGACACTTAGCCCTTTGGTCGTCTGCTCCTTGGAGTTTCTTGGCTGGTCTGACGAGGCCAGAAGACAAATGGAAGCAGAGCATCCGACCTGCTCACACCGACTCTCCCCACTGGCAACCTCTTTCTGTTGCTCTGTGAGTTGCTGTTCAGAATATTTAAGAACCAGTTGCATTCAGACAATGCACCTTGCTTTAAACAAGGCCACCCTCCACCACCTCCAGCATCCTTCAATTTCTCAAACCCTAGTGTTAACAATACAAAGAATTCTGTCTGTCCTGCCCATAGCTGTTTCAGAAAAGGGATCTCTGTTAGTCAGCAAGATCTTCTCTAAGTCGGGATGCCAGGGAAGGGTGGTGGCTGGACTGAGGAGCCCTGTTGTTAGACAAGGCCCCCGGGTGCAGCCAGCAGGAAGAGGGGGCCAGCCGCCCTCTCTCTCCTGGTGAACTGTGTTTTCTGTGGGCATGTAGGGTTGAAACAGCTCTGTCTCCTTCGCTCCTCTGGAATTGGAAGGAAATCTGCCAGAGAGGTTGCCGCCTTTGTTCCATCGGTTTCTCTCCAGCACCATCTGGTGCTGATGTCCAAGTGCCCACCCCACCTCCCCGCCCTCCCACTTGGGTCTCTGTGGGCAGGGGACTGACCCAACTCCTACATGCCACTCTGGCCGCAGGGGCTAAACCCAGACAAGTCCCTGTCCCCAAGTCAGGCCAGGGGGCTTGTGGGGCCTGGGTGTGTGAAAGACCACCCACAGCTGGCAGAGTGTGGGGGTTTGGTGTCAAGTGCTCACAGTTTTCGTAACATTGCAGAGTTGTAGTGAATTAGGTCCATGTCAATCCAGTAGCCTGATGGCCCATATTTCAGAGGAAAGAAGGATGTTTGTGGTGCCTTGACTAGTCCAGATGGACGCTTCATGATTTCACGTCACTTCCTCCTCATCCTTGGTGGATTTCCTCATTCTCATTTTATGAGATGAAAATAGAGGCTTGTGGGGAGTTCGGGGTGCAGAACCAGTGAGTGCCTCGCAGGGTTAGGTCTCAAACCTGGGCTGAGGGTTCCCTGTACCACCTGGTCATAAGGGAGACCGTATATCTCAGATCTGCCCTTTCTTTCCATTCCTACTCAGGACTGACCGCCGTTGTTTTTTATCTTGACAACTGCAGGAGTATCTTCCTGGGCTCCTCCACTTCCATTGTCTTCCCTCTTGGATCCTTGCTACAGAACGGCCAGAAGGGTCTTGAATTAGGATGTTGTTGCTAGGAGCTCTGAGGCGCTCTGTGGCTTCCCTCATGGCAGATGTGGAAATCTTCCCCACCACCTGCCGCCCTCCCAGGCCGAGTGGCCGGGCCCACCTGCTTCTCCTGGGCTCCATTCCCTTCTCCACTCCTGCCATGTGCGCCACTGTTTCTCAGGGGCCCCAGTGGGCTCCTGTCTGACTTGTAGCATCTCTTTGTCAGGAACGGTCTTTGCCCCACTTCATAAAGAGCTGGCGCCTCTGTCATCTATGTCTCCATGTAAATGTCCCCTTAGAGAGGCCCTCCTTGCTGACTCCTCTGAAAAGGCCACCTGTTTTCTTTATCATAGCAGTCTGCTTTTTCCTTGGTGGTTCTTATCTTGATTTATAATTCTTTCTTTTTGTTTGTTTGTTTTTTAAAAACCATCTTGCTGCAGAGTTTCTATGTACTATTGAATTCAGGCTGGTATAAAATCAGAATGCTATGACTTTAGGATGTTAAATATAATGCTGGTAGTAATCACAAAGAAAATAGCTATAAAATATACCCAAGAGGAAATGAGAAGGGAATTTAAAATTTTCACCATAAAAGATGAAACATGCAAAAAAATCACTAATGCAGGAAATGAGGGCCCCCAGAAGCTATAAAACACATAGAAAACAAATAGCAAAATGCAGAAGTAAGTCCCTCCTTGTCAGTAATTATCTTAAATTATAGGTTAAACTCTCCAGTCAAAAGACAGATTGAGTTTGGGGAAGAATGGATACATGTGTGTGTATGGCTGAGTCCCTTCTTATTCACCTAAAACTATTGCAGTGTTGCTTGTTATCAGCTATACTCCAGTACAAAATAGAAAGTTGTTTGTTTTTTTTAAAGACAGATTAATAGAATGGATCTAGGAAATGCTCCAATGTGTATGAGAGGCTGACTTTACATTAAGACACGAATATATCAAAGCAAAAGAATAAAAAAGATAGTCCATGCAGATAGTAGCTGTAGAGAGTGGTCATACTAATATGATACAATAAATGGCAACCCACTCCAGTGTTCTTGCCTGGAGGATCCCAGGGATGGGGGAGCCGTCTATGGGGTCGCACAGAGTTGAACACGACTGAAGCGATTTAGCAGCCTTTAGTCAGAAAAAGTTACAAGAGACAAAAATATCTTGTATATAATAAAAGATTCAATATAGCAAGAAAATGGAACAGTTATAAGTTTTTATGCACCTAATAACAGATCATTATAATATATGAAACAAAAACTTTGTAGAATTGTAGTGACAAGTCTGCAGTTTTCTGTAATAATAGGTACTTCAGCTCTCCCCTTCCACACACACACACACACACACACACACACACACACACACACACACTATTAGTAGAGAATGGGAAAACTAGACAGAGGATAAGTGAGGAAATAGAGGACTTGAACAACACAGTAAGGCACCTAGATCTAATAAGATATACAGAACGCTGCCCAACAATAGCAGGATAGTCCTTTTGTTCAAATGCACATGGGACGTACTCCAGGATATACTGGATATACTCACAGATAGTCTCCACAGATTTAAAATTATCATACAAAGTATCTTCTCTAGTCACAATGGGATTAAGTTAGAAATCAGTAACAGAAGGAAAATTGGAGAATTCACAAATATGTGGAAATTAAACAACACGCTCTTGTACAACCAGTGGGTCAAGGGAGAATCACGGGGGAAATGAGAAAATGCATGAGGCTGAGTTAAAATGAAAATGAAACATACCAAAACTTATGGGAAACAGTGGAAGCAGTACTCAGAAGGAAAGGTATAGCTGTAAAATGCTTATTTTTTTAAAAAAAAGAATCTCAAATTAATAACCTAACTTTACACCTTAAGAGAGCTAGAAGAGCAAACTAAACTCAAGTCTAGCAAAAGGAAGGGAAGATTGGAGCAGAAATAAGTAAATAATAGAAAAACAGTAGATAAAATCAGTAAAACCAAGAACTGATTCTTCAGAAAAACTGACAAAATTGATAAAACTTTAGCTAGATTGATTAAATCTTTAGCAGAGTTCCAGAGAATAGCAAGTAGAGATAAGAAGCCCTTCTCAAATGAGAAATGCAAGGAAATAAAGGGAAAAAACAGAGTGGGAAAGACTAGATATCTCTTCAAGAAAATTGGAAATATCAAGGGAACATTTCATACATGGATGGGCATGATAAAGGACAGAAACAGTAAGGACCTAACAGAATCAGATGAGTTTGAGAAGAGATGGCAAGAATACACAGAAGAACTTTACAAAAGAGGTCTTAATGAACTGGATAACCACAATGGTGTGGTCACTCCCCTAGAGCCAGACATCCTAGAGTGTGAAGTCAAGTGATAAAAGAAAAAAAAAGCTTCCCGTAGGAAGCTTTACTATGAACAAAGCTAGTGGAGGTGATGGTATTCCAGCTGAGTTATTTAAAATCCTGAAAGAATATGCTGTTAAAGTGCTACACTCAGCACCTTAGGATTTAAAATCCTAAAAGGGAATGTTGTTAAAGTGTTGCACTCAACACTAAGAAGTCTGAATGCCAAAGAGTTGGTGCTTTGTACTCAGTATGTCAGCAAATTTGGAAAACTCAGCAGTGGCCACAGGACTGGAAAAGGTCAGTTTTCACGCCAGTCCCAAAGAATGTTCAGACTGTTGTACAGCTGCACTCATTTCACACACTAGCAGGGTTATACACAAAATCCTTAGAGCTAGGCTTCAGTAATACATCAGTTGGGAACTTCCAGCTGTAGAAGCTGCATTTAAAAGAGTCAGAGGAACCAGAAACCAATTGCCAACATTCATTCAATCATAGAAAAAGCAAGATAATTCCAGAAAAACATCTACTTTTGCTTCATTGACTACACTAAAGCCTTTGACTGTGTGGATCACAACAAACTGTGGAAAATGCTTAAAGAGATGGGAATACCAGACCATCTTACTTGTCTCCTGAGAAACCTCTATTCAAGTCAAGAAGTAACAGTTAGAACCAGACATAGAACAACTGACTGGTTCTAAATTGGTAAAGGAGTATAGCAAGACTGTACATTGACATACTGTTTATTTAACTTCTATGCAGAGTACATCATGCAAAATGCAGGGCTGGATGAATCACAAGCTGGAATCAAGATTGCCAAGAGAAATATCAACAATCTCAGATATGCAGATGATACCCCTCTAATGGCAGAAAATGAAGAGGAACTCAAGAGCCTCTTGATGAGGGTGAAATAGGAGAGTGAAAAAGTGAATTCAGTAACTATGATCATGGCATCTGGTCCCATCACTTCATGGCAAATAGAAGGGGGGAAGTGGAAGCAGTGACAGATTTTATTTTCTTGGGCTCCAAAATCACTGCAGATGGTGACTGCAGCCATGAAATCAAAAGATGTGTGCTCCTTGGAAGGAAAGTGATGACCAACCTAGGCAGCATATTAAAAAGCAGAGACTTTACTTTGCCAACTAAGATTGTTGTTGTTCAGTCATCAAATTGTGTCCAGCTCTTTGCCAGCCCCATGGACAGCAGCACACCAGGCTTCCCTGTTCTTCACTGTAGTCAAAGCAGACAAAGGTCTGCACAGTCAAAACTATGGTTTTTCCAGTAGTCATATAGAGATATGAGAGCTGGACCATAAAGAAGTCTGAGTGCCAAAGAGTTGATGCTTTTGAACTGTGGTGCTGGAGAAGACTTTTGAAAGTCCCTTGGACTGCAAGGAGATCAAACCTAAAGGAAATCAATCAATATTCATTAGGAGGACTGAAGCTTCATGCTGAAGCTGAAATTCCAATATTTTGGCCACCTTATGCAAAGAACCAACTCATTCAAAAATACCCTGATGCTGGGAATGAGATGGTTATATAGCATCACTGACTCAATTGAAATGAATTTGAGCAAACTCCAGAAGATAGTGAAGGACAGAGGAGCCTGGTGTGCTTCAGTCCATGGGGTCACAAAGAGTTGGACATGACTTAACAGTGAACAATAGCAAACTGATTAGTAAAAATTCTTGAATTACTAAAATCAGAAATGAATGCAGGGACATGACTGTCAATTCTGTAGAAACAAAATGAGTTATAAGAGAATACAGTGAGCCAATGTACACTATCTAATTAGCTAAACGTAGATGAACTAGGCAAATACCTAGAAACACAAAGCTCACCAAGACTTAATCACAAAGACATAGAAAATCTGAGTTGACCTGTAACTAAAAAGGAGATCAAATCAGTAATCAATAATCTCCTGACAAAGGAAAGCCATGAACCTGACAGCTTAACTGGTAAATTATACCATACATTTAAAGGAGAACTAATTAATTAATCCTCCTCAAACTCTTCTAATAAACTGAAAAGGCGAAAATGCTTTCTCTTTTCTATGAAGATAGCATTGCCCTTTAATGAAAGCTGGATAAAGACACTCTAAGAGTACTATATGAATACTTATGAATAAGGAAAACATTTCCCTTTTGAATATTATTGCAAACATTCTCAACAAGATACTAGCAAACGAAAATCATATCATGCACCATGACAAAGTGGGATTTATTTCTGGAATTCAAGGATGGTTCAACATACAAAATTGAGCAACGTAATATACCACAATAACAGAAGGAAGGAAAAAATAATCATCTCAGTTGATGGAAAAAACTATTTGCTAAAATTCACCTATTTCTCGTGATAAACAAAATTCAGCAAGTAGGAATAAAAGGACAGTACCTCAACATCATAAAAGCCATATATGAAAAACCCTTACTGAATGTCATACTCAAGGGTGATAGATTGAAAGCTTTTCCTCTAAGATGAAGAACAAGGCAAGGATGATTTCTTTCACTACTTCTGTCCTATGTAATACTGGAAGTCATAGCCAGAGCAGCTAATCAAGTAAAAGAAATAAGAGGCATCCAGTTAGGAAAGGAAGGAGTAAAATTATCTGTTTACAGATAGCGTGAGCCCTATAGAAAATCATGAAGTACTCAACTCCAGGACTTTGGCCACCTCATGCGAAGAGCTGACTCATTGGAAAAGACTCTGATGCTGGGAGGGATTGGGGGCAGGAGGAGAAGGGGACGACAGAGGATGAGATGGCTGGATGGCATCACCGACTTGATAGATGTGAGTTTGAGTGAACTCCGGGAGTTGGTGATGGACAGGGAGGCCTGACATGCTGTGATTCATGGGGTTGCAAAGAGTTGGACATGACTGAGCGACTGAACTGCTGAAGGCACAAAAATTAGCACTAATAAAATAATCCAGCAAATTAGCAGGATGCAAAACCAATACACATAAAACAGTGATATTTTTGTACCCAAAACTGAACAATCTGAAAAATTAAGAAAACAATTCCATTTGCAAAAATGTGAAAAAGAATAAAATACTTACACATTAATCAAAGAGGTAAAAAACTTGTACACTAAAACCTATAAAACATTGATGTAAGAAAATAATACATAAATAAATGGAAAGACACTGATGTTCATGGATTGGAAGTTTTATCAGTAAGATGTCAATATTGCCCAAAGCAATGTACAGACTCATTGCAGTCAGTAGCAAAATCCTAACAACATTTTTCCTTGCAGAAATTGAGAAATTTATTCTAAAATTTGCACAGTATCTCAAGAGACCCTGAAGAGCCAAAACAATCTTGGAAAGAAAAACAAAGTTTAAAGACTTACATTTCCTGATTTCAAAGTACTACAAAGGTAAAGGAAATCAATCCTGAATATTTATTGGAAAGACTGATGATAATGATAATTGGTCAATAAATGACAATAATTTGGTCACCTCTAGAGCCAGACATCTTGGAATGTGAAGTCAAGTGGGCCTTAGAAAGCATCACTACGAACAAAGCTAGTGGAGGTGATGGAATTCCAATTGAGCTATTTCAAATCCTAAAAGATGATGCTGTGAAAGTGCTGCACTCAATATGCCAGCAAATTTGGAAAACTCAGCAGTGGCCACAGGACTGGAAAAGGTCAGTTTTCATTCCAATCCCAAAGAAAGGCAATGCCAAAGAATGCTCAAACTACCGAACAATTGCACTCATCTCACACACTAGTAAAGTAATGCTCAAAATTCTCCAAGCCAGGCTTCAGCAATACATGAACAGTGAACCTCCAGATGTTCAAGCTGGTTTTAGAAAAGGCAGAGGAACCAGAGATCAAATTGCCAACATCCGCTGGATCATGGAAAAAGCAAGAGAATTCCAGAAAAACATCTCTTTCTGCTTTATTGACTATGCCAAAGCCTTTGACTGTGTGGATCACAATAAACTGTGGAAAATTCTGAAAGAGATGGAATACCAGACCACCTGACCTGCCTCTTGAGAAATCTGTCTACAGAACAGGAAGCAACAGTTAGAAGTGGACATGGAACAACAGACTGGTTCCAAATAGGAAAAGGAGTACATCAAGGCTATATATTGTCATCCTGCTTATTTAACTTATATGCAGAGGACATCATGAGAATCACTGGGCTGGAAGAAGCACAAGCTGGAATCAAGATTGCCGGGAGAAATATCAATAACCTCAGATATGCAGATGACACCACCCTTATGGCAGAAAGTGAAGAGGATTCAAAAAGCCTCTTGATGAAAGTGAAAGAGGAGAGTGAAAAAGTTGGCTTAAAGCTCAACATTCAGAAAATGAAGATCATGGCTTGAGGTCCCATCACTTCATGGGAAATAGATGGGGAAATAGTGGAAACAGTGTCAGACTTTGTTTTTTGGGGCTCCAAAATCACTGCTGATGGTGACTGCAGCCATGAAATTAAAAGACGCTTGCTCCTTGGAAGAAAAGTTATGACCAACCTAGATAGCATATTCAAAATCAGAGACATTACTTTGCCGACTAAGATCCATCTAGTCAAGGCTATGGTTTTTCCTGTGGTCATGTATGGATGTGAGAGTTGGACTGTGGAGAAGGCTGAGCGCCAAAGAATTGATGCTTTTGAACTGTGGTGTTGGAGAAGACTCTTGAGAGTCCCTTGGACTGCAAGGAGATCCAACCAGTCCATTCTGAAAATCAGCCCTGGGATTTCTTTGGAAGGAATGATGCTGAAGCTGAAACTCCAGTCCTTTGGCTACCTCATGCGAAGAGTTGACTCATTGGAAAGACTCTGATGCTGGGAGGGATTGGGGGCAGGAGGAAAAGGGGACGATAGAGGATGAGATGGCTGGATGGCATCACTGACTCGATGGATGTGAGTCTGAGTGAACTCCGGGAATTGGTGATGGACAGGGAGGCCTGGCGTGCTGCGATTCATGGGGTTGCAAAGAGTCGGACACGACTGAGCGACTGAACTGAACTGAACTGAACTGAACTGATGCAAAGAGCTGACTCATTGTAAAAGACTCCGATGCTGGGAAAGATTGAGGGCAAGAGGAAAGGGGGCAACAGAAAATGAGATGCGTGGATGACATCACTGACTCAATGGACATGAGTTTGAGCAAGCCCCGTGGGATAGTGAAGGACAGGGAAGCCTGGCATGGTGCAGTCCATGGGGTTGCAAAGAGTGGGACACGACTTAGTGACTGAGCAAAAATAGTAGTCAAAAACCTGTGATAATGGCATAAAGACAAACATGTCGATGGATGGGATAGAATGCAGAGCCCAGAGATATATGTTGACATGTGTAGTCAAATGCTTTTCAACAAGACTGCAGAGACCATTCAGTGGGAACATGACAGCCTTTCGAACAGATGGTAATAGCAAAGCTGGATATGTTCATGCAAAAGAATGAAGTTGGACCCTTACCTAACATTATATACAAAAATTAATTCAAATTGGGTTAAAGACTTGAATGTAAGAGCTTGAAAACTATAAAAATCCTAAAAGGGAAAACTTCATGACATTCATTTGGTAATAATTTCTTGCATATTATACCAAGGGCACAGTCAACAAAAGAAAGTAGGTAAATTGGTCTTCGCCAAATTTTAAAACTTTTGTACACCAACGGACACAGTCAACAAAGTGAAACGGCAGAGCACAAGATGGGAGAAAATATTTACAAATTACATATCTGATAATATGCAGAATATACAGAGATTTCAACAACAGTGAAATCCAAACCACCTCATTTAAAAATGGACTTAAATAGACATTACTACAAGAAGATATACAAATCTTATAATTTGTATGTCATATGAAAAGATATTCATATGAAAAGATATTCAGTGTCACTGATCGTTAGGGAAATGCAGATCTAAACCACAGTGAGATATTACATCATTCCCATTGAAATGCTATTACTAAAACAGCGTAAAATAATAGGTGTTGACAAGGATGTGGAGAAATGGGCAGCCTTGTGTACTTTTCTTGGGACCGTAAAATGCTGTAACTCCTTTGGAAAACAGTGTGATAGTTCTTAAGAAAATAGAGTTTAAAATATGATCTACTTCTGAGTATAAACCAAAAAGAAATAAAAGCAAGGTCATGAACTTGTACACCCACACTCATAGCAGCATTATTCAGAATAGTCAAAAGGAGAAAGTAACTCAGTGTCCACTGAAGGATGAATAGGTAGACAAAATGTGGTTGCTGTGGTGGTTGTTATTCAGTTGCTAAGTTGCGTCTAACTCTTTGCAACCCCAGGGACTGCAGCACACCCGGCTTCGCTGTAGGTCACTATCTCCCAGAGTTCTCTTAAATTCATGTCCATTGAGTCAGTGATGCTATCTAACTGTCTCATCCTCTGCTACCCTCTTCTCTTTTTGTCTTCAGTATTTCCCAGCCTCAGGGTCTTTTTCCCAGATTCAGCTGAATGAGTCAGCTGTTTGCATGAAGTGGTCAGAGTATTAGAGTTTCAGCATCAGTCCTTCCTACGAATATTTAGGGTTGATTTCCTTTAGAATAGACTGGTTTCATCTTCTTGCTGCCTAAGGGACTCTCAAGAGTCTTCTCCAGTATCATATTTCAAAAGTATTAATTCTCCAGTACTCAATCTTCTTTATGTCCAACCTCACATCCATACATGACTCCTGGAAAAACCATAGCTTTCACTATACGGACTTTTGTCTGCAAAGTAACGCCTTTTGCTTTTTAATATGCTGTCTAGGTTTATCATTGCTTTCTTTCCAAGGAGCATCTTTTAATATCATGGCTGCAGTCACCATCCCCAATGATTTTGGAGCCCCCCCCCCAGAATAAAATCTGCCACTGTTTCCACTTTTTCCCTATTTGCCATGAAGTGATGGGACTAAATGCCATGATGTTTGTTTTTTGAATATTGAGTTTTAAGCCACCTTTTTCACTCTTCTCTTTCACCCTCATCAAGAGGCTCTTTAGTTCCTCTTCACTTTCTGCCATTAGAGTGGTATCATCTGCATATCTGAAGTTGTTGATATTTCTCCCAGCACTCTTGATTCTGGTGTTTGTGATTCATCCAGCCCAGCATTTTGCATGATGTACTCTGCATAGAAGTTAAATAGGGGGACACTATACAGCCTTTCTCAATTTTGAACCAGTTATTTGTTCCAAGTAAGGCTCTAACTGTTGCTTCTTGACCCACATTCAGATTTCTTAGGAGGTAGGTAAGACGGTCTGGTAGTCCCATCTCTTTAGGGATTTACAAAATATGGTATATACACTCAATTATCATTCAGCCTAAAAAAGGAAGGAAATTCTGATCATGCTACAACATGGGTGGACCTTCAGAACATTTTGTTAAATGAAATAATCCAGTCACAAAAGTATACTGTCCAAACACTGTATGATTACACTCAAATGAGGTCCCTGGAGTAGTCAAATTCACAGAGACAGAAAGCAGAATGGTTGGTTACCAGGGGCTACAGCGGGGCAGGGCGTGGGGAGTTAGTGTTTAATAGCTGCAGAGTTTCAACTGGAGAAGATGAAAATGTTCTATAGATGGAAAATAGTGACTGTTCCACAACAATGTGAGTGTACTGAATGCCACTAAACCATGCACTTAAAAATGTAAATTTCGTGTACTCCATATTTAACAGAATTTTTTAAACACCCACCCTGCTGACTATTCATCTGCGCCATCTATAAGCTCAAAGGTAGGGCTGTATGTACCTTCACTGTTGTTTCCCCAGCGCCTTGTACCTGTGTAGATAATCAAGACATTTTTGTGGCATTGTGAACTCATAAATGAGTGATTAATACCATTTTCTAACATCCTGTGCAAAGGATTTAGCACTGAAGTTGTGTCAACACTGGCTTTCCCTTTCTAATTCCTTGATTAATTTACTTCTGAAATGTCTTTTGTGTTCTAAGCATATCACACAGATGGGGTGTCCTAAACTCTGGCAGGAAGTGTTTCTACATAAATACAATTACATATTTACAGCTCCCACCCTGTTCTATGGGTGGTCCCTTTCTGCCCCATCTCTCTTCCCAGCTCACACCTTGTCCTTCATGGAGGAGGTATCAAGATGGAGCTGAGAAAACAAGTGCAGTGGGCAAGAACTGTTCTGAGAGTATACTTGGCTGCCACGAACGAATTTACTTCTGAGTCCTGTTGAGTCAGTCTATAGAGAACCAGAAGAAGGGATGAGAACAGAACCACTTTGGTTGTTTTTGAGGACTGCTTTGAGGTTGTTTTTGTGAAGCATGGAAGAGGTAATAAAACAACCCTGGCATCAGGCAGAGTGGTCTCATTTTAAAACAGAAGAAAGGAGCTCTGTAACCTAGAGAAAAGTGAGCTTGGCTCAGTCAAGGGTTTTGACTGTAAGCAGAAGAAACTGCTTGCTCCTTGGAAAGAAAGCTATGACCAACCTAGACTAAGCTTATTAAAAAGCAGAGACATTACTTTGCCAACAAAGGTCTGTCTAGTCAAGGCTGTGGTTTTTTCAGTAGTCATATATGGATGTGAGAGTTGGACTATAAAGAAAGCTGAGCACCAAAAAAATTGACACTTTTGAACTGTGGTGTTGGAGAAGACTCTTGAGAGTCCCTTGGACTGCAAGGACATCCAACCAGTCCATCGTAAAGGAGATCAGCCCTGAATGTTCATTGGAAGGACTGATGTTTAAGCTGAAACTCCAATACTTTGGCCACTTCATGCGAAGAACTGACTCATTAGAAAAGACCCTGATGCTGGGAAAGATTGAAGGCAGGAGGAGAAGGGGACGGTGGAGGAGGAGATGGTTAGATAGCATCACTGACTCAATGGACATGAGTTTGGGTAAACTCCTGGAGTTGGTGATGGACAGGGAGGCCTGGCATGCTGCAGTCCATGGGGTCGCAAAGAGTCGGGCATGACTGAGTGACTGAACTGAACTGAGAAGAAACCACACCTGGGCTAACTGAAGCAGAAGAGGAATTGTGTTTAGGAGGTGTGTATGGAGGAGCCCAGAATCAAAAGGGAGGCTGGGTCACCAGCATCAGAATTGGGGGAAGGTAAGGGGCAGGAGGCTGCAGGGAGGGAGGCCAGGCAGCAGGAGAGAGCAGGGCTGAGCCCTGGCAGGAGTGTGGCCGGGGTCCTAGAGCCACTGTGTGTGCTGGGACCATCTCTCTACTGCCCGCGCCCCGCCAAGGCTTCTGTGGCAGGCAGAGTGAGTTTCCACCTGTTTCAGTTTCTGCAGTACAAAGAAGGTTCCTTCCTTTGTCCAGAACTCACCCAGTGAGGGAGGTTCCCCCAGTGAAGACAGCATCCTTAGCCAAAAGAGAAAAATTTTTAAAATCCCAGCAGAGTGTCCAGACTCTACACAGGCCAGGGCATAAAAGAGGTTCACTCACAAGATACACAGTGGCACCCCACTCCAGTACTCTTGCCTGGAAAATCCCATGGACAGAGGAGCCTGGTGGGCTGCAGTCCATGGTGTTGCTAAGAGTCAGACATGACTGAGCGACTTCACTTTCACTTTTCACTTTCATGCATTGGAGAAGGAAATGGCAACCCCCTCCAGTGTTCTTGCCTGGAGAATCCCAGGGACAGGGGAGCCTGGTATGCTGCCGTTTATGGGGTCGCACAGAGTTGGACACGACTGAAGCGACTTGGCAGCAGCAGCAGCACAAGATACATGATTCTGTGGTTCCACTTCAGGGTATATACACAAAATGAAAGCAGAGTCTCCAAGAGATATTTATTTGTTTGTGGCAGCATTATTCACAAATAATTCACAAATGGAGGAAACAGCCTAAGTAGCCACTGAAGGATAAGCAAACATGTGTGTGTATGTATTTATGTATAAGGACACATACATAATTGAATATGATTCAAATTTAAGAAGGGAAGAAACTCTGCCACATGCTATGATATGATGTAGGTGAACCTTGAGTACATTATGGTAAGGAAATAAGCCAATTACCAAAAGACAGGTTCTGTATGATTCTACTCATAAGAGGTGCCTGGTGCAGTCTTACTTATAGACACGGAAAGTAGTGGTGGGTTGCTGGGACTAAGGGGAGAGGGGAGTGAGTTGTTTAAGGGGTGAGAGGTTCAGTCTGGGCAGACAGAAAGGCTGTGAGGATGGATGTAGTGATGGTGGCACAGTGACAGCATTTGACGCCACTGAACTGTGTACTTAACCATGGTTAAGACGGGAAAGTTTATGTTATCTGTATTTTGTGTGAGCTGTGTGTGTGCTCAGTGGCTCAGTCGCGTCCGACTTTTTTTGCGACCGCATGGACTGTAGCCTGCCAGGCTCCTCTGTCCATGGCATTTTCTAGGTAAGAATACTAGAGCAGGTTGTCCTTTCCTCCTCCAGGGAACCCTCCTGACCCAGGGATTGAACCCACTTGCATCTCCCGCATTGGCAGGTGGATTCTTTACCACCTCCACCACCTGGGAAACCCTGTATGTATTTTATCACTACAAAAAAATAAAATGAGATACACTCAGTAATTCCGTTCAGTTATATTTTTACTGGGTACCTCATGTGTGCTGGGGACTTTTCTAGGGATCAAGCAGGGACCACAACACTTCCCATCCTTACGGAGCTCATGTGGTGGCACCAACCAAGAGCACCCAGCAGACAGCTCTGTGAGATTTGTGTGCAAATTTTAAAAAATGCTACACAAAGATCCAGATGGTAGCAAGTGACCAGGGCAGCTAAGGACACCTCTGTGATGATGACCCTCTACTTAGAAGGGAAGGCATTGCCCTGACATAAGGAGCCGGCCAGTAGGGTCATCCTGCCATCTGAGAGGCAGAGAGAGAGGTGCTTCTGTGGGTGATGGGAGGGCAGGGCGTGGTGCCCTGGTGCTCAGCTTGGCGGTGAGTGAGCTGAAAGGCTGCTGCACGGGTCAGCTGTGTCTTAACAGATCCCTCCCTCCTGGCTAAGAGGGAGCTAGGGTCCCGCTGGGCTGTGTGTCCAGCAGTCCTCATCCCATTGCAGGAATGCTTACCTGTGCAGTTACGTGTCAAGAGAGACACTTCGCCCAGACCTGGATCTCTGAGCTGTCAGCAAGCTGCAGCCCGTGCCCTGAGTGATTTGAAAATCTGGCTGATTTTCCAAATGTGCTGTAGTGCCTTTTCTATATGCATGACTTGATTTTCCTTTGCTTGGGGGTGGCGGTGACACTGGAGCAGGAATATTTTACAGAACAAATTGCAGACGGAAACAGGTGGTGCTGACACTCAAAGCCCTGGGTCTGGGCAGCCAAACTGGAAAATGGGGCCACTTAACAGAGCTTTGGTTGTTTTTAGCTTCCTTAACAACCACAGAGTGGAACGAAAACCTGAGACATTCCAGGCGAGTTCTGTTTGGAGGAAAAATGACATCAATTTGACTCAATTACCATGTGAAACATACAACAAGCCTCTCTCTGGTGAGCAGAGACTGGCGGCGTGTTGGAAGGCTCACTGGTTCCCACAGCCTAGGGATGCTGGGGGGCTTGGTGGATGCAGACGGCTTGTCTCCCCGCTGGCTGTCTGATTCACTGGGTCTGGGGTGGGCTCCAGAATGCATTTCCAAATTGTGCCCATGGGGTGTTGCTGCTGCTTCAGGGACCCCGGTCAGAGGGACTGCTAGAGAATATAGCCCCCTCCAGGGTGGGGCCTGGGTGGGTGCAGCCAGCGATGTGAGCGTGTCATCTCTGGTTCTGCTCTGTCCCTAGGGAGGCCCTGAGTCACGGTGGTAGGTGGTGCTCTTGTGAGCACCCTCCCCGCCCACCCCACCGGCCTGGTGCTGCGCACAGCGCCCCTACCTGGCCTTGGACCAGCTCCTTCCACATGCCCCGTCACCTGTCCCTGGCTGCTCCTCCCTGACAGTGTCCCCAGGTTGCTGCGCTGCTGGCTGCAGGGCCCCGGCTCCGCCCCTGGGTGCCGATGCGGTGGACGCAGCCGGGGCTCTGAGCGTGCCAGGACGCAGCCAGCCGGAGCGGGACAGACTCCAGACATCACTGCGCCGCTCCCTCTCCAACCAGGTGTCTCCCTAAAGATCATGGGGCCGCCACCTCCACGGCTCTCCCGAGCGTGCATTTCCACACGGGCGAGGAAGACAGGCAGCCTTTGCTACACGTTTCTGAGGCCTGCTGCTTTGTGTTCTGGGGTGCTGTCGGGTTTTCAGCTGGCCGGCCTGGCTTGGCCCGGGCCCCCGCGGAAGAGCGCGTGTCTGCCCCCGGGGACAAGACGCTTCAGCCGCGATCAGGTTCCCATATCCGCTCTCCTGAACATGAGCCTCCCAGTTACACATCAAGGCGGGTAGCTTCCTGCAGGCTTCCTAGAGAACATCTTGAGAGCATGAGGCTTCTTAAGTTAGCTAATGAAAACGTTTTAATTTGGTAAATGCACATAGCACAATTTACCATTTTAGCCGTTAAGTGTGCAGTTCAAGATCGTTACATGTATTCACATTATTGAGCAACCAAACCTGAGAACTTTGTTATCTGGCAAGACTGAAACTCGGTGCTCATTAAACAGGTCCCCATCTCGCCCTCCATCCCAGCTCCTGGAGCCTGAAGCTTTTCTCCTGCTCCAGCTCACGTATTTTTTGTGTATTTGTTCCAAGGATGGCACCTGAGCCTTATACAGAATGTGCTGAACTGTCCTCAGGTAGAGAGGAAAAATGCAGCAATACTGCGGAGGGATTGTGTCCCTATGGTTCTGTCCTTGCTGAAACCTGCATCATTCCGTTCAGGCCCCACTCTTTATGCTGCCTTCAGGGGCTGTGTCAGAACACCCTGAGAACTGGTTTCCTGTGTTGTTCCTTTAAACCTGCAGCATTCTTTAATGTCTTTGGCTGGTGTTACTGTTACAGGCAATGTTTCGATTGTGCTTTGAAACCCTCTGTGACTTGAATTTTCTCCCTCATAATTTAAAGTTTTTATTCTTCCCAGTTTTCATGTTTTGAATTGAGGTTTTCTAGTTTGGGCCCAATCCTAAGGCTGAATATTTCTGGAAAAATTTGATTTATAGCCATTGGGTGGTTCTCAGACTATCGAAACAAGGAAAAAGTTATGTGCTTTTCCTTTCTTCACCCAGGTTTGGGGATAGGTAGCTAAGGCATGACTTCAGAATTGGCTTACAGATGATCCAGAATTTAAAAAATGACTGCAATTTTGTTCTTAAGGAAAGAAAAAGGTTTGGAAGGAGGGAGTGAGAACAGAAGAACTGAATATGTTGTCTTTTTCCTTGTGGGAAAGAATATTAAATTACACGAAGATTGTTTTGCTTTAATAATAGTTTTCAAAGAGAAAAGTCCAAGCACTGGCACAGCTAATTCCTCTGTCGCACAGATGCTCAGACACTGCGTGCCTGGTTTCTGCAGCTTCCATGCCCAGTGCTGCGTCCAGCTTCTCATGGCCTGGATTAACTGTGGCCATGCTGTTGGCTGCAGCCATTGCTTTATGTTGCTGCTGATGTCCTGGAGAGAGAGTTTTCAGGCCCCTGCTCAAAAATTCTCCCTCTAGATTGTCTATCAGGAAAAAAGTAACATATTCAAAACCAAGTGAAGTAAGTTAGAAACAGATACAGTATGATCTCATTTATAAGTGAAATCTAAAAAAAACTGAACTTATAGATACAGAGAACAGATTGGTGGTTCGCAGAGGCTGAGAGTAGGGATACGGGTGGAGATGGTCAAAGGTACAAGCTTTTAGTTATAAGATAAATAAGTCCTGGGAATGTAGTGTACAGCATGGTGACTATAGTTAACAGTACTATAGTATCATATATTTGAAAGCTGCTAAGAGTGAAAGTCTCTCAGTTGTGTCTGACTCTTTGTGACCCTATGGACTGTAGCCTGCCAGGCTCCTCTGTCCGTGGAATTCTCCAGGCAAGAATACTTAAGTTGGTTGCCATTCCCTTCTGCAGGGGATCTTTCTGACCCAGGGATCGAACCCGGGTCTCCCACATTGCAGATAGATTCTTTACCATCTGAGCCGCCGGGAAAGTCTAGAGAATTGCTAAGAGAGGAGGTCTTAAAAGTTCTTTCACAAGAAAAGCAGTTGTAACTGTGTGGGGTGAGGCATGTTAACTAAACTTACTGTGGTAATCATTTTGAGATGTGTATATGTTTACTATATTATATATACTGTGGTATATAGGATATATAATCATCATGTTAGTTATTCATTCGCTCAGTCATGTCCGACTCTTTGCGACCCCATGGACTGCAGCACATCAGGCTTTCCTGTCCTTCACCGTCTCCCAGAGTTTGCGCAAATTCATGTCCATTGAGTTGGTGATGCCGTCCAACCATCTCATCCTCCGTTGTTCCCTTCTCCTCCTGCCTTCAATCTTTCCCAGCATCAGCATCATTTTGTATACCTGAACCTAACGGCAATTATATATTAATAACATTGGGAAAAGGACATAATGAAACAAAAGTATTTGCCTAATTTAAAAGGAAAAGGGAATATTTAAAAGGTTCTTACCTTTTCCCTCTGTATCTTATACTGCTACCCTTATGACCTAGTCCACTCTGCCTCCCTGAATCCCACTCTCTCCTGAGAAGGAACTCAGGAGGATGTCATGATCTGGGAGTCCTCAAATCCAATGTTTTTTTTTCTATCTACATCAACTTTCATTCTTCTGTCTTACTTGACTTTTCCTATCCTTCTTCCCCTTGAATTGTGTAATTTCTTGATGTTGAGACCCCTGTAACTTAAGTTCTACCAAGAAGAGGTGCAGAATTAAGGGGGCATATGCTTTTCTGTTACTGTATCTCATGACAAACTTTGGCTAGAATGAGGACTTCAGGTAAAATAGGAATGTGGTCTTTATGGCTGGACAAGGCTAGGTTTGGATTATGGTCATAGTTGACTGACTGTGAGTCCTGAGCAAGTGGCTTTATTTCATTGAATCAAGCTTGGTGGAGACACCACCTGTGATGGGTTGTGAGGAGGGTTAGGGATGATGCAGATTGGCACGTGGCAGAGGGCCACAGGCACGGACCTTGCCCATCCCGTCATGAAGATCCTCTTCACCCTCCTCACCCATCCTATGCATTTTTTTTCCAACCAGCTTATTTCCAGTTGGTCTTTGCATGTAAGCTTGTATGCCCTCACATGTATGTGATTCCAGAGTTTCCTGTTATGCAAGTTTCTTTTGAGGAATTTATATTTATGGGAATTTTTTCTGTCTCAGAAGGCCTTTTAAATAAAATCTGGGTTATATGTCTTACATGTATGTATTTTTTGTTCCGATAAATATCTATGAACATTGAAATTTGAATTTCATATATTTATATATGATTGCAAATCATATATTTAGATTTTTTTGTACTGGAAGAACACAGTTTTTAAAAAATATTTTAAAGTAATTAACATTTAATGAACATAATTTATATTTCATTAATTTATAAATGAATACATTTATATTTCATTCATTTATATTTTGTGTTTTAGATTTATTAAAAAATTGACAGTACATAGAATTCCCATTCACAATTTCCCCTGTAATTGACATCTTACATTAATATGATATATTTATTATAACTAATGGGGCAGTGTTGTTGATTATTATTGACTGAAGTCTATAGTTTGTTCAGATATCCTTAGTTTTTATCTAATATCTTTTGTTTGTTTTAGGATACTGCTGTTGGTTTTTTTTTTTTTTTTTTACTTTTTGTATCTCTCTACATTTCTTTTTTTCTCTCTTGACAGGTATACAATATGTTTCAGCACCAGAGCCTTGGAATTAAAGTCAACATTCAGGTTACCAAGCTTGTCCTGCTACGACAACGTCCTGTAAGTCTCCATCAGCACAGTTACAGAAAACGTATCTGGTCCTTAGGCTTCTTAATGGCTGTTGAGTGCCAAGGAGGAGTCCAGGTGTTCTGTTTTGTCCTCTGTCCCTGGCTTTGCAGGTGGCAGCAGTGTGCCCTAGGCCAGGGACCAGGGATGCCTGGTGGGAGGGGGACAGCCACTGCTACTGGTGTGCACGTAACCTCAGCCTCTCGGGGAACCCTGAGCAGTGGACCTTTGTCCCCCCGCCTTCATTCTCCCGTGCAGAGTTGACACTGAGATCTTTGGGATCACGGCTAGCCTTTTGGAGCTATACCCAAGCTTCAGGCCAAATTTGGTTGCACTGTAGCACTGTTTTCTGGTCTTGATTGAGTACATTTCCTTACAAAAGTGTTGCTTACCTGAAGAGTTAAGCAGTGCAGATGAGAACGCTGGGTATGCTGTTCAGTTTGCCAAAAAGAAGAAAGCTTTTCTTTAATAAGATAGTCTTCATCCTAACTTATAGGTAAGGCCCTGGTAGCCTCTCTCTGGGTCTCTGCATCTGCCTACCAGCACTGTGGGTAGGTGACATTGAATAATGCCCCTGTGAGCAGCTGTCTCTTCCTTAATACCCGCACTGTGGTCTGAGCATAAACTCTGGCTTCCCTGGGAAGTTGCTTCTGTAACTGCCCCCTGATTTCTTTTAGGCCAAGTTGTCCATTGGGCATCATGGTGAGCGGTCCCTGGAGAGCTTCTGTCACTGGCAGAATGAAGAGTACGGAGGTGCACGGTACCTCGGCAACAACCAGGTTCCAGGAGGCAAGGACGACACGCCCCCCGTGGATGCTGCTGTATTCGTGACCAGGTAAAGCTGGACTTGGCCTGGAGCTGCAGACGTGAGAGGGAAGGCATTTCCCATTGGAGAGAAATCCAGGCTTGAAAACCAGACCTTTGGCCACTTGTCTGAACCTTGAATTCCTTATCTGTAAAATGGGGATAAATGATAGCTCCGCCTCTGAGATGTGAGGATTAAATGAGCATGGGAAGCACTTTCGTAGTGGCCCAAAGTAAGGACAAAAGTATTAGCTATTATTGTTGTTGTTGCTGTTATGAATATAAAACTACTGATTTCTAGTTACCCAAGACTCTTAAAACCAAGAAAATTTGTCTACTACCTCTTCCCAACACCAAATATAATGCTCACTGAAAAGAGCTCACCTGTGTATGAGGCTGCTTCCTAACTGGAGGGCGTGGATGCCCCAGTTTTCCTGTTGAGGGAAGTCTATGCTCCCCAGTGGTTCAGCGGTTAAGAATCGACCTGCAGTGTAGGAGATGTAGGAAACATGGTTCGATCCCTGGGTTGAGAAGATCCTCTGGAGGAGGGCATGGCAACCCACTCCAGTAATTCTTGCCTGGAGAATCCCATGGACAGAGGAGTCTGGCGGGGTCATAAAGAGTAGGACACGACTAAAGCAACTGAGCCCGTGCAAGGCAGCTTCAAGAAACCCGTGTAGGTGAATGTGTGTGCTGTGCACAGCCCCATCTAAGGGCACTCTCAGGACACAGCAGCAGGCAGAGAGGCCCGTGGAGTTCACAGAGAGGTTCCATTTGAAGCCAGGAACTGAGCTTCACGTCTGCAGAGCTGGATGTATTCTTCCTGGTTGAGAGGGGAGCCAGGGACCCTGCTGGGCAGTAGTAATCAAAGGCATCTCTCTGTGTAGATGGCAGCAATGTTATTTTAGTTTCCTAGGGCGGCGGTAACAAACTACCACAAAATGTGTGGCTTCAAAAAACCAGAAATGTATTTTCTCACAGTTCTGGAGGCCAGGAGTCTGAAGTCAAGGTGTGGGCAGGGCCTTGCTCTCTCTGAAGCCAGGAGGCAGCATCCCTCCTCCTCCCTAACTTGCGGAGGCGGCCGCAGTCCTGGGCATCCCCAGTCTGTGGACGCATCTCTCCAGTCTCTCCCCCGTTGTCCCGTGGTGTTCTCCCCGTGCCCCCGTTTCCCGCTTCTTGTAAGGACACCAGTCACTGGATTGGGGCCCAGCCTAATGCAGCGTGGCCTCATCTTAACTTGATTACAGCTGCAGTGACTCTCTTTCCGAATAAAGATCACATTCCCTGGGACTGGGGGTTCGGACTTAAGCATGTCTTTTGGGGGACACAGTTCAACTCACTGTAGGTATAGATTTGGCTATTTAATTTTTTCCTATGTCTCAAATCTCTCTTGGAAAAACTGATTTTCCTTGATTATTTTACCTCAGTAATGTAAATAAAATGTACTATGTGTTCTCACCAAAATCCCCTTTTAATGTAGAAATGATTCATGACAGTTTAACCCACTAGATTAAAATACAGTGTTTTACTTTTTGAATGAATGTATCAACCTTGGTTTTAAGATTTTGTTTTTTAAGAAACTACTTTCAAAATTAAATGCTTTCTTTTTTCTGTGAGTTCAGAGAAAGGGCACAGCTTACTGTGTCTTTAGCATGAAGATAGCCTACTCCTCTAAGAGGAGTTAAATCTGGTTTAAGACTTTGGGTTCGAGCCCAGAAAGGCTCTCGGTTTGTATCTGTTGGGCCACGCACAGGCCCCTGGCTTAATGAAGTCCTGAAGGTAGCCAGATGTGTTCTGTGATCTCAGCCTCAGGCACCAGGTACCAGGTATTACAGCTCACTAGCCTTCTCAAAAAACCTAGAACATGCACATTGCCAATACCAGACACCGAAGAGATACCTAATCATACTTGTAGATGATTCATCGGTCTAAAGGGTTAAAATGTGATCCGTAGCACACTGATCCCTTATGAGAACACTTGCTGCTTCTACAAGATGTGATTAAATGTATAACGGGACATTTGAGAAGTCTATCCAGTAATTCCAATTGCTTACATGTGGCTGGTGGTCTACTAGGCACCAAAGACAAGGGGTGAGCACGACCTTGTACTTGCTTTAAGCTGCGTTTGCCCACCCCTGTCAGTGATGGGAACCCCTGGATCCCATCTCTTCCAGCAGCTCTGGCCCCCACACTCACTAATCAGAGGCTTCCATGCTCTTTGAAATGGATTTTCAAGCCTCTGGGGCACTCGGTAAAGCACTGAGGACTGTACTGAGCGTATGCTACAGCCTTTGAGAATGGGTTTGATCTGGGGAGCAGGTATGGTTCCTTGGGAACCTTGTCTATAGGTGACTATAGATTAATGTGATTGATTTTCCAAATGATAATTCGATGAGGAGTACAAATTTTCCTAGAAAGGAGCTCTGTATAATATCACCTTTGGAATACGCAGCTAAACTTCCAGGGTTATTACCTTGAAAGTGGTCTGTATAAATACTATATGAAATGTATAAATTCTGGTGTTTTGTTAAAAATAACCTAGGGGAATTTCCTCTATATTCCGTATTCACCTTCCTGCTGTTTCCTTTCTTGTCTAGGGGAGAAAATACTTGTAAGTGGTTTTGGTTTGGGAACAAATAGCCTTTTTATCATAGGCAATAGATGTTACCAAAGTTAGTGCTGACAAAGCTTCTGGATTAGCCTTTTTACAAAACGCCACAAGAGAGTCTGAATGCACCCTCAGCCTCAGAATGCTTCCCATTCAGCTTTCTCCTTTCTCTTCTTCCTGTGTCCCAACAGCTTATTTACCATACTGGAAATATTTTGCATAAAAATGTTCTTCTTTACACCTCGCACACGTTAGGATGCCTATTATTAAAACAAAACACCAGACAACAGAACAAGTGTTGGCAAGGATGTGGAAGCATTGGAACCCTTGTGCCCTGTTGGTGGGAAGGTAAAATGGTGCAGCCTCTGTGGAGAGCAGTATGGCAGTTCCTTGAAAAATTAAAAATAGAGCTACCGTATGATCTAGCAATTTCACTTCTGAAAGCACTGAAAGCAGAGTTTTCAAGAAGTATTCATACACCTCTATTCATAACAACATTACTAACGATAGGCAAACTGTGGGAGCAGCCCAAGTGTCCATCAGTGGAGAAATGGATAAACAAAATGTGGGGTCTGGTGTTTGTTGCTGTTTGTATTCCAACAAATGGAATATTATTCCGCCTTAAGAAGGAAGGAAATTCTAACACCGGTTACCACATAGATGAACCTGGAGGATATTTTGCCGAGAGAAATAAGCTAGTCATAAGAGGACAAATCCTTTGTGATCCCA
Organism: Capricornis sumatraensis; assembly: GCF_032405125.1. Taxonomy (NCBI): domain Eukaryota; kingdom Metazoa; phylum Chordata; class Mammalia; order Artiodactyla; family Bovidae; genus Capricornis; species Capricornis sumatraensis. The sequence goes on from NC_091087.1 coordinate 12,027,130, forward strand.
CTTGTATGACATACCGAGAAAAGTTAAACTCATTTAGACAGAAGTGGTTAGTGGCCAGGAGCTGCGGGGAGAATGGAACAGGGAGGTGTTTAATGGATACAGAAGTTCACTCTTCCAAGAGTTCTGGAGATGTTGCAGAACAATGTGAATATACCTGTCATTGCAGAATGTATACTTAAAAATGGGTAAGATGCTAAGTTTTGCTGTCGTAGAACTTACTTTATGACAGTAAAAATCTTTTAAAATGAGCTTTTCTAACTAAGCACATTGGAGCTGGGGGTCCTGATTGCAGACGGGTTGTGGGTGCCGGTGAGGAAGATGTCTGGTGGCCTAGGAAGGCAAAGTGTCTTCAGCGGCAGGCAGAAGAGATGCAGAGGCCTCGGCCCTGCCGGCGTTGCCTCTCTCCTTTTCGAGCAGTCTTGGTCCCTCTCGCTTCCGTGGGGCTGCTGGACTAAACCAATGGTGCTGTCCATCTCCTGGGTCCTCAGAGACGTTACACTGAAGCCCTCCTACGAGGACAGGGTGGCAGCCACAGAGCTGGGGCTGGAAGCCCATGGGACTGAGCCGCACCGTTTAGAAATCAGAGGCTATGAGCTGCGGTTCCCTGGGCTGGGATACTGATGGGCTGACATCTTCACAGGGAAATCAGGTGCAAGGCAGCTGCCGCTCTGGACCAGCGGCCCTTCCCGCCAGAGTAATCTGCACTGAGGGTCTAACTGGAGGCCGTGCAGGCTGGCCGTATTCAGGGGCCGGCATCCTCCAGTCCTGGGGCTGGCCGGTGTGGTTTCTTCGCCTTTTGTTTTCCATCTGGGCTGTGGCTGAGCCCGAGAGCGTATCTTCCTGGGCGCCCACCAGCCGTACAGATGGCCAGCCGCTGAGAAGGGAGCATGACATCACGTCGAGCAGAAGCTGCTGAGACAGGAGTGGTGGGTGCTGTGTCTCCAGCAGCTGTAGCCATGTGGGGCCAGCAAGGACCTCTCAGTAGACTGAGCCTGGGGGCCAGGCGGGACCCGCACAGACTGGGCCTCAGGGAGCTTCACACCTGTCGTGGCCTCACCTTTGGCTCCACATCTCCTCCAGAAAGCCAGGAGTTTTACCCCCGAGACCCAGGTCTGTGCTCCTGGAAAATAGCTATAGGGACATGTGTGGCAGAGCATGACCCCTGGGATGTGTCCAGCTGTCCCTCCCCTTTCTCTTCCCATGTGACTCCACCCAGTCCCTTCCCAGCCCCAGGGATGGTCTTCTCTCAGCCTTTGGTCTTGCTCATGGGACAGATCGGTAGGTACCTGTGGCGTTACATTTTTAAACACTGGGGAAAGATAAGGCCACAAGGGAGCTGATAAGGCATGTTGAAAGTGGCCTGGAAATGTATGCCAGTCATTTCATAAAGGAGTCAGTACTTATTAAACCCCAACTGTATGCCGGGCAATAGGTGATGTACAGGATTAGCTGTGTAACTTGTGCCTAGTGCAGAAGGAAAGCATGGGATCGCATGTTAAAACATTGTTAAGAATTTCAAGACACTGAGAGCAGAGCATTAAAGCAGGTTGGGGGATGGGAGGCTTCTGGGTGAGGGGCCTGTGTGATGGTACAGCTCAGACATCCGTGGAGCCCGCTCTGGCCTGTAGATCCACGTAGCCTTTTCTTGAGGGAGAAACAGTGGAATGTGAATGTGAGCTGATGAAAAGACTGGAGAGCTGCACTGGGACCCTCACGTTTTTATTTTTTCTTTTCCGTTTCTCTGTTGACCCCTGCAGCCCTTCTGGCACATAGGAGCCAGAGGACCTAGAGATGAACCTGCCCCTGCAGGCGGATAGCTTTACTTTCCTTTTCCGAGAAAGGACCTTGAACAGGAAGGGGAGAGAAGATTCAGATTTTGGTGACCCTTTCAAAGCAGGCCTCTAATTGAACTTGGCCCCCTGTGAACCTACCTCCTCAGGAGAAGCAGCGGGGGCTGCTGCAGGGTCTGTCTCTTGGGACCACCCATTTCCCTGCAGGGAGGCCGCGATGAGAGGACACACCGTGCCCTTTAAGCGTCTTCCCCCAGGCTGGCCAGAGAGCCAGACGGGAGGAGGTGCGGCCGGTTCCCTCAGCAGCCCTGTCAGCCTGTTCAGTTCTCTCCTATGAGTTAATGGCCACGCAGCCTTCCTCCCTTTGCCCAAGTGAGGCAATGGGATGACGCTTTCAGTTGCTTGCTCTGGGAAACCCTAGAGAGAGGTCTCAGGCCAGTCTGGTTGTGTGTGTGCGTGTGAGTGACATGCTCAGAACATTCCAGTGGGGAGTGTCAGGTCAAGAAAGTTGAGTTGGGGTTGGTTAAATACAAGGCCAGTGAATATATTTATGTCCCTAATTTTATTTGGTTTCCTCTCTGCCTCTGCGTCTTCCTTGCCACTCTCTATTGCCTGTAATTAGTCTTCTGAAAGTTATCTTTGACAGAAAAAAGCAAGGCACGAGTCTTTGTTTCCCTATGGTTATTCCATCTCCATTTCCACGAAGGCTCCCTTGGTTTTGGAGGGGGTTGTGAAAAGCATGGGGGTCTTCAAGGCTTCCTTTTATCCTTTGATAAAACTGTTTTAAAATTGATTACCAAAATACATGTTTATTGTGAAAGATTAGAAGTGCAGTCAGCAGCACTCAGGTGGGTTGCCAAGCGCCTTGGCCCACTTCCCTCCCGCTATCTGTCCCAGCTTCAGGGCTGCCCCTCCAAGCTGCTGCACCCCACCGGCTGCCCCTTCCTCTGGGCTCGCAGGACGTCTGGGGTGCCTGGCAGGCCTGAGGCAGTGGCTCGACCAGGGTATTCTGTACCTCAGAACCCCACGTAGAATCTTCACGCCTACAGATCTGGACTTTACGGTCTAGGGGCTCGGTAGAATCTTTGACAGCGTTCAAGCCAGCCTGAAGCAGAGCTGGTGCTGGGAACACGCAGGTTTTGCTCCATTCATGTGGGCAGCCACATATTGCTGAGAGGTGTTAGGCATGGGTTACATTGTTCCGTTCTGTGCTCAGTCATTCAGTTGTGTCCGACTCTTCGTGACCCCATGGACTATAGCCCTCCAGACTCCTCCGTCCATGGGATTCTCCTGGCAAGAATACTGGAGTGGGTTGCCATTTCCTCCTCCAGGGGATCTTCCTGACACAGGGATTGAAGCTGTGTCTCTTGAATCTCCTGCATTGACAAGCGGATTCTTTACCACTGCGCTACCTGGGAAGCCCAGGTTACATTATGGAGACAAATAGGACAGAATGTGCTGTGGGTTGGAGGGAGGGAAAAGGAAAGCTGATGGTATTACACTGCCTTCTTGTCGTCTTCCCCAGTGTGAGTGGGAGATCCCTTCCCTGAGAATAGATTTTTTTTGATAGAAGGTGGGAGAGGAATGGAGGACATTGAATGCCGAAGTGGGGTGGACTGTCAAAGGGAAGGCGGTGAACAACCCAGGCAGGACACCACTTTCGTTCTCAGCATTGCTTAGTGCCTGCATCGTCAGGCTGGCCCTGGTTTTCTTCCCAGAGAGTATTTTTAAGTCAAATGAGAAGAGGTGCCTTACAACGAATTTCAGCCTGAAGCTTCACTGGAGTGGATGAGGGGGGGATTTCTCTGAGCTCCCACAGGTCCCCATGGGAGAATGAGTGTGGGGCCAGGCACTGCTGTTCTCGCCGAGTCTTGGGCAAGTGCTCTGGTTAGCTTCCACCTGTGGGCATTTATGGGCAGAAAGAAAGGTCCAGATGGAGCCCCTGGTACCTGCAGAACCAGGGCTATACCAGATTTCAAGCATCTTTGCTTTTCATTTGTACAGAGCCACACACCTGGGAGATCCTAGGGAGCTTTAAAGAACATAACTTTTTGTTTGTTTGTTTGCGCCACACAGCATGTGGGATCTTAGTTCCCTGACCAGGGATTGAACCCCAGCCCCCTGCATGGGGAGTGTGGAGTCTTAGCCCTTGGACCCCCAGTGTGTTACCAGCTCAGTTGTGTCCAACTCATTATGACCCCATGGACTGTAGCCTGCCAGGCTCCTCTGTCCATGGGATTCTCCAGGCAAGGATACTGGAGTGGGTTGCCATTCCCTTCTCTAGGGGATCTTCCCAATCCGGGGATCAAACCTGGTTCTCCTGCATTGCAGGCATATTCTTCAACATCTGAACCACCTGGGAAGTCCCAAAATATAACTTTTAGAAATGACTCTCTTGTTGTGTTCTCATGTAAGTGATATATGGTCATTCAAGCATATAAAACCAGTTCCTGCCCAAGTAGAGTAACTTAGGAAGTCACTATTAGTGTGATGATACTGACAAATAATTGTCTCTGATTGATGACTTGGTAAGCATCTTCTTCTGCAACTTCCATCATTGGATGGAGTCTTTCCAGCAACTAAGTGTTATGTGTGGAATAGTTTAGTTATGAAAACAGGGTCTTATGTGGGGTTACTGGGCCTATCAGTTGGAAATCTTGGCAAAAAAAAAAACACACTGCTAGTTATTATTTTTCATTATAATTCATGACAAAGTAATAACTTTGTTATTGGCAAGACAAGTAATCAATTAATTGACATGTTTTCTTCTCTTATTCTTGGAGGTACTGCACACACCTGACTATGTCTTTTTAAAAATTTTTCTAGGACAGATTTCTGCGTACACAAAGATGAACCTTGTGACACCGTTGGTAAGTTGAGAGTTAAAATAATAACTCTATAGTCTCTGATAACGTGGAGACGTGATAACCCTTCCAGTCTGAAAGCGCCATCCTTAGAGAAGCTCTGCTTTTTCTGTTACCTCTGTTTTTGGTAAATTTGGTCTTTGATTTTATTTTACTTTTCTTCTTTCCTACAAAGTTTTGCAATTTCTTATGGCAGAAGTCATCTAGACAAAGGGTTAATAAGGAAGAAATGTAAAGTGCAGCCCAGGGGAGGAGCCTCCAGGCTGCCCCGAGGTGACTCACTGGGTTGCCTCTTGATCACCAGTGGGGAGGGGGACCTCACTGAGTTACATGATGGTCATGAGACAGAAGCTTCACCAAGTGTCCTCAGAGGTGAGATGTGACTGCAGGGTGGTGGGAATGGTGTGTTCCCCATCCTTGGCACCAGGCCCATCGCTTTCTGCTCGAACGGGAGCAATACTGACATGTAACACAGGAAAACACCAATCCCCTCTCCCCCAGCCCTTCAGCCTGTACCACCTTCCCCAGTTTCCCCTTCACTTGCTGTTTTCTTTCTCTCCTGTCCTCAGTTATGTCTGGCTTGCTCTAGACCTCTCATAGATTTTGAATTGGAACCAGTCTTTGGGTGCAAGAATAGAGTACTTGGTTAAGGGGAAATACCAAGAGGGTTGCCAGTTTTGTCTGCTGTAGCACAAACTTCTATTCACTAGGAGGTTGAAATATTGAACCATCAGAAGCACAGTTTGGAACTGAATTATAGGAAAAGTGAAGGAAAATGATATAGAATTGAATATATCTATTATTGTGGAATTCAGATGTTACACGGAGAAGGCAATGGCATCCCACTCCAGTACTCTTGCCTGGAAAATCCCATGGATGGAGGAGCCTGGTAGGCTGCAGTCCATGGGATCGCTAAGAGTTAGACATGACTGAGCGACTTCACTTTCACTTTTCACTTTCATGCATTGGAAAAGGAAATGGCAACCCACTCCAGTGTTCTTGCCTGGAGAATCCCAGGGATGGGGGAGCCTGGTGGGAGGCTGTCTATGGGGTCGCACAGAGTCGGACACAACTGACACAACTTAGCAGTAGCAGCAGCAGATGTTACAAACCTGTGCTTCCCGTTGAGTCCTGGCAGCAGGTAATCCCGAGCCTTTGCTTTGGCTCTGCCACATACGAGCTGGGTGACCTTCAGTGAAGTGAAGTCACTCAGTCCTACTCCTTGCGACCCCATGAACTATAGCCTGCCAGGCTCCTCTGTCCATGGGATTTTCCAGGCAAGAATACTATTGGAGTGGGTTGCCATTTCCTTTTTCAGGGGATCTTCCCAACCCAGGAATCAAACCCAGGTCTCCCGCATTGCAGGCCGATTCTTTACCGGCTGAGCCACAGGGGAAGCCCTTAGTAAATCTCCATAATCCATAAAATGGTCACTTTGGACAAGGTCACTTATAAGGTCTTTCCAAATCTTGTAGAATGAGAGCTAGCATTTATGCCCCATTTCAGAATTTAAAAATGATTTTTTTATACTATACTTTATCAATGCTCTAAAGTCTGAGAACTAAGTGTTAAAAACCACCTAGCCAATCCATGCTTTGTTATTTGGGAGCTGTCTCCATAATGGAATTACTAGACAAATGCAACGTGCAGGAGGCTTCAAGAGAGGGTTAGCTGATGCCCGTCTGAGTCTGACTGGGACTGGAGAGGACTGGGGTGTGTCCACCTCTGGCAGTCCCCTGCCGGGACTGCCAAAGCATATGCTATCTGGAGGACTGTCTACTCTGTCCCAGTGTTCACAAGTCAGCTCTGACAGCTTTAACTCGTGTGCTGTGTCCTTTAGCAGGGCTAGAGAGGCTGGGTCACCACTGTTAATTGAATGAGGGAATAAAATTGAATGCAAATGAATAGACGCCAATATTTTTGAATTGGTGTGCATTGGATGAAATGGTTTTCTTTTATGTCATTTAGAGCCGGCTTTAATTTTTTTTTGAATATATCACTATCATATCTGCACAGCAGCTGGCTCTCTCATGCGTCCTTCCCTCATCTGAACCACATCCCCGTGTGACCTGTATTCATCTGCTAGGCACTTATAGCAAAATACCACGACTGGAAGGCTTAAACACAGACAGTTACTGCCTCACAGTTCCGGTGGCTGGAAGTTCAGAATGGGAACATCCACAGGGTCGATGTCTCCTGGAACTCCCTGCTTGGCTTGCAGATGGCCATCCCCTGCTCGAGAGAAGGGTCCTCCGTGCCTTCTCTCTGTGTGTGCCTGTGCCCCAGCCTCCTTTTTTTATAAGGACACCACTTATCTTCGATCACAGCCCCACTCTGATGACCTTATTTAAACTTAATTACCTCTTCAAAGTCCCTGTCCCCAAATATCTCCACGCTGAGGGTTGTGGCTTCAACTTAACAGTTTTGGGGAGGACCCAGTGCAATCCATAATGTTACTCATTTGACACTTAACCACATACTGTCAGTTTCTTTAAAAACAGTCACAAAACCCACGTGGTGTTTATTTAGTATACATTTATCCTAATATGTCACAATTTACTTGTATCAAGTTAGCCAGTAAGAATAATGGGTGCATTTGATGAAAATAATAATTTGAACACTGGGCTTATGGAAGTCTTACAGCAGATTCACCCAGTTTACGTCTATAGTTTTTTTTTACCTTCATATTTTGCAATAATGATAGAAGTTCTTTAAGTTGTTAAAATAGTACAGAAAAGTCTCTTATCAATCTTTCGGCTTCTTATAGTGACGTCTCACATAACTGTAGTGGATTTCCAAAGCCAGGAAACTGATTGGGACGACGCAGTGAACTAGACTACAGATCTTGTTCAGGTTTCACTGATTTTTCCATTCATTCATTTTGGGGTTTGCTTTTACCTGTTGTTCCATGACATTTTATCATGTGTAAATTCGTCCATCCACCTCAACAATCAAGAGCAAAACTGGTTCGTCCCTGCCAAGCAGTTCCCTTAGGCTGGCCCTGAATCACCCTTTCCTTCCCTGTCTTTCCCTAATCCTGGCTACTACTTACCCATAATCTGTCACTATGATTTTGTCATTCCAGCATCCCACAGAGTGGAAAAATAATCTGAATCACATAGATATGCGGTTGCCAATGCCAGGAGATTTTGAGCTGCTGCCTCAAATCTCAGAATCCAGCTGTAGTAGGAGGGGCTGTCCTGAGTCCTTTAGAAAATGAAATAGTCTGGTACCTTGAGAAACTGGGGAAGCTTGGGGTTTATCAACATTCTATATTTGGTATGTAGCAGTGTTTTTTGTTTTTGTTTTTGTTTTTTGCTTTGTTGTTTTATTTAGGATATAACTTACAGGAAGTAAAGTGTACAAATCTTGATGGATTTAAAACATTGATGCCTATACTTGTTTTCTAGTTTATCTCTTATTTATTGAAATAATTTTAAAGGAGTGTTTTGAGTCCAGTTTTAATCTATTTTTTAAAATTGTGGTTATAACATAAAATTTACCATCCTAACCATTTTTTAGTGGATAGTTCAGTGGCATTAAATAGGCCCACATTGTTGTGTAATCATATCCCTGTACTCTCAAAGCAATACTCATAGTAAGATATGGAATGTTCTCAGCCCCCAGAAGGATTCCTCATGCTTCCTTCAAATCCTCCAGAGGTGTGCCCCCAAAGGTAGCCTACTATTATAAATGTTTAAATCCCTGTTTTTTAACAGTTTAATTTAAAAATAGTTTAAACTTTGAAGTTAAATTTGAATGGTTCATTTGAAGAATCTCTGAGGTACTGAGTGGAGTTTGGGGTTCCGTGAATAGTACCTCCCTTTACATTGCTCAGTCTGCACTAGTCAGCTCCCGAGACAGGATTCCCAACTGTGGAGACAAGCAGAAAGGGCATCCGTCAGAAGTGGGACTGACAGAGGCTAGAGGCCCAGCTTGGGGCACAGCTAGCGCCTGAGGGGCCCGCAGGGCGAGGCCTGCGCGGAGGTCGGTGGCCGGGCTGTGGGGACGGCCCCCTCTGCTCCCTCAGCCACCGTGTCACTGCTTCTGAGGCCTGCCCTCGATCACGTGACTGCCTCTCTCTACCCTGACCTGCGTGGGGGCGAGGGGGCTCTGGCCCTTCGGGGAGACACAGGGGAGACACAGGCACGTCCACAATGTGTGCGTGTACTGGGGGTCTGCCGAGAGGGTGCTTTACCAAGGAAGGATGGTGCTGACAGCGAAGGATGACGGTGCTCTCTGCACGTCTGAGCTTTAAGACTGAAGCCCGAGACGCCAACATGTCGTTTGTACACATTGCAGGGTTCTTAGTGACACAGGTGAGGGGGCTTCCGTGACCCCGATTCTAAGGCAGTCCTGATTCCTGCAGGGGTGAGGCCACACCAAGCGGCTCCACATTGGCCAGGAGCTCGACGGAGCAGATAAGTGTACACACTTTTAAATAATCACTCCAGGTAGACCCTCCCACCCTGTTAGGCTACTGTGGGGAGAAGGGTCCCACTCACCTCCAGCTTGGGGAAGACACACTCAAGGAGAACTGAAGACAACTCTTGAGGCAGGAGGATCTGGGAAAGCAGGCTTCTTCTCTAACAGAAGCAGCTGCCGCCTCACTGTGGTCCCTACGGGGCATATTTCAGACTTGCCTTTGTGGGGTGTGGCCTTTGCTCTGCTGAGTTGCTTCATCCTGCAAGATCTGCTTGCCTGCCACCATCCTGATGCTAAGGGCTCCTAGGTGAGAAGGGGGTGGCGGGAAGTGCAGAGTCGTGGGCGCAGGAGATCCCTGAAGGCCGTGGTGATCCTTTGCTCTCCTCCTCCCAGACCCCCAGGCCTCTCTGTGGTCCAGGCATGATCATCCATGTCTCTCCACAGCCTGGCTGACCAGACACATCTTTTTAAAAAACTTACCTAATTTAATTGGAGCATAATTGCTTTACAATAATGTGTGGGTTTTTGGCATACGACAATATGAAGCAGCCATGGGTATAAATATGTCCACTCCCTCTTGAACCTCTCTCCCACCTCCCAATCCATCCCACCACTCTAAGTTGTCAAAGAGCACTAGTTTGAGCTCATTTTATCATATAGAAAATTCTGCCTGGCTATCTATTTTTCTTATGGTAATATATATGTTTCCATGGTACTCTTTCAATTCATCCCACACTCCTTTGCCTACTGTGTCCACAAGTCTGTTCTGTATGTCTGCATCTCCATTGCTGCCCTGCAAGTAGGTTCATCAGCACCATCTTTCTAGAGTCCAGGTATATGCATTAATATATGATATTTGGTTTTCTCTTTCTGACATTTCATTCTGAATCATAGGCTCAAGGTTTATCCAGTTCATTAGAACTGACACAAATGTGTTCGTTTTTATAGCTGAGTGATATTCCATTGTGCATATGTACCAAAACTTCTTTATCCATTCATCTGTCGATGGACATCTAGGTTGCTTTCATGTGCTAGCTGTTGTAAATACTGCTACAGTGAGCATTGGGGTACATGTGTCCTTTTCAGTTATGATTTTCCCAGGGTATATGCCCACTAGTGGGATTGTTGGGTCATATAATAGTTTAATTCCTAGATTTTTAAGGAATCTCCATACTGTTCTCCATAGTGGCTGTATCAATTTATATTCCCACCAGAGTTCAAGAAGATTTTCTCCACACCCTCCCAGCATTTATTGTTTGTAGACTTTTTGATGATGGCCATTCTGACTGGTGTGAGGTTGCATCTCATTGTAGTTTGGATTTGCATTTCTCTAATAATGAGCGATGTTGAGCATCTTTTCATGTGTTTATTAGTCATCTGTATGTATTCTTTGGAGAAATGTCTGTTTAGGTCTTTGGCCCACTTTTTGATTGGGCTGTTTATATTTCTGGTATTGAGTTGCATGAGCTGCTTGTGTACTTTGTAAATTAATCCTTTGTCAGTTGTTTCATTTGCTGTTGTTTTCCACCATTCTGAGGGTTGTCTTTGCACCTTGTTTATAGCTTCCTTTAAGAATTTTCCACAGTTTATTGTGATACTCACAGGCAAAGGCTTTGGCTTAGCCAATGAAGCAGAAGTAGATGTTTTTCTGAAATTCTCTTGATTTTTCTATAATCCAACAGATGTTGGCAATTTGATCTCTGGTTCCTCTGCCTTTTCTAAATTCAGCTTGCACATCTGGAAGTTCTTGGTTCATGTACTACTGAAGCCTAGATTGGAGAATTTTGAGCATTACTTTGCTAGTGTGTGAGATGAGTATAATTGTGTGGTAGTTTGAACATTCTTTGGCCTTGCCATTCTTTGGGATTAGAATGAAAACTGATCTTTTCCAGTCCTGTGGCCACTGCTGAATTTTCCAAATTTGCTGGCCTATTGAGTGCAGCACTTTTCACAGCATCATCTTTTAGGATTTGAATTAGCTCAGCTGGAATTCCATCACCTCCACTAGCTTTGTTCATAGTGAGTGATGTTTCCTTAGGTCCACTTGACACCAGGATGTCTGGCTCTGGGTGAGTGATCACACCATCATGGTTATCTGGGTCATGAAGATTTTTTTTATAGTTCTGTGTATTCTTGCCACTTCTTAATATCTTCTGCTTCTGTTAGGTCCATACCATTTTTGTCCTTTATTGTGTCCATCTTTGCATGAAATGTTCCCTTGGTATCTCTAATTTTCTTGAAAAGATCTCTAGTTTTTCCCATTCTATTGTTTTCCTCTATTCTTTGCATTGATCCCCTAGGAAGGCTTTCTTATCTCTCCTTGCTATTCTTTGGAACTCTGTGTTCAAATGGGTATATCTTTCCTTTTATCCTTTGCGTTTCACTTCTCTCCTCTTCTCAGCTATTCGTAAGGCCTCCTCAGACAACCATTTTGCCCTTTTGCATTTCTACTTCTTAGGAATGATTTTGATCACCACCTCCTGTACAATGTTACAAACCTCTGTCCATAGTTCTTTAGGCACTCTATCTATCACATGTAATCCCTTGAATCTATTTGTTACTTCCACTGTATAACCATAGGGGATTTGATTTAGGTCATACCTGAATGATCTAGTGGTTTTCCCTACTTTATTCAATTTAAGTCTGAATTTTGCAATAAGGAGTTCATAATCTGAGCCACAGTCAGCTCCTGGTCTTATATTTTCTGACTGTATAGAGCTTATCCATCTTCGGCTGCAAATAATAGAATCAATCTGATTTTGGTATTGACCAGCTGGTGGTGTCCATGTATAGACTTGTCCCTTGTGTTGTTGGAAGAAGGTAATGGGAATACCAGACCACCTTACCTGCCCCCTGAGAAATCTGTATGCAAGTCGAGAAGCAGCAGGTAGATCTGGACGTGGAACAATGGACTGGTTCCAAACTGGGAAAGGAGTATGTCAAGCTGTATATTGTCACCTTTTGCTTAGAATTCCAAATTCCATGGACTGCACAGTCTAATGGGTCACAAAGAGTTGGACACAACTGAGTGACTTTCACTTTGGACTTCCCTTATAGTTCAGTTGGTAAAGAATCCACCTGCAATGCAGAAGACCCTGGCTTGATTCCTGAGTCAAGAAGATCTGCTGGAGAAGGGATAGGCTATCTACTCCAGTATTCTTGGGCTTTCCTGTGGCTCAACTGATAAAGAATCCACCTGCAGTGCGGGAGACCCGGATTTGATCCCTGTGTAGGGAAGATACCCTGGAGAAGGAATAGGCTACCCACTCCAGTATTCTGGCCTGGAGAATTCCATGGACTATATTCCATGGGATTGCAGAGTCGGACAGCTTCACTCACTTTGCTTCTTTAACTTATATACAGAGTACATCATGCAAAGTGCCAGGTTGGATGAAGCACAAGCTGGAATCAAGGTTGCAATGAGAAATATCAATAACCTCAGATATGCAGATGATACCACCCTTATGGCTGAAAGGGAATAGGAACTAAAGAGCCTCTTGATGAAAGTTAAAGAGGAGAATGAAAAAGTTGGCTTAAAACTCAGCATTCAAAAAACAAAGATCATAGCATCCAGTCCCACCACTTCATGATAAATAGATGAGGAAACAATGGAAACAGTGACAGACTTTCTTTTCTTGGGCTCCAAAAGCACTGCAGATGGTGACTGCAGTCATGAAATTAAAAGAAGCTTGCTACTTGGAAGAAAAGCTATGACCAACCTAGACAGCATATTATAAAGCAGAGATATTATTTTGCCGATGAAGGTCCATCTAGTCAAAGCTATGGTTTTTCCAGTAGTCATGTATGGTTGTAAGAGTTGGCCCATAAAGAAGGCTGAGTGTCAAAGAATTGATGCTTTTGAACTGTGGTGCTGGAGAGAATTCTTGAGAGTCCCTTGGACTGCAAGGAGATCCAACCAGTCCATCCTACAGGAAATTAGTCCTGAATATTCATTGAAAGGACTGATGCTGAAGCTGAGACTCCAATACTTTGGCCATCTGAAGTGAAGAATTGACTCACTGGAAAAAAACCCTGATGCTGGGAAAGATTGAAAGTGGGAGGATAAGGGGATGTCAGAGGATGAGATGGTTGGATGGCATCACTGACTCAATGGACATGAGTTTGAGTAAAGTCCAGGAATTGGTGATGAACAGGGAAGCCTGGCATGCTGCAGTCCATAGGGTCATAAAGAGTCAGGCACGACTGAGTGACTGAACTGAACTGATAGTTTCCTTTGCTGTGTAAAACTTTTCAGTTTAATTAGGTTCCACTTGTTTAGTTTTTATTGTTTTATCTGTACCCTGGATGGTGGGTCACAGGATCTTGCTGTGATTTATGTCAAAGAGTGTCCTGCATATGTTTTCCTCTAAGATTTTGATGGTCTCTGGTCTTCCATTTAGGTTTTTAGTCCTTTTTGAGTTTATCTTTGTGTATGGTATTAGAAAGTGTTCTAATTTCATTCTTTCACACACAGCTGTCTCGTTTTCCTAGCAACACTTATTGAAGAGACTGTCTTTTCCCCATTGTATATTCTTGCCTCCTCTGTCAAAGATGAGGTACCCGTAGGTGCATGGGTTTATCTCTGGCCTTTCTGTCTTGTTCCATTGGTCTATATTTCTGTTTTTGTGCCAGTACCATACTGTCTTGTTGACTGTAGCATTGTAGTATAGTGCAAAATCAGGAAGGTTGATTTTTCCAACTCTGTTCTTTTTTCTCAAGATTGTTTGCATATTCGGGGTCTTTTGTGTTTTCATAAAAATTAATTTTTTTTGTTCTAGTTCTGTGAAAAATGCCATTGGTAATTTGATAGGGATTGCTTAGAATACATAGATTGCTTTGAGTAGTATGGTCGTTTTCACAATATTGTTTCTTCCAGTCCAAGAACATGGTATATCTCTCCATCTGTTTATGTCAGCTTTGATTTCTTTCATCAGTGTCTTTCAGTTTTCTGTATACAGCTCTTTTGTCTCCCAAGGTAATTTTATTCATAGATTTTTTTTTTTTGCAGTGGTGTATGGGATTGATTGCTTAATTTTCTTTCTGATTTTTCATTGTTAATGTATAGGAATGCAAGTGGTTTCTGTGTACTGATTTTGTATCCTGTGACTTTACTAAATTCACTGATTGTCTGTGTGTCTGCTTAGTCACCCAGTTGTGTCTGCTTAGTCACCCAGTCGTGTCCAAGTCCTTGCTATCCCATGGAGTGTAGCCCACCATGCCCTTTGGTCCATGGAATTCTCCAGGCAAGGATATTGGAGTAGATAGCCATTCTCTTTTCCAGGGGATCCTTTCCTCATAGGACTAGGAACAAAAAAAAGAATATTGCTTCTTGCTCTTTTTATTCAACATTGCTATGGAGATTCTATCCATGGCAATTCACTGATAAGCTCCAGTAATTTTCTGATAGTATCCTTAGGGTTTTCTTTATATAACATCATATTATCTGCAAACAGTGAGAGTTTTACGTCTTCTTTTCCAGTCTGGATTCCTTTTATTTCCTTTCCTTCTCTGATTGCCATGACTAGGACTTCCAAAACTATGTTGAATTATAGTGATGAGAGTGGGCAGTTTTGTCTTTTTCCTGATCTTAGAGGAAATACTTTGTTTTTCGCCATTGAGAATAATGTTTGTTGTGAGTTTATTAAATATGGCCTTTATTATATTGTATTTATCTATGCCCATTCTGAAGAATTTTTATCATACATGGGTGCTGAATTTTGTCAAAAGCTTTTTCTGCATCTATAGTGATTATCATATGACTTTTATATTTAAATATGTTAATATGGTGTATCACATTGATTGATTTGCAGATATTGAAGAATTCTTGCATCTCTTGGACAAACCCAACTTGATCATGGTGTATGGTTCTTTTAATGTGTTGTTGGATTCTGTTTGCTAGAATTTTATTGAGGATTTTTCCATCTATGTTCATCAGTGATATTGACCTGTAATTTTCTTTTTTTTGTGATGTCTTTATCTGGTTTTGGTATCAGGGTGATGGTGACCTCATAGAATAAGTTTGAAAGTGTTCCTTCCCCTTCATTTTTTTGGAAGAGTTTGAGAAGGATAGGCATTAGTTTGTCTCTAAACATTTGACAGAATTCACCTTGAAGCTATCTGCTCCAAGGCTTTTGTTTTTGGAGATTTTTGATCACAAATTTAATTTCAGTGCTGTGACTGACTGACTTGTTCATGATTTCTGCTTCTTCCTGGTTCAGTCTTGGAAGGTTGAAGTGTTCTAAGAATCTGTCCATTTCTTCCAGGTTGTCTTTTTATTGGCATATAGTTGCTCATAATGGTCTCTTGGGATTCTTTGTATCTCTGCATTGTCTGTTGTGACCTCTCCTTTTTCATTTTTAATTTTGTTGATTTGAGTCTTCTCCCCTTGTTTCTTGATGAATCTGACTAATGATCTGTAACTTTATCTATCTTAAACAACCAGCTTTTAGTTTTATTAATCTTTACTTTTGTCTCCTTCATTTCTTTTCTGTTTATTTCTGTTCTGATTTTTATGATTTCTATCCTCACACTAGCTTTGGGGTTTTTTTGGTTCTTGTTTCTGTTGTTTTAGGGTAAAGTTAGGTTGTGTACTTTATGGTTTTTCTTGTGTCTTGAGATTGGATTGTTTTGCTATAAATTTCCCTCTTAGAACTGCTTTTGTTGCATCCTGTAGGTTTTGAGTCATTGTGTTTTCATGGTCATTTGTTTCTAGAAATTTAAAATTTTTTATTTTGTTTTTTGTTTTACTGTGTTTGTTTTAATCAGCTTTAATGCCATAACAAGCAGTTCGTGGGATCTCGCTTCCCCGGCCAGTGATGGGGCCTGAGCCTCTGGGGTGGGAGTGCTGAGTTCGGTGCACTAAATTGCCAGAAAACTCCTGATCCCAGGGAGTAGTAATTAGTGATAACTCCTACAAAGGCTCCAGGTGTATCCAAGACCCAGCATCACCCAACTGCCAGCAGCACTCAGTATAGGATGCTTCACCCAAACAACAAGCAAGATACACACAAACCTAATCATCTGCAGACAGACTTCCCACAGACACGCCTAAACATACCACCTCACACCGCCCTGCCCACCAGAGGGAGAAAACTCACCTCCTCTGACCAGAATGTAGGCACAAGTCCCTCCAACATGAAGCCTAAACAAACCACTGAACCAACCTCACCCACCAAGGGCAGAGACCAAAAAGAAGAAGAACTACAACCATATAGCCTGGAGAAAGGGGACCTCAAACACAGTAAGTTGGAGTAAAAACATAGAAATATTAGGCAAATGAAGAAACAAGGTAAAAACTCACAAGACCAAATGATCAAGGAAGAAATAGGCAAACTACTTGAAAAAGGATTCAGAGTGATGGTAGTAAAGATTACCTAAAACCTCAAAAGTAGAACAGAGTGCAAGAGTCAGTTAACATACTTAACAAGGAGCTAGAAGAAATAAAGAATAAACAGAGACAAACAATACAATTATTGACATTAAAAATACCCTGGAAGGAATCAGTAGCAGAATTACTGGACAGAAGATGACTACGTGAGATGGAAGAGAGAACAGTGAAAGTAACTGCTGAAGAGCAGAATAAAGAAAAAAGAATTGAGGATAGTCCCGGAGACCTCTGGGATGATATTAAATGTATGATGATATTAAATTCAAATTATAGGGGTTCCAGAGAAGAAAAGTAAAAGAAAGGATCTGAGAAATTTTTTGAAGAGATTATAGTTGAAAATTTCCCTAACATGGGAAAGGAAATAGTCAGGTCCAAGAAGTGCAGAGAGCCCCATAAAGGATAAACCCAAGGAGAAACACACAAAGACACATACTAATCAGAGTAACAGATTAAACACAAAGAAAGAATATTAAAAGCAGCAAGGGAAAGCGACAAGTAACATGCAAAAGAAGCTGCATACAATTAACAGCTGATCCTTCAGCAGAAACTCTACAGGCCGGAAGGGAATGGCAGAATATATTTAAAGTACTGAAAGGGAAAAATCTACAGCCAAGGATACCCTACCCAACAAGGATATCATTCAAAATTGTTGAAGAAATCAAAAACTTTACAGACAAGACAAAGTTAGGAGCATTTAGCACCACCGAACCAGCATTACAGCAAATGTTAAAGGGACTTCTATAGGCTGGAAACACAAGGAAAAGACCTACAAAAACAAACCACAAGCAATTAAGAAAATGCCGATAGAAATATCAGTTCAGTTCACTCTGTCATGTCTGACTCTTCACAATCCTGTGGACTGCAGCACACGAGGCTTTCCTGTCCATCACCAACTCTCAGAGCTTGCTCAAACACATGTCCATTGAGTCACTGATGCCATCCAACCATCTCATCCTCTGTTGTCCCCTTCCCCTCCTGCCTTCAATCTTTCCCAGCATTAGGGTCTTTTCCAGTGAGTCAGTTCTTTGCATCAGGTGGCCAAAATATTGGAGTTTCAGCTTCAGCATCAGTTCTTCCAATGAATACTCAGGACAGATTTCCTTTAGAATGGACTGGTTGGATCTCCTTGCAGTCCAAGGGACTCTCAAGAGTCTTCTCCAACACCTCGGTTCAAAAGCATTAATTCTTAGGCACTGAGCTTTCTTTATACTCCAAATCTCACATCCGTACATGACTACTGGAAAAACCAGTAGCTTTGACTAGATGGACATTTGTTGACAAATAACGTTTCTGCTTTTTAATATGCTGTCTAGGTTGGAGAAGGCAGTGGCAACCCGCTACAGTACTCTTGACTGGAAGATCCCATGGATGGAGGAGCCTGGTAGGCTGCAGTCCATGGGTTCGTGAGGAGTCGGACGCGACTGGGCGACTTCACTTTCACTTTTCACTTTCATGCATTGGAGAAGGAAAAGGCAACCCACTCCAGTGTTCTTGCCTGGAGAATCCCAGGGATGGGGGAGCCTGGTGGGCTGCCATCTATGGGGTCGCACAGAGTCGGACACGACTGAAGTGACTTAGCAGCAGCAGGTTGGTCATAGCTTTTCTTCCAAGGAGCAAGCATCTTTTAATTTCATGGCTGCAGTCACAATCTGCAGTGATTTTGGAGCCCAAGAAAATAAAGTCTGTCACTGTTTTCATTGTTTCCCCATCTATTTGCCAGGAAATGATGGGACTGGATGCCATGATCTTTGTTTTTTGAATGTTGAGTTTTAAGCCTTTTTTACTCTCCTCTTTGACTTTCATCAAGAGGCTCTTTAGTTCTTCTTCACTTTCTGCTATAAAGGTGGTGTCATCTGCATATCTGAGGTTATTGATATTTCTTCCTGCAATCTCAATTCCAGCTTGTGCTTCATCCAGCCCGGCATTTCACATGATGTACTCTGCATATAAGTTAAATAAACAGAGTGACAATATATAGCCTTGACGTACTCCTTTTCCTATTTGGAACCAGTCTGTTATTCCATGTCTGGTTCTAACTGTTGTTTCTTGGCCTGCATACAGGTTTCTGAGGAGGTAGTTAAGGTTGTCTGTTATTCCCATCTCTTTAAGAATTTTCCACAGTTTGTTGTGATCCACACAGTCAAAGGCTTTGGCATAGTTATTAAAAGCAGAAGTAGATGTTTTTTTGGAACTCTCTTGCTTTTTTGATGATCCAGTGGATATTGGAAATTTGATCTCTGGTTCCTCTGCTGTTTCTTAATCTAGCTTGAACACTTGCAAGTTCATGGTTCATGTACTGTTGAAGCCTGGCTTGGAGAATTTTGAGCATTACTTTACTAGCATGTGAGATGAATGCAATTGTGCAGTAGTTTGAGCATTCTTTGGCATTGCCTTTCTTTGGGACTGGAATGAAAACTGACCTTTTCCAATCCTGCGGCTTCTGCTGAGTTTTCCAAATTTGTTGCCATATTGAGTGCAGCACTTTCATAGCATCATCTTTTAGAATTTGAAATTGCTCAATGGGAATTCCATCACCTCCACTAGCTCTATTCATAGTGATGCTTCCTAAGTCCCACTTGACTTTGCATTCCAGGATGTCTGGCTCTAGGTGAGTGATCACATCATTGTGGTTATCTGGATCATTAAGATCTTTTTGGTATAGTTCTTCTGTGTATTCTTGCCATCTCTTCTTAATATCTTCTGCTTCTGTTAGGTCAATAGGAGCATATATATCAGTATATATGGATATATACAGTATAATAGGAACATATGTATCAGTAATTACTGTAAATATAAATGAGTTAATCACTCCAAAAAACACAGACTGGCTCAATGGATACAAAAACAAGACCCATATATGTGCTGTCCACAAAAAACTCACTTTAGACCTAGAGACACATAGAAACTGAAAGTGAGAGGATGGAAAAAGATATTCCACGCAGCTAGACATCAAGAGAGAGACAGAGTAGTAATTCTCATATCAGACAAAATAGAACTTAAAAAATATCAGAATAAATAAGGAAGGATCCTACATAATGATCAAGCGATCAATTCAAGAAGAAGATATAATAATTGTAAATATTTGTGTACCTAACATAGGAGCACCTCAATACATAAGGGAAACATTAACAGACATAAAAGGAGAAATTGACAGTAACACAGTATTAGTAGGGAACTTTAACATTTCACTTACACCAATGGACAAATCATCAAAACAGAATATTAACAGGGAAACACAAGCCTTACATGACACATTAGACCCCATGGACCTAATTGATATCTTCAGGACATTCCATCCAAATGCAGAAGAATACAGTTTCTTCTCAAGTGCACATGGGACATTTTCCAGGATAGATCACATGTTGGGTCACAAATCAAGCCTCAAAATAATTTAAGAAAGTTGAAATCATAGCAAGCATCATTTCTGACCACAGTGCTATGAGTCTATATATCAGTGATGGGAAAAAACTGTAAAAAGCACAAACATGTGGAGATTAAGTAATACATTTCTAAATAACCAACAGGTTACTGAATACCAGACACATTTTGATTACGGTCAGGAGACGTGGGATGCTTGTCCTGCTCCCATCCTCAGCTGTAGGTTGAGCTATGGTCAGGTTTTTTTGACAGCCTAATTCAAGGGCTTCCCTGGTGGCTCAGTGATAAAGAACCTGCCTGCCAGTGCAAGAGATGTGAATTCAATCCCTGGGCCAGGAAGATACCCTGATGAAGGAAATGCAACCCACTCCAGTATTCTTGACTGGGAAATCCCATGGACAGAGGAGACTGGTGGTCTACAGTCTATGGGGTCACAAAAGAGTTGGACACAACTTATCGGCTGAACACAGCAAATTCAGGTTTTATGAATTTAGTTTTAATTATCGAGATCTAGCTTTTTCCTTCCTTGGCCTCATAAAAGTTTTTAATTACTGGAAAATCCTCCCTTTTCCTCCCTCAGGAGAGGGATGTGATAATCCCACACAAAGGAAAATGGAAGTACTCCACAGCCTTATGAAATATGTCACACAGCAGGCCAGGGAGAGGCTGCCAAGGGGCTCTGAGCCCAGCTGGTGTCCTGGGGCCCTGCTGCTCTGGCCTGATGGTCCCTTCCCGTAGTTGTCCCCAAACTTTGATGGAGGACCCTTGCTTGTGTGACCCACAGCACTGTCACTGAGGTCCCTGAGAGATCTGTCTGAATCCAGGGACTATTCATAGACATGGGCACTGACCGCCATGCAGCAGGTCCGTCTGTGGAGGAGGAAGGGAGCTTCACTGACAGGATGAGGGCGTCCAGGAATGAAGCAGCTTCTCCTTCAGAAGTCTGTTTCAGGCCAGCCCTCCGCGAGGCCACAGATGTAAAAAGTGCTGGGGAGCCAGTGAGAGGTGAGGGAGGCTGGGGCTACAAGTGTCATAACACCACCCCAGCAGGGTTTTTATTCACTGAATGTATCAGGGAAGAAGAGAATTTTGAACTGTGTGATGTCATAATTTAAGGCTCAGACAAGAAAGTAAGAGCAAGTTTTGTATATGAAAGCAAACATCAGTACGTATCTATCTGGCTGTACATTATCCCATCTACAGTAGTTACCCTAGAGGACCATTTGCTTATTCCAATCCTGGTCCTGTAGCCGGAACTGTGGACACTCCCTTGTGGATTTCCTTCAGAGTGAGCGTTCATCTTCTCTGTTTCATGGTGTTGGTCAAACTTCATTTTTGTTTTCAGCTGGAGAGATAGCAAGTGTGCTGCTTGCTAAATGAGGCTGGAAAATGTTTGAGGTAAAAATACGGAAGTTTTATTAGTCTCGAGTTTCTTTGTTTCTGGGGGCTTTCCTATTTGTTCGTTTCACTTTATTTTGTTATTCCTTGAGACTCTACAGAAGTCACAATTCAGTTTTGCTTCAAGCTTGTTAGAGGTCCTCTCACATGATTGCCTTCTGGGCAAACTGCCCCATTGAATAAACAAGTCCTGTTGTGTCCATATCCTTACCTCATACCCATCTCATGGGCATGGCACACCCTGCTTCAGTTTCAGGCTTATCCACACTGTGTCTTTTGTGTTTTCTCTGAGAAATTTGCAACGGAGAAGGCTTAACATTTAATGACATATTAGTTGTCCCAAATCACACAACTTGAGGTCTTCAACAAATTCATCTGTTTGTCAGAAATTATGATTATAATTATGTTCTTGACCATCCTGTGATTTTTTGAGAGGTTTTATGAAAGATTTTAATTTGGGGAATAAAATAGCATGTACCTAGCAATTAGGGGTTCGGACTATTTGGGCAAATACTGCCTTCTTTATCATACTACAAAAAAATAGGTCATTCCCTTAAGAGAGTTAGGAAAGTCACATTCTATCAATGTTAGGGCTTTGCTCCCCATAAATTCAGCTTGAATTTCTCAGCTAATAGGATTACTGGGAAAGCTAAAAAGTTTATACAGTCTTTTCTTGGTATCCACGGGATTAATTCCAGGACCCCTGAGGATACCAAAGTCCATGGATGCCCAAGTCCCTTATATAAAGCGGCCCAGTATAACTTGTCCCTCTGTATCCATGAGCTCTGCATCTGAAGATTTAATTAATTGCAGATGGAAGGGCTGAGTGTACTTGAGTAAACTAACTTTTTCTCTCACCATTAAGCTTTTTTTAGGTAGAGAGTATTTAATGAAAAATGCCAATTAAGTCGTGTCTGGATGTTGGAGATGGCCTTTTAAAAGACTCTTTGTAAGAGCTGCAATTGCCTGAGGAAAACAAAGGAGGGCAAGAAAGGGGTGGTCACAGAGGACTTCCTGCTGGTCACCTCGTGCAGGGGTCCTGTGGAGTGGCCTGGAGAGACGGTGGTGAATAAAACATGACCGTGCATATGCATGTCCACACGTGACGAGGTGCATGTCTGCGTGTGGAAGTGTGTGGTCTCTATACTTTCTGAACCTTGCAGTCTGCATGGGGGTAGGGGCTTCTTTTGCACCTGTAAGTTCCCACACAGAACACAACCCGAACCAGGGCAGGGGATTTTTATTTGGGGCTTGTCAGGAAGTCCACACTAAAACCAATGGCCCCAGGGGACCAAGTTCAATTTTTTTTCTTCTTCCTCATACCAGGGTCATGACTAAAGTTGCATAATGCTGAAATACTTTTTAAAATGGTGAAAATACATGGATATGTTTTTATGTGGGATATCTTTGTTTTGGAACTACACAGAGACTACAGAACACTTGGTGATGCTTGATTGCCTTTTGGGCTGGAGAGTAAGAGAGCTGAGCGAGAATGAACGGCCCCTGGAGGGTTCTGAGCCGTGGAGCCCCCCTCCTACCTTCAGGTTGGCGAGTGGGTACCTTACAGGAGAGCTTTCCACAGGCTGATGGGCCATGCCTTCACAGTCTCTGTGCTGGGGTGGCCTGTGGGGGCAACTCTGAAGCAGATGCCCTTCCAGTTATGTAGTCCGTAACCTGTGGGAAATGTCAGTGCCATCTGTGTGCCGGCCACTGTCCTCTTACTTAGCATGGACCTCAGTGTGACCTTAACAGAGGGACTGCTGTCTCTGCGTTCCCTAATGCTCCCATCCTCGTGGCCCAGGAGCACTTTATGATGAGCTTGGAGTGAAGTGGATGCCTCTAAACCTTGCTGAGTGGCTCTCACGTATATGACACTGAAGCAGTTTGCTTGAAACACAGAACCCCTCCTAGCCAGGGGCAGACAGTGGAGAATAGAGTCATAAATGGGAAACCAGGTCTTTCTGAGAAGCCATTTGTAAAACTGTGTGTCCTAAAGCCCTCCTGGAGCCTTCAGACAGCTTGCTGCCAAGAGCTGGATGAGCAGGCGGGAAAGGTGAGGGGCCAAGCTCCTACGCAGTGAGTCCTGCCCCAGCTGGCAAGGGCCCTGAGCTGGAGAGGTGCCCCTACAATGGCTTCATCTGCAGAACCCTCAGGGTGGTCCTGTTCCCACCTCCACAGTGAACACTAAATCATCCCCAGGGGCTGCGGCTTGGCTCAGTGCAGTGGTCTGAGCTTTGTCTCTGCAGGGAAATCAGGGCTCAAACCCCTCTTCTACCTTTGTCCTTTATGAGTCCCCTCATACTTCTGGCTCTTCTCTTCTGTAAAATGGAGTTAATGATACCCAGCATTATTGTGAGACTAAAGTGAGGTGATCAAGAACACCCAATAGGATTCAGTTCAGTTCAGCTGCTCAGTCGTGTCCCGCTCTTTGCAACCCCATGGACTGCAGCATGTCAGGCTTCCCTGTCCATCACCAACTCCCAGGGCTCTCATGTTCATTGAGTTGGTGATGCCATCCAACCATCTCATCCTCTATCGTCCCCTTCTCCTCCTGCCTTCAGTCTTTCCCAGCATCAGGGTCTTTCCCAGTGAGTCAGTTCTTTGCATCAGGTGGCCAGAGTATTGGAGCTTCAACTTCAACATCAGTCCTTCCAGTGAATATTCGGGACTGATTTCCTTTAGGATTGACTGGTTAGATCTCCTTGGGACTCTCAAGAGTCTTCTCCAACACCACAGTTCAAAAGCATCAATTCTTCCTGTGCTCAGCTTTCTTTATAGTCCAACTCTCATATCCATACATGACTACTGGAAAAACCATAACTTTGACTAGATGGATCTTTGTTGGCAAAGTAATGTCTCTGTTTTTTAACATGCTGTCTAGGTTGGTCATAGCTTTTCTTCCAAGGAGCAAGCATCTTTTAATTTAATGGCTGCAGTCACCATCTGCAGTGATTTTGGAGCCCAAGAAAAGAAAGTCTGTCACTGTTTCCCTTGTTTCCCCATCTATTTGCCATGAAGTGATGGGACTGGATGCCATGATCATTGTTTTCTCAATGTTGAGTTTTGAGCCAACTTTTTCACTCTTCTCTTTCATTTTCATCAAAAGGGTTTTCAGTTCCTCTTAACTTCCTGCCATAAGGGTGGTTTCATCTGCATATCTGAGGTTATTGATATCTCTCCTGGCAATCTTGATTCCAGCTTGTGCTTCTTCCAGCCCAGCATTTCTCATGATGTACTCTGCATACAAGTTAAATAAGCAGGGTGACAATATACAGCCTTGACGCACTTCTTTCCCAATTTGGAACCAGTCCATTGTTCTAACTGTTGCCTCTTGATCTGCATACAGAATTCTCAGGAGGAAGATAAGGTAGTCTGTTATTCCTATCTCTTTAAGAATTTTTCACAGTTTGTTGTGATCCACACAGTCAAAGGCTTTAGCTTAGTTAATAAAGCAGAAAGTGAAAATTCTAGTGAAAGTCAGTCATGTACAACTCTTTGCAACCCCATGGACTATACAGTCCATGTCATTCTCTAAGCCAGAAAACAAGTGGGTAGCCTTTCCCTTCTCTAGGAGATCTTCCCATCCCAGGGATGGAACCCAGGTCTCCCACATTGCAGATGGATTCTTTACCAGATGAGCCACAAGGGAAGCCCAGGAATACTGGAGTGGTTAGCCTGTGCCTTCTCCAGCAGATCTTCCCCACCCAGGAATCGAACTGGGGTTTCCTGCATTGCAGATGGATTCTTTACCAACTGAGCTATCAGGGAATCCCCAATAAAGCAGAAGTAGATGTTTTGCTGGAACTCTCTTATTTTTTCTATGATCCATCGGATGTTGGCAATTTGATCTCTGGTTCCTCTGCCTTTTCTAAATCCAGCTTGAACATCTGGAAATTCTCGGTTCACATACTGTTGAAGCCTTGCTTGGATAATTTTGAGTGTTACTTTGCTAGCATGTTAGATGAGTGCAATCGTGCAGTAGTTTGAACATTCTATTGTCAATAATAACAACAAAAAACCTGCAGAGTAGAACAAGTATTGGAGAGAATGTGAAGAAATGGGAATACTTGTATACTGCTAATGGGGATATAAAATGGTACATCCAGTATGGAAAATAATATGGTAGTTTCTCAGGAAATAAAAATATGATCCAGAAATTCCGCTTCTAGGCATATACCTCAGTGAAATGGAACTTGAACAGATATTCATCTGAGCTCATAATAGCCTTATTCCCAATAGCCAAAAGGTGGAAGCAGCTCAAGTGTCCTTTTATACATACATGGAATAATATTCAGCCTTAAAAAAAGAAAGGAATTCTGAGATGTTGTAACATGGGTAAAACTTAAAGATGTTATGCTAAATGGAATAAGTAGGTGTAATTCCACCTACTTAAAGTTCCTGGAGGAGTGAAATTCACAGAGAGAGAAAACAGGTTAGTGGATGGCGTGGGGTAAAGAGGAGGGCTAATGAAGAATTACCGTTTAATGGGTACAGAGGTTCAGTTTGAGAAGGTGGAAAAGCTCTGAAGGTGGATGATAGTGATGGTTACACAATGATGTGAATGTATTAATGTCATTAAACTGTATGCTTACAAATGGTTGAAATGGTGAATTGTATATAATATATACTTTACTACATTTTTTAAAAGAGATGACCAAGGAAGCAAAGTAATTTTATTGACTAGTACTTCTTCTCAAATATTTCTTCCAGAAATGATGGTGAGAAAAAGTACAATTCACAGGAAGGGGCTCCTCCTGCATTCCTCCCTGAGAGGCCAAGGAGGTGATGTGGAGCTGCAGGAGCTGCAGGGGGCCTGGGGTGGTGTGGGAAGCAGAGCGGAGAAGGAGGGAGGGGTGGAAGGCTCAGCGTGGGGAAAGAGAGGAGAGGAGAGGGCATTTGAAGAAGTGTTACTGGGGGTTGAATTGGGCAGCCTTTCTGATGTTTTTGGAGAAATGCAAGTAGGAATTTAGAGGCCCTTTTTGGTTGTTAGGCTGTACTTCTTTGGCTTAGATTCCAGGGCTGGATTGGACCTTGCAAGCATTGAGACTTAGTGAAGTTACTGCTGATATTTTTGGACCTTGAGCCATCCTCACCTAAGTTTGGCACTAAAATCATCACTTTAGAATCAAGCCAAGAGTTTACTTTCCCAATGACTGCTCAATTATTGGAATCATGGAACTAGGGTTGATCATATAAAGTCATGTTATGCTCAGAAGTAACCACAGGAACAGGATGTGTGTGACCCTCCCAGGGGTAGAAATGCAATTTAGAGGAGAAGATTTGCTTGCTCTGTGCATATTTTAGGCAGTTCATCAGGACTCTGTGGTGTTTGTGAGCTCATTAAATTGAAGAAACCATAGCTCTCCCATGTGAAGCTATGGGAGTTTTTAAACTCAGTTTTGAGTTTTTAAAACTCAGTTTCTGCAAATCTGTAGCTTAACAGCGGTGCTCTAGGAAGGAGAGAGGAGGTTATATTAGGACCAGATCTTGGCCAGGCTGTTATTTAGGGTTTGGGTTCTAAATGCCTTTAGATATATGAATATAGACAACATGGATGAGAAGTTACTGAAAAGTACTGTTGTGGGGTAAGTGTATTTAATTGAAATATAGGAAAGGGCTGAGTCATGGTCAGGAAGGGTTGACTCATAATCAGAAAGGTGCTGAGTCACGGGTAGGAGACCCCAGAGTCATGGTGAAGAAGTGCTGAGTCATAGTCAGGAAGGGCTGAATCATGGTCAGGAAGGGCTGAGTCATGCTGAGGAAGGTGCTTAGTCATGTGAGGAAAGACTGAGGCATGGTAAGGAAGGTGCTGGGTCACAGTCTGGAAAGTGCTGAGTCATGGTAAAGAAAATACTGAGTCCTAGTGAGAAGTGCTAGGTCGCGGTGATAAAAGTGCTGAGTCATGGCGAGGAAGTGCTGAGTTATGATAAGGAAGTGTCAGGTCCGCTTATTGGTTCTGCCATGTAAAAAATGTAAATGGGTATATGCTCAAGGCCAGTCAGAGAAGGGAGCATGTCTGGTTACATGCAAAATAGGACTTGTACATATTCATCTAGGTGGGTGTGGACTGAGAGTTTTTATTGACAGTTGCAAGTTACATAACAACAGGCTCTATTGCACATGTCTTTCCCATGATTAGGTCTGTTATAGTCAGATGTATGTATGTACAGAATGTTTACCTGAGGACACAGCTGTGCATCAAGGGTGCATGTGCAGGAGCTGGAGAAGCCCCTGTGGTTAGTTTGTATCCACTGTGCCTAGGGCACATGTGCAGGGGAGTTGGAAAAGTTTCTGTGGTTATTTTTGTAACATACCTGTGAGCTTTCCTAGGTGTGTCTGGGGTAGAGTTTAGAGATCAGCTTGCATCTTTTCAGCTAGATGCCTAACTTCCTACCTAACAGAAGGACTAGGTCATGGTGCTGCTACTGCTAAGTGGCTTCCGTCGTGTCCGACTCTGTGTGACCCCATAGATGGCAGCCCACTGGGCTCCCTCGTCCCTGGGATTCTCCAGGCAAGAACACTGGAGTGGGTTGCCATTTCCTTCTCCAATGCATGAAAGTGAAAAGGGAAAGTGAAGTCGCTCAGTCGTGTCTGACTCTTCGCAACCCCATGGACTGCAGCCCACCAGGCTCCTCCGTCCATGGGATTTTCCAGACAAGAGTACTGGAGTTGGGTGCCATTGGTGAGGAAGGACTAAGTCATGGTGAGGAAACTGCTGGGTCATGATCAGGAAGTGCTGCATCATTGAACATGCTGAGTGGTGGTCAGGAAGAGCTAAGTTATGCTGAGGAAGCTGCATAGTCATGGTGAGGAAGTGCTGAGTCATTGTCAGAAATAGCTTAGTCATTGTCATGAAGGACATGGTAAAGAACTGTGTCATGGTTAGTAAAGCACTGAGTCATGGTCAGAAAGGACTCAGTTGTATTTAGGACATGTTACTGACACAGTCCAGGTCATTACAGAAAGACTGCTGGTTGATATACACACCATTTTTCCCCCCTCTGGATGGTTGAATTTCCCTACTTTCCTGGCATGAGGTGTGGCCAAGTGACTGCTTTGTCCAGTGGAATGGAAGTAGAAGTGATAGGTACTATTTTCAGACTTGTCCCCTACAAACATCCTGTGAAATGATCGTGAGGCTCTTTCTCTATTGGTTGACTGGTTAAGGTTCACCCAGGAGCCAACCTCCTTGAACCTTGAAACGGTGGATGTTATGTGAGTGAGAGGTAAAGCATCTGAAGACACTGAGATGTGCAACAGCACTTATCTCCAATGATCAGAAATGCTGAAGGCTGAGTTGAATATGAGTCCCTGCTCTTGAGGGACTTGAAGATCTCAAAGTAGGCTTCCCAGGTAGGTCAGCTGATAAAGAATCTGCCTGCAATGCAGGAGACCTGGTTTGATTCCTGGGTTGAGAAGATCCCCTGAGAAGGGATGGACTACCCACTGCAGTATTCTTGGGCTTCCCTGGTGGCTCAGATGGTAAAGAATTCGCCTGCAAAATGGGAGACCTGGGTTTGATCCCTGGGTTGGGAAGATCCCCTGGAAGAGGACATGGCAACCCACTCCAGTATTCTTGTCTGGAGAATCCTATGGACAGAGGTACCTGGTGGGCTAGAGTCCATGGGTCGCAAAGAGTCGGACACGACAGAGCGACTGAACTGAACTGAACTGAATGGTGTGTAAAGACTATGTAAAGCAAGGTTTGTTACATAGAGTCCTCTGATGCCATCTCTGGGCTAAGGGTGTAGGGTTATCTCCAGTAATTAACTTCTGTAGAGAGGGCTTTGGGGACCCATTTGCAAACTTATGTCCTGCTTTTAGGGAAATGAAGGGAGGGCAGAAATCTTTTTTTTTTTTTTTTGGTATCTTCTCAGTTGCCTTCAGCTCAAAATAATCCTTAAGCCAAAGTGGCACATTTTGGGGTGGCATATTCTGCAACTCTTTAGACTCAACTGGAATCTTCAGGGAAATCCCTTCCATTGTTGAAAGGATTTAGGGCAGTGGAGAGGAAAGAGGCCTGACAACTGCTGCTCCTTGAGCAGAGTGCTGAGGACAGGAAGCTCTTGGTCCTGCACAGGTCTGCACAAATGTGGTCTGGATGCGGACCGTCACCTTCCTGGCCGTGGTCTGGATGCGGACCGGCACCTTCCTGGCCATGTTCTGGCTTTGCTATGATTGAGAGCCACAGTGTCAGCTTTAACCTGGAGACAACTGTCATTGACTAAAGGGGGCTGATCCTGGGGGGGGATCTTATTTTCCCAGATGGTTTCCTGTCTCCCTGTGGGAGGGTTGGAAGACTGATGGAGCTCGGGTTTGACTTCTTTCAAGTCGACTACATGAGGGCAATGTGTCCATGCCCGTCCTCTTCCTCACGCATCAGTCTTTCCTCCTGTGTGGCCATTGTTCCCATAGGAAAGCCAAGGAAACTCGCGGCTCAGTGGATGTCCACACGTGGACAAGGTGTCTCCTCCGTGGTTCCAGAGCACTTCTGTAGGCTCCCTCCTTCAGTGTGGAGAGGCCCCCTTCTCCACTTGCTTCCATGAGGAGTGACCTCGTGTTGCTCCTCATGCTCCTTACATGTCCTGTTGGTCAAGACGTCATCTTCCTCAGCCCAGGCTGCTGTAATGAAAGCCACAGAAGGGAGGCTTCAACAACAGATGTTTATTTCTGTTATTTCTGGGGCCAGGAAGTCCTAGATTAAGGTGCCAGCCAACTTGGTGTCTGTGAAGGACCCTCTCCCTGGCATGCAGACGACTGCCGTATCCTCACATAGCGGGGCTAACCCCATGATGCATGTAAGTCAGTTTAGCTCCTAGTACTATCTCATTTGGAGGTGAGGGCTTCAACAAATGAGTTTGGGGGACACAAACATGCAGTCCACAGTGGGCATCAATGCAGCGTAGTGTCTCTCAGGCCTGGGGATGGTACCAAGATCCCAGTCTTCTTTGAGCTTAGCCTCAGAAAGTTGGACTGCTTGGCTTTCAGCAGAGCCTTCTGCCATGCCCTCCTTGTTCTCTGCTTGGTGGACAGCGTCTGTACTGTTCTCTGTCCTGGCACTCTGGGTGGCGGTGGAGGTGACGCTGAGAGCAGTTCCCACTTCTTCAGAACTTCAGTGTCAGATGCTTCTTGTTTTTAATTCATGTAATCTTTCTAATTCCATGAGGAAGCCCTGCTGTGATCCCCATCTCATATGTAGGGAAACAGGTACAGAGAGTAAGTAATTTGCCGGAAGCCTCGTAGCTTGTAGGAGGTAGGACCAAGATTTGACCCTGGACAGTTCAGTTTCAATCTTTTGTTTTCTTAACTATGCTTTTCTCCTAAGTGTATCTTGCCCTTTGCATAACCTTCTAAAAGAGGTAGGATTCCTGTTAACAGATGGGGAAACCGAGACTCCAGAAGGATATATTTCTTGTCTGAAATTATACTGTTAATGATGACAGCTGGCCTTAAACTCACTCAATGTAAAGTCTGAGGATTTGACTCCCACATCTCCTCCTCCCAGGTCTCTGCCCATTCATTTTTCTGCAAGTAGATACTGCCCATTATTATTTTTACCCAGTATTTTCTTTTCATTGTCTTTGTCATGCGTATTATTTACAGAATGGACCTCTGTCCTCTAACATCTTGATTTTTCAACATTCACATTTGTTAAGTGTTCTCAGAGAACCTACTGTCTGCCAAGCACTGCTCCAGCCCTGGGGAAGCTTGATGTACAAAGTAAAGAGCCCTGTTTTTGTGGAACTGACATCTTCATGGAGGGAATGAATATGTATGATCAGTAAGGAAACTCCAGAATCAGAATAAAGTGATAAAGTGGAAAAATAAAGCGGAGAAGGGAGATAGGAAGCTGATGGGCAAGAACTCTGAGAAGGTGATTTGGAAATTAGGTTCTCCACCTGTAATGCCTTTGGCAGGCCAGAACTTCTGGAAGTGCGGAGATTCACTGTTGCCACTGTGAATCTCTAAAAGCCAAGAAAGGGTCCTCAGGGTGAGCGGTGAGAGCAGACAGCGGTCCCCCAGCGGGAACGAGTCGGGTGTCCCCAGGGCCTCCCATGCAGACTCTAGCTCTGCTCCTCAGCCGTGGTCAGACCACTCACTCGGCCCTGGGCATGTCCTTTAGTAAGCTCACCAGTCCTCAGTGTCCCTCTTTGTGCAAGCTATCAACCCCCCGCGCCGCGGGCCTGCACTGGAAACTGTGATGCGTGGTGACTGCTCTGTGCGTCTTGTCTCTGCTTCCTTTCAGTGGCCACAGGACTTCATGCCCAGCCACCCTGCTCCTGCCACCATGTGGGTCTTCTGGGAAGGGCACTGGGCTGGGTCTTCAGCAGCAGGTTGGGGTGAAGGCTCTCCAGGCAGGAGTCTCGGTGTGAGCAAAGACAGGCAGCCTGAGGGTATAGGTTGAAGATGAGGGGCCTGATGTTTATTGAAGGGCTTCCATCTGCCAGATGCTCTGCTAGGACTTTGGTAGAAGGTATAGCTTGCAATTTACAGATGAGAAAACTGAGGCAGAGTTACTCACCCAGAGCTGCATAGTGAGCAAAGGTAGGCTGACCTGAAACCCACCTGATGCCTGTGCTTGAAGGGGTAGTGTGACTCCAGGGCAGGGTCATGGGGTCTCCAGTTTGCACTGAGTCTGGTGATAACAGGAGCCATTAAGTGAGCTTATCCTACACTGTCTGCAGAAAAGAAGAATGGAATTGGAGCTGGGATCCAGACATCCAAGCACAAAGTTCTCTCCTACGACAGAGCCAGGTTTGGCTCAGTTCTTGGAGAAGGAAGCAGGGAGTGTGGGACAGGCAGTTGATATTTTTATATAATAAAGATCTAAAGAGGGTGCATAAAAACGGTATGGAACTAAGTCAGACTTCTTAAATGAGCATGTATGGGAATCACTTAGGGGGATCCTTAGAATGCAGATGGCTGGACCTTACCCTTAGAGTTTGGATTCTGTGGGTCTGCAGAGGCCTGGATGACTCTGCTGCTTTCTTTGGGGACCACGCTTGGACAACCACTGCCTTGTGTGACTGGGGCCAGAGTCCCTGATTTCCTTGTTATGATTCGTTAATTAAAAAAACACACAATGACATGAATATAGAGTAGCTCTCTCAATGTTATGGTCATTTTGTTATTACTTGGATAAACATCTTAAATATTTACTTTAGAACAAAAAGCCATGATGATGTGAGTTTCTGAGTTACTTCCCATGTTCTGTTTGAGCTTGTAGAACTCTTAACAGCTGAGCTTGTAGAACTCTTTAACAGCTGACCCGTGTTAGGGATGGTAATTCAGTCAGTCGCCGGGGACTGTGGACATTGTGATAATTAGGATATTGACCGTCAGCCAAAGGATCAGACTTGCCCCAAATGTTCTGCCACCTCATCAGATTTTCCATGAGCTCGATGTTGACTGTTAAGAGGGGTAGAGGGAGTGGAGGGCTCCAGCACTTTGCCCTGCCTCGTTCAAATCCCAGGTCTGCTGCTCACTGTGGAAGCTTGGGCATCTGCTTGTCCTCTTATGTCAGTTTCGTAATCTGTAAAATGGGACAATAGTAATCCCTGCTTGGGCGGAAGTTGGGAAAGGGAAGTGAGGCATTTATTATGGGTGGAGGGCCTGGAACTCATAACAAACGCTCCACCGCTGCTAGCCATGGCGATCCTGTTTCAGTGCCCCCTGCCCAGCGGGTGCAGAAGAGGCCCCTGGGAGTCCTTGGTAGTGCTGTTTGGGAAAGGAGATGCTGAAAGCCAGTGGTCTGAGGGTGATCCCAGGTCACAGCATCAGCACCCCTTGTGAAAGCACTGGAAATGCGCATTCGCGGCACACCCATGCCTCTGGGCCACAGAATCTCTGCGACGTCCTTGTGTTTCGTGAGCTCTCGGTGGATTCCGTGTGCACTCAAATTTGAGAACCACTGATCTAAGCCTTGGCTACACCAGAGAAGGAGACTTCATTCTCCCGGCTCTGTGTGTGCCTGTGGAGTGTGGGAGGGAGCAAGGGGAACTCTGCTTGTGAGCATGGAGAAGCTAGGTGCCCAGCACCTGCATGAAGGAACTAGCAAGGCAGCGCTGTGGACCCCCGCTGCGCTGTCAGCACTGCTGACCTCCTGCCCAGGCTCCAGGCGCAGCTTTTCTGGCAAATGGAATCTTGGTCGTATCACTGCTGACAGAAGAGACCCTCCCTGAGTATCATGTCTCCCTTGCGTTTCCCACCCCCTGAGCGTCTTTGGCATACGTCTCACTGGGGGGCTGTTTGGATCTTTCTCTTCTCGAATTGCTGGATGGGGCTGCTTTTCCAGCTTTCCCGTTTCCCACAGCATTCCAGGGTTTTCTTCCATGAAAATGATTAGTGGGTTTCTTGTTTTGTTTTTGAAAAGCCAATTCAGTTGAAGTTCCCACTGCTTTTCTCCTGTTTGATTTCGTAACGCTGTCTCCTGTACCCCATAGTTACAGAATCAGAGGGGAGCAAGCAGCTGTGCAAGGCTGCGGTGGGGGTGCCTTCGGAGCCCCCCGGAGGGCAGGGGGTGGCCTGCGCTTCCCTCCACCTTGGCTGAGCTGCTGATGAGATGGATGTGTTCCCAGGAAGGCAGGGCAGGGGGAGCGCCCTGGGGGCCGGCTGTGCAGGCTGCTTGTAGCGGTTCCTCTGCCACAGGGCTCCAGTTGCCAAGATAAACATACGTTTTCAGATAAAGTGAAATCCCCCGAGGTCTTCATTTTGCAAAAAGAAATCAATGAGACAGTCTCTGTGTGGAGCCAAGAAGCCCTTCTCTTCCACACCCAGATTTGCTCGGCCTGCACGTGAAGGTGGGAGGGGGCTGAGGGGACAGGTCCAGGAGCAAAAGAGGGGCTCTGCTTTTTACCAGGGTGAGCCCCCCCTGCTCATCAGCAGGACGGTGATGAGGCCGCTGCACACCTCCGTGTTGTCAGGATCAAGTGTGTGAACAAATATAAAGTGCCGGGCACAGCCCCCGCCTGCCTAATGAGCAGTGGCAGCTGTGATTTTTCTTAGCCATTTCTAGAAGTTGACTGGCCATTGTGTTCCAGAAGGTGCCTGATACTTCTAACCCACCGGCAGCTCCTCCCTGCTCTGCTTTCAGAACGTGTTCTTAATCAGACCTCTCTTAGCCACGCCTGCTGTTCCTTCGGTGGTCCAGGCCTCCGTCACCCTCACCTTCTGGGTCTCCCAGCCTCCACAGTGGCTTTCTGAACAGCATGCTCTTAAGTGACAGCCAGAAGGTTACTTTCAAACCCAAGATCGCGTCTTGTGAGCTCCTGCTCACAGTCCTCCAGGGGCCCCGGACCCTGTGGCCCACCGCTCTCCCTCGACCTTACCTCCCACCACTCGAAGCACCACGTCACTCGTTCACCCGCCCTGCTGGCCCTGCCCTCTCCTCCCTGACCAGGCTTCCCTCCGCCTCAGGGCCTCCCTGTCTCTGGGCTTAGCCTGCTCTCCCCGACATCTCCATGCTCCCTCCACCCCTCCCTTCAGCTCTCTGTTCCAGTAGCATCTCCTCAGAAGCAGAAGCAGCCTCTCCTTTTCCTTCTCACCTGTCACTGCCCAACACTGCCTGTTTACCTGTGTCCTGCCACCCTCTGCAACAGGAACACGGACCCCGTGAAGAAACCCCTTTGAATTCACGTCCTGCGCTGTGTCCCCAGCACCAGCATGTGATGGATGCCCGATGAAGGTTTATTGTGCACCTAGATGAATGAACAAATGAACGAAAACTTTATTGAGCAAGTGCGTTTGCAGTGGCGGTTAGAGAGATGAAGGGCTGCGGTCTCACTGCTGAGGAGTTTTCAGTTCCATTTTTGACTCCAGTTTACCATCTTAACAAAGGATGATCAACATGACTTTCCAGTGGGCTATTCTTCTGTTCTTTTTTGCCCCATTTCATCTGTGCAGTGAACAGAGGGGCTTCAGATTTCACCAATATTTATTGACTATTTAGATATTCCACTTTTCAGAAATCAAATTA
The DNA here is from genome assembly GCF_032405125.1 of Capricornis sumatraensis. Lineage (NCBI taxonomy): Eukaryota > Metazoa > Chordata > Mammalia > Artiodactyla > Bovidae > Capricornis > Capricornis sumatraensis. The sequence continues at coordinate 12,062,347 of NC_091087.1, forward strand.
GGTGGTGGGCCTTGGAAATGAAGAACAGCATTCCTCCAGTGGGGGGATGTCACCCTTCTACCTGTGAGACCTTAAGCAGTTGCATAAATGTATGCAGCCTCAAAGATGACTCTTAAAATGTGACTGAAACAGGGTCTGTGCATAAAACTGTTGTGAGATGGAATGAGATAAAGCTGGGGCATGCTGTTGGGCTGGTAATGAACGCTGTCTGCTAGCCCGTATCACCCCCACAAGTTGGTGGCAGCACCTGGTCAGGAAGCAGGCTGGGAGGAGTCAGGTGACTTGTTCAGGTTCCTGGAGAGAGGAAGGGCCAGATCTGGCGATTCTGAGTCCGACACGTTCTGATAAGCTCTCCAGGGCTGTACGAGCTTCCTCCGAACAAGCAGGGAGGGGTGCAGTCGATGCAGCCTGTGTCTCACCGGCATGGTTTTGATTAAGAAGAAAGTGGGTTTACTGAGACAGTGTATGACTTGATGCTGGTCTAGGAATACCAGAGTATTCGTTCCATATCTGGCACTCTTTTCCTCTCCCCCAGACTTCCAGAGCCATGGATGGTCCACACCCAGGACTTGAATGTCACCTCTGCCTTTGGGGGGATGATGTGTGTTGGGGAGTGGGGAGGTAGCTACAGAGGGGAAGCCAAGCCTCCCCCCCTGACTCCACCCTGCAGGCAGGGGTCCCACCTGGAGAGATTGGCCTCCTGTCCTGGGGCTATGCTGGCTCTGATAAGGGAAGTTTACCTTCTGAGATGTGTAATGAAATCTGAAACTGCCTTCTAGCCAGGTATCCAGCCCAACCTGATTTTTCTGCCTATCATTTTCTGAGCATAAATGTCTTCATTACTTTGGCTGAGGGAAAAGAAGTTTTGACTCTTAAAATAATCCAAATGAGTCTAAGATCTCCTTGATTCATTTTTGTTAATCTGTTACATTCTGGCACAATTATAATTTGTAAGTAAAATGAAGATTCAGAAATTATATGTGGAGACTCAGAGAGGAAGATGAAGCCAAAGATTTGTTCTGTGTCTGTGCTCAGCCCAAACTGTGCTCAAAAGAAGAAAAATGATGAGAAATTACTACACATCATTCAAGTCTGTAGGGGATTACTGTAAGATTGCATAATACAATCACGGATCAGTATAAGGCCAGAAAATGTACACACAGAGCTCAGAAGAAAGCAGACAATAGAGGACCCCTTTGGATGAGAGTGAGTTCAGGAAAAGCCGGCACCTGACCAGCCAAGTGAGGGATTCCAAATATCTCCAGCCCTGAGGAAGCCTTAGGCATGCTGGGAAATTACTCTCATCACGTGACATCAGCTCTGGAGAAGGCCTTTTAATCCCAACTAGAGATCTACTGGTGAAACACTTACGAATATGGTCCCTTTGATTACAGATGGTTCGTGGAGAAGGGAGCCTCAGTAACTGGCCGGGTCTTCCGCTCCCATCCAGGCTAGGCCAGGCCTGTGGATAAGAGGTGCCAGTCATTCCTGTAAGAAGGCAATTATTTTCTGCAGAGTTCCAGTGGCTGCTTTATGAAGTAAGAAGCTTAGGCATCCTGGGAAATGTCTTTAATGAAGTGAGAATTAGCCAGAGAGTTAGATGTCAGGGTCATTGACAAGAGGCATTACACTGAAGCTTCAGTGAAACTTTCCACTGGGTTATCTGATGGTAAGTAGTTGTGCCTTTGGGATTTTATTATCTTTGATAAATGGTATGAGCTCAGAATTTAAAGCAGTATAGGCCCTAACATAACACAGTGCTAGAAATAATGAGGTACACCATCACTAGATACAAAGCACTTCAATTACCCCATGGAAGTATTTTTCTTAAAGACTGCTTCAGATTACTTCCCCCCAGAACGCTCTCTGATGAGAAGAATTTCCAACTTCAAAATTCCTTTTAGTGCCAACAGAGTTCTCAACACTAGGTGGGTAGAGTGGTTGCAAGCAAGGGCTTTGTTTCTCCCGCTAAGATACGTTTCCATGTGTGTTTGTTTTTAAATCTCTTTTTGAAATTATCTTTCCTAGAAGCGTTATCATTATCTGTGAGGTACCTTCATTTAAACAGTGAAAACTTCTATTAAAAATCCGCTACTTGCCAAGTGGCTAAAACTGACAGAAATGTCAAGTAGCAGTCTCTCCTGTGTTAACCCAGGGGCCAGGGGGCAAGAAAGGTCTGTGGGGGCGGAAGAGGGCTTTGTCATGGCAAAGTCAGTCTTGGATGGCAGCCACTCTATCCTGCCAGAGCTGAAGCCCTTGGAGCCCACTGCCTGCCCAGGAGAGGGAGGTGAGTTTCCCAGTGGCGGTGGCTTCTGGTGGTTTTGCCTGATAACCTCACGCCGCTTGGGGGCCACTGTGAGCCTTTTGTCTCAGCCTAGCTCTTGGTCATGGAGCTCAGGTCAGCACCTCACGCCACTTGGGGGCCACTGTGAGCCTTTTGTCTCAGCGTAGCTCTTGGTCATGGAGCTCAGGTCAGCACCACCTTGAGGCAGCTCTCCTTGCATTTCCTGACTGCACTTCACGGTAGGCATGTTTGTTTGCTCAGTGGAGGGTGCACTCTCTCGTATGGCGGGTGGTCAGCAACATTGTCGGCACATGTGACCTTCGAGTGGCTGCCTCTCAGAGGGACATTGTGTGGTTCTGTGTAGTCAGCATGAGTGGACTGTTTGGACTGCAGGCCAGGAGACTCAGGCCTGTCCAGGTTAATGGGGCCAGTCTCACTGTGCTTCCCAGCCTGGGAAATGTCCTTGCATACACAAGGTCAGTATACCACATGCTTTGCAGAATGAGTGAGGTATACATCTCATGCCACTGAGATGAGAGGGACTGTGCTACACAGCAGGATGTGAGCGGACTCACCAGGCAGGACTTGCAGGGGAAGCATCAGAAAGACCCATACTTCAGGTCAGGGGAGCAGGGCACAATATAAACCAGCAGGCCTGGGGGGCTTGGCCCATGTTCACCTCTTCAGTCCACAGTGGCAATAGCTGGGGAGAGATGTTTGGAAGGAAAATGTGATAGCCTGAAACAGTCTTTCGAGTTCTGTTCTCAAGCTTTTGGAGACTTAAAACTATGTTGCCTCTTCATCGCTGGCCAAATAAATGGTACACCACTGAGTTGGCGTCTTCAGGGCTAACACACATCTTCCCCTCCCCAACTTAGAGCTAATGGTAGTCATGGCTCCTGCTCAGGAAGAAGTTCACTCAAAAATCACCCATTTCAGCCCCTGAGATTTCACCCAAGAATTCTGTACTTTATCCCTCTGCAGCCATCATGGACAGGGCTGGAGGGGGAGGGCTCCCTCTCACGGACAGGTGGTGCTATGTAGGTGACGAGCCCACCTCGGGGCCCTTGTTCTCCTGCAGGTGATGTGAAGAGAAGCTAGAGGGGCTAGTGAGCATGCCAGTTCCTCCCCCAGACCACCAGACACACCAGCTGCCTTACTGCAGCTGAGGTCTGTCCACACAAAATATGAGAAGTACAGAATAGGGTTCTAGAAGAACGCACTGAGTATGGCATCCAGAGTTCCATGCCTTTGCATGCCTTATCTGTTCAGTGGCTTCTTGTCTCTCATGTCAAGACAACCACTTCAGCTGAACCAATGTCCTAGACCTTCAGTTCAGTTCAGTTCAGTCGCTCAGTTGTGTCTGACTCTTTGTGATACCATGGACTGCAGCATGCCAGGCTTCCCTGTCCATCACCAACTCCCAGAGCTTGCTCTAACTCATGTCCTTCGAGTCAGTGATGCCATCCAACCATCTCATCCTCTGTTGCCCCCTTCTCCTCCCACCGACAGTTTTTCCCAGCATCAGGGTCTTTTCAAATGAGTCAGTTCTTCGCATCAGGTGGTCAGAGTATTGGAGTTTCAGCTTCAGCATCAGTCCTTCCAATGTACATTCAGGGCTGATTTCCTTTAGGATGGACTGGTTGGGTCTCTTTGCAGTCCACGGGACTCTCAAGAGTCTTCTCCAACACCACAGTTCAAAAGCATCGATTCTTTGCTGTTCAGCTTTCTTTATATCCCAGCTCTCACATCCATGCATGACTACTGGAAAAACCAAAGCTTTGACTAGACAGACCCTTTTTGGCAAAGTAATGTCTCTGCTTTTTAACATGCTGTCTAGGTTGGTCATAGATTTTCTTCCAAGGAGCAAGCGTCTTTTAATTTCATGGCTGCATCAGCATCTGCAGTGATTTTGGAGCCCCCAAAATATAGTCTGTCACTGTTTCCATTGTTTCCCCATCTATTTGCCATGAAATGATGGAACCAGATGCCATGATCTTCGTTTTCTGAATGTTGAGTTTTAAGCCAACTTTTTAACTCTCCTCTTTCAGTTTCATCAAGAGGCTCTTTAGTTCTTCACTTTCTGCCATAAGGGTGGTGTCATCTGCATATCTGAGGTATTGATATTTCTCCTGGCAATCTTGATTCCAGCTTGTGCTTCCTCCAGCCCAGCATTTCTCATGATGTACTCTGCATATAAATTAAGTAAGCAGGGTGACAATATACAGCCTTGATGTACTCCTTTCCCGGTTTGGAACCAGTCTGTTTTTCCATGTCCAGTTCTAACTGTTGCTTCCTGACCTGCATACAGATTTTCCCAGGAGGCAGGTCAGGTGGTCTAGTATTCCATCTCTTTAAGAATTTTCCATAGTTATGTTGTGATCCATACAGTTAAAGGCTTTGGCATAGTCAGTAAAGCAGAAGTAGATGTTTTTCTGGAACTCTCTTGCTTTTTAAATGATCCAACAGATGTTGGCAATTTGATCTCTGGTTCCTCTGCCTTTTCTAAATCCAGCTTGAACATCTAGAAGTTCATGGTTCATGTACTGTTGAAGCCGAATACTGCAGAATTTTGAGCATTACTTTCTTAGCGTGTGAGATGAGTGCAATTGCGTGGTAGACCTTGCCTTCCTGCAGAAAGTACTCTATCCACTGTTGCCCTTGAGCCTTTGTCTTTGCCTTGGGCCAGTCCATCTTTCAAAGACCAATCTGTGTATGTACTGATCAGTCATGAATTCAGTAGTGTTTATTAGTCAAGTTTGATCATAGTACCCTGGTTATACTGCCCTAGCATATGACCTATCTTGGAGAATGTTCCATGCACACTTGAAATGAATGTGTATTCTGTTATTTTTGAATGGTATACTCTATAGATATCAGTTAAGTCCATCTAGTCAAATGTGTCATTTAAGGCCAGTGCTTCCCTATTGATTTTTTGTCTGAATGATCTGTTAATTGACATAAGTCATTTGTTAAAGTCCGCTACTATTACTGTGTTCCTGTTGATTTCCCCCTTTACGTCCATTAATATTTGCTTTATATACTTAGGTCCTCTTATGTTGGTTGCATATGTAATTGTTATATCTTCCTCTTGGATTGATCCCTTGATCATTATGTAGTGTCCTTCTTTGTCTCTTATTGTAGTCTTTATTTTGAAGTCTGTCTGATGTAAGTATTGCTACTCTGGCTTTCTTTTGACTTCCATTTACATGGAATACTTCTTTCTGTCCCCTCACTTTTACTATGTGTGTGTCTTTATCTCTGAAGTGAGTCGCTTGTAACAGCATATATGTGGATCTTTTTAAAATATCCATTCAAGCACTCTCTGTCTTTTGATTGGAACATTTAGTCTATTTACATTTAAAGTAATTATTGCTATGTATGTTCTTATTGCCAGTTTGTTATGTTTTGGGGGTGCTTTTATAGTTTTCTTTTTTTTGCTTCTTTTGTTCTTTTCTCTTGTCATTTGATGACTGTCTTTAGTGTTACGTTAGAATTCCTTTTTCTTTTTGTGTGAATATCTGTTTATAGATTTCAGGTTAATTGTATATAATATAGCAATCTGCAGATTCAAATGATTGTTTTAAGTTGCTGAACTCTTAATTGTAAATGCATTTTAAAAACCTTGCTTTACCCTCTTCACCTTATGAATACTGTTTAATATCATATTTTACATCTTTTTTGTGTATTTATTGACTGCTTTTTTTGGGTATAAATGGTTTTACTATTTGTATATTTTAACTTTCCTACTAGCTTTGTGTGTGAAAGATTTCCTACCTTTGTTATATATTTGCCTTTATGATGAACTTTTTTGTTGTAATTTTCTTGTTTCTAGTTGTGGCCTTTTCTTTTTCACCTAGAGAAGTTCCTTTAATGTTTGTTGTAAAGCTGGTTTGGTGGTACGAACTCTTAACTTTTGCTAATTTGTAAAGTTTTTAATCTCTCCATCCAATCTGAATGAGAGCCTTGCTGAGTATTCTGGTTGTAGATTTTCCCCTTTTTTTACTCTGAATATATTGTGCCACTCCCTTCTGACTTGCAGAGTTTCTGCTGAAAAATCAACTGATAGCCTTATGGGAATTCCCATGTATGTTATCTGTGGGTTTTCTCTTGCTGCTTTTAGTATTCTCTCTTTATCTTTATTTTTTTGTCATTTTATTTACTGTGTCTCTTGATATATTCCTCTTTGGACTGATCCTGTATGGGACTCTGTGTGCTTCCTGGACTTGGGACTGTTTCCTCTCCCAGGTTAAGGAAGTTTTCAGCTATTATATCTTCAAATATATTCTCAGCCCCTTTCTCTCTTCTCCTTTTGGGACCTCTTAAGGCAAATATTAGTGCATTTTATGTTGTCCCAGGGTCTCTTAAATTTTGTCCTCATTTCTTTTCATTCTTTTTTCTTTTTCCTATCCAGTGGCAGTCATTTCCACTACTTTATCTTCCAGTTTGCTGATCCATTCCTCTGTATCATTTCAGTCAGTTAGTTCAGTTCAGTTGCTCAGTCGTGTCTGACTCTTTGCGACCCCATGGACTGCAGCATGCCAGGCTTCCCTGTCCATCACCAATGCCCGGAGCTTGCTCAAATTCATGTCCATTGAGTCATCGATGCCATCCAACCACCTCATCCTTGATCGTCCCCTTCTCCTCCTGTGTCATTTAGCTGTCTGTTGATTTCTTCCACTGTATTTTTTCATTTCAATTATTATATTCTTAATCTCTGCTTGGTTGTTCTTTGAGTTCTCTGTCTGTTAAAAACTTCTAACTTCTTACTCTGTGCATCCATTCTTCTTTCAAGTTCTTTGATCATCTTTGCAATCATTGCCCTGAATTCCCTCTTGGGTAGATTACCTGTCTCCACTTTACTTAGTTCTTCATCTGAGGTTTTATCTTATTCCTTTGTCTGGAACATGTTCCTCTGTTGCATCATTTTGCCTGAGTTGCTGTGTGTATTTTTATGTATCTGGTGAAAGTGTAAAAGTCAAATTCGCTTGGTTGTGTCTGACTCTTTGAGACCCCATGGACTATACAGTCCATGAAATTCTCCAGGCCAGAGTGCTGGAGTGGGTAGCCTTTCCCTTCTCCAGGGGATCTTCCCAACCCAGGGATTGAACCCAGGTCTTCCGCATTGGTAGGTTAGCTACAGTTCCACATCTTGGAGAGATGGTATTCTATAGGAGACATTCTGTGTGTCCTAGCAGTGCACTCCTCTCTTGTCACCTGAGCTCTGCTCTAGGGGTTCCCCCATGAGGTTTGTGTGGGTCCTTCTGTTGTGGCAGATTGACTACATGGCTGGTCTTGTAGGTTTGATTCTTTACCCCTAGTCCGGTTGGTTGTCAGGCCCTGCCTTGTGTGGAGGCTGCAGGTTGGTGGAACCTGTTTACAAGGTGGCTGACTGCAGAACCAACCCTAGGGAGTTTTGGGGCTAGTCTTGGCTCACTGTTGAGTGGAGTCAGGGTCCAGAAGACTCCAGGGCTGTTGCATGTCCACTGATGGGTGAACCAGATCCTACAGTTAGTGCCAGACTGCTGGGTCCTGGAGTCTGGCTGCAGGGCCAGGGACCATCAGGTTTCTGGGATGGGGCGGTTCCTGACACAGTGGGGTATGGGGATCTGGGATGTCCCAAAGCTTGTGCTGGCCTGCTAGTACATAGGGCTGAGACCTAGCTAGTCCCAGGACAGGATCTTTCCTGCCATGGGCAGGCTGGTTTCTAGGCTGTGGTACTGTGGTTTTCTTGTGTCTAGTGTCTGCCCCACGATGGGCAAGGCTGTCCAGAGATTAGAGCAGGTTTTCTTCAGGGCTGGGCTGGCACCTGGCCACTGATGGGTAGAGCTGTGTCTTGGTCCTCTGATGAGCAGGTCTGTCTGCTAATGGGTGGGGCTGTGTCCCCACCCAGTTAGTTGGTTGACCTGAGACATCCCAGCATTGGCACCTACAGTTGGGTGAGGCAGACTCTTGGCACTAATGAGCTAGAGGGAGGATTCCACAATGGCCCTCACCGGCACCACTGTTGAAACAGTAGAAGAAGCTCCCAAGAATGGGGGTCATCTATGTGTCCTCAGGGTGAGCCAAGCTCCCTCGCCCCCACTCCACCGCCATCTCTCTGGGAAACTCCAATACCATGAGGTAGTTCTGTCCCAGGTTCCTATCAAATTATTGCATTTGCCCAGAGTGTTAGAACATGTGAGATTTTGTGTGCACTCTCTTAAGAGTGAAATCTCTATTTCCAACACTCCTGCAGGACTTCTGAGATTAAACTCCATTGGCCTTTGAAGCCATATGCCCTGAAGTTTCCCCTTCCTGGTGCAGCACTCCCAGACTGGGGAGCTCAACATGGGGCTCAGAACTCTCACTTCTATGGGAGAACCTATGCAGTATAATTGTTCTGCAGTTTGTGGGACCCTGGAGAAGGAAGTGGCAACCATTCCAGTATTCTTGCCTGGGAAATCCCAGGGATAGAGGAGCTTGGAGGGCTAGAGTCCAGAGGGTCACAAAGAGTCAGACACGACTAAACACACAAGCGCAGTTTGAAGGCCACCCTTCCTCAGGATAGGAGTCTCACTTGTTTTTGCCAGATAATCACTTGTCCAGCCTCCCTTGCAGCAGTGATCATGTGACCAAATTTGGCCTGGGAAACCAAAGGGAGGACCTGCTGAAAGCTGCAGAGAAAGGCTGTCTTCTCTGGGAAGTGAAGATGGTGCATAATGCTGCAGCAGCCATCTGGGGACCATGGGGGAAAGGCCAACAGTCGCAGAATTGCCCTCCAGAGCTGTGCCACCAGTGGTGGACCCAATCTGCCCAAAAGACCCACTCCCAAACCTGTGTTTTATGCAACAGTTCTCACCTCTATGATTAGGCTGTACTTACCTTGGCCAGGTTTTCTATTACTTGCATCTTAATTCACATGTCAGGCGGATGAAAAAACAGGGTGTGTATCAGATATCCAAATTGATACGACTTATTGATGAATTGGAGGTAAATGGGGAGGTATGGAGAGGGGCTACTGAGGAATCTGGTGTGAGGAGAAGGGAGACTAAGGGAGACCCATTTTGCTCACTGGTTAGAACCTAGCTCCTAGCACAGTAGACAGTAATCCATTGGGGTCAAGGTGAAATGCCTTTGATCTGGAGCTGAGTCTGAGGCTCAGTTTTCAGTGATGAGAAATCCAGGAGGAGGAGTCCAAGGGGCATGAAACATGGATCTGGATTTTCAAAGAGAGGGGTCGGCTAAGTTGGCATTGGGGCTCATCAGCACTCAGACAGGCCTGAAGCATGAGAATAGATTTTTCTTTGTTTTTTTTTTGCATTGTGTGTTGTTATTATTTTGTCAAAAAACTGATTTCAAATCTACAGTAGACTGAGATGAATTCTAAGTCTTAGTGAAGGAGACCTGATAGTTCTATTTCTAAAAACATGGCCACTGCCCTTTGGCCTTAAAACTTCAGGAAGGGCACCTCAAATGGCTTTGTATTTACATGTTTCAGCGTCAGAGGGTAGTAGACTCTGGTGTCAGGTGTCGATGTTCTGCAGCCACAAGAGCATCATATTTCTTCAGCAGGAGCCAGAGAGGTGAGCAGATGGCCGCGTGCACAGCTCCTGCTTTTCTGATCGGTCCTGGTGTCTTCATTTTGGTGTCCTTTGAAACAGTAGACATCACCTATTTGTCACTTAATTACATCAAATGACAAGGATTTAGCCAAGTGAAATTGTCATTTTTATATATCAAAATCATTAACTATCAGCAATTTCGGGTGTTAGTCACTCAGTCGTGTCCAACTCTTTGCGACCCCGTGGACTGTAGCCCACCAGGCTCCTCTGTCCATGGAATTTTCCTGGCAAGAATACTGGAGTGGGTTGCCATTCCCTTCTGCAGGAGATCTTCCCGACCCAGCCATCAAACACCGTATCCCGCATCGCAGACAGGCTCTTTACCGACTACACCACTGGGGAGGCCCTTCTCTTCTAGGCTGGAGTCCAGCCTGTCTTTGGGGCCCAGCCCCATGCCATCCTGTCTTTGAGCCTCCCACGCTGGCTGTCCTGCCCCAGGCACAGCTGTCTTCAGGCTTGTTTCTGAACCAGTCAAGAAGATCCTCCAGGTCCCCTCTGTTCCCTCATTGCTCCTAGTGTGGGCTATGCTCTGAAAGTAGGTTGTTTTAATGAAACCATATGTGTTTTCTGCCAAGGTAGAGAATTCTTTATAATCCTTCCCAACCTTCAAAAAAAGAAAAGGACATTTTAAGACTCCTGTGTAAACTCTTTGCTCAGGAAGCTTTTGCTCAGCTGGTTAGACAGTGGAGCAATAGTGGCTGCACGTTTTGCTGTATATGGAAAAAATGTTTTTCTTGTTGAATTCGGGTTACAAAGCACACCTTCCTTGGGGCCATGAAGTTGTGGGGTTTTCCCCGGAAAGACGTGAGGAGGGATGGGTGGTTCTAGACCCACACCTTGCCTGGGACCTGGTGATATGGGTGTTCCTGGGCCCAGGCAGAGCTTTGGTAGTGAAGTTTGTGAGGTTCTCGAAGTTATCTGCCCAGCCTCACAGTTTCCTTTGCTGCTCCTAACCCCCAGACTTGTGGGTGGCCCTGTCCCTGACAAAGAGCACAACTGTCAGGAGCCCTGGGGTCATACCCACGGGCTGTCTCTGGAGCGGAAGGGAGCCCCTCTCCCAAGAATGTCAGCGCCTGAGGCGATCAGTGCCGGACAAAGGGCTCTCTGTGTCCATCTCTGCTGCTTACGAAACAGAAGCCTAGGAGAAGGCTGAGGCAGATCAGAGGGGATGCTGGGAAAACAATGCTTCCTCCTAGCTCGTGCATTCAGGGTGAAGAGCCAGGACCTTGTAAGAAAAGCTAATTTTGTCTCTTCACAATGGCAAGCATTTTCTCTCTTAAATCATCTCTTAGTCCTTGCCTTGGAATTTGTGATGACTGAGGAATCTATGACATACATAGTAACATACAAAGTAACTGTGTCTGTATCTCAACCACTCATTTTACCCTTGTCCACACCTGCTGCCTAAGTCACAGATGGTTGCAGAGGAAGAAACTCCCACCTGTGAAAACCTCCGTGTCCATGACAGCCCCTTAGGTGCTCCGTGCTCATTCCACCTGGACACTCGCATCTAGCGTGCCTCTGCTGTGTCGCTGCTCAGTGGAGCTGAAGGGCTGTGATCAGTGTGGACTTCCCCACTTAGGTGGGTCACTGAGACAGAGGCCACTGTAATCCTTTCAGGTCTCCCATTTGGGGGTGTGTAGCTGACTCCCTTGCACTATTCCTGACCTCCTGGGAACACAGAGTCCAGCCATTGGTCATGTGAGAGCAGCTCAGAGCGAGTGCGGATGGACAGCACTCTGAACAGGGGTCATATATCCCATGCACAAGTAGCAGACCTAGGAGTTGCAGTTCAGTTCAGTTCAGTTCAGTTCAGTCATTCAGTCATTCAGTCATTCAGTCATGTCCAACCAACCCCCATGGACTACAGCACACCAGGCTTCCCTGCCCATCACCAGCTCCTGGAGCTTGCTCAAACTCACATCCATCCAGTTAGTGATGCCATCCAACCATCTCATCCTCTGTTGTCCCCTTCTCTCCTGCCTTCAATCTTGCCCAGCATCAGAGTCTTTTCCAATGACTCAGTTCTTCGTATCAGGTGGCCAAAGTATTGGAGCTTCAGCTTCAGCATCAATCCTTCCAATGAATATTTAGGACTGATTTCCTGGCCTCAAACATGTTTTATTTCTTTTTTCCTATTAGTTTTCTGATATTTACCAAAGAAAGCAATGTGTTTTCCCCTTCCCAGGCTCTCTGGCTTTTCTGGATAGATCTGGCAACTCCAGACCCACAGCCCTGTATGGCGGCAGTCTGCTGGAGCTGACAGTGGCTGCTCCCTTTAGGCAGCTTTCAGTTTGCCACAGTCCCCACCATGCCTTCGTGTTTCTCTTCTCTGGTGCTAAGTGGCAAGTGCTATTCATCCTCAGATTTGCGTCATTGCTTTCCCTGTGGTACAGTTGAGACCAAAATGTTTCTGTACCCACATCTTCATAAGAAGTGGGAAAATGAAGTATAGGGTAAGACGGCTGAGTGTTTCATAGAAAAAAAATGTGAGAGGACACACTTCTTTGTAGAACTAAATCACAGAAAACATCCCTTTGTGATTAAAATACCAATAAAGTGCGTCTGTGTCAAAGAACATAGTTGAAAAGACTACTTCCTGGAAGCCTGTCTCCTCCTTAGGATATCTGCCTGACCTTCACTGGTGTTGAGTTTGTGACCTTGTCTTAAAAGGGCTATTTCGCAAAGGCAACTGTATTGGCCTTGAAGACAGGATGGTTTCTCCTTGTGCAGGACTGTCTGGTGCACTTGAGAGCATGAGCCGTCAGTCGTGGTAATCCAGCATTTACAAACATTCCCGTGGAGAAGCACTGCCCTCCAGGACTTGCTGGCTGGATGGGTGTGCCTGGGATCGCCATGGATGAGAGTGGATGGACCAGACTCCTGAGCTTGGCGTGGGGAGGGCCCAGGGGCTGTCCAGGTATGCAGTGACCCCCGCTTTCCTGGCCCAGCACGTTAGGTCTGCCTTCTCCTGTAGCAGAGCTGTTGGGCTTTGCAGAAGATCTGGCAGAACAAAGCACCACACTTGTTCTTATCACACCTTTCTGTTCAAATGTACCCTGATCGCTTCGATCCAAGTGAGCTGGCAGGCACATCTGGCTCATCCTCCAGCGCGATATTGAGAGTGATCCAAAGCCAACTGATGCCTAGACTAAAGGCAGAGAACCGTCTGCACAGAATGGCCCCACCTCATTGGTTGCCTGGCCCTCTGCTTCCTTCCTGGGATCTATTTTGCTGTTTATGCCACAGAGTCCACATTGTTCCTTGTGAATTAGTCTGCAGCAGCTGTAAGGGAATGGTCACAAGACACTCTGTTGGGTTGATCACTGCAGTGAGATCAAACCACCATTGGAGTACTGTTAAGGCCACGGCGTGATTTAGTTTGCTAGGACAGCTTGAGGCACACAAAGTCACTTGGCCCACTAGGTTGTAGATCCTCTAAGGACCTCAGTGGGTCATGGTGTGGTAGGGCCAACAGCATCTCCTGGCCCTCAGATAGAGCCTGCGTGGTGCTACTCAGAGACCCTGAGCCACGGTGGGCAGAGGAGTCAGCTCAAGGGCTGAAGGAGTATCTTGGCTGGGCCAGCCCTGAGCACAAACAGAAGTGAACAGAGGCCCTGCTAATGGAAGCAGAGGTCTTGGAAGTAGGTGGAATTCTGAACAGTTGCACACCAGCTCTTAGACATCCCTCCAATCTACAGAAACACTCCTTTTAGAAACAACCCCCAACCTTGACAATGATGCAGAGGTTTGAACACTTAACATGTATTTAGCAAGTAGTCATGACTGACCCAGTGTCTGATAGGTTTTAGAACAAGTGAGAATTAGTATATTTAAAGGGGGAAATATAAATCCATTGGGATGTCTGTTATCTCAGGGCAGTGCTTCTGTGACCTCTAAAGGACAATAAAAAGTGTAGAAAAAAATTTTCCAATGGCTTTATTCGTATATAGATTGCACAAATAATCACAAAATCACTTTATATGACTAATTATATGTGCTGTTGATAGCTTGAGTCAAATTTTTTTTTTTAATTTTCTCTCCTTTAAAGTCTTTAGGCAGTGAGACAAACTTGTTTCCCTTTTGTAAAAAACAAAGTTATTTGTTTTCAGTGGGCATAAACCATGTCCAGAATTTTTTTTTAATATCAAGAAACTGTATTATTTTAATTGAAAGGATTTATAAACATCTTGTAGGTCTTTTTTTTTTTTCAGAAAAACACATGCATTTAACCATCAAACTGGTGAAATTAAATTGGAAATAAAGAAATATATGTTCAGTTCCTCAAAATATTAGAATTACTCTATGACCCAGCAATTTCACATCTAGGTGTATATCCAAGAGAATTGAAAACATATGTTTCACAATAACTTATAGATCAGTGTTCATAGTAGCATTGTTTATAAGTAACCCAACAGTGGAAACTATCTAAATATTACACAAAGTGGTGTCCATATAATGAAAAATTTTTTGATAATCAGAAGTAATAATACAGGCTACAGAATGGATGAATCTGGAAAATTTATGCGAAGTGAAAGAAGTCAGGCATAAAAGATCACATATTGTAGGATTCCATTCAGAGGAATTGTCTAGAATGTGGAAATCAAAGATAGTAGATTAGAGATTGCCTCAAGCTTGAAGGAGATGAGTGATTTCTAACGAGTACAGAGTTTCTTTGTAGGGTGATGAAAGTGTTCTAAAGTTAGATCATGGAGATGTTTGTACAACTTTGTGAATATAGCAGAAACTACTGAAACGCACACTTGAAAGGAAATTTATGGTCTGTGAATACTGTAAATCTTAACAATTAAAAACTAAATAAGACACAGGATAAAATGTTGTCAGTTATTGGTTCTAACAGAAGGAGTAAAGGCTGATCACAGTTCGTTCTTTCAGCTTTTCTGTTTGAATATATTCACGATGAATGGTTCAGGGGAGAAAACCAAAACAAAAAATAATAATAAAGACACGATATTGAAGATGTATGTTTCAACTGCAGCCACTTAATATAATGGACTAAGAGTATGGGCTTGAACACTCTTCATAATGAACAACAAATATATGTCCATGCCAGGCCTCTCCACCAGGAGACTCCTCAACCAGGGTTAGGCTGCTGCTGCTGCTAAGTCGCTTCAGTTGTATCCGACTCTGTGCGACCCTAGAGACAGTAGCCCACCAGGCTCCCCAGTCCCTGGGATTCTCCAGGCAAGAACACTGGAGTGGGTTGCCATTTCCTTCTCCATTGCATGAAAGTGAAAAGTGAAAGTGAAGTCGCTCAGTCGTGTCTGACTCTTAGCGACCGTGTGGACTGCAGCCTACCAGGCTCCTCCATCCATGGGATTTTCCAGGCAAGAATACTGGAGTGGGCTAACCCCCACAAAAAATGAAAGTGAAAGTTGCTCAGTCGTGTCCGACTTTTTGTGATCCATAGACTATACAGCCCATGGAATTCTCCAGACCAGAACACTGGAGTGGGTAGCTGCTCCCTTCTGCAGGGGATCTTCCCAAACCAGGGATCGAGCCGAGGTCTCCCGCATTGCAGGCGGATTCTTTACCAGCTGAGCCACCAAACACTCAGTTCCCTAAGAGTTGATCAGTTCCTCCTGTGTCTTTATTTTTTTCATTCAACTCAAATAAATACTCTTAGTCCATTATATTAATAGTCCTGGTGAAATAAAGGAATGGGTGGATGGATGGGTGATAAGACTCTGCATCAGAAGTTATCATGGCAGTGCATAGGAATTGATGCTGAACCTTGGAGACAAGGACATGTATGTCGGTCTCAGTGTCCTCCTCTGCACAGTGGGAATAATAATTGTACCTGCCTCATAAAATTTTTGTGAGGCAACATGTGTAAAGTGTTTATCATAATTTCTGGCACACATTATTTAAAAATTTGTTATGTACTCATGTTCAGTGGAAGATAGAAACAGCTAAAGGGAGAAAGAAATTAACAGAATGGCTTATATGCTGCCTGAAAGGAGCATTTGTAACTTCTGAAGACTTCTGGACGGAACTCGAGTGCCCCCAGGTTAGATGAAGAAAGGTCTCACTTCTACCTGCAATAGTCAGAATTCTTCTTTCCTTTGCCATCTCCTGAGAGTGAAGCTGCCATGATTCTTCCATGACTTCTCTCTGAATCTGCCTCCCTCAACCCACGTGAGGACGTGGGCTGAGCACACCCGACAGGCACCGTTCCAGGACTCACTCTGGGCCTGTCAGAGCTAGTCTGCTATCTGCTGTCGAGACACTGGGAGAAGCCTTCTCCAAGGACAGTAACCTGCCTATGTTGGGACAGAGTTATGAGTGCTTTTTATTTTCCTGGTTCTTTAGTGTTTTTGAGAATTAATAAGACCTTTTTAATTAGGGGGAAAGGTTTTTAAGAAAATTTTGACTTTGCACGTGGAGTGAGATTTTACAAACAGCTTTGTTGAAATAAAATTTGCATACCATAAATTTCACCTTTTTAAAGTGTATGTGTCCCTGCTTTTTAGTATATTTATAGAGTTGTGTGGCCATCATCATAATTAAGTTTTAGAACATTTTCATCACCCTAAAAAAGGAACCCTGGGACAATTGGAAGTTATGCCACATTCTCTCCATGCCCTCACTCTCAGCCAGTCACAAATATACTTTCTGTCCTTGTGGATTTCTTTATTCTGGACATTTCATTTAAATGGAGTCATAATCGTATACTTTGTGGCCTTTTCTGGCTTTCATTTACCATAGTTTTTTCAGAGTTCTTCCATGTCTTAGCATGGGTCAGTACTTCACTTCTTTTTATGATGAATGATATACTAATGCGTGGATATACCACATTTTGTTTATATATCCTCGATTTGATGGACATTTGGTTCTATTTCTATGTTGGGGATATTATGAAGAATAGTTCTGTGAACATTCGTGTGAAAAGAAGAGAAGCGAAAAGCAAAGGAGAAAAGGAAAGATATAAGCATCTGAATGCAGAGTTCCAAAGAATAGCAAGGAGAGATAAGAAAGCCTTCCTCAGTGATCAATGCAAAGAAATAGAGGTAAACAACAGAATGGGAAAGACTAGAGATCTTTTCAAGAAAATTAGAGATCTCAAGGGAACATTTCATGCAAAGAAGGGCTCGATAAAGGACAGAAATGGTCTGGACCTAACAGAAACAGAAGATCTTAAGAAGAGGTGGCAAGAATACACAGAAGAACTGTACAAAATAGAGCTTCACGACCCAGATAATCACGATGATGTGATCACTTACCTAGAGCCAGACATCCTGGAATGCGAAGTCAAGTGGGCCTTAGAAAGCATCACTACGAACAAAACCTAGTGGAGGTGATGGAATTCCAGTTGAGCTGTTTCAAATCCTGAAAGACGATGCTGTGAAAGTGCTGCACTCAATATGCCAGCAAATTTGGAAATCTCAGCAGTGGCCACAGGACTGGAAAAGGTCAGTTTTCATTCCAATCCCAAAGAAAGGCAATGCCAAAGAATGCTCAAACTACCACACAATTGCACTCATCTCACACGCTAGTAAAGTAGTGCTAAAATTCTCCAAGCCAGGCTTCAGCTATATGAAAACCGTGAACTTCCAGATGTTCAAGCTGGTTTTAGAAAAGGCAGAGGAACCAGAGATCAAATTGCCAACATCTGCTGGATCATGGACAAAGCAAGAGAGTTCCAGAAAAACATCTCTTTCTGCTTTATTGACTATGCCAAAGCCTTTGACTGTGTGGATCACAACAGAACTGTGGAAAATTCTGAAAGAGATGGGAATACCAGACCACCTCTCCTGACCCTTGAGAAACCTATATGCAGGTCAGGAAGCAACAGTTAGAAGTGGACATAGAACAACAGACTGGTTCCAAATAGGAAAAGGAGTACATCAAGGCTGTATATTGTCACCCTGCTTCTTTAACTTATATGCAGAGTACATCATGAGAAACGCTGGGCTGGATGAAGCACAAGCTGGAATCAGGATTGCCAGGAGAAATATCAATAATCTCAGATATGCAGATGACACCACCCTTATGGCAGAAAGTGAAGAAGAACTAAAAAGTCTCTTGATGAAAGTAAAAGAGGAGAGTGAAAAAGTTGGCTTAAAGCTCAGCATTCAGAAAATGAAGATCATGGCATCTGGTCCCATCAGTTCATGGGAAATAGATGGGGAAACAGTGGAAACAGTGTCAGACTTTATTTTTGGGGGCTCCAAAATCACTGCAGATGGTGATTGCAGCCATGAAATTAAGACACTTACTCCTTGGAAGGAAAGTTATGACCAACCTAGATAGCATATTGAAAAGCAGAGACATTACTTTGCCAGCAAAGGTCCGTCTAGTCAAGGCTATGGTTTTTCCATTGGTCATGTATGGATGTGAGAGTTGGACTGTGAAGAAAGCTGAGCACCGAAGAATTGATGCTTTTGAACTGTGGTGTCGGAGAAGACTCTTGAGAGTCCCTTGGACTGCAAAGAGATCCAACCAGTCCATTCTGAAGGAGATCAGCCCTGGGATTTCTTTGGAAGGAGTGATGCTAAAGCTGAAACTCCAGTACTTTGGCCACCTCATGCGAAGAGTTGACTCACTGGAAAAGACTCTGATGCTGGGAGGGATTGGGGGCAGGAGGAGAAGGGGACGACAGAGGATGAGATGGCTCGATGGCATCACCGACTCGATGGACATGAGTTTGGGTGAACTCCAGGAGTTGGTGATGGACAGGGAGGCCTGGCGTGCTGCTATTCATGGGGTCACAAAGATTCAGACACGACTGAGCAACTGAACTGAACATTCGAGTATGAATTTTTATGTGGAAAATTTTCTTGAATCTATAACTAGGAGTGGCATTGCTAAGTCATATGGTTACTCTATGTTAACATTTGAGAAACTGTCAAGTCATTTTCCTAAGTGTCCGAACCATTTTATATTCCTTCCAGCAATACATGAAGGTTCTAATTTCCCTTTGTTCTTGATAACACTTGCCTTTTTAATTATGGGTTTTCTGGTGGGTGTGAAATAGTATCTTCTTGTGGTTTTGGTTTGTGTCTCCTTGATAGCTAATGATGTTGAATATCTTTTCATAAACCTACTGCTATTTGTTTATCTTCTTTAAAAATGTCTACTTAGATCCTTTGCCATTTTTATGGGGAAGTTTTCTTTTTATCAGAGTTGTAAGGATCCTTTATATATTCTAGATTCAAGTCCCTTACCAGATAAATAATTTGCAGATATTTTCTCCCACTGGAGGGGGTGGGGATTGTCTTTCTGTTTTAGTCAGGGTATACTGTGAAGCATGGACAACTTTAACTTTGATGAAGTTCAGCTTATCAGTCTTCTTTTCTCACTGGTATTTTTGGTGTCAGACCTAAGAAATCATTGCCTAACCCAAAGTCATGAAAATTTACCCATTTCTTCTAAGGGTTTTTATCATTTTAGCTTTTATACTTAGGTCTGTGATCCACTTTGAGTTGGTTTTTGTGTCTGAATGTGGTAGGGTTAGTGTTCTTGCATGTGGATATTCAGTTGGCCCAGCACCACTTATTAAAAAGACTCTTTTTTTTTTTTTCATATTGAATTATCTTGGCCAGGATGATAACTTGGTGGAAAAACCCAAACAGATATTTTCTCCAGTGGCCTCCGAGGCATCTTCTTTCTTTTTCCCTTTCAAACAGTTGTTTTCTGTGCTACAATATTCACCCCCAGGGTAAGTCCCCATTGTCTAGTTTTAAGTTTATTGTTAACTCTCGCTTTTGAAAATAGCATTTTCTGCCTCAGAAAACTAATTTTATTAATTTTTAGAATTCTGTTTGATCAAATACACAGGAGGCCTAAGCATGAAGACCCCATGATCTCAGAAGAGAACAGAAGGATGTGATGTTTCCAAGGAGTGCGTTCAGTGTGCATTGCATATTTAATCTTAATAAACTTCTCTAGTCAATTTTTATGAATTAACCCATTTCTAAATCTGAGAAAGCTTTGCAAAAGGTTCTGCTTCCCTCTGAAGCGAAGGAAAGTTATCAGGCTTGCCTGGTGCACTGCGACCCAGCAGGGCTGGCCCTTGAAGGCATCCTGGTCGCTTGGCAGACATAGGCAGTGTCGAGGCAGGTAGCATCCCAAAGGGGGTTGCTTACACTGTTTTGAGGGGAGTCAGTCCAAAATCTAGGTTGAAACTGAGCCAGGTGAGGAAGACCAGAGAGAGTGAGGCGATACAGCATGATTCCAAACATATTAGGGTGCATGACAGCTCTTGTGGCTGCATTCTTGCCCCCAGCATATATACAGAGAGCGTGACCCCTGAAACCACTGAGGATGGTGCTTTCCAAATCCCCAGCTGGTTGTTCTGTCTTCAGCTTTTCAAATGTCGTGCTGATAAAAGCATTTAGAGACTCAGCACATCTTTACGCTGGCAGCTAAACTGCAGACAATTGTGAAATGGTTATAGGCTTCTTGGCACAGAGTTTTTGCTTTGTTAACTTTTTTTTTTTTAATTTGGACTTGGTCAAAATAATTGTGATGATAGATAATGTTTGTTCAGTGTTTACTATGTGAAAAATGCTTTACTTGCATTATTCATTTAATCCCCAGCCCTATGAGGTGGGTATTTGCCTCATCTCATCTCACAAATGGGGATAAAGACTTGGAGAGCTTAAGTAATTGCCATAATCACCTAGGTGGTAAATGACAGAGTGGGCCTGTGTCCAGGAGCTTGCCTGCCTCACCCCCTCAGAATCCGCCAGCCTCAAGTGAAATCTGCCTGTGGTTTACATCCCTAAGAAAGGCCAAGGAGCCAAGGGTGTGCTGGAAGCAGTGACTGCTAAGTCAGCTCTACCTGGATCAGCACAATCCTGGTTCTCTTGGAGGGAGTCATTTAACACCCTTAATTGTGAATTCATAACTCTCGAGTTTGAGACCGATCCTCAAAGGAATGGGGTCTCTTCTGGGGTTCACTAGCTATCCTGCCAGTGGCATATGTCTTTGACATTTACGTCTTTGAGCAGGATAATGGAAATTCACTCCCTTAAGAGTAGTCCGCTTGCCCTCAGGTACAGAGCAGCCCAGGGCTTTGTGGACCATCCTTTACATCTGGGGAGGGACTTCTGCTGCCGTTATCACACACACCAGATCAACCCGTGGCTTCCTGCGTGTCAGCTGGAGGGCAGCGATGACCCTGTCCCTCAGGACGGCTCCTGCCCCTTGGCTGCCTCCTTGCCCCCAGCACATACGCAGAGAGTGGCCCCTGAGATCACTGAGGATGGTGCCTTCCAAGGCCCCAGCTGGTTGTTCTTGTCTTCAGCTTTCCAAAGGTCATGTTGATAGAAGCATGTAGAGACTCAGCACATCTTCACACTGGAGGCCTCCCCGTTCTCTGTGGCTGTATAAAGACTCCCTAGGCAGTTATCTGTGCTGAGGGAGCTCAGATAATGAAGGAGAGTCGGTCATAATCTGAAATCAAGGCTAGAAGTAAGGTTCCCACTGCCGTGACACTGGGGCAGTCACAGGGCTGGAATTACAAAAGGAATGTCAGATATCTGGGCCTGAGTCCATTTGGTAGATGTTCCAGACGAGATCCAGACATGAAATTTAAAAAGGAGTCCAGGAAAATCGTCACCTCATCTCCTGAGCAGCTGATCCTCTGCGTCAAAATCTCGCTTTGCTTTGGAAAATTTGCCCCACCACCTTCTGGTTTGATTCTTATGTTCACTAGTCCATCTGATTTATTGTTGCCTCTGCATTCCAAATGCAGTCATGGGGGCTGTCTTTGACTATAGCCAGAGCCTGCCCAGTACAGTGCAGGGATCAGGAAATAGCAATTCGCATTCTTGGGTTATTATGTTTTTGAATGGAAGATCTTCTGTTGAGAGAGTTGGAATTAATATTTATTTCATGATAGCAAACTGGTGCAAAAAAAGATCAGTGGGACAGTTGAATGGAATGGGGCAGTTCTATCCCTGTAAGAGTCAGCTATGTTTGCTGGGGAGTAACAGTGTCACAGCAAACTGACACTTGTCCATGATGTCACTGTTCCCATGGTGATAATCTAGTCCCATCTTAGGAAGTCTGAAGCTTATTTGGAATTGGGGAGACTGGTTAAGGTGGTGCCACTAAGAAATAATGTCAGGAACCTATGTGGATGGCAACCTAGGCAGATGAACATAGAACGTTCTTTGGTTTTCAGTACTGGGAAGAGTGGATGGTAGCCAGGTCGACAGTCTGGTTGAGATGCCTAAAAAGGTGTGTGCAGTGCCACACTCTCAGAAGATGGTCTTAAAGGACATATCTATTTTTAGAGGGACTTTTCCTGCCTTGTCTCTGAGTTTCGTTGGGTTTTGTTAGACCAAGACTGAGAATGATTTATGGAAAACAAAGCTCTGCTCTGGTTTGTGCTGGTGACACTTGTGTGAGATGTCCTCAGGGGACATGTGCTGTGCTCTGGCCAGAGCAGAATAAGTGCTCCTCTGACCTTAGACTTGAACAGAGTGGATGTGGACATAAATTTTCTGAATGAGAATGGCAGTTTGTCAGTAAGTGTCCTGCAAGTGGAGAACAAAATCAACAAATGGCTTTTATATATTGTTTTTACTATTAAATCCAAACAAACTCCATTTTTTAGAAATACTTATTTGCAGAAAACAAAGACAGTTTGTAACAAAGGTCAGTGTGTTCTTTGCTGAGGAAAGTACATTTCCATATTTAATTCCCAGGCCCCAGTAAAAAGCTCCAAGATGTAGTAAAGATCCTACTATAAAGATCTTTACTAAAGATCCTATAATAAAGTTAAATACAGCTCCAGGGGAAGAGGCAGGCCCTTGATAAAACAGAAGAGTAGTTTCTTTTTAAAGAAAGTATGTATATTGTAACTCTTAGGATTATATACTTATAAATCGTGTATACGTACGAATATGCATATATGAATAGCCCGTGTCTCTCAGATTTTTTGTCTTTTATTTTTAGATTCTTTATAACCACAGAGTTCAGTTTAAGTTGACTACTGAATTCCGGATGTTTTCTTAAGAAAGCGCATGCACCTAACCGATAAAGTCCGCCTTTCACCCTTGCGTTACCTTGATTGCTCTTTTAAAAGTAACCTCGGTGAATAAAGGCAGTTAGACCCTTACTCTTTTACTCCATGCGTCAGTCAGTTTAGATCTGGCAAAGAAAAGCACATTCAACAGAACACTGGTGGTTATCACCTTCTGAGGAATGCTTGGGTAATCCCTGAGGGCTGAAGGATAATTTTCCCAGGATCTTTTGCTCTGACTTGGCTGTCCAGAGAGGATTTTTTCCTAGGGAATGTCCTTGATTATACTCTGGGATTCCTGTGTTTAGTTTTTTTTTACTTTTCTAAGGTTATGGACCCCTTTGGAAATTTGATGAAAGCCGTAAACCTTACAAAAACTACACAGATACATACCAAACTTTGCAGTTTCAAGGGTTAAAGCCATCTGTGTTAGAGTCTTTTTGGTTTGGGTTTTAACAGAGAACTCCCTGGACTTTGAACAGTAGTTGGCAGACTTCCCCTTCAGCCCCTGGCATGCGTTCTGCGCAGTGCTGGCTGGGTCTGTCCCCTGCCTGCCGGCTGCTCCGGGCCCGCCCGCCCTCAGCCCAGTTGGGAGGGCTGTGGCCAGAAGCTGCTGTCCTTCCTGGCTGCAGCTCCGGCCTGAGACAGAGACTCACCCTCTGCACGCTTCCACTTTCTTAGCTGTAACTGAGGCTGAGGACCGCGTCTCCTCACAGGGTGGTAGTTATATGTGTGTACACATGCGCATGTGTGTGTGTGTGGACACGAGTATGCGTGTGTGTGTGTGTGTGTGTGTGTGTGTGTGTGTGTGTGTGTGTGTGTGTGAGATGGGTGGTAGGCCTTCCTGTTAAGACCAGTCTGCTGAGGCTTGCCAGTGTAGAAGTACAGTCTGGCACTTCCAGGCTATAACCATTCCACAACGCTTTCACAGCCCTCAGATTTTCTAGACAAGCCAACTTGCTCTCTAAAACAGCCCTTATACCAACTTATACTCTATTGATCCCCAGCATCTGAGTCTTTAAGGCTGACAACCGTCAGGTTTTGCCAGCATGCTGCGTGTGAGCTGCTGTCTTCTGGGGACTCTGTCCTGCATACCTCTGGCTGTTAGTCAGGAAGACTCTTGTAAATCTTTCCTTGGTCATGTGAGTTGAAAATATCTTCTTCGTGTCTGTCCTTTTATGCCTGTGACTTTTGTCATGTAGGCATTTTCTGCATGGATTTAGCTAGATGACAGCTCTTTGCCTTCTGATTTCTGCTTTTTAGGACTTGTTTTAAAGTGTTTTTAATGTTGTGAAATAATAATGACATTTATTTGTATTTTCTTCTTACCCTTTCAAAGTTTTGTTTTCACATTTGTATTTGTTTAGAGTTTATTTTTGTGAGTGTGCGTTGAGGTGGGGGTTTTAATTCATTTGTTTCCACTTGGATCAGTTGTTGTCCTGGCACCATCAACTGACCAGTGTATCATTTTCTGGTTATCTGTTATTTTAAGAAGAGTTAGGAAATCTGAATTTTATGTAGTTTCCCCTAATTTTTAATTTTTGGTGATTGGTTAATTTTTTTTTTTTTTTTTTTTTACATAGTGGTCCAGACAGAACACTTCTATAGTCTGAATTCTTCTGTGGCTACCAGCTTGCAGCCTCTTAAGTTTAGTGTGAGGCCTCTGGTCCAAAAGATCTGAGATGGGAACCAAGCTCCATCACTCACTGTTTGACCTCAAGTGAGTTGTCTGCTTCTTAGGGTCTTACTTTTTCATCAGTGTCATGGAGATAATAAATAGTATTTACCTCACTAGGTGATTGTAAGTATAAAATGAGACAATGACGGGAAGTCTTTAGCATTGGGTCTGGTACACACAGGTTTGATGTTAGTATCATTGTACCCTTATGCTCATCCTCACCGTTTATTCCTTCCTGTCCCAGTCGACTTCTTTTTTTTTTAAATTTATTTATTTTAATTGGAGGCTAATTCCTTTACAGTATTGTAGTGGTTTTTGCCATGCATTGACATGAATCAGCCAGGGGTGTACACGTGTTCCCCATCCTGAACCCCCCTCCTACCTCCCTCCCCATCCCATCCCTCAGGGTCGTCCCAGCGCACCAGCCCTGAGGACCCTGTCTTATGCATCGAACTCTAGTCTACTTCTTAAGCACCAGAGGGTACTTTTTATGAAGATGAAGTTGGTAGGACTGGTATCCTTTTACTCATTTATGGAACTTATTGAGAACCTGTTTCATAATTAACTAGCCCATGTTAATTATGAAATAGTGTGTGGGTGCTGGCTCAGAGATGCTTAACATCCCTGCAGACATAAGATTTGGTCAGATGACTGGACTGCAGGAAGACGGGGCCCATCGTAAAGTAAAGGTATTGCGACAGGCTCTAGAGGGCCAGGTTTTGTGAGCTGGCAGGATGAGGGGAGAATCAGTGGAAGAGAGGAAACTTGAATCTAGCCTTTAAAGGACTCACTGGAGTGGAGAGAAACAGGAAAGATGACCCCTGAGGAGCTACCACAATAATCCAAGCTTAAAGGTTCTGGACTTGGGACCAAAAAGAAACGAATTCCAGAGTCTGCGAGCAGCAGGAAATGGCAGTACTTGATGGTTACTGAGGTGGGGTGGAAGGAGAGAGAGAGGGAGGAGGAGAGAGAATGATCAGGTCTACAAGATTTTGAACTTCAAGGGGAGGAAAACTTGAGGAGACACAGTTTGGGGTGGTGAGTCCTTTGGATGTGGCGTGAGTCTGGGGCAGGTGTGGGCCTGATGGCTGGCCAGCCTTGGTGGAAGGCCACAGAGGAGTTCTCAGGATCCCCTGGTCCTGGGAATGGAACATGGGGCCATCATCATCACCACAGAGGCAAGATGGAAGCGTGTGGAATTGCTTAAAAGATGAACGTTTGTTTATTCAAACATAGGCCCTGACCTGCACGTTTTTCTGTAGTCTGGGGCTAGTCTTGAGGTCCAAGGTAGCTGTTCTGATCTAAATGTTTCTGTTCCCCCAGATCGATATATTGGAAACCTAATGGTTAGGAGATGAGGATGGCACCCTCATGGTTGAAACTAGTGTCATATAAGAGGGGCCTCACAGAATTCCCTGCCGACTGTGCCTCAAAGGCTCTGAGCGCCCTCACCCCCAACCACGCTGGCTCCCTAGTCTCACATTTCCAGCCTTCAGAACTGTGAGCAGTACATCTCTGTGGCATTTTGTTACAGCAGCTTGAAGGAACTAAGACAGCAGCCTTAGGTACGAGCTGTATCCGTAAGCGTAGAGCAGTAAGATGTTGAACCCAAAGGTGAACCGTCCACTCCCTGCCATGTCTGGGGACACTTCCCCAGGCTGGGCATCTTCCTCGCCTGCTGCCTGTCCTGCTGAAGGCTGGCCTGTTTTCTGTCACTGTGCTGGGGGCCCACCTGACTTCTCATCAGCATTCCTTTCTAAGAGGCTAGCTTTTGTTTTTAACGGCAGTGGAATGTTGTCCTTTCTGCCTTCTGTCCGCAGAGGCAGAGCCCCCCCTCCCCAGGCCTCTTGAGGCTGTCTGGAGTGGGGGCTGGCATGGTGGGTGGACTGTAGCTCACGGGAGCTGAGTCAGCACCCAGATGACGGCCAGCTTCCCGTGTGAGGACCCTCTCTTTAGTTGACGGGCTGTGGGGTCCTGCCAGCAGGCACTGACAGACCTGCATCAGAAGCTGCTGTCCAGAGCTGCCCTGGGGCCTGACCTTCCCCACACCTGAAGGGCCCTAGGACAAAGCACAGCGGGGAAGGGCCCTGGATGCTGCTGACCTTCACCCCAGGCCACACTCACGTTCCACAGTTCATCCCCTAGAGGGTGGTTTTGCTGGGCTCAGCGTTTAGCAAGAGACATGATTTCTTAATTATTCTGAAAAAGCTTCTCTTTGCTAACTTGGCAAGTAATTCTGCATATGACCTTGTATTTTATTCTTCTGTACAAATACAGTTATTAGTATGAGAGGGGGTGAAGCTGTAGTCAAGGCTGCTTCAGGCAAGTTTCAAGAACATACCATTGCAAGGGTCCTTGGAAGAATGGGACCATATAAGGCCACCTCAAATGGTCCAAGAAATACAGGTAAAACAGGTAAAGTCTGGGGATACAGATAAAAGCAAACCTTAACTCATTAATACCACTTTAATTAACTAATTAATAGCACTATGATTTCATCAACCTAAGACCCTTGAATTCTCTTAAGATAACCTGTCTTCTTTCCCAGTGTTATTGAGGTATCACTGACAAAAATTTAAGATATTTGAAGTGTACCACTTGGTAATTTGTGAAAAGGATCCCCTCCTCCGACCATGGAGTTTATTAACATATTTACTTTTTGGGGGGAGCTGGTGAAAACATTGAAGTTCTACTCTCTACACCAATTTCGATTATATCATATAGTCTTACCAACTGTAGTCACCAGGTTGTATGTTAGCTCCTGGGACAAGATCTGAACTGGCCAGTAATCTTGACCAGTTTCAGATCATTAAATCAGGTCCATACTCTCCTTTTTCTCTTGTGTGTGCACCTCTTCTCTTTGTCAAATTGACATAAAAACAAGCATATCTAGGTGTGCTGCTCAGTGAATGTTTGAAACTGAGCACTCGGTGTGACCGGATCCCAGATCTGGTGGTCAGAGAGCGCCAGCCCCTGGGAAGACCCCCGTGTGCCCTTTGGTGTCCTCTGCCTCTGGGAAAGCCGTGCCTGAGTGCTTCTGTCACGTGGTAGGTCTGTAGAAAGTGGACACCTGTGTGACTGCCCTCAGCCAGGTGTGCCCCTCCCTGGGCGCTGCCCCGGGTGCTCTCTCCCCTCGCCGCCAGCTGCCATGCCTTCTTCCAGCTCAGCTGCCATCACAACGTGGTGGTCTTCCCTCACGCCCTGCCTGCCGCTGGCCTCACACATTTAGTTCAGACAGGACTGCTGCGGGAGACTATGACTCAGGGTGCATTTGACCACGAGCAGGCTAGGTCAGGAGTGCATCCCTCTTGCCAGGTGGCACTTGAATTTCGGCAGGGAACACTTCACATCCACCCCTAGGTACTCCCTTGGGGTATCTGGCCCTGTGGAAGCCTTGGTTGTGTCATTTTCCACATCCCACAGGACCAAGCTGTTTTTAAGGAAAGCACATCTTGACCCTACCCCTAAACCCCAACTTTCCCTAGGGAGAAAGAGGGCGTCCTCAGCCCCAGGGAGAGGAAAGATGATGGGGAGAGAGGAGGATGGAGGAGTCGCAAAGCTGTGAAAGGAGGACTAGTAAAGGTCCCTGGAATTATTGACAAAAACAGATGCTAAATGGGGAGCAAATGGGAATGTAGTAAAACCGCTGAAATCCACCGGGGTTCCTTACCACAGGAGCGTGGGCGTCCACCTCACACCGCCGGTTTTCAGAAACCTTGCCTGGTGGTGGCTGCCCAGAGCCGCATCCAGGCACACTCGTGTGTGCCCGCGCACAAACCCATACGCGTGCATGTGCACACCCAGGAGAGCTTGAGACACGCAGACACCGAGCAAGCCTGGCAGGGTCTGTTTCCCTCCGTGGTGCTTGGGGAGCACACAATAGGGTTTGGAGGTCTTTGAAATGAAACTTGAAGGCCTGCATCCCTGCTGCACTCACAGTGCTGCCGGCAGGCTCCCGCCAGTGGAGCCAGCCGTGGCCAGGGCGTCCAGACATGTTTGCTGAGGGACCCAAGGTGAGAGTGAGGAGGGCCTGGTTCTCTGGGGGCGGGGGTCCTCTGCTCTGACCAGTGACCCCGAGCAGGGGACTGAGGCTGCATGGGGGAGCAGGGGACCCAGAGCCAGCTCCATCTGCAGTCTCCGTTGTCTGCTTTCCCGGGAGCCCAGACCTGGACACACGACACCGGGACGATCGTCTCTTAGAGACCCCAGCGCCCACCTGTCGGGCCCCGAGCTTGGTGTAAAAAGTGTCTGCTCACCTTTCCACCTGCCTCCCTGTCTTCTTGCTGGAATGGTGTTCTTGGGACTGTTTCCCATGGCCTGCACCCCTTTGGTTCATCTTCGGATCTTTTGCCTGGCGTGATGCTGTAACGTACAGGCAGTCAGGAAACACTGTGCGAAGTATTTGACAAAATGAGTCTCAGGATCTCGGCACGGACCTCCTTCCTTTGACGTCCTGAGGTGAATTTGCTGGGGCCCTTCTGGTGGGGGTCTGGGCCTGGGGCAGAAGCCCCTGAGCCCCTGTGCGCCCTCCGAGGAGAGGCCTCTTGAGCTTTTGGAGGAGCCCTGTCTGCTCCCTGGGGATCCTCTTCCCTGACACAAGCGCCATCTTGCTGGAGCATAGGAAGCCTGCACGGTGTCTCTGTGCACCTGGCTCAAGCTGGCCGTGGTCTGTTGAATGTCAATAGTTATTTCTCTTCCCTCGCCGTCTCCTGGTATGTTTCGGTTTCCACAGAGTGCAGCAAACCTTTCAGATAAATTTTTTGGTTCCAGTTTGTGAATTCCAGGGGGAGTTGACTCCGTTTACACTTCACTCACTTAGCTTATATTGTAGGAGTCTCAGCTCTAGCCCAGCAACCCTTGAGTCCTCTGGGGGTCTTGCTGTGTGCTTCCCTCACCAGGGGTGACATCTCTTCCTAAACCCCTAGATCCTGGAGGTGCCTGGGATGCCCGGAGTGAGGGCATGTTTGTCCTAAGCTGGAGTGCGGCCCAGCACACGTTGTCCTTTCTGGTTCTGACCGTAATCAAGACACACACACACACACACCCGCCCATGCACACACAGAGCAGCAGCTCACAAGGATTTGACACGGCTGCATGAGCTAGCCTGTAGCACAGAGGCTGCTGGGACAATCCTACTTAGCAGGAAGCCATAATGCAGGCATCATGGCTGGACAGCTTCCCTGGGGAGGTATCAGCACGTTCACTGCTTGGCTGGGAATTCCATCTCTCCCCACCTCACTCCCAGCCCCCACCCAGCCGTTCCCCTTTGTGGGCCACAAGAAGGCCATGTCTGCATTGGTAAACACACTGGCATGGGATTTTTTTTATCCTCACTCATGCTTTTGGTGTTACATCTGAGAAGGCTTTGCCTTCCCCTCTGATCGGAGAGATTTACTTCTGTTTTCTTCTGGGAGATTTATCGTTTTAGCTCTTACATTTAGGTCTACAATCCATTTGGAGTTCATTTTTGGGTATGATCTAAGAAAGGGGTTCTGACATTGGGTATCTATTTGTCTCAGCACCATCTGTTGAAAAAGACTCTTCTTTCCCCCATTGGATGGTCTTGGCACCTTTGTCAAAAGTCAGTTGACTATAAACGTGAAGGTTTATTTCTGGGTTCTCGGTTCTGTTCAGTTGATCTGAATGTCTATGTGTGTAGCATACCACTTTGATTACTCTAACTTGGTATTAAGTTTCAAAATCAAGCATGTGAGCCCTTCAGTGGTCAGACTTGGAAGCTGTTACCTTCACACTTTGTCTGTTTACTGCTTCATTTGACCCTTGTGAGCTGCTGGGTTTTTGCTTCATCAGTGCTTCCAGGTTAGATAGATGTTTGGCACAGACAGTTTTGTATTGCCGTGGCAACTTCTGCAGTGCTCATGTTTAAGCAGGGAACCAGTGCTGCTTTTTAAGCCATTGCCTCCCACCCCCACCCATGGTATAGGGATAAAGACCTTATTAACTCAACTTCGTTCCACTGTGACTGACCCCAAGGGACCCAGAAGAGCAGGGAGATGGGATTCCTACTTGTGGGGGAATTGCTAAGACAAGACTGCATCTGGAAGGGGCTGTCCTGCTGTGACCCCTGGAACATGGGGGTCCTGCACCAGGGCAGAAAGCCATGGGCAGGGCCGTGCTGGAAAGCAGTGTCCCTCAGTCCCAAGCAGTGGCACCACCCTCTCGTACCCTTGCCACCTCTCCAGACACTTACCATGAACCCTCTTTCCCGATTTGTTAGAAGCCTGTCCTTCAGCTTTTATGGGGCTCTGTCCACTTTGTGCAGAAGTCTTTAGGGGGTCAGTGACTTCCAATGACCCTGTGAACCACTGATCTCAGAGACTGCAGAAGCAGAATTATGGAGAAGGGCCTGAGTCAGTTAATCTAATAGTGTAGAGTTAGGAAATATAAGCAGCATATATAGGAAATGTAAATGAAAAGTGATTTTCCTTATTGCAACTGATAAGGACTTCATTGTGCCTGATAAAAGACATGGTTTTTGAGAATGCAGCCAATTTTCCTCGTTCATAGAGTCCGCATTTGTGAATTCACCTACTCGTTAAAATTTGTTTGAAACTCCCAAATCAGTACTTGCAGTACTTTTGTGGTCATTTGCAGATACATGGAGAATGGTGAAATATTTGAGTCACCCAACAGGCATGTTCCCAGGAGAGGTCAAACAAGGCAGTGTTTTTCTTTCTTGTTTCAGCTCTCATGCTATGAACAAGTGTCCTTTTTGAGGTCTCTCTGGCACCTTGTTTTTCCTATTTTTCTGCTTTTAGTGGTGATTTTGCTGTTTTAAGTGGCCTCCAAGGATAGTGCTGAAGTGCTGATTAGTGTTTCAAAGCTCAGGGTTGCCACATGCCTTGCAAAGAAAACACTAGATGAACTTCATTCAGCCTTGAGTTACAGGCACTTGGTTCAATGTTAATGAATCAATGATACGTATCGAATAGGTGTCTTTAAACAGAAAGACACATAAAACAAAGTTATGTGTCAGTTGACAAAAATGTGATCAGAGGCTCCCAGGAACCAAACCCTGTATTTCCCCTAGGACCAATTGTTCTCTATTCCAGAATTCAGGGTTCGGAGCTTCCTTTTAGAATCCAGGTACCGTGAGTAATAAGAATCGACCGTAGTTACTTTTCATCTGTCACGTTCTAGGTTTTAAGACATTTGTTCCTGATGCCGTTCACAAATTCAGATCATACCTCCAACCACTTAGTGAGTTTCCAAGAGCACAAGGACTTGTTGACAAGCCTGAGCATGAAACTCAATCTCTACTGCTGTGATTGCTGAGAGAATTGATGTAAATTGCGATCTCATAGTTGGCAGCGTGGTATGCCAGGGATAACCATGATGGTGTTGATTCCTGGAGCGGCTGGTGGGAGAAAGATGACCATCTCTCTCAGAGGCAGAGCCCAAGAAGGTCTGAGTAATGGGCAACAGGGCCAGCAGCTGTAAACTGTTTACACAGACAATTTGCGGGATAAACCAGAGTTTATACAATTGGGTGTTGTTTACTCTTTAAATCTAGAAAAGATCATATGGTCAACTCTAAGTCTAAGAACTATGTGCTTATACCACACAGTTTTCCACTGAAAAAGAAATTAAAGCATCTCACCCAATTTGCTTCTCAAGCTTGTGCTCCTACCAAGAAAAGGAATGGAGAAGCGTGTGTCCGCACTGAGTTGGTTTGCCTGAGGAACTGGGTTGGGAGGCTCTGGGGGCTGCTTTGTGATGAATTAGATACACTTCTCCAGGCATCAGGAAAACGCTTTACAGCCCTGCATCTGTAACTCCAGTATTTCAGACTTTCCAAAATGTATATTGCTTTGCCTAATCTGTGCCAAGGGTTTCATAGAGATGGAGTGAGTTGCCCTTAGGATACAAGCACACACTCAATTGCGTGTTGACTGCAAACTTCCTTCGTGTCTACTGCCTTCAGGGCTATACACTCAGAATCAAAATCCAGATAGATTTTGTGGGTGGTGGTTTGTTAGTCTCCCACCTCTGCCTCTGTGGTATGTCACCTTGAATAAATGAGATATAATCAATACCTTTAATTTTCATAGCAAGTACATATTCACTGTCCAAAGGAAAAAAAATGGAAAGATTTGTAATGACTTAACCATGTCCTACTACTGCTAATATGACTACTGCTAATATGACCACATATCCCTCAAGTCTTTTCATCTTTAGGATTAAAGAATTTGGACTTAAACATGTGAAACCTTTACTGTATCCCACCCACACCTCAGCATAAGTGCACATTAAGATTTATGAAAATCTTTTAAATCCTTCAAGCTTATCGTTGTTGCTGGTTACCAAAAGTTTGGTGTGGGAGGCCCAGCGTTTGCCTGGGGGAGCATGGGTGCTGGAGAAAGAGAGCCCTGCATTTGTACACAAGTCTGAGCCCTGATCAGCCATGTACTGGATGCTGAACCTTCACTTCTCTGCCTGTGAAGTGGGGCCAGTAATACCTTCCAAATAAGGGAGGACCCCACATGCAGAGCTGAACTCGCCTGTGGAGAGAACCCTAATAAATGCCAGTTGCTTTTCTGCTTCACTTTTGTTCCAAGGAGCTCTGCAAACATGTGGAATTGATGTTTTTTAAGATTTCAAAATTAAATTCTACTCTGATTTCTCTGGTGTAGAATTTTAAATCATGGAAGGCCAAAACCATTGGAAGCACCACTCTGGGGTCTGAGAAATCCTTGCTGTCTGTGGGGAATTCCAGTTCCACAAGAAGGTCCCTCCGCTTCCACAGTTTCAGAACTTATGTTTACAGACTTCATTTTTTTAATTTAAAAAACAAAGTCGATGCTGAGAAAACTGGGTTTTCCTCATTTCTTGACAAGTGCTGAGGTGGGATCTGATGGCGTTTTCAAGCTGGAGGCTTTGCAGAGGTAACAGGGTGTCTCCGTGTCTCCATCACACCCTGCTCTCTACACTGCTGTTCCCAGAAAACATGGAATAGTGGTGGGCTGTGCTTTCCCCTGAAGCTCCTGGCTTAACTACCATCTGTTCCCTACAGCGCTTTTACAACAACCTGGGCTTCTCTCCAGACTTTGTTTTTCGAGTTCTAAGCATTTTCCACAGCATTGCTCATAAATTTGCAAGCTCCAGTGCTCCATTTTGGGGCTGTTTTTGTTGAGGTGCTTTGCCTTGCTTGGTTTTATGAACAGCAGTTCACAATTGGAATAAATCATTAAAAGCACTAGACCTTAATCCACCTTTGTCTGGGAGTATCTCTTATAAACCGAGGCTTCATTTTCTAGTTTAAAAAAAAGTCCTCTGCACCTTGGAGAAACCAAAATGCGATTATTGGGCCGCCCTCCACTTAGTTGTTCCCCAGCCTTGCGTGTTGCCCAGTTAGAATGGAAGCTCACGATGCCCCATTCCGGTGCTGAGTGCAGCCAGGACTGAGGGCGTGATCCTGTGGTATTTGAAGGCTGCTGGCTCAGCGGGCGGTCCTGGGACAGCAAGCTCAGCACAGCTGGCCCTGGATGTCTGTCTTTCCCCCTCACCAGACGACTCCTTGGGGCGAGCATGTCTGATTGTTTCCGATTGATTCACTGACCCGGGAGGCTGGGCAGACCAGGGGTGCATTTGAGTGAGTGAGTGATTGAGTGAGTGTGTGTGTCTGTGTGTGTGTGTGTGTGCATGCGTGTGTGCGGCATGCGGATGCCGTCAATGCCCTGTGGAAGCTTTCCGCCCCACTCACTGCTGGACTTTTTGCAGCAGCCCACAAAGCGTTTTTAAAACAAAACCAGAATAACGACCTTGAAGGCACCACAAAGGCAGATCGTGTCCTTTCTGGTTGTCATTTTCTTCCTTCCCATCCTCTGCGTTAAGATGCCCGCGTGCAAAAAAACACATCTTGAGGCCTAAGAGCATTTCCTTTCTTTTTTTTCGTGGAAAACAAAAACTTCAACCCTGGCCACGAGTGTTTCCAAATAAAAGCAGGCGTGTGCCGTGGTGCCCAGCTCCAGTGCTGCCCCTCGCAGGGTCTGCCCCTCGCGGGGGTTGTGAGGGGGCCCCGTGTGTGCCGGGGTCTGCCCCAGCTTAGTCTTGATGTCAACAAACAGGATGTTGGTTTAGCTCTTCGGGAGTGGGGAGGGAGGTTCGTTTTTAATTCCTAAATCCCCCTACTTACCGTCAGCCCCTTCCCGCCCTGGCCCCTGTGCCCGCGGGGATGCCCTTCGCTCCCAAGACTCCTTGAGCACACTGAGGGAGCCGTGTGTGGCCACAGCACTTCCCAGGGTGCAGGCCGGTGGGCAGGCATGGGTCACCCATGCCACCAGCCCGTGCACGCCCAGCTGAAGCCACTGCCTGCTCCGCACCCCTGTGAGCGCACAGCGAGGGCCGCACCGGGCCTGCCCAGGCCTGCGACCCACCAACCGCCCCCGGGCCCTCAGCCCCTCATTCATGTCACAGGACACAGTGGGGAGTCAGCCACCACCAGCACTCAAATCCTGTCCCAGGCCCTGTGCTGAGGGTCCTTGGAGGGGACCACGGAGATGCCCTTCCGAGGTTCAGAGCTGTGAAGGAGTGTGCAGAGGCTCCACGGGCGGTGTCAGCCTAGAGAGGGGCAGCCGTACATGGCTGATGCCCATGACCTGCGGCTGTGCCCAGTCCATCCGAGGCCCTCTCCTGGTCACGGGCCTCTGTAGAACAGCTTTGCTCCCCTGGAATACCCCCATCACCCCCACAGGCCGGCCACCTCCCATCGTCTCTCCTCAGCCCCTTGCTCACAGTGTTCTCCTGAGTCTGGTTCCCCTAGTTGCACTACCTCAGTCTTCCCATCTCAGGGAAGGTCCTGGGGTCTCTCACATGTGTGCAGGGATGAGCCATTGGACTGCGGGGTCCATCTTCCCAGGTGGCCTCCAGGCCCTTACTCTTCCGGTGTCTTTCACTCCTCCCAGGACCCGGTCTCCTCCTTTGAGGAGCTCCTGAGACATTTTCTTGAACCTTCCTGCTGTCCTTGGCCTGCTCTGAGCGAGCCCTGGCCCTGGTCTGGCAGGGGATGTGGAGGCCTGGGGCACGGAGTCTGAAGGAGCCTGCTCACCCCCTCAGGGTCCTCTCCATGAACCTTGCCACGCTGGGTACCTTGCCTTGCTGGCCTCGCCTGGCCCCGGCCCTGGATGCTGAAGTTGGCTGCCTCAGCCTCCAGCTCCAGGTGCCAGTCCAGGGGACCTTGAGAAAGTTACCTTTCCTCTTTGAACCGTGGTTTCCCTGTTGCCTCCATCCTGGCTAATGAGGACTTTGTTAGATAAGATGTGCCAACTGCTCAGCCTGACCCATGTTAAATGCTCGAGAGATGCTTGTGGTGGTTATTGTTATCATTAGACAAGTACAGAAGCATCCTACACCGACCAGCCAGTCTCCATGAGCTCTGGAGATACAGGCCCAGTCCCGTGGTCATCCTCGCCCCTACTTGCCTCTCTCGATGGTGTGTGATGCTGACCGTGTGGATTTGCCCTGCGAGGTCAGGACCTCGCATGTTCTGAAGAGGATGTGTTTTGTGTCTCTGCTGCAGGAATTGCTTACTTAGGAGGTGTGTGCAGTGCTAAGAGGAAATGTGTGCTTGCCGAAGACAATGGCCTCAATTTGGCCTTTACCATCGCTCATGAGCTGGGCCACAAGTAAGTATCAGACTCTGGATTGTTCTGCCTCTTTAAATGCTTTTCTGAATACATAGTCTTTTCACTCAGATTCTGGAAGTTCTAAAACAGTACTGCTGGGCGCCTTTGCTTCCTCTCAAGTAGGGATCTAGGCAAGCCCAGGTCCCAGCCCTTCAGGGAATCCAGGAGATCACTGAACAGACTGTCTCTGAGAGCGGAAATGCTCATTTGAGGTTGGTCTATCCTTAAAGCACATTCTGTAAAGGGAAGAGGTTTTTCTCAGAGTGTCGTCATGAGTTGCATCCCCTTTCCCAGATCAGCACGATTTTGATTCACTCTAAATATATTCAGATAGTGGGATTATCTTCTTGCCATTGAATTTTTTTTTTTTTTCCTTCAGCCAGGTTCAAACAAAGTCCAACTTTCTGAAAGCAGAATGTCAGTGTCTTAGTTTAAAGAATCATCAGCTATGCCCTTTGTCCATTGGCAATTCTCCCCTTGAGGAAGAAAGAACCACAGAACCCTAGAGGCCAAAGTGTGGACAGAATCTGAGGCTGCCTGCTGGCGTTTCAGACGGGGAGACAGCAGGGCTGGGGCTTGAGTGGCTGGCCCAAGGCTGAGATCACCTGCAGGGAGCCTCGGGGGCAGGAGGCCAGCTGACTCTCAACCTGCGGCCCGAGGGTTTTCTCTTCCTCCTGGAGTAGCGGTTTCATGTTTCTCTGAAGGAAACATTGTGAGGTGACTGCTTAAGAACTTTAAATAAATAAATTGAGGCCAAAACATGCAAAACAATGGGAAAATTTATATTGGACTGAAGAGAACAAAATTAAATGGAAATCTAGTTCTTGGAGAAAATATATGTATTGTCAAGTTTTCCTAGTGCCCTAGATAGTAAGATGCCTAGAATCCTAAATGTGAACTCAAGCTTCTCAAGGGTAGAGGCTATGGGTAAGGAGTTCGAAAGCAGCTGTTGTCCCCTAGTCTTAGCCATATCTGGGGCTTGATTTTTTTTTTTTTACCTTGTTTCATTTATCTGGTCTCATTTTAATTTTTTTCACTCCTGTGGGTGGGTTTGTTGTTCACTTTTCTGTCCCTCTTGGTTATCATGATGTGAGTAAGTGAAAATAATCTTAGGCGTATTTTCTGGTATTAAGGAGAAAATAACAAGTTCTTGGCCAAGACAAGCAAGATGAGCAGTTATCTCTAAGAACACATTTATTTCATCTTGACAGTATGTTTTAATTTATTTTTTTATTGAAGGATAATTGCTTTACATAATTTTGTTGTTTTCTGTCAAACCTCAATTGACAGTATTTTAAAAATATTGGTGACAGCACTTTGCTCGTCCTCTTTTGTCTAGACTACTAGAAAAAAACTTTTTAAACTAATTGTAATCAAATTTGTATTCATATCTCAGATTTGTTAAGAAAAAACAACAACAACAAGCCCCACATTCAATAGTGGGTGCTGAAAGAAAAGCGTAAATGCGTATGGTTTTGCAAACCACTTCTCTCTGTCAAATGCCCCACCCAGCCCTTCGTAGTACCTGGGAACCCATTCCCTAACAGTTGTGAGAGTGTAGAGTTGCCGAAACATTTCCCAGCATACAGGGTGTGTGGACCTTTGAAGAGATATGTTTATGTGACCTGCTGCCTCCCATGGCAGGAGTCATCCCCTCACATGAGCACATGTGAGCACACGTGAGCACACGTTTTTGCCTTTTCTCCCTGGACATTAAGAACACAGAGCGCCATTCCTCTCTGGTGGTCTGTGTGGTTGTGCTTTATCAAATACTGGCATCTTAACTCGGGAGGTCTGCAGATGACTGATTAGATTCAGTCATATTCCAATAGCCTTTAGCTACCGTCTGTTTAGAATTCTCGGAGAACTCTTTATAGCTTGCTACTGAACTCTAATTACCTGCAAAAACAAACACCTTATTGTTCATCAAAGCCAGTAAATCCTGCTAGCATTTGGTCCTGCCCCTGGCTGGGCAATTGTGGTTTTCCCAGAGAATTCTGTTGTCTCTGGTTATTCGCAAGCATTGAGAGGCAGATCCTCCGTGGATGAAGTCAGCCTCCCTGTCCACGGACTCCCCTGGCCATCCGCCTCGAGAAGTCGGGGAGGCTGTGTTGGAGCGGTAAGGTGGAGGCCAGCCTGCACTTTCAGGAAAGCCACTGGACAGGCTGTTTCACAGATGCGAGCCTGGAAACTGATCCATTCTTTGGGATAGAGAGGAATAATTTAATTCCATGTTTCTTAAATGTGTGTAAACTGACATAGGATGGATGGTATTCTCAGTGATCTGATCCACTGGTCCGTGCTCTCTAACAAAATTTCTTGGTGAGAGTTTTAGAAAA
This sequence comes from Capricornis sumatraensis, assembly GCF_032405125.1. NCBI lineage: Eukaryota > Metazoa > Chordata > Mammalia > Artiodactyla > Bovidae > Capricornis > Capricornis sumatraensis. The sequence goes on from NC_091087.1 coordinate 12,100,894, forward strand.
CAATAAAGAACACCGCTCTGTGTACCCATGGGAAATCTCCAGAGAGCTCACCCACCAGGCCCTAATCATTTAATACTGAAAAGTGAAGCATCTCTTCTGGAGGATGAATGTGCGTGCCTTTGCGTGCAGGCATGCATGGACGTGGCCCTTCTGCTCCGTACCCAGTATACCTCCTGTGAGGAGCAGTGTGAACACTTATCCTCGGATGCCAGTGTTAGGAGAAGAGTCACTTTCCATAGGAGCTGCACAGGCCATTTATCAGATGATGAGTGTCACATAAGTTAGCATGATTCCATTTTTGCTTTGGCTTCCAAAAACCACAAAGCTAAATGTAAGGCTCAGTTTTAATGTCTAACTCATTGTAGTGCTGGCATTTTTATCCCTGTCTTGTATGCATAGTTTATTTCAGTTATTGTAGTTCAAAAATAATTCATTTGGTGCCTTGAACTGGCTCCAATCCAATTTGCAGGAAAATAAGTTCTAAATTATAGATTAAATGAAAATTTTTTGGCTTGGTAACATCAATAATGCTGCTTTGGACATAAATTAACAATGAAGTAATGATGTTTAAATCACATCAGATCTCATAGAGCACCTACTGTGTACCAGGTACTGTTAGATGCTATGTATTCACTGTGTTATTGAATCCGTCCTATGAGGCAGTTTTCCTAGCTTTTACTTTATAGATTAGGAAACTAGTGGTACTTTAGAGACAATTTCTAGTCTCTACCTAAAATGATTTGGGACCACTTGTATGATAGTATGGATGTCTCAGGTGGCTCAGTGTTGAAGAATTCACCTGGAATGTAGGAGACTCGGGTTTGATCTCTGGGTCTGGAAGATCCCCTGGAGGAGGGCGTGGCAACCCACTCCAGTATTCTTGCCTGGAAAAGTCCATGGACAGAGGAGCCAGGTTGCAGTCTATGGGTCACAGAGAGTCAGACAGGACTGAAGCAACTTAGCACACACACACACATATGATAATATACCCATACAACAGGGCTATTAAAATAAGAATTCAAATTATAGAAATATATGTTATAAAGAAGAGAGCTTGCTATTTATGCAAAAAACCAAGGTACCTTCAGTTTGCCAGCAGCCAATGCAGAGAAGGCAAAAATGGCATGGTACAGCTGCCTGAAGGAAGCCAGTGTGTCCTCGAGAGGGCTTTCCCTAGGAAACTCAAGTGCTGTCAGGGAGACTGGTAGTCTTCTGGTGATCTGCCCTGGTGAAGAAGAGGTAGGGCAGAAAAGGCTCTGGCCATGGCTTCAGACAGAAGGTGAAGGATCTGCATCTCCTGATGGCAGTCGTGGGGGCACCCTGGGAAGGGGCTGTCCTGTGTTCCTGCCTGGAGGATGAGCTGGGTCTGTCATCCGCTCTTCTGATGGCAGCTTTGGGGCTTTTTAATGAGCCCGATGCAAAGAGCCAACTCACTGGAAAAGACCCTGATGCTGGGAAAGATGGAGGGCAGGAGGAGAGGTGGGCAACAGAGGATGAGATGGATGGATGGCATCACCGACTCAATGGACATGAGTTTGAGCAAGCTCCGGGAGATGGTGAGGGACAGGGAGGCCTGGCGTGCTGCAGTCCACGGGGTCGGAGAGAGTCGGAGACGACTGAACAACTAACAACGTGACCTTAGATGCCTTCTTAGCCGTGATAGGCAGCTGCCCCCATCTTTTGGTTCGCCTTGTGCGAGCTTTGGAAGGCGGCTGTCTCCCTGTCTTGTTGTGGTAGCTTGAGAAACCCAGCTGAAAATGAGGCTGGCTTCTTGAGCCTGCGGTGACCATGAGGAAGCGATGGTCTTGAGCACGAGAGGGTGTCTGTGATAGACCTTTCACTTTAGAGGGCCGTGTTTCCAGCTGTTGTTGGTTGTGACAGAGTCAGTGACATGGAGCAGACCGCCCAGCTGGGACAGCTCTGCCCAGGTCTTTCCCTTAAGGAACCAGGATGCCTTGCGGTAAACCTCAGTGTCCAAGTTGTTCATCACTATTTGACTTTAGAGAGAAAGAGGGAGAGCTCCAAGCATTCATTTTTTTGAGGCCAAATGCAGCCCTGATTGCTCACAGGAAGAACTCTTTTCAGAAGCTCATATCCATGCTGACTGCCCATGAGAAAAATTTTTTAAAAAATCAAGTGATGCCCTGATAATCAAGGGGAGCATTGGTAGTGATGTTAGTATAACATTATTTTTGGAGGCTGTTGTTTACTATGATTTGGAACTTTTAGTGTTAGAAAGAAAATATTTCCATGAAAATTGGTTAGAGGGCCTTTTATTTGGGGGAAGGTTGGTCTAATGTGGCGTGATAAGGCCCAGGGGAGACATTTGATTGAGAAGAATGCTTCCTAGTGCAGTTGGAGGCTGGGAGGGCACAGACCCAAGTCTCAGCTGGTCATTTGGGGGCTGGGGAAACCCAGGAACCATGCATGCAGCGTGCTTACAATTGGGTAAGACAGCACCTGGGAAGTGTCTAAACAGGGCTTCCAGGTGGGGTGGGGAGAGCGGAGAAGGACTCTACTCACGGCCTACCTGGCTACCCACTCGGAAAAACAAAGAGCTTCCCTTGCGGAAAATAAATCTCTGCTTCTGTCGGATTTAGGAGGCTCTGTTAGATAAGCCTGAGCCACATCAGCGCCTGCCTAGAGAGTCAGACCAAACCACGTGACCCCTCCAACCCGCAGAAATCTGAAGACGATGCTCCAGACAGACCCCAGAGTCACAGCCCATGTGCAAGCTGTTGCAGGCTGGGCCTCTCCCCACCTGCTCTTTCTGGGGTCTTTCCTGACTTCCAGATGCCCTTTCTTGGGTCTTTCCATTCTGGAATCTACCCCTCCTCTGGTCAGCTGGCTCTGCCTGTGGCCTCTGAAAATCGCTGCCTTCACGGGAACTTGGGAACCCAGCAGAGGTGACATACGGGCTGTGCTGCGGGAGAGGAGCCCCTGAGGCTCTTCGAAGTGCCTGTGGCCAAGTGTTAACAGGCCTGATCAGTTAATCCACCCACTCTTGGGGAGGGATGCCTGGAAAGCTCTCCAGGAAACACCGGGCGCACCAGGGCAGGGCTGCTGCCGGCCTGACATCTGAGACCCTGTATCATTGCTGCTGGCCTCATCTGCCTGCCTGCTCCATCTCTCGCTTCCTGGCCCTGTCCCCCCAGGTCACCCCCAGCATTGAGCCGTGGTGCGGGACGTGCTCCTGGCTCCAGCTCACCCCTTGCGAGGTCACCTAAATTCCATGCTTTTTCGCCACTCTCCTAGCCCTGCACCAGGTGCTTGCATGCTGTCACTTCAGTCATGTCTGATTCTTTGTGACCCCGTGTACTGTAGCCCAACACTCTCCTCTGTCCCTGGGATTCTCCAGGCAAGAAAGAATACTGGGGTGGGTTGCCATTTCCTGCTCCAGGGGATCTTCCCGACCCAGGGATCAAACCTGCATCGCCCGTGGCTCCTGCATTGCAGGCAGATGCTTCACCACTTGAGCCACCAGGGAAGCCCAGTAGTCGTGCTTATCGCTGGCGAGTCAGGTGAGGAAAGGCCCAGCCCTCCCAAAAGAAGCCACCGCAGTCAGGAGTAGTCCTGTCTTATTGCAGCTGACACCTCCTGGGAGACCTGGAAATGGAAGGAAAAAGCAGGAGGGGGACAGGCAGCCCACAGGGGCCTGATGCTCCCACCTGGAGAGAAACGCGGGGCTGAGGTTGAGCGATACAGAGACCCTGGCGATCAGGAGCTGTGTTTGATGACACTTGTGTGCCTGCAGACACACAGTCAGTCCTAGATGGACCCTGGCCCATCAGTGCGTGAGTGCACAACTGGGTCCCCAGGTCCACAGAAGTGCCCCTCACCGCCTGGAGCTGGCAGAAGCCCTGCCCTGGCTGATGTCGCCCAGAGCGGGAGCTCTGCTCCCTTGCTCAGTCCAATGAAGACAGAGGCCAGGTGGCCACCTGCCTGAGGTAAGAAGTGGACCCATGGCCCAGGCAGGTCCCAGGTGAAGCTTGATGGCCTCCAGTAAAGATACCGGTGAAAAGTTAGAGCCAGGCACTCTGGATGTTTCCAGCTAGAACGTGACTCTGCTCAAATGAGTTCAGGACAGCGGATGAGGAAGGGTGTCCTGTTGTCGGGGGCCTGGGGACACACTTGCCTGAGGTGCGGCATGGAAGCACACTGCGTTTAGTTCCCAAGGATGGTGGTTTATGGGCAGAGGGTGGTTGGCTGCCTGGGGAGCTGAGGAAAGGAGAGGGGACACCTGTTCTGGGAGAACTGTTCTCAAAACTGGAGTCGACACAATTCAAACTGAAAGGAATTGTCTCAGTCCCAGAACAGGCAGGAAGGAAAGCTGTTATCCAGATGCGTGAAGAGGGGAGCAAACTGCCGGTGCAGAGCAGGGGGTCCGAGGCATGCACACGGGGGGTGGGGGGTATGTGAGCAGGCAGGTAACTGCCAAGGATGGCCAGGCAGCCTGCCACATCCTTTGCCTGGGTGCTCAACTCAGCGGGCACAGCATGGACATCACATGGAAGGTGTAGTGGAGAGAGGATTTCTGCAAATGTTATAACTGTTTAGAAATCCCAGGAGGAGGAAAAGTGTGCTTTTGTTCTAGTTGGAATTCGGGACGGCTGTGTTCATGTGTGGGTCAGCCTTTCTTCCAGAACAGAAAAGGTGGCCCCCCAGGAGGTCTGCAGGAAGGGCTGGTTCTAGGACAGGCAAGTCCCACTCGAGGTTTTCAGAGGGATTTCTCCCTGAATCCCTGAGTCTCACCCTCCATCCCTACTCAGCTGTTATAGCCTCCTGCAGCCTCCTCTCCTAGAAGGAACCTTAACTGGTGGTGCCAGTGGTGTTCAGGGCTCTCAGGATTCCCATGGAGGTGCTTGGAGAGATTTCTAAGTACCATTTCCTCAGCGCTTGGCCCGTGGATTAAAGTTGCTGTACGAGCATCCTTGACTCGGCTGTCTTATCCAAATTCCAGAGTCATATCAAACCTAATTTACTTTTCTTATTATTTTTAAAACTGTGCCACTGAAAATTTTAAGCTCTTTGACATTCATTTACAAACCACCCTTCTCCTGGTGTCTTGGATGAGCTAGAATGACTTGTGGCTTCTGGAGGGTTGTGGGGCAGCCACCAACCACAGCAGTTCTCAGCCCCGCTCCGTGTTGCCCTGAGTGACTCCTTCCTAACAGCTCTGCCTTTCTTTCCCCTCCTTTCCCCACCCCAAACTGAAAAAAAAAAGCAGAATTTCTTTTGGGCCCTTCCCAGATGGATGGTTTTGAATGGGAGGTACAGGGTCCAGCGCGGCAAGGAACTTTGTCTCTGGGGCCCCGTTTAAATGACTTCTCTGCCTTAAGGAGTGATTTCTCATTGCCTGGCATTAGGAAGAGTTGCAGGGAAGTTATCATCGTTTCCATTGGAGTCTTACCCTTGCCTCGGATTGAATGTGAGGAGAGAACCCTTCTTCCACTTGACTGGAATGCCCAGAGCCGCTGTTCTTAAGAGGACCTTGATTGCAGCCTTGCCAGATCTGTCCAGGCCAGGCCTGGGAGGGAAGACAGACAAAGGAAAGCCATTAAAAGCTCTTCAGTGAGCAGACACATGTGTTCCCACCTGCATCCTGAGCGGCTAGGCCGAGCAGCTATTGGCTGGATGTTATCGCCATGATGGGAAATCCAGCTGGATCTGGGCGTCTGCTGCTCCCCGAGTTCCGTTACTCTGATAGGGAAGGTTACACAAGATGTGGGAGTGTTTGTCTCCATCCCAGGATTTCTTTGCATTTAATTGTTGGTGGATTTCCTTACCTGAAATCATGTCGTCTGAGACACTGTTTGAGAAGATGGCGGGGCAGGAAGAGGGATGTGAGGTGTGAATTGGGTTTGGCTGAAGAACCAAATTTTGAAATCCCCTCAGAACTTCCTTACATTACAGACTATCCCAGGAATTAGATGAGATCCAATTTTCTCGTTAGAAACAGCAGAGCTTCTGGCAGCTCCCCGTAAGCGGCTTTTCTCATGGTTGTCGGAGCTGGAAGGGATGTCCAAAATCATCTCAGCCTCATTTTGCAGACGGCTTCCCATTCCAGGGCTCCAAGTGACCAAGCAGAGACTCAGACCGGAGCCTCGGGCCCGGTGCGGCGCCTTTCATACAGCTGAACCGATCGCATGCTGAGGCTGCGTGCTCCCCAAGTGGCTCTTCTGGTTCTGGGCTTACCCACGTTTGCTGGGAAAGACCGCTGCTGCTTACCTAACCAGGGTCGTGTAAGCACTGTGGGAGGTGGTGGGGCGTTCTAGCGTGCAAACTTCTCCATAGACAGAGGAGTGCTCTGTTATGGATGGAGTGTTTGTGTCCCCCCAAACTCCTATGTTGAGATCGCACCCCTATGGTGATTGGTACGTGGAGGTGGGGCCTCTGAGCAGTAACTAGCTCAAGAGGGTGGAGCCCACACGAATGGGATTGGTGCCCTTCGAAGAAGAGGCCAGAGAGCTGGCTAGCTCTCTTTCTGCCGTGTGAAAAAACAAGAAAGCAGCCTCTGCAACCCAGGAAGGGCCCCCAGGACCCCACTGTGCTGGGCCTCTGACCTTGGGCTTCCAGCGTCTACGACTGTGAGAAAGAAGTTTCTGTTGTCGATAAGCCACACAGCTTGTGGTGTTTTGTTGTGGCTCACACATGCCCGCGTTCTCCCTAGGTATTTGGTTTCCTGCCTGAAATCCTTGTTCATCCTCTGCCCACTGCTGATGGAAAATTCCAAAGGCCTGAGGGCAGCTGCATGTTCTCTTCACCCCCGGGAACTTTGCCACCAGCCCAGTCAACCGCAGTTCTGGGAAAGGGCCCTGATCTCCTTGTCCAGTTTTGGGCACCGAGGGCACACTCCCACCTAGCCTGGAGGTGGTTTTGCCAGATGATGGCGGCGGCAGACAGGACCAGCAGAGAAGCTTGAAGGGGCCAGGGGAGCTGGAAATCAGGGATCTTGTTCCTGATTTCAGAACAGAGCACTGTGGTTGTCAGGGGCCTGCATGACGATCTGGGGATGACCTCTCAGAGAAAATATGAATAAGTGGAAGGATATAGAATGTGGGAGGTTGTAACACTCCCAGGGTCACTGGATGCCTGACAAAGGCCTCGTCTTAAGCACAGCCGCGTTTCTGTGGTGTTTGAAGGGGCCGCTGTGAAGTGAGCCTGGTGACTCACTAACACTATCATCAGAAGCAAAAAGAGAACGAGGAGAAGGCGCCTTCGTCAGTTCTGAACTGAGCCGGGAAAAATCTTGGGGTCGTCGGAGTCCGCAGAGAGGCTGTGGCTGAGGTGAGCAGACAGCCCCTGGAGAAGCTTGGCCCTGTGACTTGGGGGACTGAAGTGTTATTGGGGGTGAACCTGCACCTCTACGAGGGCCACAGCTTCCCCAGCTCATGACCAGGTAGGTTGTAACGAGAAGGGATCAGAGTAACAGTGGTGGCTTTCCAAGTCAGACTTGTGAAATTGTCTCTCACACCAGGGCCTCCCGGGCCCAGCGGGACCCCTGCCACAGGGCAGCTTCAGACACACTGAGGACTCACCCGCTGATAACCTGCTCAGGCAGTTTGGTTTTCGGTCAGAGATGCCTTCCAGGCAGGAACACGTGCTTCCTGGGTAAAGGACACCTGACCAGACTGAGGTTGACAGCGTCAGTCGTCTGTGCCGGGGGGAGCCCCGGGATGAATCTCTGTGACCTGTACTCTGCTTCCACCAGGGAGGGGCGGAAACTGCTTTGGCCGCGGGAGAGAGCTACCGTGCAGACAGAGGCGCTGGCGCCCGGCTGCCTGGCCCACGTGGAGCTTGGCTCATTCAGCAGAGCAGGCTCCCAGGACCCATCTCTTTCCCTGGCCCCCGACCTCACCCCACCCCAGCCTGATCTGTTCTTACTGACTTGGCAGCTGCCATCTGGAGCACCCCTTTCCAGTGCCCTGTTCAGAATCTGATGAGGAAGAGCGAGGCAGCCCCGGGTGTGGAGCTACACCAGGGACAGATGGGAGAAACACGCTCAACTCCTGCTGCGCCCCACCTTGTTCTTCAGAGAGTGGTCCCAGGAGCAGTAGCTGTCACCTGGGAACCTGGTAGGAATGCAGGGGCCAAGCCCAGCTGGGTGATTCCTTTGCATGTGATCCGTTAAGACCCCATCTCAGAGCAGTGCTCACTCCTAGCTATATATTGTACCTCTGTGTGTGTGTGTGTGTGTGTGTGTGTACACATATAAACATAGAGTTCTTTATATGGAGCTGAAGGGAAAAAAAAACTTTTTCTTTTTTTCATTTTAAAAATTTTGGTCCATGGGGCAGTTTTTAGAACAGCTTTATTGCCTTGACTTTGGAATCTTTTCCGTGGTCCCATTTTCTCTGTGCTTCATTTACTATCCTTGCGATGCCAGCGGCCTCCACCAGGTCTTCACCAGGCTTCCAGAGTTGATGCTAGGTTTACATTCAGCTTCCTCTGTAGCTTAGAGACCAGCTTTCCCTGTCATGGTTGGTACATCCTACTTGTTAAAAGCGACCCCACTCTGCTGCTGCTAAGTCGCTTCAGTCGTGTCCGACTCTGTGCGACCCCATAGACGGCAGCCCACCAGGCTCCCCCCGTCCCTGGGATTCTCCAGGCAAGAACACTGGAGTGGGTTGCCATTTCCTTCTCCAATGCATGAAAGTGAAAAGTGAGAGTGAAGTCGCTCAGTCATGCCTGACTCTTAGCGACCTCATGGACTGCAGCCTACCAGGCTCCTCTGTTCTTGGGATTTTCCAGGCAAGAGTACTGGAGTGGGGTGCCGTTGCCTTCTCTGACCCCACTCTAGTGTAAAGATTTAATGTGATATATCATAAAATCTGATAAATTTGGGGCTAAATACCAGACTGTCAAATTCATGGATATCAACAGACCCATTTAGGAACATGCTGATCAAGCAGAATTTGGTTTGCCTGTGAGATGAGATATTTCCATGAAGAAGATGGAAAGAAGCAACAGGACTGAAACACTGAACAAAATTGTCAGACACTCCGGAAAAGCCTCCACTGTGGTGGTCTTTGACATCCCCAAAGGGCAGCAGAGGCCCTTGACCTAAGGCCTCGAGATGCTGGCACTCCTGTCTTTCCCCCTCCAGTCTCCCTGTAAGTTTCTGTTCTCAGTTTGGAGGCAGTAGCCATTGTGGGAGAGTCAGTGCTTTTCCTAAGTGTGGCTTCCTCCCACACTCGCTGCCAGTGACCTGCGTGCGCAGAGGCCATCCTGGTGTTGCCCCTTTGGTAGAATCACACAGCGGGCAACTCAGTCTCTTAACTGTTTTTTGTATCTAATATCAAAGATATTATTTTCTCTTTCCACATTTGCTCATATTATCCAAAGTCTAGAAGACAAGTGCTGCCCCCAAATGCTCTGTGGAAAGGCCTGGAATATGAGAGTTTAGAGTAAGCCCTGAAATCCAGGCCCTTGGTCACCTCTAGCTGCAACATGAGTTGAATCACGTTGGCCTAGAAGCCTGTCTGCCCTGGGCTTAGCAATGCCTGGGGCTGGTCTGCAAAACTTCTTATACTCTGGTCTTTGTTGTGCATGTAACAACTCCTGCCAGGTGATTACAAAAATTGTTTCCTTGTGAAAAATGTCCCAGGAGAGAAAACAATGGGGGCTGGTTACCAAAGTAGAAAGAAAGTTAAAAAGTTCCCCAAAGCGATCCTACTTCCAAACTGGCAGATTTGCAGAGGGTTGTAAAGATATCCCTTTTGAAGGCCAAGGGCGTGGTGTCTTTTGAAGAGCCACACCCCGAGGGACACTGGCCTTGGTAACTCAGTTGCCTTTATCACTGGGCATGCTCATCATGACCGAACTGCCCAGCGAGTCCCACCCAGTGTTCACACGCTCCTTTAGAGGTTGTACACTACATGTTGTACCAGTAGGAGCTGAAGACTAAATAGTGGAGGAGGTGAGAGAGATCAATGGCCAGATAATGGAGGAGGTGAGAGAGATCAATGGACAATAATGGAGGAGGTGAAGGTGCTTCACATGATTCAGGCTTTCTTGGCTCAGGCTGAGGAGACTTGTTTGCAAATGAGAGCACCGGCAATGAGGGAAAGCAGGGGTGCTAAAGACTAAAATAGGTAAATGCTGTCATGCAAGAGGGGAATGAGACAAATGGCATACATTTTAGACTTGGGATATTAATATTATTTGGAAGAAGGATTCCAGAATGACTCATCAAACATCATTTGTGAGCGCTCAGGTTTAAAAGAGGCAATCCTGGAAGTCAGCCGAGAACCTCCAGACAAGTCATCCCCAACAGATCCTGCAGAAGCAGAGAATGTAAAATGTACATTTCACCCAGGTTTCTGCAAAACTCTTAACACTCTTGATGGGAAATATGTGGAATCATGGGCTGGATACTGCTGCAGTTAAATGAACTTATAACTTGAACTTAACTCAAAGCATCGTTATTAGAAGAGAAATATCTACCTGGAAGAGAGGCTTCTGGCTGCCCTGGAGCTCGCTGATTTAACATTTCTATCATGAGCTGCATGCATGTGGAGAGAGGACGCATGCCCATCAGACACTGAGATGGCACAAAGACAGGAGGGAGAATGGTGTGCAAACATTCAGAAAATATGAAGTTCTTGACCACCTAGAAAAGTGGGCCAAATGCTGAAAATCATGATTGCATTTCATTTTCACCTCCAATCCTATGGTATTATTATTTGCATTTTATAGAGAGGTCCAGGAACAGTCCACTGGTAAGTGGCAAAGTCAGGCTTCAAGCCCTTTGTCAGTATTGAAATCTGTGCACTAACCATATGCCTTGCAGCTTTCCAGATGGTATTTAATATGAGTTAAGCCCCAGATGAAGCAGATGTAATGCACAGGAGGGTGGAAACATGGCTTAATGGCAGCACGTGTAAAAAGATTTTGGCCCCTGCCAGCAAACACGTGTGTCTCTACTTCCGCATTGTACTCCATTGACAGACATTACTAATTGATCCCAGGACCGTTTTCCACTGAGTTCCAACTCATAATCCTCCCTAACTCTGCAGCAGCCCATAGAGTAAGATTGGCACAAGAGATGACACTGATTTCCTATATGTAAGGGTTACTGTTAGCTGGTGAGCTTCCCTGGTGGCTCAGATGGTAAAAGCATCTACTTGCAATGTGGGAGACCCGGGTTCGATCCCTGGGTCGGGAAGATCCCCTGGAGAAGGAAATGGCAACCCACTCCAGTGCTCTTGCCTGGAGAATTCCATGGATGGAGGAACCTCGTAGGCTACAGTCCATGGGGTCACAAAGAGTCAGACATGACTGAGCGATTTCACTTTCACGTTCATGGTTAGCTGCATACTCATTAAAACACATGCATTCTTAGGCCCCATTAACAGGAGCCTCGTCTCCAGAAATGAAGAAGGCAGTGACGGCTCTGCTCTGCCCTTCAGAGGTGAAGTGGCATCAGGAGTCTGGCATTCAGTACTGGGAAGTCTATTTTTAGAAAGAGCACAGGAGGCAGGATTAGGCCATGTGAAAGGGAAGGGGCGATGAAGGGAAGAGCTGGAGGAGCTGAGTGTCTCTGTGCTGAAGAGAAGGGCTGGGGACACAAGCACGTGGGGGGCACATGAGAGGCTGCCGGGCACAAGGGGTCTCTGCACAGCCCCTGAGAGAGAGCAGGGTAAAACCAGCATGCTCAAGACACATGGAGAGCGGCTTCGACCCAACGAAGAAAGAAAGCTCATCAAATTCGAGTTGTCTAGCCGTGTTGATTTCCTGCACAGAGCTGGTTCCTTGCAGCCTGGGGACTGAAGGAGAGATTCTTGGAGCATGGGGAGGGTTGAGCTCATCTCTGAGCTCACATCAAACCCTCCCCTTGTTGATTCTGACCCCCGCACAACATAAAGGACAAACTAGGCCAGGATCGGCAGAATGGCAGCAGAGATGCACCCGTGCTGGACAGCAGCCCCTCTCACGGGCTTATTATACAGGCTAGTTTTCAGTGCCTTCCATTCGTTAGTCCTTCCAGTCCTCCCCACCACCCTGTGGGGTAAGTACTGTCATTCTCTCCATTCTACAGGTGAGGGAGCTGAAACACAGGTTGCGCGACTCACCACAGCCCTGGAGCTTGTAGGTGATGGAACCAGGATTATCATAATATAAAGCTATGCCGCGTTTGGAAGTAGCAGGCTGTTTATTGTGGCGTATGACGTGCAGGACAGTCAGCGCCATAAAAGGGCCATGATGAGGGTCCTCAGAGAGGAGGCAGGAGGGTGGGAATGGGCCTTGAAGGAGGAGACTGCAGAGTAGTCAGAGGAGGGGGGATGCATGGGGGGCTGAGGGCGGTGAGCCAGGGACACAGTGGGCAGGGTGCAGAGCCTCCCATGGAAGCCACTGTGATGGGGGTCAGGCAGGCCTGGTCTAGAGGTCACAGAGAGAAGGTGGTGACAGTCCAGGGAGGGAGGAGCTCTGACCGAGACCATGTACCTTGGCACCTGTGCAGCCAATGGCTGTCAAGCAGCACAGGGGAAAGGCAGGGCCCATGCTGTGCCCTAGGATGCAGGCCTCCGAGGTTCTGCGCAAGTGTGTAGCCCAGGCCTGCAGCTTTAATTCAGGCTTTCAGGGAGAAAATCCTGAAGGCAGCTTCGCCACAGGTTGAGTCAGTTAATCTTCCTATGTCTCCAACTTCCCCATCTGTATAGTGGGCACACTGACTTTCCCTCCTCCATAGCATGGTTTGGAGGATTCAAGGAGCCAGTGCTGGCTTTGGTCCTGGCCTGAGCTGATGTAAACTCAGCTTTTCCCTGCTCCTCTCCTTTAAATGCAACGAAATGAACCTTGAGAATTATTCATCAGACAATAATAAAAGGGCTATGAAAGCTGGGAAGAAGAAGGCAGATTGGCTGGGGTCCTGAGGACCTGAGAAACAACAGCATGGTGAGTTCCAAGGCTTTCTTTTTACCTCCCATGTGTCTGGACTTGGGACCTAGAGGTCTGTGACCTGGAACCATCAACAGATACAAACATAAAACCCAAGAACAGCCTGCCCCTTGAGCAATGGGCTGGGAAAGGCAGCGGCCAAGGAGACCTTGTGGGGAGCCTGCCACACCCCCTTCCATACATAGGATGTGTTGGGCTGGCTGAGCTGCTGGCCACTGCATGGTGAAGCCTGGCTCGTGTCCCTCAGCCAGCAAACAGCAGGCAGCAGCCCAGGCCTGTGCCTCCTCATCCTCATCCCAGTGCCTCAAGGAGCCCCAGCCCAGCAGCTTCCCATTCCCATACCCCTCCAGGCAGAGGGTGGCCGGGTGACACCAGACAGCTGGTGGGCGTGCCTTCCGCCCCACAGACGTCGCCACAGTTAATGAGCAGGAGCCTGGGCAGCACTGTTTTCAGGTACCCAGGGTTCACTCACCAGACGGCTGGCCATACAGCCAAACACTGGCCCGGATGCAGAGGAACCAGGTCCCTCATGTATTCCTGGTGGGGAGGTAAAGTGGTATGGCTGCTCTGGAAAATGATCTGGCAGTTCCTTTTAAAACTAAGACCCAGTGGTTGTACTCCTGGGCATTTATCCAAGAGAAATAAAAACTTATTTTTACATAGAAACTTGTACGTGAATGTTTATAGCAGCTTTTGGTTGTAACAGCCAAAAGCTTGAAACTACCCAGATATCTTTCAGTGGGTGAATAGTTAGACAAGCTGATACATCCATACCATGGAATACTATTCTGCAGTAAAAAAAAAAAAAACCAGAACAGATGATGAATGCCACCATGGGAATGATACTGAGTGAAAAAAAAAAGCCAGTCCTAAAATGATGCATACTGCCTGATTCCATTTATATAACATTCATGGTGTAACGTAGAGATGAAAGTGTTAGTCGTGTCTGACTCTTTGTAACCCCCTGGACTGTACCTCTTCCATGGAATTCTCCAGGCAAGAATACTGGAGTGGGTTACCATTTCCTTTTCCAAGGGATCTTCCCAACTGAGAGACTGAACCTGGCTCTCCTGCCTTCCAGGCAGATTGCTTACCATCTGAGCCACCAGGAAGGACATAGAGATAGGGGACAGATTAGTGATGGCCAGGGTTTAAGGGGTGGGGTGGAGGGGGGCCATGGAAGTGTAGTCTATTGGTGATGCCAAGACTTCCTGATTGTGGTTTATAGGTAGCAGCGTGTATGAAGAAATTGCCCAGAACTACACACTGAGAGTGTGTATATGAGATCTGAAGAAACACTACAGGTTGCATCCATGTTCACTCCCTGATTTTGATTCTGCACTGTAATTATGCAAGATGTTACCATTGGGGGTGTGTGTATGGGGGTACAGAACCCCACCTCTCTATTTTCTTTCCAGCTCATATACGTCTGTAGTTATTTCAAAATTACAAGTTTAAGAGAGAGAATGCCTTGAAGGTCTTCCGGAAATGCAGGTGTCCAGGCCACACCTCATAGCAATTGAATCAGGATTTCTGCTGGTGGGAACCAGGCATCCAAAATTTTCTAAACTTCCTTAGGTGGTTTGAACACACAGCCAAGTTTGAGGACCTGTCTTCACTCCCCTGAGCAGTTATCCTGGACTTCATCAGTACAGCTGCAGGAGCAGCACCTGCCCTCTGGCTGGGTGCCGTTTGAAGCGCTTTGCATCCATCATCTCATTTGACCATTGATAATGACCACTATTGTTTATGCAGTGCCAACATCAGCGCTCCTTCCCCTTCGTGGACCAGGTATGATGGCTTTGGAAGCACAGAAAAGGCAGAGCTTCCCTATCCTCAGCACACTCACCTCATTTTGAAAAGGAGCCTGAGTGGGTTCTGGTTTGGTGCCATCTCCATGAGTCTTCCCTGTAATGAGAGAGAAAAGGCAGGGGGTTTGGAAGGGGATGGTGACATAACTTGGGTGTGTTCGTGCCTCTCAAGAGCTCTCTCTCCCCTGTTTCAGAAACAGGTCGGGATGAGTGGGCCTTGGGAAACCTTTGCCCGTTGTAGTCTTTGAGCTGTCACATTTGTCTTCCTCCCGCCTGAAGAGGGTCCTCTGTGGTCTGGATGCATCTGTGCTGATGGGCGATGGTGCCCTGGGGAACATGGCCAATGAAGTAGGGGAAATGGGAAGCCAGAGAGCGTGGTCCGTTGGCCCCAGGGACCTGATCAGCTCCTAGGAAACTGGCAGATACGACTCCGAGGAAGCCCTCATGCGTGTGACAGTCACAGACACTTAGGGTGACGCAGAAAGAAATGACAGCTTGGAAGCAGAGGAAGTCCACACCGGCGTGGGTCTGTTTCCCCTTGTTTGACCTCAGGCCCGGGCAGTAGGGCCTGGAAGACGAGTCACAGGGCAGGCCGTTGTCCGAGGTCGGGCCTGTCATCCGTTGAAGGACAGTACAGCCTTGTTTCAGGAACACTTAGCAGAGCAGGCCAGCCTGTCCCCGCTTCCTCTGCCCTCAGCGCTCGCGCTCTCCCCCGTCCCACTCCTGCTGTCTTCATTCTAGCACTCTTAAAAGAAACTCTTTGGCTGAGAAAAATATTTATATGCCTGTGACTTTGACAAGAATGAGTCCGTGTTTGGGCTGGAGGGTGAGGAAGAGAAGCAGGCATGTGAAGTCTTGTCCTCCTCTGGGGAGGGGTGGCGGGAGCAGAATCGTGCTGATGTAAGGTGGAAAGCACTCAGAGGGAGCTGGTGGTCTCACCGGCTGAGCATCAGGGGCAAAAGTGGCCCAAAGGAGAGGTGACCCTGAGGCCTTGAGTCCCCATCCCGCCCAGTGCACCCTGGCCCCTGCAGGTCCGCTGCGACCCTGGCTTCAGGGTCCTGTGTGAAGAATTAGAGTGGTTCCTTTTCCTAAAGAATGAGCATCCTCTTGAAGATCTCCAGGTGGAGGAGGGCTCAGCCTGTGGTGTTTATCCTAGGTGAGCCCTCTGCTGCCTTCTGTTCGGTGAGGTCACCCTGAGTGCCACCTGGAGGACTCGCCTTGGTGGTGGGTGCGGCCTGAGTGGTGCAGCCAGCTGCACCTTTGACAGTGCCCGGCTCAGACCAGCTCGACTGCTGTCAGGGCGGCCAGATGGGACACTAATCTCTTCTGTAAACACAAGTTGAAAGCAGACATTTAAATAAAGGCCAGTATCAGGATTATTTTTTTTAAAGGAATAGGATGACAGGGCACTTGGTACCCTTGCTATTTCTGGCTCCTCTTTCACTCCAAAACGCAGCAGAGTCCCACCCACCAGAGCCGGGTCGCCTGTGGTCAGAGGGGCGGGGAGTGGGGGGTGGGGGCGGAGAGTGGGAGGGGACCCACGGGGGTGGGGGGGGCGTGGCACAGCTCCCTGGTTAAGGCCGAGGAGACCCTGGAGCAGGAGGCCGTCTTCCCTGCTGCTTTCTGCCGGGCACCGCACATTCTGGAAGATGGAGGGCCTGCTGGAACCACCCTTTATTGACACTGAGAAGCATTTTGTCTGAATACCTCTTCCTTGTACATTTCAGATGGGATCCTGTGGGGAGGGCCTCTTTTCCTATTTTAATAACCCATTATCAACTACAAAGTTGCCGCTAGTAAAAATATCAATTATCGCTTATGCAATACTTCTGGCATTACTTGAAACCACATTCCATCCTCTTAACATGATGGTTGCTCTGAGCCAAAATTCAGAGTGGGTTTGAGGACAAGTTGTGTACACAGTCATTTAGACGGCCAAAAGAATATATTTTTATCCTGTAAATTGAATGCCAGTTAAGCAGTAGTGATTACTGCAAGAAGCTATAATTTATACCAGGGGAAGTGAAGATTTTTTTTAAGATAAAAAAAATTGCTTAAGTAAGGCCTAAAAAATATAAAAGGAAAAAGAAATAGTAGTGACAAAACCCCCAAAGTCTCAACGTTGTAGAAACTTGAAGAGCAAACCCTTGGGTTAGAGACCTGTGAGTCGATGCATTCAGTTCCCAGGATACTTCAGAGAGCCACATAAACCACCATTTAATAATTTAGCACCAGGGTAATTACTGTGCCTGAAATTTGCTCCTTAGAATTTGCAGATGAAACACTTGGGTCATGTACTTTGTCTGTGTCCAGAAGCTACAGACACTAGTGTGCTCCCTGGTCTCGCCCCTAAATTGGGAATCTGGGCAGAAATAAAGAACAGTGTCAGAATTTTGACTTTGACTAACCGGGATGTAATTGTCCTAATCTTTTGCTTGGCTGAAAATGTGATGAGAACTCCTGCCATTTGTTCTGAACTTGGACTTCTCCCTGAAATTTGTGGGCAGAAGGAAAGAAAAGCAGAGGGGGACAAGAATGTGAGCTCAAATACTTGAACTGTGGCACGTCGTGAAGGGAGGGGCTCAGTCAGTGCTCAGAAGGCAGGCCAGATCGTGTGTGCATGAAGGCCCGTTGCGGCTTGGAAGAGCTGGCCACTGGCTCCATTGAGGATGGCCTGTTTCTAGAGGCACTGTCTTAGCCCAGGGGCTACATTACACACCCCTGGGAGCCCCTGTACAATACAAGTGTCTGGCCTCTCCTCTAGAAATCCTTATTTACCCGGTATGTGGTGGGCTCCAGGAATTGTTATGTTCAGAGTTTCCCAGGTAGCGCTCACCCATAGTCAAGGTGGGACGGTTCCTAGGAAGATCATCAGCAGTGGCTCTCAGGCGTGCTCCTTGGACCGGCAGCTTCAGCACCTCTAGAGAACTTAATAGGAAGGTGAATTGTCATCCTGCCCTTGACCCCCACCCCTTAGACTGACCGAATCAGAAACTCTGGGGCAGAGCCCAGCCGTCTGGGTTTTCACGGTGCACTGGGGGTCTCTAGCTGGTGCTGAAGTCTGAGAACCACTGGTCAACACTAGCAGCAGTTCTCAGACTTTAACGGACTTTAGAATCACCTGGGAGCTTTCAAAAGCCCAGATGCTTGGGGTCATGCCTCGTACCAATGGAATCAGAACCTCTGGTGGTGAGAGCCAGGCCTCGGGGTTTCTTCTCCAGGAGATCTACAGGATGAGAACCAGTGATTTACAGGAAATGAGTGACATCCCTCCTGGTTTTAAGATTCTAGAATTTGCCTTTGAAATTCTGTCCTGTCTATCTAGTGTTTCATTTAGGCAGGACATAACGTGCCTTAGGTCAAGGAAGGGATGACAGAGCCCGTTTTGTTTTGATGGAGGGGGTGGCTGCTTGCTTATGAGACCACTGCTCAGAAAAGGGCTCCCCAGCTCACCCTGCCTCCTGCACGACAGGCGCAGGGACCGTAGAGCCGTGGGGTGAAGACTTGCAAGAGGAATTCCTAGATATCGCCCAGCTGATTGGCTTTGGAGCAGTCTGTTCTATCAGCTTACGAATACTCATCAGCACCTTCCCTGTGGCTAGTGCTGGGCCTGTCTGCAGGGAGGCTCTGGGCTGTTGAGGTGTAAAAAATGGCAAATTCTACCCTCAAGGAGGCCTTGAAAGAAAGGCCTTAGGAGGGGTCCCTCTTAGCTGGGAAGGGCCGAGGCTGCTGAGAAGGTGACCAGCAATCTGGGACTTATGGGAAGGGGAGGATTTTGGCCCACAGGGAGGGTGGGGAAGGGTGTCCACACTGAGGTAGTGGGCAGGCAAAGGCCCTGGGATAGAGGGTCTGGCGCCCGGGTCACTGGGGGCAACACCCCCTCAGGCCTGCTGACCCCGGGGCGTGCATTTCACAGCTGGGAGCTGGGGTGGAGTGCACACCCCACCCCTGCACCTCACCCCACCCCAGTTCCTGGTCAGAGAGGAAAAGGCAGATCTAAGTAATGAGGCCATAAAGCCCCTGCTGATGTGTGGTTTCAGGGAAGGAAGGGAGTGAGGGTCATTAGGGGCAGGAAGCAGCCTGTCCTTAGCTGGTCTTCTGTCTGGGGCATCCTGTGCCCTTTGATGTTCCTGAGGGGCCTTTGAACTTTGAGAAGCTGCAGGTTCTCTGAGCGGCAAGTCCCCCTGCAGTCAGCTAATCCTCTCCCGGCACCTCCTTTGAAGGGGTAGGAAGTGCTGGGGGCTGCTTTCCAACACCCATTAAAACACCAGCCCCTGGAGGAACTGGGGACAGAGATTGCCTCCAGGTCTGGGGTAGGGGAGTGAAAGGGGGCCTAGGGAGCTGCTTTGGGGGAGGGAGGACTCAGGTTTCAGCTTATACTCCTTTGTCTCTTTGAGTTTCTGCCAGACACTTGTTTTAGCTACTCCACACCAGGGCTCCTCCTGTTGGCTAAGAAAATCCCTCCCTGAGAGATCAGGCAGTTGTTATTGTTTGTTAGTGGAAAGCTTATTAAATCTAGACTTCTAAGCAAAGTTGCTAAGTCTAGGTGGGACTGAAAAGAATGTTGTCTAGTTAAGGGATATCAACTGTTAAAAAGGAAACAAACACTCACTGTCCCTCGGTTTCTTTGCAGCGGGGGAGGGGGGGTGGGAGGATGGTGGAGGAAGGCCTATGAAACCAATGAATTTAGAGCATTTCTTTTGTACTTTTAAAAGATGGTTATTTTGAAGGCTAACTATGAGGTTTTCCACAACCAAACCAAATTTCATGCTGAAGTCTGTAGATGATCTTTGAAGGATTCCCAGTTTAAGCCCCTAGACTCTGGCCCAGTCCGCATTCACAGGGTAGCTGGGTTGGACAAAGGCAGAACTGGTGAGGTAGACCAGAAATCTGACTTCAGACCAGAACAAGGGAGACCCTTGGTTCTGGGAAGACTTGCTGCAACTGGCTGTGAAGTATTGGGTGGTCACCTCTCTCTGGGCTCCAGATTCCACATAGACACAGGCTATGAAGTGGTTAAACTCCTATGGTTCTTTAGAGTCTGAGTCTCCACTAGAAGAGGAATTAATATCCTGAGCATCAATTTCCTGGCAATTTATTTTTAATGTGCAAATTTTTCAAGTACCAAAAAGGAGAGGCAGGGCAAATATCATAGAACACTTCAGGGTCCCAACCCTGCCCCCACACTCTGGCTGTTATTCCTAGACCTCACTGCACCCACCAGCATCTCAGGGACCTGGGTATGTCTGTCTCCCTCTCCCACCCCTCGCCCTCTGAACCTCAGTTATAGATGGGAGGTGGGAGGGTAGGAACGATGCTATTAGGTTGGTGAAAAAGTAATTGTGGTTTTGGACCTGAATTCAAAATCATTATAACTAGGCTCCAAAATAACTTTATTAATCAAAATAGGAGCCATTAAAATCAACACATTTTTGCCAATGAGAGATAAGTTTGTTTATTCATCAAATGCATTGGGATTTGATGAACTCTTGGAAAGCATTTTCTGCCTACTGCTGGTTGTGAAAGCATTTTCCCTGCAAAAAGTTGTTGAGATGCTTGAAGAAATGGTAGTCTGTTAGCAAGAGGTCAAGTGAATATGGCAGATGAAGCAAAACTTTGTAGCCCAATTCATTCAACTTTTGAAGCATTGGTTGTGCGACACGCAGTTGGACATTGTCATGAGGAAGAATTAGGCCCTTGTTAACCAACGCCAGCTGTAGGCATTGTGGGTTTTGGCACATCTCATCAATTTGCTGAGTACACTTCTCAGATGTGATAGTTTCACTGTGATAGTTTCACCAGGATAATTTCATCAGAAAGCTGTAGTGGGTTAGATGGGCAGCTGACCACTAAACAGTGATCACGACCATTTTTTGGTGCAAGTTTAACTTTAGAAAGTGCTTTGGAGCTTCTCAGTCCAACCACTGAGCTGGTCATTGCTAGTGGTTGTATAAAATCCACTTTTCGTCATATGTCACAATCTAGTCAAGAAATGGTTTGTTGTTGAGTAGAATAAGAGAAGATGACACTTCAAAATGACCATGTTTTTGATTTGCAGTCAGCTCATGGAGCACCCACTTGTCAAGCTTTTTCACCTTTCCAATTTGCTTCAAATGCTGAACGACCCTAAGATGGTCGACACTGAGTTCTTTAGCAACTTCTCGTGTAGTTTTAAGAGGATCAGCTTCGATGGTCCTCCCAATTGGTCGCTGTCACCTTCCATGGCTGGCTACTGCATTCCTCATCTTCAAGGCTCTCGTCTCCTTTGCAGAATTCTTGAACCACCACAGTACTGTACATTTGTTAGCAGTTCCTGAGTCAAATGCATTGTTGATGTTGTCAGTTGTCTCCACTGCAGACAGCTAACCCAGGGCCCCAGGACATGGCAGGGGCCCTTCTCCGCCTCACTGCAGCGCTCTGCTGTGTGGGCCCCAGAGGCCCAGGGGCTTCGATCTTGACCTTCTGAAGCACTCCACAGGGGGCAGTACAGAGGACTCGTGGGGACCGTAGGTGGCCCCGAAACCGAGAAATGCCTCCCTGTTTACACACTGTTCTCCCGTCTGCAGTGCACAGGAGGTTCTGTCTTAACATCCAGAGCTGGGGGATAACCGAGACTGACTGCTTTGGAACCTTTCAGCCATCTTTCTGTTTCCTGCCTTGTTCAGCCTGGTGCCCACAGTGCCTTTTGACAAATTACACTGTAGGCTAAGAAGCAGAAGGCACATTCTTCTGACTCTCACCCCATCACCCAGTTTCCCTCAAAAAATAAGTGCCAGCCCTCTGTTTAGGCAGACTTTCCTTGGCAGGACCTTGGGAGCACACTGCATGAAGGGAAACACTTTGTACTCTTCAGCTCCCTTGCTGTGTTCTTGCTTGACAAGCCAGAGAGCCGCCCTGGAACCAGAATTCAGAGTTGATCCCCCCAGCCCTGCAGGATGCCGTTGGCAGACCAGGAGGGGTGAGTGGAGCCACGGGCTCAGACCCACTTATGCTGCATTAGCCTGAGTCCTCGGAACCCGCCCCATGCTCCACATTGGCCTCCAGCTAGCGCAGCCAGGTCTAAGGGAAGGCCCACTGCAGATTTGAAGGAGACTACGGGTGACTGCAGCCATGAAATTAAAAGCCGCTTACTCCCGGGAAGAAAAGCTATGACCAACCTAGACAGCATATTAAAAAACAGAAACATTAAAAAATTGCCAACAAAGGTCCGTCTAGTCAAAGCCATGGTTTTTCCAGTAATCATGTATGGATGTGAGAGTTGGACTATAAAGAAAGCTGAGGGCTGAAGAATTGATGCTTTTGAACTGTGGTGTTAGAGAAGACTCTTGAGAGTCCCCTGGACTACAAGGAGATCCAACCAGTCCATACTAAAGGAAATCAGTCCTGGGTGTTCATTGGAAGGACTGATGTTGAAGCTGAAACTCCAACACACCGGCCACCTGATGCGAAGAGCTGACTCATTGGAAAAGACCCTGATGCTGGGAGGGATTGGGGACAGGAGTAGAAGGGGACGACCGAGGATGAGATGGCTGGATGGCATCACCGACTCAATGGACGTGAGTTTGAGTGAACTCTGGGAGTTGGTGATGGACAGGAGGCCTGGCGTGCTGCGGTCCATGGGGTCTCAGAGTTGGACACGACTGAGCTGAATGGAACTGAAGGGGTGCCAGTGAACCATCATGCAGTTTGGGAGGAAAGCTGGGCCTGACTGCTGCTGCTGTAGCATCTTCACGGGCTTCACAGCGTTCTCAACTTCAAGTCACGCAGGCCCTTTCCTGGGGCCTTTCTGCACTCCAGGCCCAGATAAGGCCACACCAGGGATGTGGGACCAGGATGACATTCATGTCAGTGGTTAATTTGAGAAGAGTATAGTGTTTTTGTGAAGTCTTCTTCTAAAATAAAAATGGTTTCTTCAATAAATTATCTTTCTTTAAGAAGCTAAGGAGAGCCTCGCAGAACTGTTTAGCATTAGAAATAACCTCCTTTGTTTTGCCCTGTTACAATCCACCATTCACTTTTTTAGTTAGTGAGTGAAGGCTTGTGATCTTATGCCATTCTTGAGAAAATTCATTTGCAACTGAGAATGTCCCAGATTTAATTGCATGTAAGAGGCCTCTGTGGGAGGTCATTTAGAGAATCCCTCTTTTCAGACATCGTAGGCTAAAGCAATTTACACTGATATTCCTTCATTATCCTGGGTGTGCTGTAAAGCCTTTGTAGATCTCTAGGTTCTTCTCTTCTAATCCATCACATCACAGTCCTGTGATTTGAGGGCTTAGCACAGATGGCACTGTCAGCACAACCATTTTAGAGGAAAAATGGGCATGAGGTCATACAAAGAGTCAGTGTGAGCCGGCATGGCTCCCTTCTCTAAATCCCCGTGACTTTTGGCTTCTGATGTCTGCACCTGGCACTGAGTCTTCTCCAGCTGTGTCATGAGGTTGTCTTATCTCTCTAAATCTGTAAGCCTCTAAGTACTTCGTGGGCCTGCATATACTCTTGCGCCAAAGTGATGACATTGGCAGTTCCTGGCACAGTGGTGGTACTCAGGGTCAGTGAATTAGATTCTTGTCTCTGCCTGTACAGTTCAGTGTGGTAGCAGTTAGCCACAAGTGGGCCTTTAAATTTATCTCAATTAAAATGTAATAAAACCAGAGTTTCAGTTCTCCAGCCATATTAGCACATTCCAAACGTTCCTAGGCCAGAGGTGGCCAGTGGCTGCCATACTGGATGGTCACACAGGGACCGTCGCATCATCACAGTACCTGCTGACTTGTCTGTGATCGCTGCCAGACTGTGGGCTTCCTGCAGGCAGGGCTGTGTGTGCCCCTCGGTGCTGTGTCCCTGGTACCCTGAAAGTGCCGGTATACGGAAGGGCCCACCCAGCTCTTACTGGAAGAAAGAGTAACAGCTCTGCCTTGCATTGTGCTTAGTCTTCTAGATCAAGAATCACAAAATGGAATCATTTTGTGAACCCCTTGAATCCCTGGTTCAAGCCCCTCACTTCCCAGCTAGGAGAACAGTCCTATTGAGTTAGGAACTTTGCCTCACCTCCCCCAAATAACTGGAGCAGGTCTTTAATATCAACCATGGCCTCTGTCTTTTTGCAGTATCACTCTTTCCACTGTGTTAGACTGTCTTTAGTGTTTACTTTGAGATGGTAGCAGGAAACCCTCTTAAAATGATTATTTAGAAGAAAGTGTCCTTAAGCTGATCAAGTTTACCTACCTGCAAGCAGTCTAGAACAGATGTATCCAGTGTGCAAATATTAGTAGTATGCCCATTAGTTTTTGGACTAGGATAAAGGTCCCCATGTTCTAACTAACATTTTGCATTGTTTGGAAGTCCATCAAACTTCATAAGGTAAGAAATGAGGTATAAAGCTTGAAAGGGAAGAAGTAAAGCAGTAGTGGCTACTGACAATGGCATCCCACTGCAGTACCCTTGCCTGGAAAATCCCATGGATGGAGGAGGCTGGTAGGCTACAGTCCATGGGGTCGCTAAGAGTCGGACACAACTGAGCGACTTCACTTTGACTTTTCACTTTCATGCATTGGAGAAGGAAATGGCAACCCACTCCAGTGTTCTTGCCTGGAGAATCCCAGGCATGGGGGAGCCTGGTGGGCTGCCGGCTATGGGGTCACACAGAGTCAGACACGACTGAAGCGACTTAGCAGCAGCAAGTACATTTTGTAAGGGAATCATCTGGCAAACTGTTTGAAGCAGTTAGTATTCATTGGATTGCAAGTCGCAAGACATACAGTTATCCATGGCTTTCTTATTTATACACAAGTAGTCATCAGTTGTGGAAGAATAAAAAGCAGACCTTGCTCACAACTTCAACCAAAAATGTAGGATACCCAGGAATGATGCTGATAACAAAAAGGAAAAAGGAAGACCATGATGATACAAGCTATAAAACTTTGCCAAAGGGCATTCAAGAAAGCCTGAAAGGGTGAAAAGGAGCCCACATGCCCCTGGATGGCAAGATTCGAAACTACAGTGGTACCAGTTCTCTCCAAAGTAATCAGTACGATTCTGAACTAAAAGGTTGTTGTTATTGTTCAGTTGCTAAGTCATGTCTGACTCTTTGCGACCTCTTACAAAGCCTCCTCTGTCCTCCGCTATCTCCTGGAGTTTGCTCAAATTCATGTCCATTGAGTTGGTGATGCTATCTAACCGTCTTATCCTCTGCCACTCCCTTTGCCTTTGGCCTTCAGTCTCTTTCAGCATCTGGGTTTTTTTTCAGTGAGTTGGCTCTTTGGATCAGGTGGCCAAAGTATGGTAGCTCCAGCTTCAGCAATAGTCCTTCCAAAGAATATTTAGGGTTGATTTCCTTTAAGATTGACTGGTTTGATCTCCTTGCTATCCAAGGGATTCTCAAGAGTCTTCTACAGCACCACAGTTTGAAAGCATCTATTCTTCAGCACTCAGCTTTTTTTATGGTCCAACTCTCACATCTACTGGAAAAACCATAGCTTTAACTTTGCATACCTTTATTGGCGAAGTGATGTTTCTGCTTTTTAATACACCATCTAGGTTTGTCACAGCTTTGTTCCAAGGAACAAGCATCTTTTAATTTCATGGCTGCAGTCACCATCTGTAGTGATTTTGGAGCCCCTACCCAATAAAATATATCACTGCTTCTACTATTTCCCCTTCTATTTGCCATGAAGTAATGGGACTAGATGCCATGATCTTAGTTTTTTGAATGTTGAGTTTCAAGCCAGCTTTTTCACTCTCCTCTTCCACCTTCATCAAGAGGCTCTTTAGTTCCCCTTCGCTTTCTGCCATTGTAGTGGCAGTGTAGTATCATCCACATATCTGAGTTTGTTGGTAAATCTCCCAGAAATCTTGATTCCAGTTTGTACACTTAGTATGTCAGCAAATCTGGAAAACTCAGCAGTGGCCACAGGACTGGAAAAGGTCAGTTTTCATTCCAATCCCAATGAAGGGTGATGCTAAAGAATGGCCAAACTACTGTACAGTTGCACTCATTTCACATGCTAGCAAATAGATTCAAGGAATTAGATCTGATAGACACAGTGCCAGAAGAACTATTGATGTAGATTTGCAACACTGGATAGGAGGCTGTAACCAAAACTATCCCCAAGAGAAAGAAATGTGACAAAGCAAAATGATTATCTGAGGAGGCCTCACAAATAACTGGACAAAGAAGATAAGTGAAAGGCAAAGGAGAAAAGCAACGATGTACCCATCTGAATGCAGAGTTCCAAAGAATACCAAAGAGAAATAAAGCCTTCTTAAGTGAACATTGCAAAGAAATAGAGGAAAATAACAGAATGGGAAAGACTAGAGATCTCTTCAAGAAAATTAGAGATACCAAGGGAACATTTCATGCAAATATGGATACAATAAAGGATAGAAATGGTATGGATCTAACAGAAGCAGAAGATATTAAGAAGGGGTGGCAAGAATACACAGTATAACAATACAGAAAAGGTCTTAATGACCCAAATAACCACGATGGTGTGGTCACTCACCTAGAGCCAGACATTCTGGAATGCAAAGTCAAATGGGCCTTAGGAAGCTTTACTACAAACAAAGCTAGTGGAGGTGATGGAATTCCAGCTGAGCTATTTCAAATCCTAGAAGATGGTGCTGTTAAAGTGCTGTACTTAATATGCCAGCAAATTTGGAAAACTCAGCAGTGGTCACAGGACTGGAAACGTTTAGCTTTTGTTTCAATCCCAAAGAAGGGTAGTGGCAAAGAATGCTCAAGCTACTGCACAATTACTCTCATTTCACATGCTAGCAAGGTAAAGCTCAAAATTCTCCAAGCTAGGCTTTAGCAGTGTGTGAACTGAGAAATCCCAGATGTTCAAGTTGGTTTTAGAAAAGGCAGAGGAACCAGAGATAAATTGTCAACACCCGTTGGATCACAGCAAAAGCAAGGGTGTTCCAGAAAAACATCTACGTCTGCTTCATTGACTAGTCTAAAGCCTTTGACTGTGTGAATCACAACAGACTGCGGAAAATTCTCAAACACATGTGAATACCAGACCACCTTACCTGCCTCCTGAGAAACCTGTATACAGGTCAAGAAACAACAGTTAGAACTGGACATGGAACAATGGACTGGTTCAAAATTGGAAAAGGAGTACATCAAGACTGTATATTTCCACCCTGCTTATTTTACTTCTATACAGAGTACATCATGCAAAATGCCAGGCTGGATGAAGCACAAGCTGGAATCAAGATTGATGGGAGAATTATCAATAATCTCACTACCCTAATGGCAGAAAGCAACGAGGAACTAAAGCACCCCTTGATGAACGTGAAAGAGGAGAGTGAAGTAGCTGGCTTAAAACTCAACATTCAAAACCTAAGATCATGGCATCCAATCCCATCACTTCATGGCAAATAGATGGGGGAAAAATGAAACCAGTGACAGAACTTAATTTTCTTGGGCTCCAAAATCACCTAGGATGGTAACTGCAGCCATGAAATTCAAGGACACTTCCTCCTTGGAAGAAAAGCTTTGACAAACCTAGACAGTGTATTAAAAAGTAGAGACATCACTTTGCCTACAAAAGTCCATATAGTCAAAGCTATGGCTTTTCTAGCGGTTGTGTATAGATTTAAGAGTTGGACCATAAAGGAGGCTGAGTGCCAAAGAGTGATTCTTTTGAACTGTGGTGTTAGAGAAGACTCCTGAGAGTCCCTTGAACAACAGGGAGATCAAACTAGTCAATCTTAAAGGAAATCAACCCTGATTGATTGGAAGGACTGTTGCTGAAGCTGAAGCTCCACTATTTTGGCCACCTGATGTGAAGAGGCAACTCACTGGAAAAGACCCTGATGTTGGGAAAAATCGAGGGCAGGTAGATAAGGGGGCAACAGAGGATGAGATGGTTGGATGGCATTACTGACTCAAAGGACATGAATTTGAGCAAACTCCAGGAGATAGTGATAGACAGGGAAGCCTGGCATGCTGCATTCCATGGGGTTGTAAGAGTTGAACACAACTGAGCAAATGAACAGCAACATATGCTTGAAAATACACTCAAAAAGCCTTCAAGCTAGGCTTCAGCAGTACATGAACTGAGAAATGCCATACGTACAAGCTGGGTTTCAAAGAAGAACCAGAGGTCAAATCGCCAACATTCGTTGGGTTGTGGAGAAAGCGATGGAGTTCCAGAAAAATATTCTGTGCTTCATTGACTACAGTGAAGTCTTTGACTGTGTGGATCACAACAGACTGTGGAAAATTCTTAAAGAGATGGAAGTACCAGACCACTTTACCCATCTCCTGAGAAACCTATATGCGGGGCAAGAGACAGCAGTTAGAATCGGGCATGGAACCACTGACTACTTCAAAATTGGGAAAGGAGTACGACAAGGCTGTATATTGTCACCCTGCTAATTAATTTCTATGCAGATTATATCAAGCAAGATGCCAGAGTGGATGAATCCCAAACTGAAAGGACTTCTTATGAAACATGATAAACCAAAATCATACAGAAAAGTAAAGTTCTCCAAAAAGACTGAAGAAAGCAGAGAAGGAGAACTGACTTATTTCTTATGCCTTGGTAGAGGCATTTTTTTCTTTATACTCTACAGCCTTTTCATCTGAATCAGTATTGTTCCCTCTGAAATAGTCACTCACCTTAGGAGGCTATATCCTTATTTTGTCAATGGAGCCATCATTCTAAACTTCTTTGGAATTTCTACCTGGAAATAGCTTCAGACACCCCCTCCACACGTCTATAGACTATTTTCCCAGGCAGGTCAGAAACCAACTTGGCTGTATGGATTTTTTTTTTTTTTTTTTGGTAAAATTTGCAAATATCATTTGACTTCAAGTCTATGAAAGAGACATCACAGACGTTTGCCTTTGTTGGCTCCGGACCGGCTGTTGGAATGCTCTGAGCAGTGGAGGTGTCCGGGTAGAGGCCAGGAGCCCCCTGAGGAGGTGCTGCTGGTTTGTTTGTGTGTTCACACTGGGGGCCCTCCCCTCATGCCAATGAGGCCGTGGGGGAAGGGGCGTCAAGGGTAGCCTGTGTTCTGTGTGCTGGTAGGCTGCTGTGTCGACCTCGGCGCTTGTGTGCCTGTGCCATTGCACAGCTATTAACTGAGCCCTGCCATGGGCCCAGCCTGCTCTGGAGCCAGTGGAGCAGAGGAGGACGCGACCATCTCACTGTGTCCCGACCACGTTTGTCTAGGGGCTGGTGAGCCAGTAGGAGCTGTCTGGGCCAAGACAGCTTCTTGCTGAGAGGACCCAGCTGCAGCCCCGGGGCCTGTGTCCCTCAGGTCTTTACCAGTGCTTGCTGCTGGCTGCACCGGTAGCTGAACAGAAGTGTGGCCTGCTGCTGGGAGACGAGGAATGGGGGCTATGCCACAGGCCATCGCCAGCAGCCTCTTCCTCTGGAGGCAGCGTGTGGTGTGGACCGTGATTGTCCTCCCGGCCAGGCTGCTCTGGCTTCTGTGAAGCCTCTGTCCAGGGGTCCCATTCTCTGAGTTCCTGGGCCGCACTGGCCAGAGCAGACAGTTCTATTCAGTTAGCTTGTTGTGGAAGGGAAATGGAATTTAAAGGCATAGGATCAGGAAGATACTGTTCCGTTGGCCTTGAGTCTCCCTCTTCTTGTTTGTGGCCTCTCTTACCTCCCTCTTTAACTCGGAGCTCTCTGAGGGCACCTGAGTTTGCAGCTTGGGTGCAACCAGCCTTCCTTCACTCAGGCATGTGCTTAGAAGCAGCAAGACCCTTCTGTCTTACAGAGCCCATTACTCGCCAGGCTCTTTGGTGTCTGCTGGCCCATATAACCCTCATCTCCATTTCTTCAGAATGTAAACTCCATGGAAGCAGGGGCCTGGCCCATGCCAGCCCCTGGCACAGTGTCTGGTCATAGCATTTGAGCCATATTTGTTGAATAATGAATGAATGACATTAAGTACCACGAGCCCTATTCAGTCATAGACCAGGAAGCAGAGGCTCGGAGGGGTAACACTGCTCTCTCGAGGCAGAGCTGGAATTTTCACCCAGGTCAGTCTGACTCCAAGCCAGGCCCTTTCAAATACAGCACTCCTCTCCTTTGTGAGAAGCAGGGGTTTCATACCATCCTCTTTGACTATTTATGTATTTTCATCAAAACTATTAGAAAATCAGAGCATGTGTGCCGATGTTGAAGCAGAGTCAGGGGGCGGGCATGTGGGGACAGAAGAAAGTTGAACAGGGGAAGCCTCGGCCATGAGAGGCGTGGTGTCTGCTGTTGTTCACAGGGCCCAGAGTGGTAGTTTTGAGATTAACCTGGCGTGTAACCTCAAGCAGATGACTCCAGTTGTGTAGCCCCGAAAGGTACTCATCAAGAAGGAGGGAAATGACATGGTTACTCCTTTCCTTGTTCTATCCGGAGGCTGTAGAGACATAGCAGTGATGTAAACTGAAAGCGCTCAGATAAAATAATAGCCTTGTGTCGCTGCATGTTGGATGAAATAAGGATGAAAGGTGAAAATAGTTCATCAGAATTATCTTTGAAAATCACTTTGGAAGGACCACGTCAGATGCTGGACACAGCCTGTCTTAAGTTTATCACCCCAGTCTCCCCCACACTGTTGGAAGTGACAGCTGTTTCTCTGAGCATCAAACAAAATTTGAACTTCATGCATCAAGACTCCACACCTTGTGCCCTTGTTGGGTGAAAAATTTGTTTCGTGAAGCATCAGAGTCACCCTCAGAGTGATGCTGTGCTCACAGAGAGGGGCCCCCACACCCTGAGAGAAGGGCCGATGGCCGACTTTCTTCTGTCCTCCCGAGGGTGCGTGGTCACATGTGTGCATGCACTCGTCTGCACACTCATTAACCCAAGGAGGGGATAGAATTGCCTGTGCTTTGTTTTCTTTTTCTTTCTCTTTTCCTGTCTTTCATCCCAGTTACTTGAAATAAAAGTTTAAAGCCCATTTGAAATGTGTCTTGTGTGTTTAGGTATATGTATATGTTTATACACTCACACATGCAAATCCTAGGCAACACTACTTTGAGGGAAAGCCAGATATGACTCTACATCAAAAATCTCATCAAATTTTGACCTGACATCAAAATCCCATCCATGTAAACCCAAGAACATGAGTGCTTTTTTGATTTCAGTACTCTGGTTAGCTAAGAGGGATATGTACTATATACTATGATGCTCCTTATCCATTTTCACCTACTATGCTGTTATCCATTTTAGCAAAATGCACTTAATGTCACCACTATTTTGGTTGTTCTTTATCCATTAGTGATTCAGAACTCCATCGTGTTTTGGGATTATTTGTATTCTGGGAACCTAGGGTGGAGCCCATAGGTCTACTCTGGTAGTTGAAGTGTTCCTGAGTCCCTGCAAGTTGATGAGCTCAGTTTCCTATATAAAAATAAAAACAACTTCTCTGAGGTGAGAGAATATGGATGCTGTGTTCCCTGTAAATGGGGTTATTGATGATCATGACAATCAACCCTATTGTTCAACCTGTATAAATGAGTGCAGCCTGTTACCCTTGGTGACTTTTAATCCTTGAAGGTAAAGTTTCTGAGTAGCTACAGGTTGAGGGTAGTCTGGTTCTTGGCAAATAGGTAGTGGTCGTAAAGAATTTCCCTTCTACAGTGATGTTGGAGGTGTTTATTATTATTTTATTAATCAACAGTAATGATCTCCTGGAAACTGCTGTGGGCCTTTCCTGTTATTTCAAAGTCAGTAAACATTTATTGAAAAGGGACTGGCAGGCAGTGTTCCCCGGGGACAATTGAAGCAGGACTCAAGCCAGCCTCAACCCCTTCCATGGAGAGACTGCCCTCATGGGAGCCTTTTGGGGTCTTTCATTCCACCTGAGCACTTATTTCACAAACTCAGCCAAGAGTACCATAAAGGGAGGCAGCCCGGGTCACAAACCTAACATCAAAACTCCCGAGCATCCAAGGGACAGGCTCTGAACCAGGTGAAACAGAAGTTTCCACAATGGCATGAGTACCACCCCAGAACACCTAGGATCTCCTGCGCCTTCCAGGACTTCAGTGAAGCTAGCAAGGCAGGTGCATTGCCTTTCAGAATTCGCACATGGTATATATTGGATTTCCTGAAGCAGATTTGGAAGCACCATGTTCTTTTGTCTTAAGATGAAGTCTACTCAAGGCCATGAAGTCATTGTGTTTGGTAAATGTGTACCACATGTGACATGAGACCCATCTATGTCCTTAATCTCAGTCACTTACGGTTAAAGTTGCTTTAACTTTGTGCTTAATGCTACATGTTCTGTTAAATATAATGTTACCACAGACATCAACCTAAAATAACATGAAATTTCTTCAGTCAAGTGATCTTTAACTGAAACTAAAAATAGCCTAAGCTGTAGTTTATGTAGACCTCAAATATCAAAACTCCTACCTAAATGTGAGTTCCTCAATTTGTGAGGCTCTTGAACATTTTAAGCAGAAGTTTCATTTGAACATTTTAAACCAGATCCAGCACCATCTGTATTCGAGACAAGCTCCAGAAACCCGAGAACGGCACTCCTTGCTGATCCTGCTGACCAGAACATTCCTTAGGGAAGTCCCTCTCTGGGGGCTGGCAGCATGAACCACTCACACAATGCCCTGTGGGCGTACGGGTGTCAAGGGCACAGTCAGCTTTTCTGAGCACTTTGGTGGGCAGAGCTTTGTCTCCAGAGAGACCAGGCTCTCTGGCCAGCAGAGTCTGGCATATGGGCGAAAGAACCTCTTTGATTTTACAAGCAGCTTGACCACGGGGAAAAAAGCTGAAAGTAAGTCACAAGTGAAACATTCCTCCATACGTGGCAAAGCCATTCTGCCAGGGCTTGGCTGTCCTCCGACTGTGGTTTCCCAAACAGCAAGGAGCGTCTGGGGGCCGCTCAGGAAGTCCCAGCTTGGGATGTGGGAGGGGGGCTAGGATCCCAGGTTGAATCTCCCTGGGATTGGAATCTCCCGGGGGGCAATGACAGTTTGACCTGCTCCATGTTCTGTGCTCACACTTTGTCCTTAATGATGGAGTTTGGAGCCACTTTTTTCATGAGACTTTGTATTTATATAACCTCTACACCGGAGTTCCCTGGAAGCCATCAACATTCTCAGATCTACCCATCTGAAAGTCCTATCACTCATTTTATTTATAGATATGCTGCTGCTGCTAAGTCGCTTCAGTCGTGTCTGACTCTGTGCGACCCCAGAGACGGCAGCCCACCAGGCTCCCCTGTCCCTGGGATTCTCCAGGCAAGAACACTGGAGTGGGTTGCCATTTCCTTCTCCAATGCATGAAAGTGAAAAGGGAGAGTGAAGTCGCTCAGTTGTGTTCGACTCTTAGCAACCCCATGGACTGCAGCCCACCAGGCTCCTCCACCCATGGGATTTTCCAGGCAAGAGTACTGGAGTGGGGTGCCATTGCCTTCTCCGATTTATAGATGTATCAAACCCTAAATCAAATTTAAGGTGACTTAATATCTTTTGCAGTCAGTTCCTATCTTTCCTGAAACAAAGAGATGGATGTGTGTGTGTGTGTGTGTGTGTGTGTGTATAGATAAAGGTATGAAAAGTGAAGTGAAAGTCACTCAGTCGTATCCAACTCTTTGCGACCCCATGGACTATACAGTCCATGGAATTCTCCAGGCCAGAATACTGGAGTGGGTAGTCTTTCCCTTCTCCAGGGGATCTTCCCAACCCGGGGATTGAACCCAGGTCTCCCGCATTGCAGGCAGATTCTTTATCAGCTGAGCCACAGATAACAAGCAGGAAAAAAAAGTAAAAACCTGAGGATACCATTAATAACTCTTATTGGTCAGATGTATCTGATAATTTCTAGGCTCTCTACTTAACCCTAATTGGATGGATTCCTGGCATCTAGGCAAGAAAACAAGATTGCATCTACCCGGAGGTGGTTTTCATTGTTCTGTTGAGCAGGCCGCTGCCCTAGACCAGCACAGCTACTGTGGATGTGGGTCCTCCAATTTTTGCATCTTTTCTCCTGCATCAAATAGTTAATCCATTTGATAAATATTTATAAAGTACTTGCTCTGTGTCAGTTGTGGGTGGACAGGCTGGGATGGAAAGCTGCGCTGAGGGCACCCGGTGGGGTGGAAGAGCCCATGGGAAATCCCAGGAGCGGGCATTTTTCAAGGAGAGGTTTGGCAGGAGAGGCCTGCACTGAGGGGAAGTGGGTGCCAACATGTAGGCGCCGCCACAGAAACCTTCCTGTCTGACAGGATAGCAGGGTAGTGGTTGGTCAGCTGAGCCATTAATCGAAAAACTGGGTCAAGAGAGGAAATGCAAAGAAATTATACTTAGGTTCTTAAACGTTTGGCCCTTTTGTTTTGACTTAAGTAATGAAAACATTCATTTTGTCACCAATTTTGTGGTGGGGGCGAAAGCCTTTTCTCAGAGGGAAGCTGACTGGGCTTCCCATCACCTTCCTCACAGAAACCACAACTATAGTGTGATGAGCTTGAGTTCAGTGTGTTTTTATTCTTTTTTTAGATTCAGCAGATCTTGAAAGACCCTTGTGAAACAGTCTAAGGGCAGATTTTTATGATTTTTTCCTCAACTTCTACCGTTGTCTTGCCCACACCCAGCTTGGCAGCAGCCTAGTTTAGCTTCTAGCTAAACTGCTTTTCATGAAAACTTTACTTTTATGCTCATATTACACTGGTTAACATAACATGTAACCACATGTATTGATTGAAATAACAAGTATTACTATTATAAATAGGCTTGAGTATAAATTCAGTTCACCTTTGGTATGCACACCCTCAGCTATAGGAACGGGCCCGCTGGGTGACCAGAGGGAGCAGGAGCTCAGGTGCCAGGCCCTGTTGTTCCAGGGATGGGAGCGAGGTCAGCTCCCCAGTTTCATGTGGGGTGGCCTCTCTGTCCAGGAGCACCGAGTGGTCCTGGAATGTGCGGAGTGAGAACGCAGAGGAAATGGGGATAGTCGGAGGCGCGTGAGGAGGGCTGGGAGAAATAAGGCCGCAGAGGCGCGTTTAGAACCTCTTGGCACAGTCATCTCTGGGTCCATCTCATCTCCCAGGCTGATTTGATGGCTTATTGTGCCCCACTGTATCTTCTCTTTCTAGGCCGTTTCTGGCACTTGAGAATCCTCTCTTAAATATGTTTGAAGGAATGTGCATGTGTGTGTTGACAAAGAGTGAGCAACCCTTATGCACGGTGAATCTCTGTCCTGGAGATCACAGGTCAGCAGACAGTGGGCCATCTGATCACGGGCGTTCTGTTTCTCGGCTTCCCCTCACTGGCAGCCCGTTTGTGAACTGAGATCATCGTTCAGCTTACAGTTAGCCCCCCTCATCTACATCAGCTTCCTGCTGTCTTCCAGGTACAACTGGGTGGGGAAGGAGATAGGTATGATCTTGGTGGACCCAGGTACAGTGATGTGAATCAGAAGCCATGAGTGTTCATGAGTTTTCTTAAGTCAGAGTCTTGGCTGGCACCAGCCCTTAGCTTAGTGACTTCTCCGCAGGCAGTGAGATACTGAAGCATTACGCCGGGGTATGTCAGTGTGGAAAAGCAAGTCTAACCATCAGAAGAACTGTAATGTTGCATTTAATAAAATTGGTTCACTCATTTATTATTCATTAGGTAAATGCTATTGGTTACATGGTCGATCAGTTTCCTCTCACTGAGTAAGCGAGCCATCACCCCACTCTTTCTCTTCAAGCTCTGAGAATGGCAGGGAAGCAGGCCTCTCCTGTGCACCTCTGTGTGACTGCGCTGTGATCTAGGTGGGCACAGGGTGCTGGCGTCCGGGCCAGGAGATGAGAAGCCTGTAACGAGCGCCCTCTCCCCCTCTCCCTCGGGCAGCTTGGGGATGAACCACGACGATGACCACTCCTCCTGCGCCGGCAGGTCCCACATCATGTCGGGAGAGTGGGTGAAAGGCCGGAGCCCCAGCGACCTCTCCTGGTCCTCCTGCAGTCGAGATGACCTCGAGAACTTCCTCAAGTAAGTCCTCAAATCGCTCTGTACCATCAGTACAGTAGAAAGTGCTACAGTACTTGCTAAAGCACAACAGTCGGGGTATCAGCCAGTAGGAGCAGAAGTGAATCTCTTACAGCTCAGCTGGAGAGACTTCCTTCCAGGTGTGCACCTGGTGTGACATTGGCCGCCCTGCTGGTGATCACAAATTTTATCAATGGAAATGTCAATGCAGCGACCATATCTTGGCAAGGTTTCATTTCACTTCTGTTCATTATTTTGACCATGAGTGGGCACCACCCTAGTGGCACCCCTGGCTGCTGTAGAACTGGGTGCTTCCCCGAAGCTCAGGCTGCTTCCCTCGATGGACGTCCATTTGCTGGGAGGAGGGCATGCTTACCTTCCTCACGTGTGGGGCTAGGACGGGTTTATCTCATAGCCACTTTCTTTCCAGAATGTGTCTGCCTTACTCTGTTACAGATTTCAGTGGAAGAATTAGCTGTCTGATGTCAGACCTTTGTCAAATAGAGTCTGTATTCCAGTACTGTGTGCATCCCTTAGTGTCAGGACCTCAGGGCTGAACGTATAGGCTTGACAGGCAGACCCCAATCGCTTCACCACTTAACCGCATCATCTGTACCCCCCACAGAGACAAAAGGGGTCAGCGAGTCTCTGCTATACACAGAGTTTTATAGTCCTGTAACACAGTGGAGTGCTCAGTGAACTCAGGAAGGAGGATCAAAGGGATCACTCTGGCTTCTGTCCTCATCCTGGGTCTTCTTTTAAGATGTTTCCTGTAGCTGGGAAACTAAGGGCTTAGAAATGGCCTTGTTAGTTTTAATATAGTCGGCCTGTGTGTATTGCGTGCATGCAACTCTTTTCTTCAAGAATCTTGGCAAGGGGCTGGGTTTCCTTTTTCCTACCATCTGCCTTGTTTTAGGAGCTGAAAAATAAAAGCATTCAAGTATTTAACTCCTAAAGGAGCCACAGCCATACCACCCCCCGGTTGTTTTTCAGAGCTGTCCTCAACATCTCTGAACATTTCTGTCCTGGTTGAAATCCTTAAGTCTTTTGCACGGTGTGCCGCCAGCCAGCTTTCATGGCCAGGCAGGACACCTGTAATAGCCAGTGTCCAGAACCTGACAGACCCCGCCCCTAAGAAAGTCTGCAGAATTGGAAATAAGCTTGCTTGCTTGATTGTTTGCTTATTTATTTAAAAGCAAAATAACCCTAACTCCAATTTTTTCTTGATTCATTCTGAGAACATACCATAGCAATCTATTGCAAAAGCATTTTCATCCAAGAAAGCAGTCAGACTCCCCAAGAAAAATACATTGCTGTGTGAATGATATGCCCGGGCCACTTCTTGTTGCCCAGCTCTCATGGCCTCCAGGGTAAAGATCTGCATTCAGCTATCTGGAAAAGAGCCAAAGGTCTAGTCCCCGTGTCTGGTGCTTGGTCATCTCCCCATAGATAACTTGGAGAGCACTGGTGCTTAGTTACTGCCAGAGTAGAACAAAAACCTGGGAGGTACATTTGCAGACCAACTATCTTCTTGGCTGTTTCAGGTCAAAAGTCAGCACTTGTTTGCTGGTCACAGACCCCAGGAGCCAGCATGCGGTGCGCCTACCCCACAAGCTGCCAGGCATGCACTACAGTGCCAACGAGCAGTGCCAGATCCTCTTTGGCACCAATGCCACCTTCTGCAGAAACATGGAGGTAAGCTGCCTCGGGAAGGAGCATCTGGCTTCTGTTGGTGGATACAGGTATTTACACTCCACACACACACACATGTGTATACAGGTATAGGCATACATGCATGCGCAGAGCACCCAGTATGAGTCACACATGCACACACACACGCTCTCATACATAGGCAGCTTTGCAAGGGGGTGGTTCAGAGTTACGGCTGACACTAACAGCCTAATATTTTGTTTTGTTTTTTAGTATAGAGGTCTTGGTAATATTAAGACACAGGAAGAAAGTTAATCAGTCTGTTCCTCTTGGAGGTGATGCAATGTTGCCTGATACCAAATCCTCACAGATAACAGAAGAGAGCTAAAAACTACTGGATGTTGGAGGGTGTCATACGGAGAACATTTAGTGAATAATAACTTGATTATATGATAATAGTGTTAATAGCCCCATTAAAATGTTACCATTTTTGGAGTAGTGCCCACATGTTCTGCCCTAAAGCTTCCAACGTGCCTGATCCCAATTTACAATTACCACAGACTCCCCAGGTTACTCTCCCCAGGGTATAGATGGTAACACCAAGCCTCAGGGGTGAACTGATCATTCAGAATGGCTTGGCCAGGAAGTAAGTAGAGGAAGGATTTGACTCAAGTCTGTTCACCCCCAGGGCACACACTTTCTGACCATGCTTCAGATAGCTTGTCCCCTTCTATGGGTAGAAGTGCGCCAAGAAGGATGTGCCGGGCCCTGGGGCAGGCAGTCTCTGTGCTGGGGTCCCTGGGGGAGGCCAGAGCAGCCTGTGGTCCAGCCAGAAGTTGGCAGCTGGCTCAGGAAGGGGGGCAGAGCCAGAGTCATCGTGGGGCGGGAGGACCAGGTTGGGATGAGTGGGACTCAGGAGCCATGCAGCAGCAGTGGGCCTGGAGCTCAGGGCAGTATCTAGTCCGAGGGAGGCAGCCTGCAGGGCTGGGCAAGTGCCCAGAGCAAGAACTCAGGATGGGAGCAACTCCAAGACAGCCCGGGACTGCGCCTTCAGAATGAGACCTCGGGTGGGATCCCGGCCAGCACAGCAGGTCAGCCTGGACCCCGGGAGGTGGGCTGCTGCTGCCTGGCTGTGTGTGAACTGGTTCAGAAAGTCTGGGTGGAATCCGCAGGGGGGACACTGCCGTTGTTCAGGGTGCTGCAGAGGGTCATGCCTCATGACTGGGCCAGCGCCTCCTGCCGGCTGTTTCCTCAAAGGGCGTTTATCCGCAGAGTTGTCTAGAATCTTTCTCTCCCGTTCCCCTGTGGAGGTGTCAGCAAGGGTCCCTTCCAGGCCCTAATAGCAGGAAGCTGCCTCCCACTTCACATCCAGCCACGGCTGGGTTGAAGGTCACCTCCCTGGGAAGATGGGGCCAGGCCCAGGATCTGATCAACCCCAGTGGTCTGCCACCGTGTCTGGTGCTCACTATCTGCCCTGATGTTAAGGCCTGACTGTTCAGCTACCATATGCTGGCCAAGAGGCATCCTGTTTGCCGGCCCCAACCTTCAATCCCTTAAAGTTCGTGATGGCACAGAACTCCTGGAGAGGGCAGGTTTCAGTGTGACGGCAGCAGGAGAGCTGTATGCATGGTGTCCTAGAGGACTCCGAGCATTCAGGAAGGGTAAGAGTGCCTGGGCACCCAAGGGGGAGAAGAGGGAAGCGCCCAGCTCAGTCAGTGGGCATGCTGTGGCCACTCTGCCCACTGTGGAGTATTCCCTGCCCCGCAGACCAGGCTGAACTGGCCCCACAGGTGGGCAGGACTGACAGGTGGGAGCTGGACCCAGGCTGCCCCAGGATACTGGCTTCTAGCAGCCAGACTGTTGCATACCAGTTGGGTCAGTAGTGATGGGAGGAAGGGTGTACAACTCCTGGAGGCTCAGGATCCCCCAGGCTAGACTCTTTCTTGCATTGTCACATAACACCCTGACTGCACCCCACGAGGGCAGGAGCTTTGAACCCCACTTAACAGATAAGAAAACAGAGGCTGAGAGAGGCTGGGTAATAGACCAGGGTCACTCAGCCAGAAAGGGATGGGCTAGATGTGACTATTACTGCAGGAGAAAAGGCAGGCCCTGTTTATTCAAAGACAGATTCCAAAGGAGAGGAAGGTGACTTGGTATTTTATTTTCTTCGTTGGCATCTTTTTGCTTGAAGAGGGCAGTGAGAGGTCAGCAAGTCATGATCAGCTTAGCTTCTCTCTCGAAGCTCCAAATATGACTACACAAAGGGAGATCTTTTTGCTTTGTAAGTTACATCGCACCTGAGCATTTATTCCTGCAGCTCACTAAGAACCACGAAATATGCTTCCCTGCTTGCCTTTTTTCTGAGAATTTCACCAATACCAAAATAAAGTTGGCATTTTTCTCCCCAGATCCCAGCAGTGTTACTGACCAGAGTTTTTGACCTCTTTAATCAATAGAAATTGATCAAGGGCCAGACAAGAAATTCAGGCAAGGCTTCACTGGGGGGAGCAAGTAACAGGTTCCCATGCTTGCTCGCTTCCTGATGGGTTCCTCATCTGGAGCGAGCAGTGTGTCCACGGGTTG
Source organism: Capricornis sumatraensis (assembly GCF_032405125.1). Lineage (NCBI taxonomy): Eukaryota > Metazoa > Chordata > Mammalia > Artiodactyla > Bovidae > Capricornis > Capricornis sumatraensis. The sequence goes on from NC_091087.1 coordinate 12,140,794, forward strand.
GGCTGGAGGGCTGGTTCAGGTGATTTGCCCACCCTTAGGTGGTGCTGGGTGCAGGGGGATGTGCAGGGCCCTGATTTTGTTCTCACCACCCTGTGTTTGCTCCTGGCTCTTCAGAAGTGGCAGTTGGGTTTTGTTTTGGGTTTTTCTTTAACAGTTCTCTATCTTGCTGACCAATATGTTCCAGCTGCGCATATACGTGGTTATTTTTAGTCCCTTATACTTTTTGTATTTTGTTGCTCGAGGAGACGTTTGTCCAGGTGCAGGCCCTCGCCTGTCTCAGCAGGGGCGACTCCTCAGGGGCATGGAGGTGCGTCTGCGAGCTCAGCTGGCTGGGCATCAGCCTCAGCTGGTGCTGACTGTCCTGCTTACAAGGCTGGTGGTGCCTCCTTTGGCGTGACTTTGCTAGTTAGGAAGCAGTAACTTCTCACGCTGGAGGAGAGGTCACACTAATGCCAGAGACATGCTGGCAGAGGAGACAGACAATTGCCTGCTGGGACTCAGGCCTTGAGGAATGCCGCCCCGAGCTGGGGCACAACGCTGTGGGATTCTCAGGCTCACTTGACCAGCGTTTTGCTCGTCTGTGCACTTGTAGGTCTGTTTCAGTTGATGTTCAGTGTGACAGGCACACATGTTGAACTGTTCCTTTCTTCCTGCAAAACTGACTCAGTGCTGGGGTGAGCCCCTCCCCTTCCTCCTGATCCTGCTGCTGCTGCTAAGTCACTTCAGTTGTGTCTGACTCTGTGCGACCCCATAGACGGCAGCCCACCAGGCTCCCCCGTCCCTGGGATTCTCCAGGCAAGAACACTGGAGTGGGTTGCCATTTCCTTCTCCAATGCATGAAAGTGAAAAGTGAAAGTGAAGTCACCCAGTCGTGTCCGACTCTTAGCGACCCCATGGACTGCAGCCCACCAGGCTCCTCCGTCCATGGGATTTTCCAGGCAAGAGTACTGGAGTGGGGTGCCATTGCCTTCTCCACTCCTGATCCTAGTCCCCTTGTTAGCTGCCTTTCACCTACTCTGTTCCAGTTCTGCTTGCCTTCCTGCTCTCCCTCAGACCCAAAAGGCCTGCTCCTGGTGCAGACGCACTGTGCTTCCTGCTGTTTCCTCTACCTGGACACTCTTCTCCTAGTTGTCCACGTGCCTGAGCCCCTCATTTTGAGTTTGTTTGTTTGCTCAGAAGTAACCTTCTCAGGGAAGCCTACCACCCTATATAAAATTGCCATCTGGTAATTCTCCCTGTCCTTTGGCCACCTCATGTGAAGAGTTGACTCATTGGAAAAGACTCTGATGCTGGGAGGGATTGGGGGCAGGAGGAGAAGGGGACGACAGAGGATGAGATGGCTGGATGGCATCACTGACTCAATGGACGTGAGTCTGAGTGAGCTCCGGGAGTTGGTGATGGACAGGTAGGCCTGGCGTGCTGCAATTCATGGGATCGCAAAGAGTCGGACATGACTGAGCGACTGAACTGAACTGAACTGAGTTCTCCCTGTCACCTCTGCAGTACCCAGATCTCCTGATCCCCTGAGGGAAAGCCCTGCTTTCATAAACTTATCTTTTAATATGCTATATAATTTCCTTGTTTACATGACTCTTGTTTTTTAAAGATTTATTATTTAGCTGCATCCATCTTAACTATGCCGTGTGGTGGAATGTTCTGTAGTTGTGGTGTGCAGGTTCTGTGAGTCTGGTGCACAGGCAGAATTGCTCTGTGGTATGTGGGATCTTTCTTCCTCGACAAGGGATTGAACCTGTGTCTCCTGCATTGCAGGGTGGATTCTTAACTACTGGGCCACCAGGGATGTCCCCATGACTATTGTTTTCTATTGTTTTGATAATCTTCTTCTTCTAGCATTTAAATCCTTCCAGGACAAGAATCTTACTTTTCCACACTATTATTTTCCAACTGCCTGGAACATAGTAGGTGTTCAACAAGTATAAGTTGTTCTGAGGTCCATTCATGACCCTAACAGTAAATTTAAGTTCTTATGTTAACCCAACCACTGATGAAACTGTAGACAGGCTCACAGGTGAGGAAGAAACCCTTACAGGCCTCCTCATATAATGAATTGGCTCTCTAAGCCCGAGTCCACGTTTATCCATCTAGTTCCCCAACAGACATGTTAGACTCTGCCAAATGTCTTGCTGGGGTTTATACAGAGCTATCCTGTGGCTTCCTCCCAGGACAGTATAAATCTGGTAGTGAGGGACTGTAGCCTGCTTCTTAGTGGCCATCTCTATTTGTGCATTAATGAAAACCATTGTTAAAATCTGAGACTCCTGGTGAGTTAATACATGTACGATGCTGAGAACTGGGTCTATCACAAAGTAAGAACTCGGTCATTTGAGCTGATACATATGTTGCTGTTACCTTTCTGAATAATCCTGGTTCCTATCTTGGGTGTGTAGAGGGGGGAGCACAGAACTAATCTATCTGTGTACATCTCCAGGATCAGCACTTTTCTATATTAAATTCCTTAGGGTCATGAAAATTTAAGCATTATGTAAAACTCCAGAGACATTCAGCACCAACCACCAAGGTCTTGTGATCCAAAGCCAAATCGATCTTTATAACCATTATTATTCTTAAATACCCTTGAGGATTGAAACGGATATCGTGTAATGAAATGATCATGGTCCCAACATTGCCTTTAAATTTGTCATCCTGACATCTGCCTTTGGTGAAGATGGAGTATCAGGGACCAGATTTATCTTCCCACCTGAAGCAACTAAGAAATCAGACAAAATATATGAAATAATGATTTTCCATGGTCATCAAGCAAGGAAGGACCATGATTCTTGGGAGATACGAAACAAATGAGATTGCCCTGGCTTACTGCCTGGGCAGTCTCCAGGCTGTGGCATGGAGGGGTTGGGCTGTGAAGAAGTAGCAGGCTTCATGAGTTGCGAAACAGAGCCGGGAGTCCTAGGAGGCTGGGGCAGCTAGAATTCACAGAGCAGAGTATCATAGATGAAACAGTGTTACAAAGAGAGAACCTCAGAGGTCTGCCAGGATCTGCACGAATCTTCAGCTTAGTGCTGAGAAACACGTGTGTGTGAGAAACTACCCAAGGCCAAGAAAAGAGCCATCTGAAAGCATTAGCAGGAACAAGCTCAGAGGCGCACGGGGCATCAGGTAGAAGACACAGAAGGGTGCTGTATCAGCAGCGTGGCAAAACTAACCCCACACTAAATGCTGACCTGCTCCCACCCAATAAATCTTTAAAGCAAAATCTGAAAGGATCAAGCTGTTTCCAAGTAATTTAGCCAAGTCCTAGAACAAAGCTCAGAAGCATTTATAGAAATACAAAACCAACACTCAGTAAAATAAAATTCACAGTGTCTAGCATCAAATAAAAAATCACCAGGCCTTCAAAGGAGAAGGAGAATACACCCATAAAGAGTAGAAAAATCCATCAAAACTGACCTAGAAATGACACAGGTGATAGAATTAGTAAAGAAACATATTAAAACAATAATTATAACTATATTCCAGGTTCATGAATATAGCACAAAGAAAGATTGAACATGTTAAGCAGAGATATGGAAGATATGGAAAAGATCCTACTGGGACTTCTAGAAATGAAAACTGTAATATTTAAGTTGAAAGATACCCTGCTTAAGATTTCTAGCAAATGAAAATTGCAAAAGAGATGACCGCTAAAGACAAACCATTTGAAACTACCCAAAGTGAAACACAAAGAGAAAAAAGACTGGAAACAAAAAGAACTGTGGGACTTCGGGTAGGCTAAGAAATTTGCAAATGATGTTCTGAAGGAGGTGAGACAGGATTAAAATCATATTTGAAGAAATAATAGAAGGAGGACCTTGAAGATGGCTGAGGAGTAGGGCAGGACAAATTCCTTCTTCCCCACAAATATATCAAAAAATCACCTGCATGTAGAAGAACTCCCACAGAATATCTTCTGAATGCTGGCAGAGGACCCCAGACTTCCAGAAAGGCAAACCAATCTCATGGGGTGAGGTAGGGCACAAGATAGAGACTAAAAGGGGGACAAAGGATTTGGGGATGGGGTCCTGTGCCCCAGGGGAAGGAAGTCCTGAAGGAGGGGAGGTTTCCACATACTAGGAAACCCCCTCACAAGCAGGGTCACGGGGAGCTTTGGAACCACTGAGGGGAGGACACTGCATCAAGACAGGTGCTCCAAAGGCAAAACAGAGAAAATTCACCAGAGGGGTCACACCAAATGGCACTACCCACCTGGGAACTGGCTCAAGCGCTCACTTCTGCCCACGGTAACTGGGGGCTAAGTGTGGAGGCCCAGGCTTCGGGGGTCGGGCCTCAGGGAGAGGGCACAGGCCGACTGTCAGGGAGGTGCTCTAGGGGGCTGGCACAGCACAGCAGAAGCAGACCAGGGAAACTCTGCGTCCACCACAGAAACAAAGGCTCGTTCCCACGGGAAGGCTCCAACACTGCACCTTGATTCTGCACCGTCGCGGAACGAGGGACCCTGCCCAGGCAGATGCCAGAGAAGGGCGAGCCGGCTGTGGTCTGTTTTCCCAGAGGCAAACAGGCAGGCGCAGTGCCAGAGGCCGAAGGCAAGGGACCTCTATGACCTCGGTCCCAGAGATCGCAACAACCACCACACTGTGAGCAGCTGTGAGTTGCCCCCAATGTCTTGCTGGGAGCCTGGGTGGCTTGGCTCTGCCAAGGGCCCCACAACTCGGGACCAACTTCCCTGGGGAAGCGTATACCCACCTCAGACGGGGGAGACACCCTGCACAGCCCTGCCACAGTGAGCACTACCAGCACACTCCTCTCCCCAGCACAGCTGAGCAGCTGAGCCTGAATAAGCAGCTACTTTCACCTGCTCATGTCTGGGCAGTGAACAGACATGGAATAGACACTTGAAAGCAAAGGAGGGCCCAGAACCAAAGCAGAACATCAGGGGCTGCATGAGCAAGGGAAACAGGGAAACCATCCCAGAATTTACAGCTGCAGTGATTTGGATTCCAGCATTTAGCCTGAGACTGTCCTTTAGGGACAGCTATAGACTTTGAGTGAAAGTGGAGAGTGAAAAAGTTGGCTTAAAGCTCAGCATTCAGAAAACGAAGATCATGGCATCTGGTCCCATCACTTCATGGGAAACAGTGTCAGACTTTATTTTGGGGGGGCTCCGAAATCACTGCAGATGGTGATTGCAGCCATGAAATTAAAAGACACTTATTCCTTGGAAGAAAAGTTATGACCAACCTAGATAGCATATTCAAAAGTAGAGACATTACTTTGCCGACTAAGGTCCATCTAGTCAAGGCTATGGTTTTTCCTGTGGTGATGTATGGATGTGAGAGTTAGACTGTGAAGAAAGCTGAGCGCCGAAGAATTGATGCTTTTGAACTGTGGTGTTGGAGAAGACTCTTGAGAGTTCCTTGGACTGCAAGGAGATCCAACCAGTCCATTCTGAAGGAGATCAGCCCTGGGATATCTTTGGAAGGAATGATGCTAAAGCTGAAAGTCCAGTCCTTTGGCCACCTCATGCGAAGAGTTGACTCGTTGGAAAAGACTCTGATGCTGGGAGGGATTGGGGGCAGGAGGAGAAGGGGACGACAGAGGATGAGATGGCTGGGTGGCATCACTGACTCGATGGATGTGAGTCTGAGTGAACTCTGGGAGTTGGTGATGGACAGGGAGGCCTGGCGTGCTGCAATTCATGGGGTCGCGAAGAGTCAGACATGACTGAGTGACTGAACTGAACTGAACTGAACTGATAGATTTTGAGAGCAAGTACAAACTGGACCAAGACAAGACATGAATCTGAGCAGACCCCACACTGCCCAAAACCCATCCACAGATCTTCCTAGATATATTGGAGGACTTTCTGAGTAGACAAATCAACTGGACCAGGAAAACAGAGAAATTAATTGGACATTCCTCTCACTACCACTGTCTATATATTCTGCCCCCTGCCCCTGTTTTTCCCCCTCTCCCCCGTTATCTTCTCAAACTGTCCTGATGTGGTTCTTTATTACTCCTTCAATTTTTAAAAAAATTATTTATTTTTTAATTGAAGGATAATTGCTTTAAAGAATTTTGTTGTCTTCTGTCAAAACTCAACATGAACAAGCCATAGGTATACATATATCCCCTCCCTTTTGAACTTCCCTCCCATGTTCCTCCCCATCCCACCCCTCTAGGTTAGTACAGAGCCTCTGTTTGAATTTCTTGAGACATGCAGCAAATTCCATTTGGCTATCTATTTTACATACGGTAATGTAAGTTTCCATGTTGCTTTCCCCATACATCTCACCCTCTCCCCTCCCCCTTCCCCTTGTGTCCATAAATCTGTTCTCTATGACTCTTTCTCCATTGCTGCCCTGTAAATAAATTCTTCAGTACCATTTTTCTAGATTCCATATATGTGTCTTAGAATATGATATTTATCTTTCTCTTTCTGACTTACTTCACTCTGTATAATACAGACTTTAGGTTCATCTACCTCATCAGAACAGACTTAAATGCATTCCTTTTATGGCTGAGTAATATTCCATTATGTATCTATACCACAGCTTCTTTATCCATTCATCTGTCAATGGACATCTAGGTAGCCTCCATGTTCTAGCTATTGTAAATAGTGTTGCAGTGAACAATGGGGTACATGTGTCTTTTTTCAATTTTTCTTTCCTCAGGGTATATGCTTAGGAGTGGGATTGCTGGATTATATGGTGGTTTTATTCCTAGTTATTTAAGGAATCTCCATACTGTCTTCCATAGTGGCTGTATCAATTTACATTCCCACCAACAGTGCAAGAGTGTTCTGTTTTCTCCACACCCTCTCCAGCATTTATTGTTTGCAGACTTTTTGATGATGGTGATTCTGACTGATGTGAGGTGATACCTCATTGCAGTTTTGATTTGCATTTCTCTAATAATGAGCGATGTTGAGCATCTTTTCATGTGTTTGTTAGCCATCTGTATGTCTTCTTTGGAGAAATGTCTGTTTAGGTCTTCCCTACTTTTTGATTGGGTTGTTTGTTTTTCTGGTATTGAGTTGTATGAGCTGCTTGTATATTTTGGAAATTAATCCTTTGTCTGTTGTTTCATTTGCTATTATTTTTGCTCATTCTGAGGGGTTTCTTTTCACCTTACTTATAGTTTCCTTTGCTGTGCAAAAGCTTTTAAGTTTAATCAGGTTCCACTTGTTTACTTTTGTTTTTATTTCCATTACTCTAGGAGGTGGGTCATAGAGGATCTTGCTTTGATTTATGTCAGCGAGTGTTCTGCCTATGTTTTCCCCTAAGAGTTTTATAGTTTCTGGTCTTACATTTAGGTCTTTAATCCATTTTGAGTTTATTTTTGTGTATGGTGTTAGGAAGTGTCCTAATTTCATTCTTCTACATGTAGCTGTCTAGTTTTCCCAGCAACATTTATTGAAGAGGCTGTCTTTTCCCCATTATATATTCTTGTCTCCTTTGTCAAGAATAAGGTACCCCTAGGTTCATGGGTTTATTTCAGGGCTTTCTATCTTGTTCCATTGGTCTATATTTCTGTTTTTGTGCCAGTACCATACTGTCTTGATGACTGTAGCTTTGTAGTATAATCTGAAGTCAGGAAGCTTGATTCCTCCAGCTGAATTCTTTCTCAAGACTGCTTTGGCAATTTGGAGTCTTTTGTGTTTCTGTATGAATTGTGAAATTTTTTTATCTAGTTCTGTGAAAAATGTCATTGGTAATTAGATAGGGATCACATTGAATCTGTAGATGGCATTTGGTAGTATAGTCATTTTCACAATATTGATTCTTCCTACCCAGGAATATGGGATATCTCTCTATCTGTTTATGTCATCTTTGATTTCTTTCATCAGTGTCTTATAATTTTCTGTGTACAGTCCTTTTGTCTCCTTAGGTAAGTTTATTCCTAGATGTTTTATTATTTTTGTTGCAATGGTGAATGGGATTGAGTCATTAATTTCTCTTTCTGATTTTTCATTGTTAGGATATGAAATGCAAGTGATTTCTGTGTATTGATTTTGTATCATGTGATTTTGTTAAATTCACTGATTAGCTCTAGTAATTTTCTGATAGTATCTTTAGGGTTTTCTATGTACAGTATCATATCATCTACAAACAGTGAGAGCTTTACATCTACTTTCTGATCTGGATTCCTTTTATTTCTTCTCTGATTGCCGTAGCTAGGACTTCCAAAACTGTGATGAATAATAGTGGTGAAAGTGGACACCCTTGTCTTTTTCATGATCTTTGGGGGAATGCTATTAGTTTTTCACCATGGAGAATAATGTTTGCTGTAAGCTTATCATATATGGCTTTTACTATATTGAGGTAGATTCCTTCTATGCCCATTTTTTTGAAGAGTTTTAATCATAAATGGGTGCTGAATTTTGTCAAAGGCTTTTCCTGCATCTGTTGAGGTTATCATATGGTTCTTATCTTTCAATTTGTTAATATTGGTGTATCACATTGATTGATTTGCATATATTGAAGAATCCTTGTATTTCTGGGATAAACCCAACTTGATCATGGTGTATGAGCTTCCTAATGTGTTGTTGAATTCTGTTTGCTAAAATTTTGTTGAGGATTTTTGCATCTATGTTCATCAGTGATATTGGCCTATAGTTTTCTCTTTCTGTGTTGTCTTTGTCTGGTTTTGGTATTGGAGTGATGGTGGCTTTGTAGAATGAGTTTGGAAGTGTTCCTTCCTCTACAATTTTTTTGAAAGAATTTTAGAAGGATAGGCATTAGCTCTTCTCTGAATGTTTGATAGAATTCTCTTGTGAAGCCATCTGGTCCTGGACTTTTGTTTTTGGGAGATTTTTTGATCACAGCTTCAGTTTCAGTGCTTGTAATTGGGTTGTTCATAATTTCTACTTCTTCCTGGTTCAGTCTTGGAAGAATGAACTTTTCTAAGAATCTGTCCATTTCTTCCAGGGTATTCATTTTATTGCCATATAGTTGTTCATAATAGTCTCTTATGCTGCTAAGTCACTTCAGTCATGTCCAACTCTGTGCGACCCCATAGACGGCAGCACACCAGGCTCCCCCAACCCTGGGATTCTCCAGGCAAGAGTACTGGAGTGGGTTGCCATTTCCTTCTCCAATGCATGAAAGTGAAAAGTGAAAGTGAAGTCGCTCAGTCGTGTCTGACCCTCAGCGACCCCATGGACTGTAGCCTTCCAGGCTCCTCCATCCAGGGGTTTTCCAGGCAAGAGTACTGGAGTGGGGTGCCATTGCCTTCTCCAATAGTCTCTTATAATCCTTTGTATTTCTGCCTTGTCTGTGGTAACCTCTCCTTTTTCATTTCTAATTTTGTTGATTTGATTCTTTTCTCTTTTTTTTCTTAATGAGTCTGGCTAAAGGTTTGTCAATTTTGTTTATCTTCTCAAAGAACCAGCTTTTAGTTTTATTACTCTTTACTATTATTTCTTTCATTTCTTTTTCACTGATTTCTGCTCTGATCCTTATGATTTCTTTCCTTCTTCTAACTTTGGAGGATTTTTTTGTTCTTCTTTTTCCAGTTAAATTAGGTGTTAAGTTGTCTATTCGATGTTTTCTTGTTTCTTGAGGTAGGGCTGTATTGCTGTAAACATCCCTCTTAGAACTGCGTTTGCTGCATCCCATAGGTTTTAAGTTATGTTTTCATTGTCATTTGTTTCTAGAAGTTGTTTTATTTCCCCTTTGATTTCTTCAGTAACCTGTTAGTTATTTAGAAACATATTGTTTAATTTCCATGTATTTGTGTTTTTTACAGTTTTTTCCTTGTAATGGATGTCCAGTCTCATAGCATTGTGGTTGGAAAAGATGCTTGATACGGTTTCAATTTTCTTCAATTTATTGAGGGTCGATTTGTGACCAAAGATGTGGTCTATCCGGTAGAATGTTCCATGTGCCCTTGAAAAGAAGGTGTATTCTTCTGCATTTGGATGGAATGTCCTGAAGATATCAGTGAGATCCATCTCATCGAATGTATCATTTAAGGCTTGTGTTTCCTTATTGATTTTGATTTCATGACCTGTTGATTGGTGTGAGGGGGGTGTTAAGTCTCTTACTATCATTGTGTTACTGTCAGTTTCTCCTTTTATGTCTGTTAGTGTTTGTCTTATGTATTGAGGTGCTCCTATGTTGGATGCATAGATATTGTAGACAGTATATGTATGGGTCTTGTTTTGTATCCATTCGGCCAGTCTGTGTCCTTTGGTTGGAGCATTTAATCCATTTACATTTAAAGTAATTATTGATATATATGTTCCTATTGCCATTTTCTTAATTGTTTGGGGTTTGATTTTGTAGATCATTTTCTTCTCATATTTCTTGACTATATAAGTCCCTTTAATATTTGTTGTAAAGCTGGTTTGATGGTATTGAATTCTTTTAACTTTTGCTCATCTGCAATGCTTTTGATTTCTCCATCAATTTTGAATGACATCCTTGCTGAGTAATCTTGGTTTTAGATTTTTCCCTTTCAGTACTTTAAATATATCCTGCCATTCCTTTCTGGCCTGCAGAGTTTCTGCTGAAAGGTTAGCTGTTAAATGTATAGGGTTTCCCTTGTATGTTACTTGTTGCCTCTCTCTTGCTGCTTTTAATATTCTTTCTTTGTGTTTAATCTTTGTTAGTTTGATTAGTATGTGTCTTGGCATGTTTCTCCTTGGGTTTATCCTGTATGGGACTCTTTGTACCTCTTGGACTTGATTGACTATTTCCTTTTCCACATTGGGGAAACTTTCAAATGTAATCTCCTCAAAAAATTTCTCATACCCTTTCTTTTTCTATGCTTCTGGGACCCCTATAATTTGAATGTTAGTGTGTTTGATATTTTCCAGAGGTCTCTGAGACTATCCTCAATTCATTCTGCTCCTTCAATTTTTTATAGCCTACTTTTTCCTCTTTTTCTTTGAAAAAAAGCCTTATTTTAAAAACAAATTCCATGTTTTTGATTTTTGTTTCAGATGTTTTATTTGATTTTTTATTTTTGAGAGTTTCACTTTTTCCATGTTTTTTATTTTCTTTTTGATCTTTTGCTTTTGATTTTATGTCTTTGAGAATCTATTAATAATTTATAGCATCCATTTTCATTTAGAGGTTTTATTATTGGCTTGATTGCTGTCTTCTTTTTGACTCTTTTTCCTTTTTTCTTTTTCTCCCTTTTCCCTCTTTCCTTCTCTATATAAGTGTGTGACTCTCTTGGAATGAATTTTGGCTGTTGAAATGTAAAAGTGTTAGTAACTCATTAATGTCCGACTCTCTGTGAACCCATGGACTGCAGCCCATCAGACTGCATGGAATTCTGTTCATGGACTTCTCCACACAAGATACTGGAGTGGGATGTCATGCTCTTCTCCAGGGGACCTTCCTGACCCAGGGATCGAACCCAGGTCTCCCACAATGCAGGCAAAATTCTTTACTGTCTGAGCCACTAGGAAAGTTCACCATTATGAGAGGTGTTTCACCATTATGTCTTCTATGCTGTGTGGCCTGTGAAATCTTAATGCTATAGTAAGGTGTCATACCTGAAGCCCAGAGGTAGGAGACTCCATGCTAGGACTTTGGACCACAAGAGAGCATTAATAGAACATTACTAGACAAACGCCCTCACAATGGCCTCCATTTCAACACTAAGACCAAGCCCCACCCAAAAGCCAGCAAGCTCTGGTTCCAAGTGTCCCACACCAACCCTTCAACAAAACAGGAGCACAACCCATACTGAACCCATAGACATCCCCAAACACACTAGTGGACACAGTACTGCCTTTAAGAGAGACAAGATCTAGCTCCATCCACTAGAACACAGTCACAAGTCCCCCAAAGCAGGAAACTTTCAGAAGGCATTGGTTCAGCCCCACCCAGTGGAAGCACACTCCACAATTAAGAGAAACTACAACTTTCCAAACTGCAGAAAGGAGACCCCAAGCACAGTAAGTTAAACACAATGAAAAGACAGAGAAACATCCAGCTAATGAAGGAACATAGTAAAAACTCATAAGACGAAACAAATGAAGAGGAAGTAGACAATCTTCCTGAAAAGGAATTCCGAGTAATGATAGTAAAGATGGTCCAAAATCTTGAAAATAAAATGGAGGCATGGATAAATAGACTAGAGGCACAGATTGAGAAGATGCAAGAAATATTTAACAAGCACCTTGAATAAAGACTAGACCATCAACAATGGACAATGCAATAATTGAGTTTAAAAATATACTGGACGGAACCAACAGTAGAGTAACTGAGGCAGAAGAATGGATAAGTGAGATAGAAGATATCATGGTGGAAATAACTGAAACAGAGCAAAATAAAGAGAAAAAGAATAAAAGTGATGAGGACAGTCTCCGAGACTGTTTAACAGACAGCATTAAACATAACAACATTAGAATCATAGGAGTCCCAGAAGAAGAAGACAAAAGGAAAGGCCATGGGGAAATATTTAAAGAGATTATAGTTGGAAGTTTTCAACTTCCCTCCAGGCTGCCGTCCATGGGGTCACAAGAGTCGGACACAACTGAGTGACTTTGACTTGACTTTACTAAAATGAGAAGGGAGATAGCCATCCAACCTCATAAAGCCCAGACAGCCACATACAACATAAATCCAAGGAGAAACATGCCAAGAGAGATATTAATCAAACTAACAAAAATTAAACACAAAGAACAAATATTAAAAGCACCAAGGGAAAAGCAACAAATAACATACAAGCAGGTCCCCATAAGGCTAATGGCTGGTTTTCAACAGAAACTCTACAGGCCAGAAGGAAATGGCAGGACATACTTAAAATGATGAAAGGGAAAAACCTACAACCAAGATTACTCTCCTCAGCAAACATCTCATTCAAAATTGATGGAGAAACCAAGTTTTACAAACAAGCAAAAGTTAAGAAAATTTAGCACAACCAAACCAGCTTTACAACAGATGTTAAAGGGACTTCTGTAGGCTGGAAACACAAAAAGAAGAGGCCTACAAAAAGAGTCCCCAGACAGTAAAGTAAATGGTAACAGGATACCAATAATTACCTTAAATGTAAATTGGCTAAACCCTCCAACCAGAAGATACAGATTGGCTGAATGGATACACAAACAAGACCCCTATATATGCTGTCTGGGAGAAAACCCACCTCAGACCTAGGTGCTTACAGACTGAAATGAGGGGCTAGAAAAAGATATTCCATGTAAATAGAAATCAAATGAAAGTGGGAGTAGCAATACTCATATCAGATTAAAGAGACTTTAAAGACCATTACAAGAGACAAAGATGGATACTACATAATGATCAAGGGTCAATCCAAGAAGATATAACAATTATATATACACCCAACATAGGAGCACCTCAATACATAAGGCAAATGCTAACATCTGTTAAAGGGAAAATCAACAGTAAAACAGTAGTAGTGGGGGACTTTAATATCACACCCACACCAACGGACAGATCATTCAGGTAGAAAATAAGGAAAAACAGGCTTTAAATGATACATTGGACCATTTAGACCTAATTGATATCTACAGGGCGTTTCATCCAAAAACAATAGATTTCACTTTTTTCTCAAGTGCACATGGAGCATTCTCCAGGATAGATCACATTTTTGGATCACAGATGAAGCCTTTTCAAGACTTTTCAATTACCCCTACCATAGTTTGGCCTGAAAGGGTCAAACTATAAGGAGGGAACACAGCCTCACCCATCAGCAGAAAGATGGATTAAAGATTTACCTAGCATGGCCCCACCCACCAGAGCAATACCCAGTTTCCCCACAGTCAGTCCCTCCCATCAGGAAGCTTCCGCAAACCTCTTATCCTCATCCATCAGAGAGCAGACAGAATGAAAGCTACAATCACAGGAAACTAACCAAACTGATCATATGGATCACAGCCTTATCTAACTCAACGAAACTATGAGCCATGCCAAGACAGATGGATCATGATGGAGAGTTCTGACAAAACATGGTCCCCTGGAGAAGGGAATGGAAAACCACATCAGCATTCTTCCCTTGAGAACCCCATGAACAGTATGAAAAGGCAAAAAGATATGACACTTAAAGATGAACTCCCCGTGTTGGTGCTGGTGGTAGTGGTGGTTTAGTCGCTAAGTTGTGTCCGACTGTTGCGACCCCATGGACTGTAGCCTGCCAGCCTCCTCTGTCCATGGGGATTCTCTAGGCAAAAATACTGGAGTTGGTTGCCAGTTCCTTCTCCAGGGGATCCTCCTGACCCAGATCTCCTGCATTGCAGGCAGATATTGGAGAAGAGCAGAGAAACAGCTCCAGATGGAATGAAGAGGCTGAGCCAAAGCAGAAAGCATGCCTAGTTATGGATGTGTCTGGTGGAGAAAGTAAAGTCTGGTACTGTAAAGAACAATATTGCATAGAAACTTGGAATTTTAGGTCCATGAATTAACATACATTGTAAGTGGTCAAACAGGAGGTGGCAAGAGTGAACATTGACATTTTAGGAATCAGTGAACTAAAATGGACTTGAATGAGCGAATTTAATTCAGATGACCGTTATATCTACTACTGTGGGCAAGAATTCCTTAGAAGAAATGGAGTAGCCCTCATAGTCTACAAAAGAGTCCAAAATGCTTGGGTGTACTTGGGTGCAATCTCTAAACAACACAGTGATCTCTGTTCATTTCTAAGGCAAACCATTCAGTATCATAGTAATCCAAGTCTATGCTCCAACCACTAATGCTGAAGAAGCTGAAGTTGAATGGTTTTATGAAGACCTACAAGGCTATCTAGAACTAACACCAAAAAAAAGATGTCCTTTTCATCATAGGGGACTGGAATGCAAAAGTAGGAAGTCAAGAGATACCTGGAGTTAACAGGCAACTTTGCCCTTGGAGTACACGATGAAGCAGGGCAAAGGCTTACAGAATTTTGCCAAGAGAATGCACTGGTCATAGTAAAACCCTCTTCCAACAACACAAGAGATGACTCTACACATGGATATCACCAGATGGTCAATACTGAAATCAGACTGATTATATTCTTTGCAGCCGAAGATGGAGAAGCTCTATATAGTCAGCAAAAACAAGACTGGGAGCCTACTGTGGCTCAGATCATGAACTCCTTATTGCAAAATTTAGATGTAAGTTGAAGAAAGTAGGGAAAACCACTAGGCCATCCAGGTATGACTTAAATCTAATACCTTACAATTACACAGTGTAAGTGACAAATAGATTCAAGAGATTAGATCTAATAGACAGCCAGAAGAACTATTCATGGAGGTTTGTAACATTGTACAGGAGGTGGTGATCAAAACCATCCCCAAGAAAAAAAAATGCAAAAAGGCAAAATGACTGATTGAGGAGGGCTTACAAATAGCTGAGAAAAGAGAAGCAAAAGGCAAAGGAAAAAAGGAAAGACACATGCATCTGAATGCAGAATTTCAAAGAATAGCAAAGAGAAATAAGAAGGCCTTACTAAATGATCAGTGCAAAGAAATAGAGGAAAACAATAGAACGGGAAAGACTAGAGATTCCTTCAAGAAAATCAGAGATACCAAGCGAACATTTCATGCAAAAAAGAGCACAATGAAGGTCAGGAAAAATACGGACCTAACAGAAGCATAAGGTTTTAAGAAGAGGTGGCAAGAAGACACAGAGAAACTATACAAAAAAGATCTTAATGACTCAGATAACCATGATGGTGTGATCACTCACCTAGAGCCAGACATCCTGGAGTGCAAAGTCAAGTGGGCCTTAGGAAGCATCACTGCAAACAAATCAAGCCTGGTATATTTTAAAAAATTGAAATCATTTCAAGTATCTTCTCTGACCACAACATTGTAAGACTAGACACCAACTGCAGGGGGGAAAAGAAACTATATAAAAACACATATGCGTGGGGCTTCCCAGGTGGTGCTAGTGGTAAAGAATTCTCCTGCCAATGCAGGAGATACAAAAGATTCAGGTTCAGTCCCTCTGTCAGGAAGATTCCCTGGAGGATGAAATGGCAACCCACTCCAATACTCTTGGCTGGGTAATCCCATGGACATTGGAGCCTGGTGGGCTACAGTCTGTGGGGTCACAGCGTCAGACACAACTGAGTGACTGAGCATGCATGGAGGCTAAAAAACACTTCTGAATAACCTACATATCACTGAAGAAATCAAAAGGAAAATCAAAATTTGCCTAGAAACAAATGACAATGAAAACATGATAACTCAAAACATATGGGATACAGTAAAGGCAATGCTAAAAGGAAATTTATAGCAATACAAGCCTACCTTAAGAAACAAAAGAGATATCAAATAAAAAAAACCTAACCTTATATCTAAAGCAACTAGAAAAAGAAGAATTAAAAAAATACCCAAAATTAGTAAAAGGAAAGAAATCATAAAGATTAGAGTAGAAATAAATGAAAAAGAAATGGAGATAATAGCAGAGATTAATAGAACTTAAAATTGTTTCTTTGAGAAAATATATTTTACAAACCATTAGATAGACTCATCAAGAAAAAAAGGAAGAAGCCTCAAATCAATAAAACTAGAAATGAGAAAGTAGAAGTTACAACAGACAACACAGAAATACAAAGGATCATAAGAGGTTACTTTGAACAACCACATGCCAATAAAATGGACAGCCTAGACGTAATGGACATATTCTTACAAAATTTAACTTTCCAAAAGTGAACCAGGAAGAGAGAGAATATGAACAGACCAATCATAAATGTGGAAATCTCCCAGCAAACAAAAGCCCAGGGACAGATGACTTCACAGATGAATTCTACCAGAAATTTAAAGAAAAGCTAACCACTATCCTGCTCAGATTCTTCCAGAAAATTGCAGAGGATGGAGAACTTCCAGCTCTTTCTATGAGGCCACCATCACCCTGATACCAAAACCAGATAACAGTGCAACACAAAAGGCCACTGTCACTGATGAACATAGATTCAAAAATTCCAAACAAAGTTTAGCAAACAAAATCCAAAAGGTCATATATCATGAATCAAGTGGGCTTTATACCAGGGATGCAAGCAGTCTTCAATTTATACAAATTGGTCAGTATGATACACCACATTAACAAATTGAAATATAGAAACCATGTGATTGTCTCAATAGATGCAGAGAAAACTTTTGACAAAATCCAACTCCCATTTATGATAAAAACTCTCCAGAAAGTAGGCATAGAGGGAACATACCTCAGCATAAGAAAGGCCACATATGACAAACCCACAGCAAACGTTATTCTCAATGGTGAAAAAATTGTAAGCATTTCCTCTAAAATTAGGAATAAGACAAGCATGCCCACTCTCACCACTATTATTTAACATAGTTTTGGAAGTCCTAGCCAAAGCAATTGGAGAAGAAAAAGAAATAAAAGAAATCCAGATTAGAAAAGAAGACATAAAGCTCTCAGTGTTTGCAGGTGGCATGATTCTTTAAATCAGAGAAGGCAATGGCACCCCACTCCAGTACTCTAGCCTGGAAAACCCCATGGGTGGAGGAGCCTGGTAGGCTGCAGTCCATGGGGTAATAGAAAACCCTAAAGCTGCCACCAGAAAATTACTATGCTAATCAATAAATATAGCAATGTCACAGGATATAAAATTAATACACAGAAATCCTTTGCATTCCTATACACTAACAATGAAAAATCAGAGAGATTAAGGAAAAGATCCCATTCACTATTGCAACAAACAGAATAAAAATATTTAGGAATAAGCTTACCTAAAGAGACAAAAGCCCTATATGCAGAAAACTATAAGACACTGATGAAAGAGATTAAACTTGACACAAACAGATGGAGAGACATACCGTTTTCTCAGATAGGAAGAATCAATATTGTGAAAATGAATATACTACCCAAAGCAATCTATAGATGCAGTGCAATCCCTATCAAACTACCAATGGCATTTTTCACAGAACTAGAACAAATAATTTTACAGTTTGTATGGAAACACAAAAGACCATGAATAGCCAAAACAATCTTGAGAAAGAAGGATGGAGCTGGATGAATCAACCTTCTTGACTTCAGACTTTACTACAAAGCTACAGTCATCAAGATAGTATGGTACTGGCACAGAAATAGAAATATAGATCAGTGGAACAAAATAGAAAGCCTGGAGATAAATCCATGCACCTAAGGGGGCCTTATCTTTGACAAAGGAGGCAAAAAATATACAATGGAGAAAAGACAGTCTCTTCAATAAGTGGTGCTGCAAAAACTGGTCAGCTTTGTGTAAAAGAATGAAATTAGAACACTTCCTAACACCATACACAGAAATAAACTCAAAATGTATTAAAGACCTAAGTGTAAAACCAAACCTTTAAAACTCTTAGAGGAAAACATAGGCAGAGCACTCTTTGACATAAGCCAAAACAAGATCCTCTATGACCCACTTCCTGGAATAATGGAAATAAAAACAAAAATAAACAAATGTGACCTAATTGAACTTAAATGCTTTTGCACAATGAAGGAAACCATAAGCAAGGTGAAAAGACAACCCTCAGAATGGGCAAAAATAATAGCAAATGAAGCAACTGACAAAAAACTCATATCCAAGGTATACAAAGCAGCTCATAAAGCTCAATACCAGAAAGACAAACAACCCAATAAAAAAGTGAGTGGAAGACTTACACAGACATTTCTCCAAAGAAAACATACAGATGGCTAATAAGCACATGAAAAGATACTCAACATCCTCATTATTAGAGAAATGCAAATCGAAACTACAGTGAGGTATCATCTCATGCTGGTTGGAATGGCCATCATCAAAAAGTCTACAAACAAATTCTGGAGAGGGTGTGGAGAACAGGGAACTGTTTTGAACTGTTTGTGGGAATGCAAATTTGTGCAGCCGCTATGGAGAACAGTGTGGAGGTTCCTTTAAAAACTAGGAATAAAACTACCATATGACCCAACAATCCTACTACTGGGCATGTACCTCAATGTTCATTGTGGCACTATTTACAACAGCTAGGATGTGGAGGCAACCTAGATGTCCATCAAGAGATGAATGGATAAAGAAGTTGTGGTACATATACACAAAGGAATATTTCTTAAGTATAAAAAGGAATGCATTTGAGTCAGTTCTAATGAGGTAGATGAACGTAGAGCCTTCACTTATACAAATTGAAGTTAGAGAAAGACAAATATATATTAATGCATATATATGGAATCTAGACAGATGGTACTAATGAACCTATCTACAGGCCGCAAGGGAGATGCAGACATAGAGAAAAGACTTTTGGACACCTTGAGGGAAAGAGAAGGTGGGGTGACTTGAGAGAGTAGCACTGAAACATACATTACCATATGCAAAGGAGAGAGCTCTTGGTAATTTGCTGTATGACACAGGGAACCCAAGGGCTTCCCTGTAGCTCATATGGTAAAGAATCTGCCTGCAATGCAGGAGCCCTGGGTTTGATCCCCAGGTCAAGAAGATCTGCTGGAGAAGAGAATGGCAATTCACTACAGTATTCTTGCCTGGAGAATCCCATGGACAGAGGAGCCTGGCGGGCTATAGTCCATGGGGTTGCAAAGAGTTGGACACAACTAACTGAGCAACTAGCACACAGGGAACCCAAAGCCAGTGTTATGTGACAACCTAGAAGGGTGGGATTGAGAGGGAGGTTTAAAAGGAGGGAATATACGTATACCTATGGCTGATTCCTGTTGATACATGGCAGAAGCCATCATAATATTGTAAGGTAATTATCCTCCAATTCAAAATAAAGAAAAATGGCTGAAATTTTTTTCCATATTTGATGAAAACACAAGCCCACAGATCCAAGAATTTCAGTGAATCCTAAGAATCATGAAGAAATCCAAACCAAAGCTCATCATAATCAAATTGCTTAAAAGTGGTAAAGAAGAGATCTTCAAAGAGCATATTTCTCATTAGAAACAATGCAAGTGATAAAAGACCATGGAGCAGCATCTTTAAAGCACTGAAGGGAAAAAAAAAGCCTGCCACCTTAAAATTCTACACCTTTTTAATAGGAAAGAAAAAAGAAAAATACTACCTACTAGATGCTGTGAAAAAGAAAACTCTCATAGCCAGGAGTTTTAGGGGAATGAATATTGTGAAGACATTACAACTCCAAAAATGTGGAGGGAGCTCTTGCAAACTCCACTCATGCATGCCAGTTGGGAACACTCCCTGAAGTCCTGGCTCCCCCAGGGCCGTGCCCATGAGGAGGACTTCCTTGGCAAGGAACATAGCTTGCATTCCTACACGAGCCTTCAGTGGGTAGCTTGGAAAAGCACAGAAACATTAATGAGACAAGTGGGCTGTGTGTGAATGCATATGTGTGAATCTTTTGTCTTAAAATTTTCTAGAACTTTAAGCCTATTACAAAAAAGACAATACTAATGCAGTGTAACAGCATGGACGCTGCCAGGGGAATCAAACGACGAGACCCATCAGCATTTCAGGAGTTGAACATTTTCTTTTTCTGGAAAGCAGACCATAAAAATAAGGAGAAAAGAAACTGGATAGATTATATTTTGAGAAGAGTACTAACCACCGTGACTACTGGTGGGCAGTTCTTATTTTGCTGCTGCCTCTTATAAGGAACGAAATCTTGTCCTCGGTGGAAGGTAGAGGCTGCGGGCTCAGGGGATCACACTCTCATGGACGCTCCTTCGTTATTGTGTGGGATTCCCTGATGGCTCAGACAGTAAAGCGTCTGCCCACAATGCGGGAGACCTGGGTTCAATCCCTGGGTTGGGAAGATCCCCTGGAAAAGGAAATGGCAACCCACTCCAGTACTCTTGCCTAGAAAATTCCATGGATGGAGGAGCCTGGTGGGCTACAGTTAATGGGGTCGCAAAGAGTCAAACACAACTGAGCGACTTCACTTAGGGTTCTGAGCTAGGGTCTGCTGATGGCTTTCAGAGGATTTGTAAACAAGGATAGGGAAAAGATCACATCTTTTTTTCTTCAGTCTGTAACCAAAATGAGTATTTCCTTTGATTATGAGAGTCAGTGATAAGCCTCAGGAGTCTCAGCAGTACCTGTGACATCATGTGATCAGGAATCACAGATACTTCTTAAACTGCATGACTATTCTAGCAGCTATTTGGAAGTATCATTTATGCTCATGACTGCTTCAAAATTTTAATGGTTACTAGATCTAAGGCCAGATCTTCTTACGTTCTTATGTTTGACAAGGAAACATATGTTTCACTTACTATATCACAAATTTGTACTTTGAATTACTTTTGAACTTAATTGTTTGATTGCTAACTTTATGTATTTTATGATCATGCACTGACAAGTATTATTCCAAGAAGGGTTCACAGGCTCCACCCTGTGCCTCAGAGCACAAGGCCAATTGCTTAGTGCTAGGCAGTGACCAGTCAGAATTTACCCACTGAGGGATGAACTGCTTTTCTTTGACTGTTCCTCTTCTTTAGATGGAATTTCCAATACAGAATATCCTTCTGATTGGACTTTCATGGGATGTTCTTCTTTTGACATTCAAAATTCATAGCCATTTTAAGACCAATCAGAATTAAGAGCCACTTCCTTCCCCAAGGGTGTAGGGTAACTTTGGAAAAACATTGCTACAGTTGCTTTGGGAGCAGCCTGGCTTAAAATATTTCTGCTTTCTTAAACGTTTCCATCAGGGAATGAAGAAAAATTAAAATATAGTCCATTTTCATTTCTAGGGCCCTGGAGATCCCCACACCATCACCATTGCATCTTTCATGTCTGTCTGCAGAATACGGGTATTGTAAGGCTCAAAGCTGTCTGTGGAAATATGAACTACCAAAAGAAAAAAAAATTGGCATCAATAGCTGGCATTTGTTGCAGAAGTTATTGGCAAATATAGCTGTCTCCTCTTTTAGCCAATGGTAATGTGATGTTTTTAATTCAATAAAGCATTTCAAGAAAGTCCAAACATAAAAGTTATAAACATTGGATGGTAAATATTTATTAGAAAGGGGAAATGAACTTTATGCAATTAGCCCAATCCATCTTTTTTTTATGATTACAAGTTCCTCCTGTCTCTGTCAGCAAAGTTACTTACAAAGTCATTATTTAGCAAGACCTGAAAGCTATTTAAACTCAGATATTCTGCCAGGTGAAACAAGGGTGAGAAGGCCAGAATAGGATTGTCAGCTGAAAGGAAGAGTGGGGAGTTAGGGCATCGTTCTGCCAATGATCGTGGCCTCACAAAGCCCTCACCCCATTTCAACATAAAAGAGGATTTTTTTATTATTATATATTTATTATATATTATAACATCCTATTTAGTACCCAAAAGTCTTAAAAGAGGAATTTATCTGCCCCCACCCCTCACCTGGTTCCTAGAGATTCTCAGTTGAAAGGTGCATCCTTCCACCTTTACTGTATCTCAGCAACACATTGCACCACCACGGCTCCAAGTCCATGCCTGACTGCCCCACAGGGAAAGGAGGGTGTTGGGAAGTGATGCACAGCGGCCTCACTGGTTGACTTGAGCAGGGGTGTCCCAACGTGTGATGGTGTTGGGTCCATCTTGTGAGTCCATCTCACAAAGGACTGAGATGTGCATATTCCACTATTAAAAAATATATATGTATATTGAGCATGGAAGTTGTAAGCCAGTTGTTGCAAGGAGGCAACAGTGTCTCGAATGGTGTCATTAGAGAGTCATGCATTCTTTTCTACCTAATGTTTGCTCCTTTGCTCTTTTCCATTTAATTCTCTTGGCCTTCATTCAGCACAGGGTGGAGCTGCTGTCCATATCACACAGTGGTTAAGATGAGTTTTGCAGTCATGCTTATGGTCTCTCTATGCCTCAGTTTTCTAATCTGCAAAATGAGAAAAATAATTCTACTTACACAGCATAGGGTTGTTAGGAGGGTTAAGGAACAAATTAACTGGAGCCCTTAGCACATAGTAGATGCTCAATAAGCATTAGCTATATTGTTTTTTTCCATCAACTCATTTCCTAGAGTCAGTGGTAGAGGAGATGTTGTTTAGCTGACAGTCTCACTGGCTGGTCCTCTTCTGCTCATCTGTCCTCACCACTCCTCCTTTCATCCCGGGAGCCTGTGACCTCTAGGAGCTGCTCTCCAGGGTCCAGCATCTCTCTCTCTCGGTGTGCTTCCAGCGCCCAGACTGGGAAGCCTCCTTCTGTCCTTTCCCAAGTCCCAGGGAGATTCTCATGGTCATCTTGATGGATAGAAATCCCTGTGGTGGGCAGAGAGCACAGGGTGTCAGGATTCCACCTTGGAACCAGCAATATTCTTTTCTCTGATGCTGGTTATTTCTAACCCTGGTGGGTCATTAGCATCTCCTGCAGGTAAGAACGTCAGTATGTGTGCCCCACTCTGGATCTTCTCTGTTAGGATCGCTGGGGGATGGCCTTCAGCTGTTTCTTTTTATTCAGCTTCCCCAGGGAGTCTTATGCTCAGCCTGATCTGGAACTGCTGATCTAAGTGAAACCTGCCCCTTTCATGCCAGCGTACCTGGCCGGGGTTGAGGGTTCAGGTGATGGCTGGCAGAACAGGAGCCTTGCCCTGCCGCTCTCAGGCAGACAGGGCCCCGTGGTAGGACTCTGGGCTGGGCGCCAGGTTGAAAGCCGTCTTGCCTGCATCAGTCTCAGCTTCCTGCCCAGCGTCTGCCGCCTCTCTCAAAACTGTTGAACTTTGGCAGCAGATGGCCCCAATTTTCCAGAAGTGTTTGAATGCAAGCAGTGGACTGCCTCCTCAAAGTGCTCTCCAGACTTAGCAAGTTGTGTGTTATCCTTCACTTCTTGCCTGCCCTCCTTGCCAGTTCAGTGCCCAGTGCCCCGGCCCTGGCCTCTCCCGGTGGCCCCCACCCTAGGTGTCCCCAGCCAGGTGACAGCCTCTGCAACTTTGGGAACACGGAGGAGGTGACCAGCCTTCCAGAAGTGGGGCTGGCACACTGGCCTGGGGGAAGGCTTCAAACCGTAAGTAGTATGTGTGGAAATTTTGGATGAGTAATTTTTTTCATCCAGCTCTTAGAATTTCATTTTATCTCCCTTTTGGCTTGTGTTATCAGCAACACATTTCTGAGGGTTTTTACATAACATTCCCATTCATTATTGTTCTGAGCCAGAGCTCCTCTCCAAACAGTGCATGGAGAGCGTCAGAATGGCCTACGAGGGACACCACCAGGTGCAGAAAAGGACAAAGCTTTGAAGGCATGAGCAGGAGTGTCCTTCTCCTGGGACACTCACGTCTTCCACGTGTTTCCGTGGTATTCCAAGGAAGCTCTGCCCAGGCTTATTTGTCATGTAGCACCTTGAGGAATTGTGCAGCAAAATGTTCTCAGTAGACTTTCACCAAACCTTAAATGTGGCCAGTGAGCTAACAGATGCTAGACCCTGGGAAGTGGGGAGAGGAGATCGGGGACCCATGGGCAGTGTAACCAATGGATAAGAGTGTGTTCTGGGGTCAGGACAGATCCTAGCCCTGCAGTTTAGGCGAGTCACTTCATTCTATTTCCTCTTCACAAAATGTGAGTGGTGATAGTTTCTGTCTCATGGCATTGTGTGAGTAGTAACGAGGAGTCCTGGTGGGGCTCTTAGCCTCATGCCTGGGCTAGGTAAATTCTTAGAACGCGTCACCTTTCTCTCTCTCTGCTCGAGCCTTGCATTGCTTGGCAAGTGAATCTGTTTGTTCATTCGTGCACTCACTCAGCACATGGTCTTTGTGTCTGTACCCTGTGCTGCCAGTTGTGTGCTAATGAGATGAGGAGGCAGACACAGCTGCTGCTCCCCAGGAGCTCAGGATGGAGAGGTGGAGGGTGGGGGGTGAGACCCCTGGGCCTGTCACCCTCAGGACCAGTTAGGTGGGAACTCTCTCAGAGCCCCGATGGGTTCTTCCTGGGGGGAATGCGCAAGAGCAGGAAAAACTTCACAAGGGTGGGGAGGAATATGGCAAGTGATGTCCTGGCTCTCTGTTAAGATAATTTAGCTCTCTGGTCTCTTCCCTGGCCTCTCTGAGGACCACCGGATCCCCACACCTTCTCCTAGGCTGTCTGAGCTGTGTCAGTCTGAACATTCAAGAAATGAGCTTGTTGCGAGTTGAAAGGCATTTCTCTCATAATAAATTCGAGCATCTCTTCATATATTGAAAAGTCAGGTGTGTGCTCTTTTCTGTGAACTGTTTGCTGAAACCTTTTTTTATATTGGATTGTTGATTTTTTTAAGTAATTTGTTGGAAGTTTTAATTATTAAGGAAATTGGTGCTTTAGCTGAAATATGAGTTGCAAACGGTCTATTTTTTCAGTTTGTGTTTTACTTTATCTTATTTTATGTCAGGCAGAAGGTGTGTGTGTGTGTGTAAAGTGAAATATATAAATCTCCTTTTAAGGCTTCTGGGTTTTAAACTATGTTTAGAAAGGTCCTTCCCACTCCTAAACTATAAATAAGTTTAATTTTCATGACTTCTAGTATTTTTATTATTTAATTTTTATGTTTAAATCCTAATCCAATGATCATTTATTTTAGTGTAAGGTGTGAGGTAGGGGTCTAACCTCACTTTGCTTCCAGATAGCTGCTCAGGTGCTCCATACTATTTATTGAATAATTCATTTCTCCCCATAAATTTGAAATACTATCTTTCTAATATACATTTCTGCATATCTTATATTTTGAAAATATTTCTGGATTTTCCAGTCTGTTCTACTAATGTAATCATATGCTTCTTAATATTTACATGACTGTAACTTTATAAAATATTTTAATACACTAAACATATGCTGTTTCAAAATTTTACTGGCTGTTATTTCTTGTTTGTTTTTCCATGTGGTCTTTAGAAACTGCTTTTATAGTTCTAAGTTACATTGGTATTTTAAATTGTTACATTATTTTATAGATTAACTTAGGGAAAATATATAATTTTATATATACTGTTCCCTTACATCCACTCAGGATGTAAAGGAATCTACCCCTCCTTGGGGGAATTTTAAAGTTTTTTTTTTTAAATGTAGATCTTACAAGTTTCTTAATATATTTGACTTTCAAAAGTTTTTTTCCAGTTTTTTCCCCCAAATTTGCCTGATCATATTCAATAGTATCTTGCTGCTAGCTTGTTTATGTGATCTCATCTTCTATTTTTTTTAAGATATTTTATAGAGAGTTAATATATAGTCTCTATACAAAGAACTGACTCATTGGAAAAGACCCTGATGCTGGGAAAGATTGAAGGTGGGAGGAGAAGGGGACGACAGAGGATGAGATGGTTGGATGGCATCACCGGGTCAATGGACATGAGTTTGAGTAAACTCTGGGAGTTGGTGAGGGACAGGGAAGCCTGGCATGCTGCAGTCCATGGGGTCACAGAGAGTTGGACACGACTGAGTGAATGAACTGAACTGATTGTATATTCAGCATCTGATAATTCTATTATATAAACACTTTGAGAATTTAAATCTTTTGCTTATTGTTTCTGCTGTCACTCATGTTTCTATGCTTGACTGTGAGTTTACCTTTATTGAAGGTAACCAGGAAATTCTGAGAGCCTGAGTGATAGTTGTTTCCTTCAGGGAGAATTTATATTTATCTCAACCAAAGCCAGGAAAGGCCATCAACCCTTTTGGACTGGTTAATACTCTTCCAGATTCCCTGGTGTAATCTGGGTATCTCAGGTAGATCTTGTGACCTTGCCACCAGTCCAGAACTTATTCTCCCAAGTCTAGTGTGAAGATCAGAGCTGGGCCTCAGGGCAGCACACCCCTTGTAAGTGCTTACCACGGATTGGAATATGTTTGTAACTATGTATAACCACGGATTGGAGTATGTTTGTATGTATAAATAATCGTGTGTGTATTCTGTGTTTGCTTCCTTGAATAGTTCTTTTTACTTCTAATGAGCTCAGCAGTAAGAGTTATGTTTTACTACAATACTTATATTTGTATAGTGGAGGAACAGCCCTGCCTCCCATAGGGTATCTATTCTGACATTTGCTGGAAGCAAAAGTGCCTCAGGCACACTTCTCTTTAGAGTTTCTGTTTCCTCACTCCATGAACATGATGAAATCAGTACCTTTCCACCTCCTTTCCATTCCTTCCACCACTCAATTTTATTATTTTTATTAGTGGCTAACATTTTACCTTTAAAATTCTTATAAGTTCACTTATAAGTCTTATAAGTCACATATTCATGTCCAACTCTGTAATCCTACGGACTATAGCCTGCCCAACTCCTCTGTCTATGGAATTCTCCAGGCAAGAGTACCAGAGTGGGTTGCCATTTCCTTCTCCAGGAGATCTACCCAACCTGAGGATTAAACCCAGGTCTCCTGCCTTGCAGGCAGATTTTTTACCAACTGAGCCACTAGGGAAGCCCTTAAAATTCTTATATCTCAGTTATCATGTTTATCTCTTATGTTTTGCTCCTTTCCCAGCTAGAAAAGTTGACAAAATTGGGAGATAGGGACAATCTCCTATTGCCCCCACCCCTCTGTACCTTCTTTTCCAGCCTGTTTTTATCCATTTTTTTCTGCCTCACCTGGGTTTGTATCTGCATTCTGTTCTCCAGCTTCAGTCCTCCATTGGTTTCCTTCAATGGTTTTATCAATGTTTACTTCCAATCCTTTTCTCATGAGTTTTCCATTAATGTCTTTGTGGAGTGAAGTTCATCCTCTAGTATTTTTTCCAAGAGAGGACTTAACTCTTTATATGTTCAAAAATGTTTTCCAGTTACCTAAATATTTGAGCAGATGTTTAGTTATTAGACACTTCTTGGGTTGAATTTGTTCTTTGTGTTTGTCTAAGCATTGCTTTACTGCCTCTTGGCAGTGAATGCTGCTATAGAGGAAGGTGCATTTAGCCTAATATCTTCATCCAGTATCTGTGAACTGCTCCCTCTTTGGGAAGGTGAGGAAGAGTCTCTGGCTGCCTAAAATGTAATTTTGCTTTATCTCTGAGATCAACTTTATTAGGACTTGCCTCTGTATTCATCATTCTTCGCCTTTTTTCCTGACACAGAGCTTTGTCTTTCAATCTGAGACTGAGATCTTCTTTTATTTAAGGACAGATCTTGAATTTATATTCAAATACCTTTCCTGTTGTATTACTTTAGTTCTACTCTTTAGCAGTCCCATGCTCCTGATCCAGCTTGGGGTCCTTGACCTCGATAATCATCTGCCTCCTCATTGGGAAAGTAGAGAAGAGAAAGCCCCTCCTCCCTGCCTCCCACTTATGCTTATGTCAGCTCTCCTTTGTGTGTCTTCCATATCTGTTGTTTCCTCTTAACTTTTTAAAAATTATTCGTTCATTTCTATTTCATTATATTCACTTTTTCTCAGTCATTAGCTCTGTGTACCTCCCTGTGTGCTCAGTGGCATGTCTCTTCTTCATGCCGCTTTCAATGTGGTCATCGTTGGTCATCTGACTTTACTTTCTCTTACATTTCTTGATCAGGTTCTAATAGCTCATATTTTATCTCCTTTGACAAGACCATCTTTTTCCTGAGTTCTTGTGTATTGGCTTTTTGCAAATGCAAATTAAAAAAGGCACAACTACTGTGTTTTTAAAACTTTAATAGTACTGTGGTTGGACATTAATTAATTTTAGCCATTCCATGATCATATTGTCTGATGAGTATTCTTCATCTGCTTTCTCCCTCCTGCTTTTTCTCTCTTTTTTATTTGTAGTATCTTAGTTATATCCTGTACTGCTTCTTACCTAGTATTGTTCACTCTGAGTTATTCCTGGACCAGCTATTTATAGGATGTTCATGTCAGGAACATCCTGGTTTCATCCTAGCAGGAACTCTCCTTATGAGAAGAGAGAGAGAGAGAAAGAGTGTGTGTGTGTGTGTGTGTGTGTGTGTGTGTGTGTGTGTGTGTGTGTGTCCCAACTTACAAGGACTGCTCAACATTTAGAGTCTCTTTCCAGCTTTGAGATATGACTTCCAGCAATATGGTTTATTTGTATTTCCTTGTGAAGCTCTGATTTACCTGCTTCTCCCTGTGATAAGTCCAGATAACCTTCCATCACCAGTCTAAGTGTTTATTTATTTATGTAATAGTCTTATTGAATTATAATATGCATACAGAAAAGTACACAAATCCCTAAGTTTAGGGCTTGATTAGTTTTCATAAGGTGAATGCACCTGTGTAGGCACCACACGGGTCAAGAATGAGAATATAAATCTTGATAAGTGAATTCCCAGTCCTGTGTTTCTGACCCAGCTCAGGGCCCTTAAAGTCTGCAAATGTCTACCTCTTCATTGGAAAAGTGAGAAATATACAAATAGCTCACACAGCTCAATATAAAAAAAAACCAAACAACCCAAGCAAAAAAGAGGGCAGAAGATCTAACTAGACATTTTGCCAAAAAAGACATACAGATGGCCGAAAGGCACATGAAAAGATGCTCAACATCACTAATTATTGGGCTTCCCTGATGACTCAGAAGGTAAAGTATCTGCCTGCAATGCAGGAGACCTGGGTTCAATTCCTGGGTCAGGAAGATCCTCTGAAGAAGAGAATGCCAATCCACTCCAGTATTCTTGCCTGGAGAATTCCATGAACAGAGGAGCCTGGCAGGGTACAGTCCATGGGGTCGCAAAGAGTTGGACACGAATGAGTGACTAACATATTATGTATCACTGATTATTAGAGAAATGCAAATCAAAACTACAATGAAGTATTATCTCACACTAATCAGAAAATCATCATCAAAAAATCTACAAGCAATAAATACTGTAGAGTGTAGAGAAAAGGGAACCTTCTTACATTGTTGGTGGGAATGTAAACTGGTATAACCATAATGGAGAACAATCTGGAGTTTCCTTTAAAAACTGAATATAGAATGACCATATGATCCAGCAGTCCCACCCCTGAGCATATATCTAGGGAAAACCATAATTTGAAAAGATACATGCACCCCAGTGTTTACTGCAGCACTCTTTACAGTAACCAGGACATGGAAGCAACCTAAATGTCCATCAGCAGAGGAATGAATAAAGAAGATGTGGAACTTATATACAATGGAATACTACTCAGTCATTAAAAAAAATAATAATACCATTTGTAGCAACATGGATGGACCTAAAGGTTGTCATACTGAGTGAAGTAAGTCAGAAAAAGACGGATATCATGTGACATCACTTTATATGTGAATCTAAAAAATGGTGCAAGTGAACTTATTTATATAACAGAAATAGAGTCACAAGTGTAGAAAACAAACTTATGGTTACGAGGGGGCAAAAGTGGGGATGGCCAAGTTGGGAAAGACTTATACACACTCCTATATATAAAATAGATAACTAATAAAGACCTACTGTATAGAACAGGGAACTCTACTCAGTACTCTGTAATGATCTTTATGGGCTCAGTTGTGTTCAACTTTTTTGTGA
This sequence comes from Capricornis sumatraensis, assembly GCF_032405125.1. Taxonomy (NCBI): domain Eukaryota; kingdom Metazoa; phylum Chordata; class Mammalia; order Artiodactyla; family Bovidae; genus Capricornis; species Capricornis sumatraensis. Next base: position 12,171,026 of record NC_091087.1, read on the forward strand.
CCTCTTTGGACTGTAGCCCACCAGGATCCTCAGACTATGGGATTTTCCAGGCAAGAATACTGGGATGGGTTGTCATTTCCTCCTCCAGGGGGATCTTCTCGACACAGGGATTGAATCCATGGTGCCGGGAGCCAGTGTGAGGAATCCCGCCCGTGACAAGGTCATGAGGAAGGAAGCTGACATACGCAAGGTGTGCTCAGACTTCAGGGACCCCTCTGGAAATTCCTAAGCATGTACCCCAACAAAAATCTGCCGGTTTTTGTGCTCTGCTTTTCCACTCTTCTGACATTCTCTGGAAAAAGTCAATTCAGGGCTTTAGTCTTCTGCATTTGAAAGAGTGTTTCAATCCAAATACCCCTCTGATGGCTTTATAGCCTGCCTGCAGGACTCAGCTGCGCGTGTGATTGTTTGAGGCCTCCTGACCGCAGGAGGCACAGGAAGCTTAAAACATCCTAGGAATGTAGGGGCTTCCGAGGAGTCAAAATCTTTAGAATAGGACTGATTAAAGGTTTCATTTGTTGAGCCAATGCTTGCTGCTAAATTTTCATATCCTTTATTTTTAGATATAGTTGGTATATAGAAAAACAAGTAGTAGACCTGGTATTAGCAACATTAGATCTTTGAGTTAAGTACCTTCTTTGTTACAACCCACTGCACCTTTGTTCTATAGAGATGTAACTTTAGCGCTTTAAGGAGATGTAGATTAAAGAAAAACACTTCAGGGGAAACAAAATTAACATTCATTAAGGAAGAGAGCCAAAAAGTTAACAAGCCTCTTGGCCAGAAGATAATGTAAATCACCTGAGACCTTTTGTATACAAAATGATATACGGAAAGAGTCTGGGTTGCGGAACGCTACATAATTTTGTGTTACCCATTGATCTCCATGTTTTTATCAAAAGTATAAAAGGCCTTCTGAACAATAAAGGATGGGACCAGTTTCTCGGACTAGTCTCTCGGCCTGGTTTCTTGGGAATCTGGCTCCCCCCATGTCTCTGTCTCTCTTCTCTCCCTTTCCCTCCCTCCGCTCTTTACTTTAATTTCAGGCTGAATCTCCACCTGGGGCGCGGAGGCCCGCCAAGTCTACTTATTTGCCCTGGCTGTTAAGACCCGCGCGAAAGGGAGCCTAAGGTGAGGCACCCTTAGATATTCAAGCGAGCGCCAGTGGCCCAACGTAGATGGTGCAAATTCCTTGTCTGGAATTTTATTGGTCTTCCGTGTAACCCAAGCTATTCAGCCCTCTTCCTCCACTTACTCTTCCTACTACACTATTGTTTCTTAATCTAATCTTATATCAATCAATAAATAAGTTTTTCTCACGCGTTTCTTAATCTAATCTTATATCAATCAATAAATAAGTTTTTCTCACGCCAACACCTTCCACCCTTCGAATTCCCTTGATCCACCGGGGCTGGACCCCGGCACCATGGCTCCTGTGTCTCTCGCATTGCAGGCTGATTATTCCCCCACTGAGCCATTGGGAAAGTCCAACCTATATGGGAAAAGCATCTAAAAAAGAGTATATATATGTATAACTGATTACTATACACCTGAAACTAACACAACATTGAAAATCAACTGTATTCTGTGTGCATCTTGACTTGGCCTCCCATAGTGAACCCGTAATGCTTACTACTAATTATTGCAGGCCTTATGAATAATAATCCCATCTACTAAAAAGAGAAAAAGAAGGGGAAAGTGGGAAAAAAGAGAGAAAGCTCTGTCATACTTGCCTCCGGGGCTGTTGTGAGCCTCAGGATCACAGATGTCAGAGCATTTTGTCATTTGTAAAGCATGCCTTCTGTCCATCTAGAAGGCATCACAGTGACAGTCATGGTGTGGTCCACCCCATTTGTCCAGCTGTGAAAAGGAATCACAGAGGGTGATTGCTTGGCTTGGGCACACAGAGCAATGCTGGTGGCCAAGCTGAGGTCAGAGGCTGTAGCTCTAAAGTCATTTTTTTCCTGCTCATCCTCCTTGTCTGTTTTTAACCTGACTCCCAACACTATAGTTTTCTCTTAGTCATTTTGAACTTCATGTTGAGATCTAATAGTGTCCCATTGTTCTAATAGACCCTTATTTATCTGTTCTGCTTTGACAGGTGTTTGGGTTGTTTCCATCTTGGGAGCTAATGCAGATACTGTGGCTGTGAACATTCTTGACAGTATTTTTGGTGGACATACACACACATTTCTGTTTGATACATACCTTGGAGTAGAATTGCCGGGTATTAGAATATTCTTCTCTTTACCTTTAGTAAATACTGCCAAAGAGTTTTCCACAGTTACAGAACTAAGAATCTCATCAGTTGATGAGAGTTTTCATTGCCTCGCATCCTTGCTGACACCTGGTAGTCTCCAGGTCTTTCACTCTAGTCATTTTGGTGGATGTGAAGAGGTAGCTGGTTGGGTTTTTTGGTTTGTTTTGTTTTCGTTTTTTAGCTGGTTGGTTTTAATTTGATTTTCTCTGATGACTAATGAAATCAAGCATCCTTTTGTATTTTCTGTCCATCCTATATGTGTATAGATCCTTTTATGTAAAATGTTTACTCAAATCTTCTGCTCATTTTTCTGTTGGGCCTTTTTCTTGATTGATCAGTGGGAGTTTTTGGCTTTTGTTTTATGTATATTCTGGATACAAATCTTTGTTGGTTCTGTGCCTTACAAATCTTTCTCCCATTACAAACATCTCTCACTTTCTTACAGTTGTTTTTGATAAACACAAGTTATTTATTTTAACATCTCCCCACCCCAGCTCATTTTAATACTTAATATAGTTTTTAAATTCATCCATTTCTTTCCCTTAAATTTTATACTTTCTGTGTTCTATTTAAGAAATCTTTGCCTGACCTCATTCTCCTTTTGCTCTGATGATTAGAAAAGTTAAGATTAAACTGTCTATAAATTGCATAATAAACAGCTTGCACCAGTCTTCCTCTCTCTCCTAAGGGGCAGTTAGGTCTCCTAATCCCAAACACTCTTACCCCATAAATTCACCTCCTGGGCCCTCCTTGTCTCATGAACACGTGTCCACAAACTGACACCACCCTCTGGAAGAGCTCTCAGATCAAAGTGCACAAGATCACACATTTAATGAGATGCTGTCAGTCTTTATGGGACCAGCCAGTGCTGGGCTCCAGCCACTCATCCTGTTACTGCTCCATTGAGGGGCAGACAGTGATGGGAATGTGGGGGCTTTTCTGAACCCAAATGTGCAAAATTCCGCTCAACTCATCAGCATCTTTAAGGTCACAGAGCAGCTCCGACGTAGTTGAAAAATGAGAAAGGGCCGTGGGCTGCTCTGAGCTCATTGTCAAGCCCCGCAGCTCTGCCTTCCCTCCCTTTGCTCCTTTTTTTCTGTCCTTTCAACATCTAAACATTTTCTGACTTTGGACAGCACAGTCGCACTCTCCTCTGAGCAGATGTTCACGATTACTTGGAACAGCCGGCCCCTGTACTGAGCCTCCACACCCTGGCGAGACCGCAAGGGGACCCTTAACTGTCACCCTGCCCGAGGTGTGCCTCTTGGGTCAGGTCCCTGAAAGGGACTTTCCCACTCCCCGCAGACCTTGTCGCCCTGATTGGCTCTGACATCGTGGAAGTACTGCGTCTTTCAAGAGCCTTCAGTACATCTGTTCTCAATTTTCAGACCACAAGGCGAGGGTTTGGGTGCAAGGAGTTTATCTGGGAAGTGATCCCAGGACGCCCTTGAGGGGGCAGGAAAGTGAGGAGGGACTCAGGCAAGGTGCACTGATGTGTGGACAGCAAGCCACCCCTGGGACCCTTGGAGCCTCTCACCCAGGGGACAGGGGTCCTCCATCCCTTGTGGTCGAGATTGCTCCATAGCCAGAGGATAGCTCCTAACAACCAGGAAGTCAGGGAGGCAGCAGGTCATGCAGACATTGTCCTGCAGGGGAGACCAAGGCAGACAGGGAGAACACTGGCCTATGCCTGCTTCAGTTGTTTTGATAAATTGTCTTCTTCTGAGCACTTTCTTGTGTCTGATTAATACAAGTGGGAGTCTGTGCTTTTAAATGCCTGTTCCTGTTTCAGCAGAATTATTTTCATTATATATTCATGGATGGTAAGACATTTCTGTAGGTGCAATACTCTAAGAAGTCACACGTGGCTCAGCTGAGCTAGAAAGCAGGTGACCTTGGGGAGGACTGAAGCTTGCCTCTTTAAGCCCAGGGCGGCCCTGAGCCTACATCGCCTGCTGGACTCTGTCTCCTGAGGTCACACAGCTGCTGCACCAGCCTCTGCTCCAGAGCCAGCCGGCCCTGAGGAGGCTTGGTTGCCGCAGTTCTTTTCCTGTGTACTCTATGTGACTTGTGGGAGTCTGCCTTGTATTAATACCTTCCTACATTGAATGTGTCTACTTGTTAAGAGCTTCCAGACTCCAGCCTGTGCCAGACACCTCCTAGGCCCTCAATAGCTAGTTCAGGAACTGCTGAGCTCAACCCCCATGAGACCCGCCCTCCTAGAAGTAAATGCACGGAATTTTGTCGAGCTAAATGATCTAGTTGAAATGAAGCATCTATTTTTTTGACGTGCAGATTCATGACCCTTCCTCCTCCCCTCATGTTTCGCAAATCCAAACCCGTCAGGGGGCCCCGCCTCTGACCCTGCTATGACCTGAGTGCAGAGTTCTCGGCAGTCACGTTCCTTTCCTTGTCATCAGCATCTGATGTGTGCTGGACTGTGGTGCCTGGTGGAAGGAGATACATCCTGCAAGACCAAACTGGACCCTCCCCTGGATGGCACAGAGTGTGGGGCAGACAAGGTAACCCCACTTCCCATTGCACCTAGCAGGCAGGCAGTCCCAAGTCCCCTGCACACTGACACCTCTTCTGAAAAGTGCACTCAGGAGCCCCTGACGTGCCCCGGGCCACCCCAGAAATGCCCTGGAGCCCACTTCAGGCAGGGAGGGACGCATTCACCACTCTCCTTTTCCTCTTATACAATAATCATTTACTCAATATTTTTATTAAATTAACTCCTTTTGTTACATGAGTGAATTTACTTGAAATGTTTATATCAGCAGACCGTAAATGGAAAAACAGAATTACTTGCCATGCACAAATCCCTGTCATAAGATGATTTTAATGAGAATGGTTCTAGAGGTGAAGTGCACCAGCCTTCACACCGATCTTCTTTAACAGGAGAGATTGAAGTGTTGGAGGTGGTCAGGGCCAGCCGCCACAGTCTGAGGCTTTCTCTTTAGTCTTACTGTAAGAACTGAAAGAGAGGCTATAATCACGACTGTTTAATCACATCTTGTGCCCCAGGGGTTGTGCTGCACACTCTGGGAAATTATTTTCAAGGATTGGCTTTCTCTTATCCTCAGAAGGAGCCATGGTTCTCTCATGTGGCCCCAGCTGTGTCATCTCCCAGCACCGATCCCAAATCTGAAGTTCAAAACTACAGAGCCAGGAAATACTGCCTTCCAGAAAGAGGCTCACACTAAACAGTTTGCAGAAGGTGAAGTCTCTCCATGAGCCCGTGCATTCATCCTTTTCTTGGAGTTTTGAAAACCTGCACTGGACACATCACTACGTTTAGGGCAAAATCCAAACCCCAGAGCCTTAGAGGTGTCAGGTTGGATACGGAAGGAATATCACCAAAGTTAGCAAATGTACATACCCCCAAATAGTCTGCTTTTGTGTAAATTATAAAAATTGGGGGCTCTGGGGGGCATGGTGTTTTCTCATGTGGAAGGGATCAGTTACCCATGAGTGAGCAGCTTTGCCGCCCTGCTGTGTTTCAGTGGTGCCGCGCGGGGGAGTGTGTGAGCAAGACACCCATCCCAGAGCACGTGGACGGAGACTGGAGCCCCTGGGGCGCCTGGAGCATGTGCAGCCGCACGTGTGGGACGGGAGCCCGCTTCCGGCAGAGGAAATGTGACAACCCTCCGTAAGTCCCCCTCCAGCCTTCTCCCGGGTGCCTGGATCAGGGTGTCCAAAGTGCAGCTCTCACTGCCTTAGCAGGGCAGTCTGTCTCCACTGAGGCTTTTAGCTGAAGAAGAGTGAACTCCAAACAAAGGTCCCAGGTGCCGGGCCTTGTGTACTTCAAATGGCATCTCAGCCCAACAGAGCTCTCTCTGTGACAGGGAGGCAGTGAGTCCTGTGGGGAGCTGGCTCGTCTCCCTTGCGTGGGCCGTGGCAAAACCGTTTGCCGAGACAGCTGGATGACAATCCCTCCTGGCCTGCTTCGAGGCTGCCTTAGAGGAGGGTCATCCAGGGAAGCCAGCAGACCTTTGGGAGAACGGGGCTGACTTTCAAATTGGCTAAGAGCTGAACTGGGAGCAGCCTGGCTGTTGAAAAGTCACAGAGCATTTGTGCATTTGTGGGTTCTGCTCTTGTGTATCCAAATATCTTTTACCTGTCCTGTTAGAGCTGACAGAAGATAACCTTTTGGGTTGTTCTTTTTTCCCTCATAGGCTTCCTTTTATTGACTATGAGAACACTTTGTTCACCTGTGATAACCCTGCTCACCTCTATACATTTGATCTGAAAAACTCAGGGCTAGATCTTATCCTCAGTTGTAGCAATTCCTTTATCACAGGTTTGGCATATTTCTTCTCTTGAAATTTCCAACTTTTAATATTCCTTTAAATAATCTGTTTTATATCTTGTGTGCCATTAACTACATCACATTACGCTTGAAAATGAGAAAGTTATAAATTATGACTAAAAGGAAATGGTTTATATCAACAGTTAAATCACAGTAATGAGTGATTAGCACACTTTTCTTGTATTTAAAAATTCTGACACCCAAGGTATATCCCAGACCAATCAAATCACAAAGTCTGGAGGTGGGGCCAAGGAGTCAGATGTGTGAATCTCTCCGGGTGATTCCAATGTCCAGCCAAGGCTGAAAACCTCTGGATTAAAGGAAAACTTGCACTCACAGTTGAGGCAATGCCGAGAACACTGTACTCTCTGGTAGCACCGTAAGAATTGGTGTTACGTACCATGTCTTATTAAAACTTCTCCTTCCAGCACCTAGCAGAGTGCCTGATGCATGGTAGGTAGATATTTAAACTTTTAGAAGTGAGTTCTTAATTAAAAGCGTAGGTGGTATATTACGATTTTCCAGAGAGGCAGAACCAATATCCATATATATATGATTTATTATCAGCTCACATGGTCCTGGAGGCTAAGAAATCCCTTGCTCTGCCACCTGCAAGCTGGAGGCCCAGGTGTAATTCAGTATGAAGGCCAGAGAACCAGGGAGCACATGTGTAAATATCACTCCAGGGGCGGGAGAAGATGAGAGTAGACATGCCAGCTCAAACAGTGAGGGCTTTTGTTCTCATGAGGCCCTCAGTTGGTTGGGAGATGCCCACCCACATTGGGGAGGACATCTGCTCTAGGAATCCACTGATCCAAAGGCGCATCTCACCCAGAAATACACTCCCAGACACTCCCAGGAGTAGTCTGTGGCACCACATGGCCAGTCAAGTTGTTATGTAAAATTAGTCATCATAGGTAGGCAGATGATTAGAAAAGCTATTTAGCTAAGTGGTGAGAAATTAATAGTGGTTTCTGTTTTTCCGTTGCTCTGTGATGATGGTAAAATAGTTCCACCTCTGGCCCAGAAGAAGAGAGCTCTGGGTTTGAAATCATGGTATGGAGATTTGGGCCTGGTTTGGTTGGTTATTGGTCCTGTGACCTCAAGGCAGAAGATCCTTCTCTCTCTGCATCTCAGTTTCCTACGTGAGAGGACGTAGAGCATAGTAGGTATAGTAGGTACGGTAGGAGGAGCTAGGCTTCAAATCCCGGGGCCACTTTTTATAGCAACATGTGACTGTTACCTGCTTATTATCTAAAAACTGGAACAATCCATGGGGATCCACATGGAGTGCATGGCCTATATTTAATTCATGACCCCTCTTGATGTTAGCACTAAGAGAACAGGGGCAAGACCACACGCCCTGCCTCCTACCTTGCTGTTTTGAGGCTCAGAGAAGGAAAGGCTTTGTCAACTGCAGAGCACAATTTGCAAAGGCTGTGGCTGTCATGGGTGTCCCATGTTTCTGATTGGAGCTCAGGTGCCCTGATCGAAGACTGCTGTCCTTTGGCACACTGCATACTTCATCTCAGGTGACACCAAATAAACGGCATAGTAGAGGAGTATCTGACTCTTTAAATACCTCTGAAAGGACTCTATGTCCCAACAATACAATTGCATTTAGGTAAAGGCTCTGTTGCAAGAATAAGATGTTATTTCGAGCATGTGTGCTAAGTCGCTTTAGTCATTCCAACCATTTGTCACCCCGTGGACTGTAGCCCTCCAGGCTCCTCTGTCCATGGGATTCTCCAGCCAAGAATCCTGGAGCAGGTTGCCGTGTCCTCCAGATCTTCCCAGCCCAGGGACTGAACCTGCATCGCTTCAGTCTCCTGCATTGGCAGGCAGATTCTTTACCACGTACCACCTGGAAGCCCAAGATGTTATTCATATTGATTAACTGTGTTGGGCACAACTTTCATGGGACCAGATTTTGTGTTTTGTGAAGATGATGTTGGCTAAGGTGCCCACGTGCTTTGTCCCCACCCCTGATGCTCTGCTCTGGGACACTCCAGGGGCATTTTGTGTTGGCCCCAAGTGTCCAGGGAAGCTGGCATCTGGTGAGGGCCCCTTTGTGCCCTGTTTTTATCTTAGTCCCACCAGCCACAGTTCCTTGGTTTTTCTCTTGGACACCTCAAACCTAACATTTCCTAAACTTCCTTCTCCCTTCCCCTTAGTTCCCCTCCCAGCCCACGTCCCCTTCAGTAAATAGCACCACCAGCTGTTGCATAGCTTGAGTTCAAAGCCCCGAAGTCCATATGTGTCCCCTTGTCCCTTCCCTTCCTCCTCCGCATCTGACTGTGATAAGAACAGGGCACACGGGCTTTCACCAGGTGCCAGCTCCCTTCTAGGCATTTGCACGTAGTAAATCACCTAAAGCTGCCATAAGGGAGAAGCATTCTTTTTTTTATCCCCATTGTACGTGTTAAAAACCAAATCATATGGAAGTTTAGGTGACTTGCCGCCTGTAGTAAATCACCTAAGCTGCCATGAGGGAGAGGCATTCTTTTTTTAATGCCCATTGTACGTGTTAAATAACACTGAATCGTATGGAAGTTAGGTGACTTGTTCCAGGTCACACACCTCGGCAACAGCAGGTCAGGTTTGGATCCAGCAGCAGTGTTCCAGGGTCTTTTCAAACCATCAGCATCAGCCTCCCTGTATCCCCTGTGCTCTCCCTCCCCAGATTCATTCTCCACAGCAAGCCAGAGACATCCCCTCTCTTGTCAATTACAATCTCTTCTTGCTTCAGCCCTCCTGGTCACTCCCCGCTATACTCAGAATGAAATTCGTGCTCTTCACTGTGGCCCCAGTATTACTTCCTATGGCTGCCATAATAAATTACCAGCACTTGGTGTCTGAAAACAACACAAATTTATCCTCTCCGAGTTCTGGAAGCCAGGAGTTTGAAATGAGAGTGTCAGCAGGGTTGATTCCTTCTTGAAACTCTGAAGGAGTAGCCCTCACTGGCCCCTCACCCACCCCAGCCCTCCCCTGGCAGCTGCCAGCCTTCTCTGCCCCGCAGACACACCGCTGCACCTCTGCCTTCACAGAGGCATCTTCTCTATGCATCTTTTCACTTCCTTTTCTCTTCTCAGGACACTAGCCATTGGGTTTGAAAGTAAAAGTGAAGTGAAGTCGCTCAGTCGTGTCCAACTCTTTGCGACCCGTGACCTGTAGCCCACCAAGCTCCTCCGTCCATGGGATTCTCCAGGCAAGAATACTGGAGTGGGTGTGGGCAAGCTCAAATTCAGAGATCCTGATGATACCCATCAAGACCCTTTTCCCAGATAAGGTTGCATCTGCAGATTCTGGCCGGGTTTGTCTTTGTAGGAGAAGGTGCCTCCCTATCCAGCCTTCCTTTCTGTGCTCAGACACCAGCCCCGACCCCCACCCCCTAGTCAGTGCCCCTTCCCTCCCCCCAGCTCCCTCTGCCCTCTGTGTCATCTCTTTAGACTGGCCTCTTCTGACCACCTTACTGTCTGTGTGCGTGCTTGCTGAGAAGAGGTGGCTGTTCTGATCTTCTAGTACTGCAAAACACACACTTAATCTTGTCTTCCCCCCAAAACACAAGCGTGATTGTGAATTATTAGCCAGAAAAGAGGATCACCAGGTAGGCCCCTTCCCTTGTACCGTCTCTCGTCACAGAGGCCCACGGGCTGTGAACAGCCAGGGGTGGGGTCCAGGTGTCTCTGGACCCGGGGCCATCTTCTTCCAGCCCGGCCTCCCAATGAGGCCGTGTCACAGCTGAGGTGCTCAGAGCCCTCTCGAGAGCAAGCTCCAAACATAATCCAGCCTTGTTTATTCCAAGTGAGAGAAACAATATGCTTTCACTCCTATAATAGTTACGCCTTGGTCGTCAGCTCAGTCTTTCACAATAACCGTGTGGCTCCATCTCCTGTTCTGAGCAGAAGGGTCAGGCTCTTTGTTGCCTGTAATTTTCTACAGGGTTTCCCACCTTTGTGGAGCCACCCAGGTGAACGGGAGGAGAAGGGACCTGCCTCGGGAGCGGCTTCGCAGCAGGCCTGGGTGCTTCCCGGGAGCAGCAGGAGCAGCGAGGGTTTGCTCAAGTCCAGGCAGCAGCTGTCAGCCTGTTTTTGCGGAATGGCCTGAGGTGGTGATTGTTACAAAGCACAGCTGATGGCGGCCCTGAGCCAAGCTCTGACCAAAACAGCATCCTCTCCCCGGCTCACTCCTTAAATCACCACGCTCACTGCCTTGAGAGCTCCCAACGATGTCCAAATCTCATTGCTATGTGCGTCTCAGACTTGGAGCACTCCCACCACCATCTCCCCACCCCCTACACTTTATATTCCTGGCACCTTTCCCATCTTCTGCAGCTGGTTTATTCACTGTCCAAAATACTGGCAAAAGAGTCCCCCCATTTTTTCTCTAAGTCTTGGTCTTTACAGCTATTGGAATTTTTATTTCTTGCCAACTGACATCAAGGCTTTGGGGAGCATCTACGGTTTTCATCCAGCTTCCTAAGCTTGTCCTTTCGTGCCTTAATTTGTGTCGCTGTTAGTGCCAAGACTGTGAGGCAGAGAACTCATCTCTGATGCGAATTCTGATACCCCATTAAGAGGCTGTGTGAGGGGAGGGCAGAGGAGTAGGGCAAAGAGAAAAGGCTCCACTGAACTTGTGTGAAGAGCCGGCTCTGCACAAGAAGGACAGGGATGTGAGTGGATCTTAGAAGCAGGGGGGCGTCAGGGTTCACCATACAGCATCCACCCGTGAGCATCAGAATGGACAACAGCCTGCCTCCTAAGACCCAGAGCAGTGAAGTTATGTGCCTGTAATGGCCTTTTGCTTCCACAGTGAAACCCCTGTATGTGTGCTTTTAACATACCTGGTGTTCACAGCAAAAGTTTTTAAAAGTCCCAGTTTTATTCACTTGAGCCTGAATTACATGTGTTGCTTGGCACCTTTCCGAGGCGGCCTTAACACTAGGACGGCAGCTGCCCTGTGGCACTTTGAATCCCTAGCTTGCTTGCTCCTCGGAGCTTTTGGTGCAAGACCAGGAGGTGAAGCTGACTCTGCCATCTCTCGGTGGTGAGTGGGTGTCAGCCACTGTGGTGACTTTATCTTCTCATCTACCTTCATTCAGTCGAGCAGAGCAGAAAACCAAGCCTTGCCTCCACTCAGCTGCTGCTTGCTTTTCCTTCCACTTGAATGCTGCCTGTCACTCAAAGAAAGGGCACACCTGCCCCCTGTGACTCTGAGCAGCCCTTCGGCCCCCTCTGCCCTGCCCTGGGTCTACCTGAGGCCCTTGGGACCCACCTGGCAGGAGCCGGGCCCACCCTCACAGGAGCTCAGAAGGACTCAGCTTTCTGCCCACTTTCCGGTTTCCCCCTTGGATCATCCCTGCCTAGTGCTTTCCCCTGTTTTAAATGTCTTTCTGATGGTGTGACGTGCAGAAAGGGTGTCTACCCCTGAGTGCGTGGCTCCCAACATAGCCCCACTTGCCATGGTGGAACGCGTGTGCTGGGTGTGTGTGCAGGTCCATTGACTCGTGGTGCACGTGTGAGTGGCTGAGGGCCTGGTTTGCAGAGTGGCTGTGGTGTCCCCCTGCCCTGAGCAGCAGTGGCCTCCGCCAGCCCGCAGCCTCCCCAGTGCTCTCCATGTGGTCGGTGTGTAGTGTGTGTCAGTGAGGTTGTCCTGTGCGTCTCCTTCATAAGCAGTCAGGCTGAGCAACTGAGTGTGTCTGTAACTGCCACTTGGATATCCATTCCTGTGGCCTCCCTGTGCCAGTCATTTGGGTTTATGTCTAAAGTCTTACTGTATTTGTGTTTGTAAAGTCCTGATAGAGTACAGATAGAAACTGGGGATTGATATTGGAGCATCATCTTGAAAATCCACCACGCCCCTAAAGCCTGTCTCGGTGAGTCAGGCTGGCCTTCCTGGCCCCACGACAGCCAGTGGGTGGCCCCCTTCCACAGCCTGCTCCTGCTGCAACCAGGAGTGCTGTGAGGCACACTTTCTTATCTCCACCTCTTACTTCCCTACTGAGAAGTTGTTGAAAACGTTGGAGCTTTGGTTTCCTCATCTGAAGGACGCAGTCAGGACCCCCCCATCTGATTCTTTCTGCCAACTTAACGAGGTAATGACTATCAAGAGCGGGCAGAGGGTGTGCCCTCCGGCATATTAGCCTGTGATCACAGATGATGTAAAAGTGCCTCTGGCCTTCCCTCTGTCCTCAAGGATGAGATTTCAGTGTGCCGCTGCCTCCCCTTCCATTTACATAAGTCTTCACGGAGCCTTCTGGCCCCTCCAGCCCCTGTGGGAAAGACTGAGGACAGACAGCTATTCTACCACAAATCCCGCCATGTTCACCATCCTCCATTTTAGCCATGTCCAGCTTGGTTTCTCTTGTTTTAGCCTTCCTCGGTGCTTTTTATTTTATCTACAGTGCATGACTAGAGGTAAATGAGAACCCTGCCCCTCTGCTCCTCAGACTTGGGGAGGGTTATCTCTCCGGCCTGTGTTTACAGGTCCGCTACAGCATCTCCTGAAGGCCCATGCAACTCAAATGTGGTGCACTCTCCCGTGTGCCTTCCTTGGTAAAGCTGGTCCCTCCTCCAAGTCCTCCCCCAGAACTTCTGTTCATAAGCCACTGTGGACCTTCTCATCAGACACGCCCTCCCTCCACAAAGATTCTCATGCATCTTCTTCATGGCGTGTATAGAGGGCCTCCTTCTGGGGTCTTGGCACCACTGTGTACCCAGGAGGCCCTCACTGGTGTCACAGTAACACTCAGATGGCCCGTATTATTGGCACCATCTTAAAGAGTGAGTCAGCTGAGCACAGAGTCCTGCCACAGATCAACCTACCAAAACTCGGATGATGTGGGTACCAGGTCATGCTGCTTGTGGCTTGCTTCTTCCTTTTCCCATGCTGTTCAAAATAGTGACCAAAAGGAAAACTGAAAAAAAAAAATCTTTTAGTCATTTTTTTGAACAGGAAAAGCTTAATGTAAAAAAGCATTAACTTTAACAGGTGGTTGGAGTATAGGGGAATTAGCTGCTAAGAGGCAAAGAACTCTAAAAACACAGAAAGAGTAGGTACAGGAAGCAGCCTCTATCTTCAGGTCTGAGGCAGGGCACCCAAGGGCAGAACAAGTATGGATGAGGGTGCCTACCTCACTCACACACCCAGGGCTGAAATTCCTTGGACCTGTTGGAGAGCGTACACCCAGGGCCTGCTGGATGAGGGAGAGGTTTGCAGAGATGCTGCACTGGTAGAACTCTCTGGAAAGCCATACTTAGGGATGTCAGAGAAAACTGTCCGAGAGTGAAACTGCATGTGATACCGGACTGAGAATTTTCCCAAAGTGTGGTGTGCTTGGAAGCTGCCTAAGGAAGGTGGGCATCATGGGCCAGTAGGAGCCTGCTGGGAGAAGTCACATACCGGAGTCAGAGCCAAAGCCTGTCCCTCCTCTGGTGTGCTGTGCAGTCGCTCAGTCATGCCTGACTCTCTGCAACCCCACCTACTGCAGCATGCCAGGCATCCCTGTCCTTCAGCATCTCTCAGAGCTTGCTCAAACTCATGTCCAGTGAGGCAGTGATGCCATCCAGCCATCTCATCCTCTGTTGTCCTCTTCTCTTCCTGCCTTCAATCTTTCCCAGCATCAGTGTCTTTTCTAATGAGTCAGCTCATCTCATCAGGTGGCCAACATATTGGAGCTACAGCTTCAGCATCAGTCCTTCCAATGAGTATTCAGGACTGATTTCCTTTAGGATGCACTGGTTGGATTTCCTTGTAATCGAAGGGATTCTTAAGAGTCTTCTCCAACACCACAGTTCAAAAGCAGCAATTCTTCAGCACTCAGCCTTCTTTATGGTCCAACTCTCACATCCATACATGACCACTGGAAAAACCACAGCTTTGACTAGACGGACCTTTGTCAGCAAAGTAAGGTCTCTGCTTTTAAATACACTGTCTAGGTTTGTCTAGGGCTTCCTTTATGGATCAGCTGGTAAAGAATCCACCTGCAGGAGACCTGGGTTCAACCCCTGGGTTGGGAAGATCCCCTAGAGAAGGGAAAGGCTACCCACTTCAGTATCCTGGCCTGGAGAATTCCATGAACTGTATAGTCCATGGGGTCGCAAAGAGCTGGACACAACTGAGTGACTTTCACTTTCACTTCTAGGTTTGCCATAGCTTTTCTTCCAAGGAGCAACTGTCTTTTAATTTGATGGCTGCAGTCGCCATCTGCAGTGATTTTGGAGCCTAAGAAAATACAATCTGTCATTGTTTCCATTGTTTCCCCATCTATTTATCATGAAGTGATGGAATCCAATGCCATGATCTTCATTTTTTGAATACTGAGTTTTAAGCCAGCTTTTTCACTCTCCTCTTTCACCTTCATCAAGAGGCTCTTTAGTTCTTCTTCATTTTCTGCCATAAGGGTGGTGTCATTTGCATCAGTTATCAGTTGAGTCGCTCAGTCATGTCCAACTGTTTGCGACCCCTGAATCGCAGCACACCAGGCCTCCCTGTCCATCACCAACTCCCAGAGTTCATTCAGATTCACGTCCATCGAGTCAGTGATGCCATCCAGCCATCTCATCCTCTGTCGTCCCCTTCTCCTCCTGCCCCCAATCCCTCCCAGCATCAGAGTCTTTTCTAATGAGTCAGCTCTTCACATGAGGTGGCCAAAGTACTGGAGTTTCAGCTTTAGCATCATTCCTTTCAAAGAAATCCCAGGGTTGATCTCCTTCAGAACGGACTGGTTGGATCTCCTTGCAGTCCAAGGGACTCTCAAGAGTCTTCTCCAACACCACAGTTCAAAAGCATCAATTCTTTGGTGCTCAGCCTTCTTCAGAGTCCAACTCTGACATCCATACATGACCACAGGAAAAACCATAGCCTTGATTAGATGAACCTTAGTCGGCAAAGTAATATCTCTGCCTTTAAATATGCTATCTAGGTTGGTCATAACTTTTCTTCCAAGGAGTAAGCATCTTTTAATTTGATGGCTGCAGTCACCATCTGCAGTGATTTCGGAGCCCCCAAAAATAAAGTCTAACACTGTTTCCACTGTTTCCGCATCTATTTCCCATGAAGTGATGGGACCGGATGCCATGATCTTCGTTTTCTGAATGTTGAGCTTTAAGCCAACTTTTTCACTCTCCTCTTTCACTTTCATTAAGAGGCTTTTTAGCTCCTCTTCACTTTCTGCCATAAGGGTGGTGTCATCTGCATATCTGAGGTTATTGATATTTCTCCCAGCAATCTTGATTCCAGCTTGTGCTTCTTCCAGTCCAGCGTTTCTCATGATGTACTCTGCATAGAAGTTAAATAAGCAGGGTGACAATATACAGCCTTAACCTACTCCTTTTCCTATTTGGAACCAGTCTGTTGTTCCATGTCCAGTTCTAACTGTTGCTTTCTGACCTGCATACAGGTTTCTCAAGAGGCAGGTCAGGAGGTCTGGTATTCCCATCTCTTTCAGAATTGTCCTCAGTTTATTGTGATCCACACAGTCAAAGGCTTTGGCATAGTCAATAAAGCAGAAATAGATGTTTTTCTGGAACTCTCTTGCTTTTTCCATGATCCAGCGGATGTTGGCAATTTGATCTCTGGTTCCTCTGCCTTTTCTAAAACCAGCTTGAACATCAGGAAGTTCACAGTTCACGTATTGCTGAAGCCTGGCTTGGAGAATTTTGAGCATTACTTTACTAGTATGTGAGATGTGTGCAATAGTGCGGTAGTTTGAGCATTCTTTGGCATTGCCTTTCCTTGGGATTGGAATGAAAACTGACCTTTTCCAGTCCTGTGGCCACTACTGAGTTTTCCAAATTTGCTGGCATATTGAGTGCAGCACTTTCACAGCATCATCTTTCAGGATTTGAAACAGCTCAACTGGAATTCCATCACTTCCACTAGCTTTGTTCATAGTGATGTTTTCTAAGGCCCACTTGACTTCACATTCCAAGATGTCTGGCTCTAGATGAATGATCACACCATCATGATTATCTGGGTCATGAAGATCTTTTTTGTACAGTTCTTCTATGTATTCTTGCCACCTCTTCTTAATATCTTCTGCTTCTGTTAGGTCCATACCATTTCTGTCCTTTATCAAGCCCATCTTTGCATGAAATGTTCCCTTGGTATCTCTAATTTTCTTGAAGAGATCTCTACTCTTTCCCATTCTGTTGTTTTCCTCTATTTCTTGGCACTGATCACTGAAGAAGGCTTTCTTATCTCTTCTTGCTATTCTTTGGAACTCTGCATTCAGATGCTTATATCTTTCCTTTTCTCCATTGCTTTTCACCTCTCTTCTTTTCACAGCTATTTGTAAGGCCTCCCCAGATAGCCATTTTGCTTTTTTGCATTTCTTTTCCATGGGGATGGTCTTGATCCCTGTCTCCTGTACAATGTCACGAACCTCATTCCATAGTTCATCAGGCGCTCTATCTATCAGATCTAGGCCCTTAAATCTATTTCTCACTTCCACTGTATAATCATATGGGATTTGATTTAGGTCATACCTGAATGGTCTAGTGGTTTTCCCTACTTTCTTCAATTTAAGTCTGAATTTGGTAATAAGGAGCTCATGATCTGAGCCACAGTCAGCTCCTGGTGTTGTTTTTGTTGACTGTATAGAGCTTCTCCATCTTTGGCTGCAAAGAATATAATCACTCTGATTTCAGTGTTGACCATCTGGTGATGTCCATGTGTAGAGTCTTCTCTTGTGTTGTTGGAAGAGGGTGTTTACTATGACCAGTGCATTTTCTTGGCAAAACTGTATTAGTCTTTGCCCTGCTTCATTCTGCATTCCAAGGCCAAATTTGCCTGTTACTCCAGGTGTTTCTTGACTTCCTACTTTTGCATTCCAGTTCCCTATAATGAAAAGGACATCTTTTGTGGGTGTTAGTTCTAAAAGATCTTGTAGGTCTTCATAAAACCCTTCGTCAGCTTCTTCAGCGTTACTGGTTGGGGCATAGACTTGGATAACTGTGATACTGAATGGTTTACTTTGGAGACGAACAGAGATCATTCTGTCGTTTTTGAGATTGCATCCAAGTACTGCATTTCAGACTCCTTTGTTGACCATGATGGCTACTCCATTTCTTCTGAGGAATTTCTGCCTGCAGTAGTAGATATAATGGTCATCTGAGTTAAATTCACCCATTCCAGTCCATTTTACTTCGCTGATTCCTAGAATGTCAACGTTCACTCTTGCCCTCTTCTGTTTGACCACTTCCAATTTGCCTTGATTCATGAACCTGACATTCCAGGTTCCTATGCAATATTGCTCTTTACAGCGTTGGACCTTACTTCTATCACCAGTCACATCCACAACTGGGTATTGTTTTTGCTTTGGCTCCGTGCCTTCATTCTTTCTGGAGTTATTTCTCCACTGATGTCCAGTAGCATATTGGGCACCTACTGACCTGGGGAGTTCCTCTTTCAGTATCCTATCATTTTGCCTTTTCCTACTGTTCATGGGGTTCTGAAGGCAAGAATACTGAAGTGGTTTGCCATTCCCTTCTCCAGTGGACCCCATTCTGTCAGACCTCTCCACCATGACCTGACCATCTTGGGTTGCCCCACAGGCATCACTTAGTTTCATTGAGTTAGACAAGGCTGTGGTCCTAGTGTGATTAGATTGACTAGTTTTCTGTGAATATGGTTTCAGTGTGTCTGCCCTCTGATGCCCTCTTGCAACACCTACCATCTTACTTGGGTTTCTCTTACCTTGGGTGTGGGGTATCTCTTCAGGGTGCTCCAGCAAAGCGCAGCCACTACTCCTTACCTTGGACGAAGGGTATCTCCTCACCGCCACCCTGCCTGACCTTCAATGTGGGATAGCTCCTCTAGGCCCTCCTGGGCCTGCGCAGCCACTGCTCCTTGGGCGTGAGGTTGCTCCTCCCAGTCGCCACCCCTGGCCTTGTGCATGGGGTTGCTCCTCCCGGCTGCCACCCCTAGCCTCGGGCCCGGGGCGGCTTCTCCCGGCCGCCCCTGGCCTCGGAAGCAGGGTAGCTCCTCTCGGCCATTGCTGCGCCGTCGCAGCCTGGCACTCTTGGCCACTGCCCCTGACCTCAGACGTGGGGTAACTCCTCTTGGCTGCTGCCCTTCGGGCACAGGGTCCTCCCAGCTTCTGCCCCTGACCTCGGACGTGGGGTAGCTCCTCTTGGTCGCACTTAGTGCACCGGTCGCATATATCCCCTTATATTTGCAGTATTTTATCATTTGCATATCTGAGGTTATTGATATTTCCCCTGAAAATCTTGATTCCAGTTTGTGCTTCATCCAGCCCAGCATTCTGCATGATGTACTCTGCATATACGTTAAATAAGTAGGGTGGCAATATATTGCATTGATATATCCTTTCCCAATTTGGAACCAGTCTGTTGTTCCATGTCCAGTTCTGACTGTTGCTTCTTGACCTGAATACTGATTCTCAGGAGATAGGTAAGATGGAATGGTGTTTCCATCTGTTTAAGAATTTTCCACAGTGTGTTGTGATCCCCACAGTCAAAGGCTTTGGTATAGTCAATGAAGAGAAGTAGGTGTTTTTCTGATATCTCTCTATCATAAAAGCTGGTTCTAAGAAAGCTTAGCATCATGCTATCTTGAGAGCTTCAGTTGTTCATACGGCTTTAATTGTTCACGTGGCTTTGAGTTACCATCTTGTCCTTTCATTTGAACTTGAAGCATTTATTGTGGGGCATGTCTGATGATTCAAAAAAACTTCCTCAACTTTTGCTTATCTGGAAGTATCTTAATTTTCCCCTTCATTTTTGAGTGAAAGTTTTGCTAGGTACAGAACTCTTAAGTTGCTAGATTTTTTCTTTGAGAACTTTGAATGTATCAACCCACTGACTTCTTGCCTCCAGGGTTTCTGACTAGAAATCGACTTGTAATTTATTGAGGATCTCTTGTCTGTGATGTCTTGCTTCTCTTTTGCTGCTTTCCAGATTCTCTTTTTGTCCTTTAACAGTTTAATTATAGTGTATCTCAGAGAATTTGTTCTATTTGAATTATAGATTCATGTCTTCAACTTAGGGAAGCTTTCAGCCATTATTTCTTCAAATAATCTCTCACTCCTTTTTCTTCTTCTGAGACTCCCTTAATGTGTTTATTTGTCCCCTTACTGATTTCCCACAGAGCCTCTCTGCTTACTTGTCTTCATTTTTTTTTTCCTTTTCATTCCCTAGACTCAGTATTTCAATTCATAGGACAAATTCATAGAACAAATAGATATTCCTGATTTTTTTCTCCCGCCCTTTCAAATATGCTTTTGAACCCACCTAATAAATTTTTCATTTCAGTTATTGTACTTCTCACCTTCAGAGTTTTTATTTCAGCATTTTTGTTTCCTTTTTGTAATTTCTATCTCTTTATTGATATTCTCCTTTTCACTTTCATGCATTGGAGAAGGAAATGGCAACCCACTCCAGTGTTCTTGCCTGGAGAATCCCAGCAATGGCAGAGCCTGGTGGGCTGCCGTCTGTGGGGTCGCACAGAGTCAGGCACGACTGAAGCGACTTAGCACAGCACATTGATATTCTCACTTTTTCATATATCATTCTCTCTACCTTAGTCTATATACCTTCAGCACTTAGAGCATCTTAAAGACCATTATTTTGTAATCTTTGTCTAATAAGTCCAACCTCTGGGTTTCCTTAGATACAATTTCTACTAATGCATTTTGTCCCTTTGAATGGACCATGGTTTCCTGTTCCTTTGTATGACTTTTGACTGTTTTATTGAAAACTAGACATTTGAATCTTGTAATGTACCGCTGGAAATCATCTTTTTCTCCTTCTTCTCAGATTTGCCATTTCTTTGCTCTTGAAAAGTTTCTCTGTGCTGGGATCAACCTGAAGAGGTGTAAGGTCTTTTCTGGCATTTTCTGAGCCTTCATCTTTCCCTGAGCATACCTAGTGCCTTTCTAAGTATTCCCATATGTGCAGTTGCCTCTGAATAGCCTCATCCTTAAATATCTGGCTCCCAAAAGGAGATAAAGATTTTTTTTAATGTATTGCTCATTGAAAACCCCTCTGGGTATTGGTTGCAACAGTGGTGGCCAGCTCCTATGTTTATACCTCAGAAATCAAAAGCAGCACTGTGCAATCAGAACACAGAACTCAGAACACAGATATTTGGAAGACAAGGTCCTTATGGTCCACACTGACTCCAGCAAGTCACACCAGAAATGCAGGCACAGCTATTTGCTATGTGACTGGGACATGGGGGGTAGAGAGCCCCTATCACACTCAAGACTGAAATTGACCAAAATCAACCATAACTTACCAGCCAAGCTTTCTGTTGGAGGCTGAAAGCTTTCCAGTAGACTCCAGAGTTTCAAAATGGTTATTTCAGTCAGTTTCTGCCAATTACATTTGTCTGGGTGAAGAGATAGATTCTTGGTTCTTCTACTCCACTGTCTTCCCTGACATTGCTTTCTATTTTGGTCCTTTTAAGATAAATTAGTTCAATTTATATAGATCAGTTCAGTTCAGTTCAGTTGCTCAGTCATGTCTGACTCTTTGTGACCCCATGGACTGCACACCAGGCCTCCCTGTCTATCACCAACTCCCGGAGTTTACTCAAACTCACATCCATTGAGTTGGTGATGCCATCCAACCATCTCATCCTCTGTCATCCCCTTCTCCTCCTGCCTTCAATATAATTCAATCTAACTACTGTTTATTACAGACCAGCCTGTGTGAGAGTCTCTGCTGAATGCCTGCAGAGGAATAGGAGGAGAGAGGCAACTCAGTTCGCCATTTCACAAGGTTGATGATAAGCAGCATAGCAGAGACCCAAGCAGGGTCAGGAGAGGTTCCAAGAAGGAAAGAAAAATGGGTTACAGAATGGAGTTAGCCTTAAGGATGAGCAAAGGGTTAGGGATGGGCGAGTGGGGAAGACGGGGTGCAGTGAGCCAATGGGAGCTGAAAGCAGACTTCCCTGTAAGAGAAGATCGGACCTGGAGAAGAAACAAGATAAACAGAATTCCAGAGGGAAGCCCCCTGAGGCACATGTGGTATCGCATGGGCTGCCCCCTCCCAGGCCCGCTTGCTGCCAGATCCAGGAGCTCTCTTCTGTCACATCTGATCTCCTCTCCACCTACCTGCTGTGAGGCATAAAGGTAGTTGGTATATGAGGGTCAGTCAGACATAAAGCTGGAAAAATCAACTGATGAAGGAAACTAAAATGAAACTTAATTGCAATTCCAGAAGTTAATTACATGATGTGTACAAGTCTTGGTCCACACTCTAAGGAAGGTATATAAAAAATGTAGCTTCTTTTATTTTTTTAGCAGCCAGCCTAATTTGTGTTTCTTAACTCCATTCTAGTCCATGTTGGATTCCTAATCACTTCAAGAGTTTTTTGCTCCATTTTTCCTGAGTTTGCATCTAAGTTCAGTTGAGGATGCATCTGGTTACTGTGATGTCTGGTTTATTCATCTCTAGAGCTGCTGTAGCAACCCTCTAACTGGTGGTCCTATTTTCACGTATTCTGATGCTCTGAGGGTTAAGACTGCAGCACATGAATTTTAGAAAGGACACAGTTCAGCCCACAACTTCTTATCCTAGAGCATCTCTGCCTTCTGGTCCCAGCCATGGAATGTTCAGCTCACCTGTTGCAGAAAAGATGTCCTTCCTGCAGGTCCACATGGTTCATCAGGGCAAGCGCCTCTCTGTCCCTTCCACACCATGGTCTGTGGCACAAAAATACATTCACCTACTCACGCTTCGGCCTAGGGTTTGTGGGGAGGTGGTCTGAGGCTCCATCTACCTAAAGATGCCATATTGTCATTCTCCCTGAGCTCTAGCTGCCTCCCTGGTATTCTGGGCAGAAAGAACAAAGGATCCCTCTCTTCTTGGATCTCATAAGCCTTAGAGAGGTTTTACTGTTCTCTGTGGAAACGTTTCTCTGTGCTGGGGATCAACCTGAAGAAGTGCAAGGTCTTGTCTGGCCTTTGAGATCAAAACCCAAAATGCTCTGTGGAGCCACTAGCATATGTCATCTCTCAAGGCTGCCTCCACTTCAGGGCAAGAGAGATGTTGCCTGGTGTGTTTCAGGTAGGCATGGAGGAATGAACACGCCTTTCCTCCTATTGCAGGTGTTTCCTCAGACACGTTTATGTGGACCATGGGCTGGCTAGCTATGGCCTGTGAGCCAAGTCTGGCCCACCACTGGGTTTTGTAAATAAAGTTTTATTAGCACACAGCCACACCGTTTTGTTTAGACATTGTCTTTGGCCGCTTTTGTGCTATAGTGGCAGAGTTGAGTACTTGCATGGCCCATAAATCCAAAAAAAAATTGACTGTCTGGGTCTTTGCAAAGAAAGTTTGTGGATTTCTGGTGTAGATTATTGTAACACAAAAGCCTAAAAACTTTTGCCATCTTCTACTGTCATATCGCTTCTATAAGGCAGTGATCACAGGGTGGTCTTACAGTATGAAGACAAGAAATGGCAAAGAGAGGGAAAAGAAACATTCAAAATGAAATGGTTAGGGTGTCAGAATGTCACCTTGCTAACAGGACTTTATAGTTTTTGGAAAGTCATTGAGCAGAGCAGCTGTGATTTGTGCTGGATTTCAGTAAAAAAATGTGCCCGGGGAATGGGGGAGGCAGGCTCACCCCATCACAATGTTCTTGGCATCGTGGAAGTGAAGGGCACCATTGAGGTGGCCCCCATCAGAGTCCTAAGTGGACACCAGGGCCTCGCAGAAGAGCTGGGCAGGGCCAGCTTCAGCCAGCCAGGCCAGGGTCCTGCTGCTCCCCAGTGCCCTTCCCATGTGTAGATGTGGCCTCAGGACACATCTGGATCTGCAAAACTGATTAAAATCCCAGCCTCAGCACAAAGCATCGAGGACCCAAGACTGCAGTCTTGAGTATGTGTGGTCTCACGCTTGTCTGGTAAAGGATGCAGAGCTGGGATCTGGCTGGTCTCTACCCAGAGCCCATGCACAAGTGAATTAATAGTTCTGATTCTTTTCATTATACAGTAAATGAGAGCTGTTTATTTACTTGTGAAACTTAGTGACCTCCAAATTATAGCTAGCAGCCATTTAAAGGTCTTCATTCTGTAGGAGAAAAAAAAATAAAAAAACCCACACACGCCAAAAATTCCCCTTGGGGTTTTCAGTGTTACAGATGGTCAAGTTTTAAGTTCAGATGAAAGACAATTCTGGGATCTTGCTGAACTGATCCATCCCGTATCCTATTTCCAGATGACCTTGATTTACAGTTCTTGGATGTATTTTTCTCATGGCTTACTTAACATGTCGTCATCGTGGGGCTGGGATTGCTGAGAGATGGTGTGTAAGAGAAGAGGGGGTGTTGCTTTGGAAACCCTGCATGCCCTTCCCCCTCCTGGAAAGAGAGGCCATCTGTGAGCTCCCCTGCTCTTTCTGCAGCCTGTCTGGTTAACATGAACACTTCTCTTCCTTCTAGCCCAGGACCAGGAGGCACGCACTGCCTGGGTGCCAGTGTGGAGCACACAGTCTGTGAGAACCTGCCCTGTCCCAAGGGCCTGCCCAGCTTCCGTGACCAGCAGTGCCAGACGCACGACCGGCTGAGCAGCAAGAAGAAGGGCCTGCTCACTGCAGTGGTGGTTGACGGTAAAGGCACAGGGCACATCCTTTCAGGAGAGCTTCCCTCTCCCCTCCCCCAGCGCCATAAACACCTCCTGGGAAAACCCTCAGGCATCTCCACCTCCAAAATCCACCCGGTCCTGCCCGACTCAGCTGTGGACCCAATTCTTGAGCCATGGGTTGAACTTGGATGACCCAGCTCGGTGAGATTTCCCAAAAGCAGCCGTGAGGCAGGCAGTGGACCTGATCTCTCCTGCCCGGGTGTGCTGGCAGCCTGCCGTCTCGTGCCCTGTGCTGCCAGGCCCGGGCCAACCCTGAGAACACAGCTCTGCCGGAGCAGGACAGCGGGTTTGTGCGTCTGCTGTTTCTCTTTCCAGTGGTGACGCTTTCTTGCATTTCTTTACTTTACTTGCATTTCATCTTGGGTTGGCTCTTACTCCTTGAGTAGAGTGTTTGGGCAAAAGTGTTTTTTTTCTTTAATTGAAGTAACGTTGGTTTATAACATTATATAAATGTCACATGTGCGACACTATATTTTTCACTTGTGTATACACTACAGGGTGCTCCCCACGAGAAGTTCAGTTCCATCTGTCACCATACAGTTGACCCTCTTTACCCTCCCCGCACCCCCCTTCCCTGCTGGGAACCACTGCCCTGTTCACTGTATCTGTGTTTGTTTTCATTTTTGTTCGAGGACAGTTTACAGCTTGGGGAAGATAACAGTAAGCAGAGGTCATCTTTTCTTTCCTATGGTTTTCTCTCAAATTAAGAGACTCTGCCCCCTGGGCCACTGCAGGCATTTCCAGTGACTGATAAAATTCTAGGTGGAGTATCATGTCTGTTGAATTTGTGATGTTTATGTATTGTCCACAAGGATATCCTATTTGAGGACTATTTGAGGGTTTTTTTCATTCTTAAGATTCTGTTCATCTTTAGGAAACAAGAGTGCATTATAATGATGACAGCATGGTCCCATTTATGGAGCATACCACGTGCCAGGCTCAAGTCAGCTCTGCATGCATCATGTCATTTAATGTCCAAAACAAGCTGTGTGGAAGGTGAGAGGTTACAGGTTATGTGACATGCCTTAGCTTCTGCAGCTGATAAGGAGCTGGGAGGGAGCTGACCCCAGTTCTGGAGGAGCTGCTGACTCAGAAAATAACCAGCTGGCTTCTGGTACTCGAATAAGAAAAAAAAAATTTGTGAGTGCCGAGTGAAGAGCTTTAGTAAGAACTCATGCAACTGGGCCTGATTTTTACACAGTCTCTGAAGTATTTTGCAGGAAAATGAAGTTCTTGTGTCAGGACTTAGGTTACTTCACTGTCATGTAAAGAACCTCTGAAATCTACACTCTGTTACACGCTCAAGTGTGCATAGCTGTGCCGGGGGTAGGCCCAGGCAGTTCAGGAAATAGTGAGCCCAGACCTACAGCTTTTAACCCAACAACCTGACCCATTAGTTTCCTTCAAGCTCACATGGGATGTTCTAAACTGTTGCAGAGAACGTCAACCCAACCGATGATGGGCTCATTTTAAAGCACTGGGGAGTCCTTCAGACGTTTTCCTCTTTCACAAAGACCACCACCTTTGGGAGCTGTGTGACTGTCACTGCCCTGTCGCCTAACCAGATGACTTCCAGGAGGATGGCCTTCACACTCTCCGCTTTCCCTGTGGTCTAGGGAGAGAGGAGACCCGCGCTCCCCAAAGGGGGACAGGCAGCTGGAGGCCGAGGCTCACGAGAGCCTCAGAGCTCTGCCTCGGCATCCAGCATCCGTCTGATGCAGGCAGACGCTCGAGGCTTCTAGATGTCCCAGGCACCCTACTCGGGAGGGAGACAGTGCCGACAGGGGCTGCCGGGTCTCCAGCGCATTTGCACACCTTCAGCCCCATCCCCACACTCCTGGATAAATGGGTTCTGGTCCCTTGCCTGTCCTCTCCCTCGTCTTGGGAGAGAGAAGAGGTCAGGTCTGGACAGACGCGCCCCACTCTCGTTTCCCCTCGGCCATGTGCATGGCCTTGTTATTCTTTCCTTGGTCTCTTGCTCCAATTCTCAGTTTTCCTGCCTCATTTATTCAATGAAGAAATCCCACTGAAATGTCTGTTTTTCCATAGATTTCTCCAAGTCCAGATTAAACTTCTGTTTTCCTTGTAACCACTTTTGGATCACTGAGCCGCTTGGTTCCTTATCATCACAGTGGCTGAGGCTGATGTCTGCCCAGAGCCCCCTTCAGGGAAGCCTCCAAGTGCAGCTATCTGGGGAAGCTGGCTGGGTTCGGAATGTGTGTTGACCCACTCACTTTTGGTTTCTGCCAAAGCAATGAATAATTACAGCCAGAGTGCCCCTGCCTTTGAACTGAAAAGTGCAGCCCTATGTGATAAGGCGGTGAGCACTCTGCCTTTGAAGGAAAGACCTCAAGTTCAGGGCTCTGCCGGGGTAGCTTGACACGGCGCCCTTGGGGGTGGGATTGCCATGGCTTCTTGCACGTTTGGTTTCATTTCCTTCTCAAATAGAAACAGAAGCCAGCATTTTTTTTTAAAGGAGTGTTTCACAAGGATAAAAGCAAAATAATAAATGGCCAATTCAGAAGGTAGGGGGAGAATACAGATTATAAGTGTTCCCCTCACAACTCCATTTATAAAAGGCACAATTCTAGCTCAGCCGTGAGAGGAACGATTCCTGTGGTTGGGCTCTGGGCTCTTCTGAAGCCCATTATGACTGCCCCATTCATAGCATCGCTATCGCTGTGGAATTCTTTGGCGAGTGACGCACAGTTCAAGAAAGGGGAAGCTATATATATATGTTTTTTCTCTTCTTGAAAAAAAATGAGTTCTTACAGAGGTAGATTTTCCAAGGGAGAGCTCAGGACCACAAATTCATACCACCTCCGAAAGAAGACAAAGACTCTCCTTAAAAAATATTTCTAAGTGGAAAAGCCTTTAGACAGAAACCCAGTGAGGTGGCCTGTTGCCAAACCCACCCCTTTCCTACCTTCCCCATGGAATCTCGTTGAAGTGGAAGCCTTCAAGAGGTTAGTCCTCCCTGCCCAGACCAGCAGGCCACATGCCCACTGAAGTGTCAGAGGCCATGGCAAAGGCCCCGTCTGGATGTGGAGGTGCTTTTCAAACTCAGTCTGCGACATGGCAGGGCCCACTGCGGATCTGAGCCTCCCCGGGGATGGAAGGGCCGACGGTCAGGGCTCTCTTACTCCAGCTTGGCCAAGCTGGCAGCTAGAATTGCTTAATGGAAAAAAGAGAGTGGTTGCAAAGATGGAGGGTGTCTCACAGGTCCTCAGGGCCAGGAGGAAGTTCTGGGCCAGGGTCTCTGAAGATGTCAGGACTTTCTGTCCGTGTTCAGCACAGCTTCTGTTTGTGAGCCATGACTTCCTGTCCCTGCTGCAGACTGGCTTTCTCACAGCTTGTCCACGAGCAGGCTCATGGGCAGCCCACAGCACCTTTTATTAAGTCCTCCTCCTGTATCCAGATCCTTTGGGGTCAGATGTGGTTGGAAGATCAGAGCACTTCAGCTGCTGGAAGAATACCAACCATACATCAACCATGTATTACTTAATACCCCAGCCAGGTCCTGGGAAGCACCCCTCAGTCAGACACACGGACACCTCCAGGTTGCCAGGGAACAGTCTTTAAGTGGGTTGCTGCATACTACCAGCAACCTCATGTCAGTCAAGGCTAGTTTTGCAGCCTTTTGTGTCTACTGTGAATGTTTAAAAAAAAAAATGCGTGCAGTTTTCAGAGCTTCTGGATTTCTGAATTGCAGATGAGGGAATGTAGACTTCTTAGAGATCCATCAACCCTGAGCACATATAACCTCTCTACCTGAATATTCATTGGAATAACCTTTGTACCTGAGTTTCAGCTGAAGCTGAAGCTCCAGTACTTTGGCCACCTGATTCAAAGAGCTGACTCATTGGAAAAGACCCTGATGCTGGGAAAGATTGAAGGCAGGAGGAGAAGGGAATGGCAGAGGATGAGGTGGTTGGATGGCATCACAGACACAATGGACATGAGTTTGAGTAGGCTCTGGGAGTTGGTGATGGACAGGGAAGACTGGCGTGCTGCAGTCCATGGGGTCGCAGAGTTGGACATGACTGAGGGACTGAACAGAACGGATCTGACTTTCAGTGCTGATTTTCTGGGAGACTTTGATTTAGTGTAGCTGTGGTCAGGTGGCCATTCTTGGTCCAATCAACTGAGGCCGCTTGAGGCCTGGTTATGAGGCTGTGGTGGGGAGAAAGACTCTGATTGGTCTAGCTGCAGTCAGGTGGCCATTGCTGGTCCAATGAGCTGAGGCCTGGCTGTGGGTCATGGTGGGCAGCTTTGGAGATCCAAGCAGCCTCCTCAGCATGGATACCTCACAGAGGGCCAGGCAGGGCTGGGGTGAGCAGCTATGATGGCCTCAAAGTTAACTAGTCTCCACCTTAGTAAGACTTTGTAACCTCTGGCAGAGAGAGGACAACAAAAGCACTTAGAACCACAAGTGTCCTCTTCACCATCCTGGCCCCAGAGCACCAGGGCAAGTCCTCCAAGCCTCCATCAAGCAGATGTGGTAGTGTGGCTCTCAAGCCCCCAAGCCTGTCTCACCTTCCCTGTTTGCAGCTTCCCCATCAAGTAAGTCCTGACAACAGGTGATTCAGTGGAAAGCTGGGACCCACGCTAAACAGATTGAGAGCAGGAGAAGGGGACGACAGAGGACGAGATGGTTGGATGGCATCATCGACTCAATGGACATGAGTTTGAGTAAGCTCTGGGAGTTGGTGATGGACAGGGATGCCTGGCATGCTGCAGTCCATGGGGTCACAAAGAGTCTGACATGACTGAGTGACCTAACTAAACTGATCCCAAACAGCTTCAATCCAGATTTCATCTTGGCACACATCAGCCAGGCAAGAGGGATGTTCCAAGCTTCTTTCCTTAGGGTATATGGTTGTATAACTTTTAAGAAAATTTTTCCCTCCCTCTATACAACTGAGAGCTTCCCTGGTGGCTCAGATGGTAAAGAATCTGCCTGCAATGTGGGAGACCTGGGTTCAATCCCTGGGTAGGGAAGATCCCCTGGAGGAGGGCATGGCAACCCACTCTGGTATTCTTATCTGGAGAATCCCCATGGACAGAGGAGCCTGGCAGGCTACAGTCCATGGGATCACAAAGAGTCAGACACGACTGAGCAACTAAGCACAGCACATACAACTGAGGATGTAAGAGTGTTGATACTGCCCAGAGTTGAAACCCAACACCTCATGTTATTTATCAGAAATTAATTGCCCAGCCAGGGCAGCTCAGAGGGGAATATTCAGAGAATTTTGAGAGGTTCTGAGGTGCTCAAGTTTTATGAAGTTTATCCTGTGTCCCTTTGGGTGTGGGGTGCCCTGATTTCTGAGTAGAATCCTCAGAAAAGGAGATAGACAAATGGAGTGAGTTTCAGCTGAGCAGGCAAAGGAAGTGTTACCTCTGGGCTCTGTGGTGGGGCTTGAGGCTCTCCAGACTGCCCAAGCCATGAAGGACAGTGTCTGCAGGTGGGAGAGTAGAGTTGAGTGTACCTTCTTCCTGGGTTCATGTCAGAATCCCTCCATCTGAGGTTGGGATCCCCTGATTTGCGGAGTCTCTACTTCCCTGATGTTCACATCAAAGAACCTGGGTGGACCATCTTCATCCCTTTCAAGTCTGGTCTTTCTAACTTACCTCAAAGAGCCTCTACTTTTCTGTCCAAATCCGATTTTCATTTCTGCCTAAATCACCGTATATACTCAGAGGCCAGAGAAGTTCATAAAAGTGGTGGTTTGTTTTCAGCATGGTATCTTTGGTACCTTTGAGTCCCAGAGTTCTCAATTCAGAAGGAAAACAGTGATAAACCAGGGTTTGGCCCTGCCCGGCAAGGGACTCTGGGTAGCCACGCATATCATCTGAGCCTCACGTGCTCAGCTGTAAGATGGAATGATGACAGCAGCCTCCTGAAATGCATAGACACTGCTTAGCATGCTGCAAGGCACACAGCAGACAATGTCATTTATGATTTTATCATCATCATCACCATTGTCATTATCACTGTAGTTGAATGAATCTCCTCAAAGCTCAGTTACTGCATATATTGAGGCAGCTCTTCAGTTTAAATGTAATCCTTCATTTTGAAACTGCTTTGGCCAAGGGATCCATCCTTACAGTGAAACAGTAGAGGAAGCCTGTGGAGAAGGTATATCCATCCATTCAAGACTGGGACTCTGTGTTGCCCCTCTCCCAGTGGCTCCCCGACATGCTCACAGGAAACCTCAGGGTCCCAAAGAGCACCCCAAAATTCTTGTCAAATTAGCCTCCCAGAACCTTACCTCAGTTTACATTTCAGTCTCCCATAGTTCTTTCACTGACCATCATCTTGGGTTATTCCATCTAAATGGAGGGACAGCTGACCTCAGCCTGCCACCTGGGGGAATGGATCATTCTTTCCAGTATGCCTGTCCTCTGACAGCTCAGATCAGACCTGTGAGTATTTTCACAGTCTGCCTCATCAGGAGTTTGCTATTTATTTGTCCACAAGACCACCAGGGCCTTGAAAAGCATGCGTGATTCATCTTTCTTTCCCAAGCAGTGCTAGAACAGTGCCTTGTGTGAGAGAGGTCCTCCATCCACATTTATTAAATGAAGCATTGTTACTTTGCTTACTTGGGAAACTACCCTTCACAGTTGATTTTTTTTCCCCCACAACCAACTGGATCAGCCAAGTTGAACATCTGCATTCTACCCCTATAACTCCTTTCTAGTGTTCTAAGACAAGATTCCCAGTGGACATGTTGGTCAGTAGCCCTACATGGGAGAGGAGCTCAGTGGAAAGCTGCTGAGCACAGTGGCAGTTTAGTGACTGTTGCCCAATCACAAAAGTGAACCTGGCTGAGGCACCATGTCTGCTCTGACAAGACCTCTCCAGCTAGGATGCCAAAGCCTAAACTGAGGCCATGTCAGCTCCAGAAGCCTTTTGTTTTGCCTGTGCCTTTGTTTATCTGAGGCCACCAGAAGACCCTCCTGGGGAAGGCTCATAGTGGAGATAAAAGACTTGGCAGAAACAATGCAAAGATGGTGTTTCTCTCTCTGGAAGTTCCTTTGCAAAATAATCATAGAAACTGCGTTAGAATTAGGTGACTGAGAGAGAGAAAATGGTGCATTTATCTTTCTCAGTTATCTACAAAAGAACAAAACCATTTGTATTATTACTTTTTTAAGTCCTCTTGTCCCTACTTCAAACAGTGCCTTGTGTGAGAGAGGTCCTCTATCCACATTTGTTAAATGAAGCATTGTTACTTTGCTTACTTATAACAATGTAAGTCCTAGCTTACTGGACGTCCTAGCTAATGCAATAAGACAAGAAAAGGAAGTAAAAGGTCCACAGTTCAGTTCAGTCACTCAGTCGTGTCCGACTCTCTGTGATCCCGTGAATTGCAGGCCTCCCTGTTCATCACCAACTCCCGGAGTTCACTCAGATTCACGTCCATCGAGTCAGTGATGCCATCCAGCCATCTCATCCTCTGTCGTCCCCTTCTCCTCCTGCCCCCAATCCCTCCCAGCATCAGAGTCTTTTCCAATGAGTCAACTCTTCGCATGAGGTGGCCAAAGTACTGGAGTTTCAGCTTTAGCATCACTCTTTCCAAAGAACACCCAGAACTGATCTCCTTTAGAATGGACTGGTTGGATCTCCTTGCAGTCCAAGGGACTCTCAAGAGTCTTCTCCAACATCACAGTTCAAAAGCATCAATTCTTTGGTGTGCAGCTTTCTTCACAGTCCAACTCTCACATCCATACATGACCACTGGAAAAACCATAGCCTTGACTAGATGGACCTCTGTTGGCAAAGTAATGTCTCTGTTTTTGAATATGCTATCTAGGTTGGTCATAACTTTTCTTCCAAGGAGTAAGCATCTTTTAATTCCATGGTTGCAATCACCATCTGCAGTGATTTTGGAACCCCCCCCAAAAAAAGTCTGACACTGTTTCCACTGTTTCCCCATCTATTTCCCATGAAGTGATGCGACCAGATGCCATGATCTTCCTTTTCTGAATGTTGAGCTTTAAGCCAACTTTTTCACTCTCCTCTTTCACTTTCATCAAGAGGCTTTTTAGTTCCTCTTCACTTTCTGCCATAGATTGGGGAAAAAGAAAAATATCTTTGTTTGCAGATGGCATAATAATCTGTGTAGAATATCCAAAAGAGTCAACAGAAAACAAAAAACCTCCTGGATTATAACAAGGTTGCAGGATACAACATGTACAAAAGTCAGTCACTTCCTTATATAATAGCAATGAGCAAGTGGAGTTTGAAATTAAAAACACAATGCCAGGGACTTCCCTGTCAGTCTAATGGTTAAGACTCTGCTTCCCCTACAGGGTCATGGGTCCAATCCCTGGTCAAGGAACTAAGATCCTGCATGCCATGCCTCTCAGCCAAGAAGTAAAAGGAACACTACTGAAATTCTTAAAATAAAAACACGGTGCTGTTTACATTAGCACCCCCAAAATGAAATAATCAGGTTTAAATCTAACAAAATATGTATAATATCTGTATGAGGAAAGCTATAAAACTCTGATGAATGAAATAAAACAATTATATAAATGGGGAAATATTCCATGTCAGTGGAAAGATATCAAGATGCCAGTTCTTTCCAGTTTGATCTATAAATTAAGTAATCCTGGTCAAAATACCAGCAGGTCATTTTGGGTCTATCAACAAGCTGATTCTGAAGTTTATACCAAAAGATGAAAATATTTACCAGGTCCTTCTGTGAGGCAGATCCTGGGACTGACCAAAGATGAAAGTTTGATTCCTTGTCCTCCAAGGGTTTCAATTTCCATCAGTTCTTTAATCTAAAGGTAATTTGCAATCCACCCCCTTCAAACTTACGTAGCAAAAGGACTCACCTTATAAGAAATCCCAGACAGTAGGACTTGAGGGCTCTAATGGAGGTGTGTGCAAAGTGCAGGTGGAGATTGCAAGTCAGAGGTGGCATGAGAAGAGAGGGCTCTGGGGTAGAAGCTTCTGGGGTGCCAGAAATATTCCAGACAGCTAAATGCATGGAGGAATTTCCAGGCAGAGAGAACAATCTAGGTAAAGGTGTGAGATCATGGCATGTTCTGGGAGCGCATTTGGTTCTAGCAGCAGCAGGAGAAATCAGGGTTTCCATCGTGCCTGGGGAAATGGCTCTTACAAGTTGTCCTAGAGACTCATGTGTCCCCTTTCTGTTCCTTATTCCTACACCATTTCTTCCAGGACCTGCTTGCTGCATAGCACAGCCCTGCATCTTTTATCCAATGGTTGAGGGGCACTAAAACTTCAGCAAAAGCCACTACTCTGGAGACCCCCCATGGCCGTTCCTCTTGCTGGGAGGCCGCCTCCTCTCCCTTCCCCACCCCAGGCCCACCCTTGGTAAATATTCCACTTGCTTAGAGGTTAGCACTCCACAAAATGTTTGTTCAGCCTGGTGTTTTTAAGTACTTTAAGGAAAAAGAAATACTGTATCTTTGCAAAAGATAAAGAAAACAACGTGAAGAAAAGCCCACAGTGCTCTCACCTGCGTGTCGTTCCCCTGAGTCAGAGGAGGGTCTTTTTCCATTTTCTGGGTCACGTATTCAAAGCGGTGGGTGCAACATGTGCTCTGTACCTGTGACCTCGGTCCCATGCCAGCTTCTCATCTCTTGGACTGGCCTGTGCCTACAAGCATCTGCATCCCACCTGGCGCCCAAGACCCTTCCCACGTCAATGTCCACCCCTTTCCCTCCTCAGATAAGCCGTGTGAACTCTACTGCTCACCCCTTGGGAAGGAGTCCCCTCTGCTGGTGGCCGATAGAGTCCTGGACGGCACGCCCTGCGGGCCCTACGAGACGGATCTCTGCGTGCATGGCAGGTGCCAGGTGATGTGTTTTCCTTGTGTCCTTGGCAGGGTTTTGGAGGGGAGGCTCCCTCCAGGGGGAGCGTGGGATGGCAGAGGCCTCAGGAGGCCTGGGTGAGTGGACTTTCTCAAGAAGGCATCCCACGGGTGGTGTTGCCTCTTGCAGCCTGGCACCCCTCCCTCCCTCAGCAGTGACTGAGCCAGCCAAGAGTTGAGGTGCTGAAAGAGCAGTGGCAAGATGGTCATCACAAATATCTTAGAGTAACTTTGGACATCATGACAAAGGGAAGAGCAGGTAGGCTGCTAGGTGGACTGGAGGATGTACGTGAATGTGTGTTTGGGGGCAAGCTTTGCTTGTTTAGCTGTCAAAGACATAGTACAACTGAGCTGATGCCTTCACAGGTGGTACCTAGGGAGGTGAATATGCCTGGCTTTGGGGCTCCACCCACTGGAATATGATCCACAAACCCATCCTGGTGTTAGATATCTGTGATTCACTAGCGTGATGAAAGATGTCATTTAAGAAGGCAAAAAGAGAAAGGAGAGAGGATGCCAATGATTTTAACCCTAGTGGATTTTTTTCCCCTTGCAAAGTCCAAACTAGTCCAAGACTGGAATTTTTCAGGGAAAAACTTGACAATGTCCAGATTCCTTTGGCACTGTGTGGCTTTGTTATCAAATATAAATATGTGAGGGCGATAGACACTTGGTGCCCAAGAGCCTTGGCCAGGCACCCTCCCAGGGAAGGAGGGGTGATGGGCCCTTGGGGCTGCCATGTTGTAGCAAAGGATGTACAGAGCCTCAGACAGTGTGAACCAGGATCTTATCATTATCGTTGAAATGAGAAATTGCTGATGGTTCTGCTTCTCGGTAAACCTGCTAACAAGTCAACTGCGAGATTTGTTTCCATCATAAATTACAGCATACACTTGCAGGGACCACAGTGCGGCCCAAGTATGTATGTTCCTTTAGCAAACATATCCCAAGTTAAAAGCACGTGTGTTCTTTAAAGCAGCACCAGCTGAGCCACCTCCAGCCTCTCAGCAGCATTTTCTGCAGTGTTCTTACCAATGTGGAAACAATTCTAAGCATCCTGACATTTTCTGGCCAGCGGGGTCCATGTTAAAAGGCCATTCATGATTTCAGCTCTAGGCAGTGAGTGCCAGTGTGACCTTTCCACAATCTTAGTTCTTATTACAGCCTTTTCAATTAGAGAGGCTCCCCTGTGCCATGAGAGCAAAACTCTCAGCTCTTTTGTGAGTACAGCTGGGCGTTCATGAGGCCACCCAAGGTATTCTAATAGCTTTAAGTCTCTTATAAATCTCCAAAATCCCATCAGGGAACCATTGAGCCAGAGCCTGGCTTGCACTTGTGTGTGACAGGGATGCCATGTGTACACTTACCTTTCTGCTCCCACCTCTATCCCGTTACCACCTCCGAGTCCATCTCAAATGGCTCTTCCACCATCTCCATCATTATATTTACTCACCCTGCGCTGAGACTAGTGCTAACCAGCACAGCCCCTCCAGGCAGGGGCACTGGGGAGCACAGAGGCGCAGACAGTGGCCCCTTTCACGGTGCACTACAGTGGATGGGGTTCATGATCCTTGGAGCCTCATCCTGACAGTGGGGAGACCCATGCTTGTTCTTGGAAGTACCATCACCTCTACGTGGATGCCCCCCCCCCCCAGTGACCCACTGCCTCCAGGCAGCCCACCAGTCCTCGCAGAAGGCCACTGTCCTGGCAGGTGGCATCAGCACCTACCAGCAAGCACCTCATGAGAGAAACTGGCTTTCTGAAGGAAGTTAAATCCCATCTGTAATTTTTCTAATAGTGCTCATTCTTCAGAGGGAATCTGTGAAGGTTTACTTTTGCCCATGGTTAACTCAATACTCACAGAAATTCAAATTAGTAATGTCAGAGTTAATGAAGTTTTATAATACCATTGAGCATGTTTAAGTAAGACTGTAGGAAATTAAATACAAATATAGTATTTATGCTTAGTTATAGTGATTGCCAAGGTGGAAAGTTCTGGATTTCTGTGGTCCTTGTAAATGAGTCAGGCAAGGAATGTTGGTTAAAGAGAATAGTATTATTAATAAAAAGAAACCTTAGGGGGTTTGTGAGCAGAGGGTCTGACCTGTTCATTGATGCCATCACCTAATTATAGTGGAAAAAGGTAGAAATCTTCCATACTTCATGTAAGACAGCACTACGGAAATGCCGCTGTGGTTTACTTGTTAGCTTTTCCCGCTGTTCTCTGCAGCTGTAAATTTAGCTATTTTAGGGTAGCGGAAGAAGTTCTGGGAAATTCTGAGAAGCATGGTGACTAGTTGGTGGGGAACGGCAGGGACAAGAGGATCCAAAATGGCCTTTTGAGAAGATTCCACTGAGCTCCAAATAGCAGGCTGATTCAAACCATAACATGAAACATGGAAATACCATTTTACTCTGTTTTATGAGGACCAAGTTGAGTTTCATTTCAGTGAGTCACAAATTACTTAACATGCTAAAATGAAACTTAACAGCGCTCATAAAAGTGTGAGTGAGTTGGGGGAAGAAACACAAACATTGTCTATTTTTCAGCAAGTCCCTATAAATCAGGAGTCCCATCATTAATGATTCCTCTTCTTGGCCTCCAGAAGCAAAGAAATCAAGTTAATATCCCTCTAATGTGCAACTTGCCTCAAAGCTGCTGACCGGTAAGGGGTGAGTCAAACAGCTGAACACGTCTGGGGCCAGATGTGTTTGGCTTCATCAACTTATGTACACTTGCAGCCAATATACTCTAACTGCAGTCACGTTTCCTTGGGACCCTAGCTCATGTATGGATCCCTTGTTTGATGAACAGCAAAACACCTTCAGGGCCTGTAAGCTTCTTCAGTGAAGGGAGGGTATCTGATAATCTGTGTTCCCCAAAGAGCTATCTTGAAGGACAGACAGTCTCTGATTGCATTTCACAAAGAATTAAAGAAGACTGGGTGGGTCACTGGCTCTTAGGGACTTAAGTGATTCTGGAACCTGGAGCCCATTTCAATGGACCATTTTCAATGTCCAGAATTTATTTATCTCTTATTTTGTGTACAGTGGTTTTCTACTAGGCAAGTAGAATTACTGATGGGATTTTGGAGATTTATAAGAGACTCTGACTTCAGAATCCCATTGTGTAAAGAAGGGGTCACAAGCATGCAGGAAGCTCTCAGTTGAGTTCAGTTCAGTTATTCAGCCGTGTCCAACTCTTTGCAACCCCATGGACTGCAACATGTCAGGCTTCCCCGTCCATCACCAGCTCCCGGAGCTTGCTCAAACTCATGTCCATTGAGTCAGTGATGCCATCCAAATATCTCATCTTCTGTCGTCCCCTTCTCCTCCTGCCTTCAATCTTGCCCAGCATCAGGGTCTTTTCCAATGGGTCAGTTCTTCTCATCAGGTGGCCACAGTATTGGAGTTTCAGCTTCAGCATCAGTCCTTCCAATGAATATTCAGGACTGATTTCCTTTAGGATGGACTGGTTGGATCTCCTTGCAGGAAGCTTTACTGGGTATTTATGTATGGGTAGGTGTTTCAATATGCCCACCTGGTTGCTGCTTTTCACCCTTCAGCTGACACCCTGAAGTGTGTGATTACTGGTGCCGGACCTTTATCCAAAGCGGTGCTTACACCTCTGATGTCATACCCTGCATCCCTTTCACCTGATTAACCTCCCATAGCAACTTTCGGAATAAGCCTGTAGACTAAGCCACATGGTCACCCCTCTTCCATCCCAGGACTCCATTAACCCAATGGTGAAGACAGCATAGCACACACCATGGTGGTGAAGAAAAGCAGAGGCCATCCTTTGACAAGAAGGCAGAAGTGGATGGAAGTTTTACTGAAGGAACAGAGGCCAAAGCTGGAACGGATGGAGAGTCACACCGAAAAGAAAGCAAGAAGCTTGAGGAAGTCTAGGACTTGGGAATGGAGGGTGGAAGTGAGGAGCTGGCTGAAAACAGTGAGTCACGGTTGGTGACCATGCCTGGCCTGGGACTTGGAGCTTGACAAGCTGTTAGGGAATTATCTTCAAGCTTTTTCCCAAAGTCATGTGATAAGCTGTTCAAGGGCAGCTGGAGCAGGGAAGGGACCTCAGTGCTCCAGCGCAGTGCCCACCCTCTGGGACTAAGGGCAGAGTCCAGCTTCCCTCCTGCCTGGCCCGAATGGAAGCCTGCCACCCTGCATCCAAAGTGGTCCGTCACTTGGCCATCTGTGCCTCATTCTTAAATACAAGTGGTCAGCCAGGGATCATCAGCTCCCTGAAGAAAACCAGCAGCAGGAATGAGAAAAGACCAAGAAAAACAAACAGGAAAACTGACCCTGGCAAGAAAATTGAGATAATTACAGAATTCTGTATGCAAAAAATGATCAACCAAGCATGCAGGCAAAATAATTTTGGGACATGGAAGAACTCAGAAGTTTTATTTTCCATGCATCCTTCTGAAGAAATGAGGTGCAGTTTAGCAGGATGAGGGTGAGGGCCAGAAGGAGGAAGACGAGCCCAGCAAGACTTGGTGGAGTGACCTGGGAGCCCGGGAGAGGCCAGGAGGGGTCAGCATCGCTGGCTGAAGGCAGCAATTAAATTTAAAGTAAGAAGTCAGTGATGTCCCTCTAACAGCAGAGAGAGAGGGGCAGTGGTTGGAAGATAGCCATTAAGCTGAAGAAAGGAAGTGCTTCTCCTCTCAGCCAGGAACATGAACACAGACGAGGACCACTGAAATCTGTGTGAGGAAGTCCCAGTTCAAACATGAGAAGGTGAAACGGCATGGTTGAGGGAATGCACTGTGCTGTCCGGCTGGTGGTGCAGAAGAGAAGGCAGAGGACTTGGTTTGAAAACCGAAGCCTCCTGTTCCCCCAGCTTGATGAGAGGTCGGCACTGGTATGCTTTTATTGAACATGCGTTCTGTGCTCCCTACCACGCAGGCCAGTGTGTTTGGGGTGAGGACAAGAACACAGGTTTATAAGACAACCTCTTTCCTGGGCTTATGGTCCATCTGTGGGAAGGTAAGACTGACTCATGAAACCCTAACGACCACAGGTGAGGGTATGATCAAGAGCTGGTGAGAGACTGGGTTTAGAAAGAGCAGAAAGAACATTCCATGTGCTGGGCGGTGCGCTGGGCGGTATGCTGGGCGTCCAGTGCTCGGCAGGACCAAGAGGGTCCCAGTCCCCACACACGGTGCAGACGAGGAACATGTATACTTACAGACCTGGTCATCCCCTCAGTCTGGCCCATGTGAGGAGGGAAACGGGGTCATGGAAAGTAAGCTGTGGGCGGCATGGCAGGGCCCTGTGAAGAGATAGAGCCAGCCAGTGGAGACTTGGGGTGGGGCCAGTGCTCCTCGCAGGACGCAGGGGGTAGGCCGGGCCTTCCAGAAACAGGGGTGGGTAGGGGGAGGCGCCAGGGCCCAGGCTGTGCAAGGCCTGGCCGACGGCAGTGGGGCTCCGGGTTTCTTCTGATGGTGGAGCTCGTGGGAGCAGGTGGGAGGCGGTGGGCCACGGTGTACGCCAGGAGGAGGAGGGAGAGCAGCCAAGGGGTTTGGACGAGATCAAGGAGATGCAGGCATGCTCTCCAGGCAGTGGGGTCCATGGCCACGACCCGCTCATCTTCCCCAGTGGGGGTTAGTCCTGGAGCAGAAGAGAGAAAACCCATGTGATCGGCCCTTTGCTGAGTAATCAGGCCTCACCTGGGTAGTGGCCATGAGTACAGACAAGAAACAGACACTGGAGGGGTCGCAGGGGACCAAGCCATGAGCCAGCACCTGAGTGAGTGTATCAAGAAGAGGACTGGAAGCGGCCTGGAGGGCTCGGGTCAGGGCTGGGAAGGCAGCCGTGTCTGTGAGTTCCAGGAGAGCGGGCAGAGGTGTCCTGAACTGAGAAGTCCGGGGCCGGCAGCTACAGAGGAGGAGCCGGTGTCTCAGGGTGGCCACACTGAGGTCAGTGTCCTGGCCGGAGAGTCAGGGGAAGTACAGATTTTCAGCAGACCAGCCCACCGTGAGCCTGGGTGGCGGGCAAGTATGAGGTTTAAGAGCCGTCTGCACGTGAGTGATGGTTGCAGCTTAAGGAGAAGGTGACATTACCAAGGAAAATCAGGAGCAGAAGGGGCACAAGAGCTACCCACTTCTGCAGAGTCCAGGGCAAGAGAGGAGGGGGCAGAGCCATCCACGGGGCCCGGGAGAAGCACACAAGAGTCTGCCCCCTACTCGGCCTCTGTCTTAGCATCTTTATTCCTGGTCTGGCACAGAACAGGCACGGGACCATGCTTTGGGTGAATGAATCAAAGCACAGCACAGATGGGGAATCGGATGCTAAAGAGTGACTGGCCAAAGATGAGGATGGAGACATGGTCAGTGGATGTGGTGACCAGGAGGTTATCTGTGGCTGGTGATCGTCCATCGACAGGGGCAGGATGCCGGGGAAAGCATTCAGGTTTTCCAGCACTGAAGTGGGTATTCCTCACTTCTGTGCTGTTCATGGTCCATCCTTCCCCATCCTCCAGAACACAGTGCTGAGTACTAATGCTCTCCTAGGCTTTTTGCATGTTCTGTAGGAACTGTCTTTACTGAAAGAACTTGTGCCTTTCCCGCCAGGTCCCAGCCATCCTGAACCTTTGGTTAAGTACACCCTGGACAGTGTCCTCCCCTTGGTGTCACACACACCCTGGCTCATCAGCAGAACAGGGCTCTGACCAACAGATGCTGACTAGCAACTGTTTGAAAGCTCAGAAACGGGTAGCAGGTTTTCCTAGTGTATGTGGAAAAGTGATCCCTGGGATAACTGGGAAGATGCAAGAGTGAATTGTTTGGAGTTTCCTTTGGTTTTGTCATCTTGTCCACTGGAACACCAAACCTCATAAACAGTCATTAAATCTCCTGTGACAGTCAGCATCTGGGCGGGGGGCGGGGGGAGCGGAGAATCCAGCCTCTTCCAAGTATATAGTGTGTTTCTTGAACTACGCTGTAGCAGAGGGAGGAAATACCACTGTTGGCAGATCTCCAAGTCTGGCTGTTGCCCCTTGGTTTTCAGATTCACTGCTGTTCAGAGACATGCATGCCCTGCCTTTAAATGCAGTTGTCATCTAAAATAATACCAGGCAGAGAGCACAGCACGCAAAACTGTCCCAGCCCCTGGGTGCCCCGAAGAATTAACTTGCAGGGTGACCCTGCCTGCATCCCTCTGTGTACCTGACCTGAGACTCCCACGGGGACAGACCACGACCTGCTGCAGGTGGGGCTGCTTGACATTACAGGCGAGCCCGCCTGCACATGGGCCTCTGCACTTGGCTCGTGTGCAGAGAGGGAAGATGTAGTCCTGCATGCCTTCTCCTTCCCCTCTGCCTTTTCTGGAGAGGTGGGAGTCTGTGGCAGAAAAGGGAGAGATGACAATTACCTGTTGAGTCCTACTCTGCTCAGATTGGAGGAGGGGGAGCTTGTCCCACAGCCCCATAGAAGGAAGGTGGCCCAGGAGCAGGCTCCATCCATCCCAACAGGGCCCACCTCTCATCTGGGCCTGAGAGGTGAGCTTGGGTTTCTCCAACCAGAACAGAGGTAATTTTTGCAGCAACCCTCAGAGACTGAGGTTAATACTCTCATTTTTAGAATGGGAAAACTGAGGCTCGTATCCAAATGTGTAACTCTCCTCAGTTCACGCATTAGCATTAGCACAGCATTTTCAGAAGAAAAGCTGACTGCCCACCTGCCAGGTAGCCTTGCCCTAATCCAGAAGCCAGCTGGCTACAATCTGAAGTCATGTCTGAGGACACTTCTGTTCTGAGAGGTGAAGTTTTATCAAAAGAAGCTAGTTTTTAAGATTAAAGCAGAATGCTGGGTAAGGAAAGAAGAGAAAATAATGGAGAACCTTCCCCCTGTATCCACCCTTTGACAGTTTAACACGGAAGATGCTGTGAGTCCTACAAACAAGGATGCTGAAGGTTCCAGATCTGGGTCTCTGCTTCCTGGGTGGAGACCTGTGAGTCAGAAGTTCTGAACAGCCATAAACCAGCATCCAGGTGATCTGTGAGGCCCTCACCGAAGCGTTTTGGGATTTATAACCAGATGTTCTGTCATGATGGAGTTTCCCATAGGTTCTTTACTTGACCTGAGCACCACTGTAAGTGCGCCCCATTTCCAAGAGCAGAGGGAGGCCCCCACATCTGTCGAGGGATCCTCAGCCCAGAACTGCTTTGGCTCAGGGGCACAGCTCCAGTGGGAGCTCCAGACACAGGACCTTTCCCAACAGGAAGGGACACTTCTTCAGGACACAGGGCTGGGGTCTCTCAGCAGTGGCTGTCTCCAAGAATGTCCCTCTCTGAGCTCCAAACCTAGCCCAGTGGTCTTCCACGAGGCCCTTGGCCTGCAGCCTCACCTGGGAATTCAGCAGCAACACAAATCCTTGGGCAATGGGTGACCTACCCAGGACTCCAGGTGACTGCAGTGTGCTGAAGTTTGGTGAGCTTGTGTT
Source organism: Capricornis sumatraensis (assembly GCF_032405125.1). Classification (NCBI taxonomy): domain Eukaryota; kingdom Metazoa; phylum Chordata; class Mammalia; order Artiodactyla; family Bovidae; genus Capricornis; species Capricornis sumatraensis. The sequence goes on from NC_091087.1 coordinate 12,213,527, forward strand.
CCTGGGCCCAGGAGGTCATCTCTCTGTTCTGGACATTGACCACAGCTGGTCAGACCAGGAGGCGTTGTTCCTTTAGCAGGTGCTGAGTGAGGACTGTGTGGAAGGGCATACCATCTTGGTAGACTAATTTTAGCCCTCAAGAGTCATCACCCCAATGAAAATATAAGCAGGGGGCTTATGTTTTGGAAAGGATGGTACAGTACCTCCTGAGAGAAACAGATGCTGACAGTGGGCCCCTGGACTTACCTGTGAATAACCTGGACTCTCAGAAAAGAGGCGAGGGCTGGCTCCTTGTAGTCCAAGCATACCCAAGTGTTACAAAGCTGCAAGGCGCCCAGCAGTCCTGTGGACAGTCTCATCCCACCAGGCCCCCAACTGATGGTGACCTAATCCCTGAATAAACAGAAATCAATTCCAAACATTGCATATTCTTAAACATTGGATCCCATGAGGTCTAAGTCAGTGTCAGTTGGGGCCTGCTACTGAGCAAGCGTGCACACATTCTTTATGTTATGTTTTAGGAGCAATGGTGAGTATCACAGTGGTTCTCACCGTGGGCCCCCTACCTGCCTCTGCTTGTCCGGAGCAGCGGCAGTGTCTCCTGTCAGGGGAGGGGTCCCCCGAGGACACCTGGTGCTGCTCTGTCTATGCAGGGGCTTTGCGAGCATTCATTTGCACTGCTGCCCTTCCTTATTCTCACTTTCTTTTGCCCCCAAGATCCTTCTTTCAGGGGACTCTTGGGAGGGAAAGCGGTTTGATCATCTGGGAAAGTAGTGCCTTTCTTCCCAGTGACTCTCTTGTCCTGCTCCTCCCAGAAGCTCCTCCCATGCCTGTCAGTCTGGTATCCAGGTGAATTCTTAGTCTGGCAGATTTGAAATGCAGACTTCGCCTCCTAGCCGTGTCTTACCAGGAAACTTCATAGACAGAGGAGCCTGAGGGACTGAGCACATATTCACACACACATGTGCACACATGCGCTCACACAGCCACATACACATGATCTCAGCCAGACAACAAGTAGCCTTTTGAAATTCTGGCATGGATTCTCCCCCAACATCTCCTTTTCCCAAAGATAGTGTTTCTGGCGTTCTTTTAGCTTCCCTATTCTGAGCATTTCAAAATTCTCACAAACCCAGCATGCTCTGGGGAGAGGACTGACCTTGTCCAGAAGGTCTTACAGTGGCCTCAGTCCCAGGCTGGGGACATCAGGGTTCCCCAGCCAGCCTGGGGCCAGGAGGCAGGAGGTGAAGGACTGCTCCTGGCCCTGCCAGACACTCACTGTGTGGCCCCTAGGTTTGCCAGGTGCCTTCGCTGGGCTGGGGAAAGCTGTCCAGATCAGGAGGGCTATTAGCTTAGAGTATCCAGAAAACTTTTATCCGGACACCCTGACTGAGATATCAGTGGTACCTGCTCAAATCAGAGATCCACTATTGCTGAGCCACAGTGTGATTAAGAGAGTATTAGAAAACCAGTGTGAGAGGAGTCTAGAGCTGAGAGTACCTGGAGACGGGGAAGCCTCATTTGTGCTCCGTGTAGCATGCCACGGTGCCAGGGTTCTCTGAGTGTGGTCCTGGCCAGCAGCCACAGCAGCACTCGGGAACTTCACAGAAATAGAGATACTCAGGTCCATTCAGCCCTGCTGGATCAGAAACTCCGGGAGTGGATCCTGCATCTGTGTTTTCACGGCCCTCCTGGTGAGGTAGATGCACCTTGACATTTAAGAATCACTGCCCTTATGAAACAGAGGGTTCTGGTTCAGTGGGTGAGCTGCAGGGCCAAACCTTCGCCTCCAGGAGATTTGCGGTGCAGCTGTCTCTACTCCGTGCCCTGCCCCCGTGGGAGCGGGGACACAGAGGGAAGAAGGAGTGCAGTCACCTGGGCCTGGCTTGTCTGGATTAGAACCCTTCATGGCCTGATGCAGGGTACAGGGCAGTGGAGACTCAGTTCTTGTTCTGGAATTCTTTACTCCAGGGCAGAAGGGTGGAGAGACATTTTAGCAATGTAACTAGCAAGTAATTAAACTACCAGTGTTTACCGTAACATAAACTCAGGTGTGTTATTTTGCAGACCATAAAAGTCTCATGAATTTTTTTTTTTTTTTAAGGAGAAACAGGAATTCACAACCTTTTCCCACTTTTTATGAACTGACTGTGCTTCCCTGGGGCCAGCCAGGGTCAGGGTGACCCTCCTCTGCCCTCAGACAGGCCTCCTTGAAAAAGTTTGAGCAGCAGGGTATCTTCTTGGGCTAAATCCCCCTGACTGAGGACTAGAGGGTTCAAGCCCAGCTGGCCCGAGTGGGCTCTGGGCTTCCCGACCCCAGCAGAAAAGTCACTGTGGCGTCTGCCGTTGTCTTCTGAGACTGTTGGCTGTTCCAGCCGAGATAGAATCACGGACTCACGCAGCTCCAAGGAGATCATGGGTCTTGTGAAACTGTGGCCATGCCGGGAGGTGTGGGAACTGGTTTCCCTTCTCCCCACGGTCCCACCTTGGGCGGCTCCAAGGGCCTGGCCCGGGCCCCAGTGTGAGTTCCAGGCCCCTGGGCCTTTACAGATCCCTCCTCCCTAACAGACACTAACGCAGGTATTTGATGACTATGTGGTGTAAGGGCAAACGTAATACAAGCTGGATTGTATTCTTTTTCTCTCCTGGTTTTAAAATATTTGCTTGGGCCTCTGGAGGTGTGAGCCCTCCCGCGCCAGCCTGCTGGGTCTCATGGAGAGTCAGCCCTGCAGGGTGTGCCTCTGAGTGCTGCACTCAGAATAACCCAGCACTCTGCTTGTTTAGAAAATCGGCTGTGATGGCATCATCGGGTCTGCGGCCAAGGAAGACCGGTGTGGGGTCTGCAGTGGGGACGGCAAGACCTGCCGCGTGGTCAAGGGCGACTTCAGCCACGCTCGGGGCACAGGTGAGCTCAGGCCTCGGGAAAGGTGACCCCGGCCACTGAGAGCAGACAGGTGAGCACGGGCCCCGAGGTGTTGCTGCAGCAACCGGACAGCCTGCAAGTGCAGTGCATTTTATTGCCCCAAAGCCAATCTTAGTGGGTCCTCTCTTGCCCAGAGTCAATGATCACTTGCCTTCCTTGCATCTTACATGTAAGGACTAGTTAATAATAGTTAGGGGGGCTTCCCAGGTGGCACAGTAGTAACGAATCTTCCTACCATTGCAAGAGATGCAAGAGACGCAGGTTCATTTCCTGGGTTGGGAAGATTCCCCTGGAGAAGGAAATGGCAATCCACTCCAGGATTCTTGCCTGGAGAATCCCCATGGACAGAGGAGCTTAGGAGCTTGGCGGGCTACAGTCCACGGAGTTGCAAAGAACTGGACACAACTGAGTGACTGAGCATGCCCCCACAGTAGTATTTAGGGCACCCTGCACTTTAGTCTTAGGATTTCTGAAAGTCAGAGAAAAACATTATAGCCAGAATGACATGTTTTGGTTCTTGACGTGAATAGCCTGCCCCAGTGCTGTGGGTTGGCTCCCGAGGTCCTTCCTCATGCAGTGGCTTCCTGTCCCACCAGCCTCCCCCCACCCCCGCCCCCCTCAGCACGTGCCAGCTCGTCTGTCTGTCCTGCATACAAAGGTGACGACAAAGACACTTGTCCACATCGTTTTTACCCACATAAAATGATGAGGTTCTTTTCTGACTCTGAATTTTCTGTCAATAAAAGGATAGCATTTACACACATCCCTAAACATGCCTGAAGCCCCATGCTCTGGGACGTCCGTGATGCGGCTGCTGGCTGGGGCTGCAGAGCCCCTGTGACTCCCGTGTCCCAGATGTAGCCCGGCCCCCGGCCCGGGCCTGGAGAAGTCGCAGGGTTCAGGTGGTCAGCGGCACAGTCTCCGCTGGAACCGTCTTCACAGCCTGTGTGTAGGGGCTGCCTTGCCCAGAGGTGGGAGAGTTTCTGATCGCCTGCCTGGTGGCTGCCATCTTACAATGTCCAGAGAAGTAGCTGACACCCACTCAGCGAGAGGAGCACGAGGCGGGCAAGTCACCCGGAGGGCAAGTGAGTGTCCCTTCCCCTGACACCGCCAAGGATTACAGCACCAGGATAACTTGCTGAGTCTGAGCTGAGAAGCTTCTAATTCCCAGAGCTGCTTTGGATGGAGGCGTTTCAGGCGCGTTCCCCTGGAACGGGGGCAGGATCACAGTTGTTCCCCGTCCCACAGAGCGTGCAGAGAGGAGAATCCGTGCACGGCCCCCTTTCTCTATTGGGACAGGAGCCCTGGTCTGGAGCAAAGGCTGTTTCTAGACACCTCACAGAAAGGGCTCCTACTATACAGACACTCTGCAGAATCCTGACTGCCAAACCAGAGCCACACACAGGTGAGAATTACACTTCCGGCTCAGTAAGGACTGGTTTCTGGACTTTGAAGATGGGTGCCCAGGCTGTGGAACAGGCCTCTGGAGGGAACCTCTGCCTCCTGCCCGGCTCTGATGAAAGCCAAAGAAGCTGCCGCTGGCACAAGTCGGTGTGGGGGAGGCGCCCCCCAAAGCGGCACCATCCATTGCAGTCTCCATAGGCCACCGACGTCCATTCAGATTTTCAATATAATTAGTTTAAATGAAACCAACATAAAACTTCAGTCCTCAGTCCCGTGAGCCACATTTCAGTGCCCTGTTGCCACGTGTGATAGGGGCTCCGACATTGACTGTCACAGACGGAAGTGCTCCTTCCTTGCAGAAAGTTCAGTCGGACAGCAGTGCTCTGCACCTTTGGGGACATCTGCTCTCTGTTTCGTCTGATGCCACTGTTCCTGTTTGGACTCCAGCTCCAGTTTGCCATGAGACTGACCTTGCTGCCTGCTTCACCTGAGCAGCAAGGCAGACCTCAGCCGCTGGCAAGTGTTTGTTACTGACTTTTTTTTTTTAAAGTCAGCGTTGGAACCCTTTATGTTTATACACTGAATGTTGTGCTGAGCTCCAGTAAGCTGAACTGTGCGATTGCTCCGTTCTTGGAAGGCAGTCGAGCATAGCCGTGCCCACTTCTGCCCCCAGGCAGTTCTCAGAGCCCTAAGGAAGGTTCCACCATAGTCCTTTATAAACGACCACTGTGCACCACAGAGCTGCCAACCTCAAGAGCGCTTAGATCAAGACAGAAGCACTGTCTTTCCCCACAGGCTCTAACGCACTTGTTGGCCTTTGGTCCTGGCTCGAGCACATCCATTCCTCCTATGACGGCAGCATCCTTCTCTGCTCCCCGCATTCTCCACCCCAGCCTGTGCCTGGCCCCCTGCACACACAGAGGGCAGGTGGACTGGAAGCCTCTGGAGGAGAGCGGTCCCCACCCTGACATGTGACTTAGTGCTCCTTCACTGGAGTCTTAGCAGACCTTCAGAGAAAGATAAGCTCAGTTAGCTTCATCCACCTCTAAAAGTTCTGTCCTGAATGCTTGCCAGATGTTACACCTTTGTTTTGAAGTCTAAAACTGTCTTTAACAAGTCCTAGGGACTGGGGTCTGTGAGCATCAGCTCATGTCAGTGTAGATTCTGTTTATTAGAGATGTGTGTAGAATGCTCGCTCACACATGGATGAGTCGCTAATTCAAGTTTCATCAGACACAAACCTCTAATCCAGTTCTGACATTCTGGAATGCACGTTCAAGAGATAATGCACACAGCCACCTGTGAGCCCACTCACCCTATGAACGCTTGTGCAGCACTGCTGCATTTTAAGCTTGAGTTGCAAAAATAAAACTGTCACTGAGTTGGTCACAGTCAAGGGAGGGGCCCCTCGGGCAAACAGCTTGAGCCCACATGTGAGGTGGAGGGGGCTCCACTCGGCTCTAGGGGTACCATGGGGCCCTAAGTCCTGGTGGGGCTCCTCGCCCAGCCCTGCAGACAGATGAGGGTGGCCCCCACACCCTAAAGGATAAGTAGGAATTAAATGACAGTGGAGGTCTGGGAAGAACATTTCAGGCTGCAGGAAAAACCCAGCTTAGACATGGCATAAAGCCCTCAGGTTGTGTAACATCTAGGTGACTCCAAGAGCAGCTGGATGAAAGCAGAATCATGTCAGTTTAGATACGAAGGTAACTTTCATGTCTGCCCAACTCTAAAGACAGGAGAGAGGAGGAATGCCTTATCACCCTGAGGGTGAATATCAAAGAAAATACCATACCCAAAAGATAAAGCGGAATCAAATGCAGGATTTTTGCCCAATTATATGAAGTCCTGACCCTTGCCTGAACTCTTCTGGGTCCTTAACCCACATACTTGAGCTAAGGACCCCGAACAGACCTACACAGGGAGGGTGTCCACACCCCCAGGACACCCCCCTCGGGTGTCCTGGAGAGGTCCCAGTGCAGTATCCTGAGCTGAGTGTTTGATTGCTCTCTGACCCCTTGCCTTCCTACTTTGAACAGATGTGGTCTTGGGCCACTTGGCTCTAGGGGAATCCACTTGAATTGGCTATCATATTACTTTTCTGATGGATGGGCTTCAGAATGCACAAGCCTTGGATTGAGTTGAAACAGCTGAGCTTTTTTTAATTTAGAAACTTGAAAGTTCTTGATAGGATGCTTTCATTTTATTCATTAAATTGTCATTTTCACATTATTGCATGCTGCTCCTTGACACTTGAAAGGTGTCTGACATCCATGGACACCCAGTCCAGGACATCTCTGGACTCAAGTCCCCACCAAGAGCTGGCCATGATGCCCCATGGGCTCCGAATCCCTTTGCACTGTGTCCTTGAGGAGAACCTTCTCAAACTATCAGTTCTTAAAAAGGAGAGTGATGTGATCTATCCCTATTGAATGTGGATAGATCCACATGTCACACGTTGGTTCAGTAATTACCTTTAGAACCTGTACCTCATGCCAAGTTCTGAGCTCCAGTGTCTAGATGTGGGGCGTGGAGGTTCCATGGGGAATCTACCACTCTGTGATGGCGATACAGCCACTTCCCTGCACTGACTGAACTATAGTATCCGTTCCTTCAATATGCATGTAAACCAATTACCATGTCTTTCTTTTTCTCAGTCAGGAATAATCTTTGTACCAAAGTGTCCACATGTGTGATGGCAAAGGCCGTTCCCAGGTGTTTCTCATGTAAGATTCTGGCTATTCTGAGCAGAGCTAGTGGTGATATGCCTGGTGTGGGGCTCTTACCTCGCTTATGTGCCTGAATGTTTGCTAAGTAGAGTCAGTGGGAAGGAGTCATGTATGAAGCCGTGGATAAACACATATTGCTTATGTGTAATTGATGTGTAAGACTGATGACCTAAAGGAAAAGCTACAGAATAAAACCAATTCTAAGTCTATAAAAGATAAAGATTCATCAGATCAGGGGCCGTACAGAAACATATGTCAGTATGCCGGGGACACGTCTTCACTCTCCTCAGCCTCACCTGGCACTTTGGCAGAAAACGCTAAGATTTGCCAGAGAATGGAAGTTTCCGCATTACATGGCTGGGCTTTCCAAAAGGCAAAGGACACTTGACAAGACCCTCCTGGTCTTTGTGCTGGAGATAAAGGCCATGGCCTTGCTCAGCCCACCTGCACTGATCTCACATTCTGAGAACTGAGCCAGAATATTAGCCAGACTCCTGGGCTTCCCAAATCATTTTCAACTGGAACCAGAGAAACCATTAAGAATAAACATAAAGACAGTAATACTCTGACAACTTTTGTAAATAGCAAAAACTAAAAACTTACACAAATGCCTCCCCATGCATTTTTAAAGATTATTACCCCTCCCAAAAGAAAAAAAAAAAAAAAACCTTTGATTTTTTTTTTTTTCTTTCTGTACATGTTTGATACAGTCGTTTGAAAGTGTCCCAGTCAGTGTAGCCAGGGTATTACCTATGTTCCATCATGGCACCTTATCAACTCAATGGTTTTCTTCCAAAGAAAGTTAATGCTGCTGAAACCTGTAACAAGGGGAAAATATGATCTAAATAAACTACATGTAAAGTTCAGACAAAAGGTATTTTGCAGGGAAATGTGCTTATAGCCTTGTGATATTAATTATTCAGAAAATTTGAGGCAGGTTGAAGATCAACATCATTTTAAGGTCAACATCAGTTTGAAGTTCCTCCTGACTACTTGTCCTTATGGCAAAAATTACATGTTCTCCTAGAATAATGGCGACAGTATTAACTTTTACCCATGGCTTCCTCATGACACTAAATTGTGTCCCTCTAACTGGATTTCTCCTGCTTAATGGCAGAGACTAGAATGGAAAATTAAAGGTAGTCTTGTGTCTTCCCTAAAGTGTGACTCTATCCTGTGAATTCCTGGGGTAAACTGCCCCCCTCCATTTCACGCCATCCACAGAGTGATATCTGGCATCTGCAGAGGGGAGACATCTGGCATGAGGGATGGCAAGGTGCTTTGGGGCTTGGTGCTGGGTCTCTTTCCCTGGCTGGTCACTCTTCATGCCAACCTTGGGCTGGGCTTTGGGCTCTGTTGGGGACAGTGCATGAGAGATGGTGTCCTTGGTTTGTGGACAGAGGCCCTGCTTTTCACTTCAGGGATTTTCTCTTTCGTTATTTCATTACTCCATGTCATGAGCAGAGAAGCTCATCTTAGAAGGAAAGGTTAGCAGAGCCCAAGCACAGCAATGCCCTGCCCCATTATTCAGGGATTACCTTTATTCAGACACAACTGCGCTGTGTGTCTGCCCTGAGCTCTTCACTCCCCATCAGCCTCTGTCCACTAGGGTACTTGAGAAAGGAGAGGAAGCAGGTGCCTTTTCAGGGCTACTACATGTGCCAAATCTAAGCTTAGAAATAGGCCGATGAGCACGCATCCAGTGCAGATGCCCCTTGCTGTGGAATGTAGAAAGTTAACTGGTTTGGACCTTAGCAAATACGTCTGTTGCCTTTGGTTCTGCTGGTGATGCTAACACCAAGATTTGTTAGGCACACAATAGGAAAAGTCCAGGTAACAGCAGCAATTTTCAGAGATCTTGTTACCAGGTCAGTTCAATGATTTAAATGGGAATTTCTCCAAAAAAGGTTTTAATCACCGCCAACCCTGAACAATTTTGTGTTCATTTTTGATACTTCACTGTCTTCTATGCCTGGAATCCAATGAGTCTTCAAACTCCCCAAGAAGGAATACTTTTCTCTAAGAGAGATTTGTGATATAAAATCCATTGCTGTGATCCTCAAAGGTGTTTTTTGTTTTTTGTTTTTTCTGCATTCCTGAAGCAAAAATTGTTTTTAATCAAAAAACCTTGCCTCATGCTATGAGGCTCAGCGGTAAAGGATGCAGGAGACGTGGGTTCTATCCCTGCATTGGGAAGATCTCCTGGGGAAAGAAATGGCAACCCACTCCAGTATTCTTGCCTGGGAAATCTCATGGACAGAGGAGCCTGGTTGTCTACAGTCTATGGGGTTGCAAAGAGTCAGACTCAACTTAGCATCTATACAACAACAGCACACTGAAAGGACTGGAAAGTGGAGGGGTTGTGCCTGCAAGTTGGTGCTGCTGCCCTTAAGTGAGAGGTGGTTGGAGGGGATCAACTGGAGGACCATACTCCCACCTGGTTCAGGAAGTCATCCTGCCTGCCTGGGAATCAGGGAGGATCAGGGCACAAGAAGTAGACAACTCATACCAAGCTGTGTCAACATCTGTGAAATCTTCCTAAGCATAAAACATTTATTTGTAGGCATCCAAGACTGGATCTTTAGTAACAATGCCAAAATATTTGCTATCAAGACTCAAGGACTCCGCTAAACTTTCCATCTGGGATGGCTGGTTGAACACAGGTGTTTATCTCCTTGGCTTCTCATGATCACCTTAAAATGAATGAGCAGGAACTTATTAAAAGGTCTAGGGAGAGTAAGCTCATATCAAGTGGATGTTCATATGTTGTTTGAATGAGAATAAATAGATTTGGTCTAGATGTAGTAAATAAGCAAACAAGCAAAACACACACTGCCACAGTTACCTTGGAGGAAAAAGGGAACACGGCGGAGCAGGTCCTAATACTGATACACACCACTGTCACTCACATTTTAAGGGTCAAAATAAGTTACATGGTCACATAATTTTAAGAGGTCAAGGAAAGGCATTCCTACCATGATTCCAGAGAGAGACCTGACAATATTTGGTGGCCAGCCCCATGACACAGCACCTCTAGCAAACTTCTCTGCCTTCTGGTATTTTGGTTGCCAACACATGATATCATTCCCTGGCCCCTAACTGAAAGCCAGTCCTGATAAGCAGCAAACACCATCCATGTACAGTAGACTCCCTTATCCCTGGAGGGTATCTTTCAACACCCCCAGTGGACGACTGAAAGCATAAATGGTATGGGGCCCTATATATATTGGATTGGCCAAAAGGTTCCTTCAGGTTTCTACATAACGTCTTATGGAAAAACCCAAATGAATTTTTTGGTTATCCCAATACTATGCTTTTTCCCCTACAAATACACAACCTGAGATAGAGTCTAATATATAAATTAGGCACAGTAAGAGATTAGTAATAACTAATAGTAAAATAGAATGATTATTATCTTTAATGCGAACTATGTAAACGTGGTCTTTCTTTCTCAAAATATCTTACTGTACAAATTTAATGCCTTTTCCATCTTAATTAAGCACTTAGCATGCACTGTGGGCGTGAACTTTTGCAGTTTGAGATGTGACAGCAAATTTCTTTTTACCTTGTGCACAGTTTTATAAATGGAAGATTCATTCTTACCATAGATCTTAGCAACCTAAGCATATGATTTTTTTCCCCCCTTTCTTTGTTAAGTCTAGAACTTTCACCTTTTCACTTAAAGAAGAACTTCTCTTTGGCATGTGCAAATTGCCAGCATCACTAGTCTGGTGCCTTGGGGCCATTATAAAGTAAAATAAAGATCACTTGACAATTGTGAAACTGCAACAGTCAGTCTGATAAGAGATGGCTACTAAGTGACTAGTAGGCAGGTTATGGTTAACAAAGGGAAAATTCATGTTCTGAGCAGGACGGAGTGGGACTGTGTGAGATTTCATCACGTTAGTCAAATGGCATGCAATTTTAAACTTATTGTTATTTCTGGAATCTTCCATTTAATATTTTTAGACTACAATTAACTGCAGGTAGCTAAAACTACAGAAAGTTACACTGCAGATAAGGAGGTTACTGTATGTAGAGGCAACTCATCTGTGGCATCCTTCTCAGAAGAGTCTGCAACAAATGGGAGAGACCAAGATAACTGAAATGTGAAAAATAAGATAACTCAAATAATAGAAGTTCCAGATCTCTAATAACTATTCTTAGAAATGTTTGAGAAGTGATTTTACTCAAAAAACCAGTACAGAGTGCCATGAGAAGAAGCAATCAGAAAACAAAAAGGAGATCTCAATTATTAAAACTATGACTATCATATTAAAACCTTGGAATAAAAAGCACCATAGATAAAGAAATGACAAATGACAGAAAAAAATGAGTGCCAGTCTAGTTAAGAGTTTCAGTCCAAAATATATTAAATACACATTAATAGATATAAAATATATTTAATAGCTCTTGCTTATCAAATAAAAACAACAAGCCGGTAGGAGAATGGACACCACTTGTGAATACGGTACTTAAGAGAAAACACAAATGACCAATAAGTATATGCTAAGATGCAGAGCCACACTGATAATGAGAGAAATGCAAATTACGTCTATAATAACATACTTTTTCACATCTTAGACCAGCAAATATCAAGAGGATTGATAATATCAAATATCTTTTGGCTAACTTCTGTATTAGTTAAGCCATTATGGAGAGCAATTTAATGTACATTTAACATTTAAACTGCATGTATATTTTTTCAGTAGACAGATTTATTATTGACCTCTGTGTTGAATAGAATGCAGGTGAGTCAAGACATTCTAGGTTTGGTTATTTTTAGTTTTAGGCTAAAATTGTCAATATCTGATCACTTTTGATCTATAGAAAAAGTCAATATTTACACTTTCCCACAGTGGTAATGATGTCATCTTCACTCTAATGTGCAATTAGAAAACAAGCTTCTTTCTCTAAAGCTTACTTCTTGGAAACAGTCCTAGGACTTAGCACAAAGCAGTAACTTTTACTTAAGAAATACTCAATTTGCATGTATGTTGAACAGAAACTCAATTTGCATGTATGTTGAACAGTTGAACAGTTCAGCGGTTCAATGAAGACCTACAAGACCTTCTAGAAATAACACCCAAAAGAGATGTCCTTTTCATTATAGGGGACTGGAATGCAAAAGTAGGAAGTCAAGAAATACCTGGAGTAACAGGCAGATTTGGCCTTGGAGTACAGAATGAAGCAGAGCAAAGGCTAATAGAGTTTTGCCAAGAAAACACACGGGTCATAGCAAACACGCTCTTCCAACAACACAAGAGAAGACTCTACACATGGACATCACCAGATGGTCAATACCAAAATCAGATTGATTATATTCTTTGCAGCCAAAGATGGAGAAGCTCTATAGAGTCAACAAAAACAACACCAGGAGCTGACTGTGGCTCAGATCATGAACTCCTTATTGCCAAATTCAGACTTAAATTGAAGAAAGTAGGGAAAACCACTAGACCATTAGGTATGACCTAAATCAAATCCCTTATGATTATACAGTGGAAGTGAGAAATAGATTCAAGGGACTAGATCTGATAGACAGAGTGTCTGAAGAACTATGGATGGAGGTTTGTGACATTGTGCAGGAGGCCGTGATGAAGACCATCCCCGAGAAAAAGAAATGCAAAAACGCAAAATGGTTGTCTGAGGAGGACTTACAGATAGCTGAGAAAAGAGAAGTGAAAGGCAAAGGAGAAAAGGAAAGATATACCCATTTGAATGCAGAGTTCCAAAGAACAGCAAGGAGAGAGAAGAAAACCTTCCTCAGTGATCAGTGCAAAGAAGTAGAGGAAAACAATAGAATGGGAAAAACTAGAGATCTCTTCAAAAAATTAGAGATACCAAGGGAACTTTTCATGCAAAGATAGCCACAATAAAGGACAGAAATAGTATGGACCTAACAGAAGCAGAAGATATTAAGAAGAGGTGGCAAAAATACACAGAAGAACTATACAAAAGAGATCTTCATGACCAAGATAATCACGATGGCATGATCACTCACCTAGAGCCAGACATCCTGGAATGTGAAGTCAAGTAAGACTTGAGAGGCATCACTATGAACAAAGCTAGTGGAGGTGATGAAATTCCAGTTAAGCTATTTCATATCCTAAAAGATGATGCCGTGGAAGTGCTGCACTCAATATGCCAGCAAATTTGGAAAACTCAGCAGTGGCCACAGGACTGGAAAAAGTCAGTTTTCATTCCAGTCCCAAAGAAAGGCAATGTCAAAGAATGCTCAGACTACCGCACAATTGCACTCATCTCACATGCTAGCAAAGTCATGCTCAAAATTCTCCAAGCCAGGCTTCAGCAATACATGAACCGTGAACTTCCTGATGTTCAAGCTGATTTTAGAAAAGGCAGAGGAACCAGAGATCAAATTGCCAACATCCGCTGGATCATCGAAAAAGCAAGAGAGTTCCAGAAAAACATGTCTTTCTGCTTTATTGACTATGCCAAAGCCTTTGAGTGTGCATATCACAATAAACTGTGGACAATTCTGAAAGAGATGGGCATACCAGACCACCTGACCTGCCTCTTGAGAAACCTGTATGCAGGTCAGGAAGCAGCAGTTAGAACTGGACATGGAACAACAGACTGGTTCCAAATAGGAAAAGGAGTACGTCAAGGCTGTATATTGTCACCCTGCTTATTTAACTTCTATGCAGAGTACATCATGAGAAACGCTGGACTGGAAGAAGCACAAGCTGGAATCAAGATTGCTGGGAGAAATATCAATAACCTCAGATATGCAGATGACACCACCCTTATGGCAGAAAGTGAAGAGGAGCTAAAAAGCCTCTTAATGAAAGTGAAAGAGGAGAGTGAAAAAGTTGGCTTAAAACTGAACATTCAGAAAACTAAGATCATGACATCCAGTCCCAGCACTTCATGGCAAATAGATAGGGAAAAAGTGAAAGGGAAACAGTGAGAAACTATTTTGGGGGGCTCCAAAATCACTGCAGACAGTGACTGCAGCTGTGAAATCAAAAGACGCTTGCTCCTTCAGAGAAAAGTTATGGCCAACCTAGACAGCTTATTAAAAAGCAGAGACATCACTTTGCCAACAAACGTCCATCTACTCAAGCTATGGTTTTTCCAGTAGTCATGTATGGAAGTGAGAGTTGGACCATAAAGAAAGCTGAGCACCGAAGAATTGATGCCTTTGTTCTGTGGTGTTGGAGAAGACTGTGGTGTTGAGAGTCCCTTGGACTGCAAGGAGATCCAAACAGTCTATCCTAAAGGAAATCAGTCCTGAATATTCACTGGAAGGACTGATGATGAAGCTGAAACTCCAATACTTTGGCCACTTGATGCAAAGAACTGACTCATTTGAAAAGACCCTGATGCTGGGAAAGATTGAAGGCAGGAGGAGAAAGGGACGACAGAGGATGAGATGGTTGGATGGCATCACCGACTCAATAGACATGAATTTGAGTAAACTCCAGGAGTTGGTGATGGACAGGGAAGCCTGGCGTGCTGCGGTCCATGGGGTTGCAAAGAGTAGGATACGACTGAGTGACTGAGCTGAACTGAACTGCAGGTATGTTTGACCCAGCAATTCTCACAGCTGACGTGTGTGACATTGTATATATGCATAGATAGACATGCAAAGCTGTTCATTGCAATTTATGATTTTTTAGCACTTTTGCAGAGGTTTAATTCACATACCATAAAATTCATCCATTTAAGGTGTACAATTCAAAGGGCTTTAGTAAATATACAGCGCTCTTCAGCCATGACCACAGTCATCCCAGAAAGAAACCCCACACCCGTTAGCAGTCATTCCCCATCTCCCTCCTCCTACCCCAGCCCTAGGCAGCTACTTTTGTGTCTATTTGTCTGTTCTGGACATTTCCTATAAATGGCATCATACGATATGTGATCTTTGTGACTGGCCTTACTAATTTAGTATAGCATTTTCAAGTTTCTTCCATATTGTATCATCTATCAGTATTTCATACTTTTTTTGCTAAATCATACCCATTGTAAAAATGGATTTCATATTTTTTAAATGTGAATGTAAAAATACATCCGTTACTTGGTGGACATTTGAGTTTTTTCTGCTTTGTTGGTTATAATGAATAATGCTGATATAAACATTTGTGTATAAGTTTTTATATGGACATATTTTTCATTCTTCTTGGGTATATAATACATAGGAGTAGAATTGGTAGGTTTTATGGTAATTTTATTTTTCCTGTTTTGAGGAGCTATCAAACTCTTCTCCAGTATTCCTGTACAATTTTAGATTCCTACTAGCAGTAAGTGAGGGGTTCAAATTCTCCACATCCTCTCCAGCACTTGTTATTGTTTATCATTTTTATTATAGGCATCCTAGTCAGTATGAAGTGTATCACATTGTTGTTTTGATTTATATTTCTTTAATTACTAATGATGCTGAGACTCTTTTCATGTGCCTTTTGGCCTTTCATGCATCTTCTTTGGAAAAATTTCTATTAAACTCCTTTGCCCATTTTTAAATTGGATTATTTGCCACTTTATTATTGAGTTGTAAGGTTTCTTTATATACTCTGGACATAGTTCTTTTATCAAAATGATTTGCAAATATTTTCTCCCAGTGTATGGGTTTGCCGTTTCACTTTCTTGATGGTATCCTTTGAAGCACAAAGTTTAAAATTTTAATATGATCCATTTTCTTTTTTTCCTTCTGTTGCTTGTGAGTTGCCAAAACTCAGCCTCTGTTCACCGGTGCTGAATAGAAATGCAGACCCAGAGTTTTGGATGAAGTAGAAAAGAGTGGATTTTATTGCTTTGCCAGGCAAAGGGGGCCACAGTGGGCTACTGCCCTCAAGACTGTATGACCCACGCTGGAGGGGATGGTGAGAAGTTTTTCAGTGTTCAAGGAACAGGGCATGATCAGCTTGTGGACAATTCTTGGATTGGTTGCCATCAGGGTGAAGTTTCAAGCATCATCAGTTTTCTGGTCTCAACCAGTCTAGAGTCTATGTTCTTGTTGATAAGCAGTTTTCATCTGGAGGGGTGTGTTTCCCAGACAACTTAGGAATGTGTGTCAAGCCTTTATCAATGTCATTCAGGGAAGTGGGAGTTCGGTGATTCTGATATGCGGCAGAATTATAGTCGGAATTGTTACCAGTTCCCTAGCCCAACAGCCATTCTTCATTTTCGCATCTTCACATTTACCAGTCATTAACTCTTGAGTTAGCATTGTACTTCAAAAGACAAGAATACAGGCTCTTGTACAGTTTCACTTTTGCTATCTAAAAAACTAGTGCCTAATCCAAGGATACAAAGATTTCTTTCAGTGTTTTCTTCTAGGAATTTTATAGTTTTAGCTCTAAGATTTAGGTCTATGACTAGTTTTAGTTAGGTTTTTATTACAGTTTGAGGTAAAAGTCCCTCTGCATTCCTTTGTATGTAAATATACAGTCATCCCAACACTGTTGAAAATAATGTTCTTTCTCCATTGAATATTCTTGGCATTTTTGTTTTAAGAAATCAATAAGGGACTTATTTCTAGAGTCTCAATTGTATTTCATTAATAGAAATATCTGTCCTTATGCTAGTACCACGTTGTCCTGATTATAGGAGCTGACTAGAACTTTGAAAGCAAGAATTGTCAGTCCTCCAACTTTATTCTTTTTAAATATTGTTTCAGCTAGTCTGGATCCCTTGCATTTGGATATGAATTTGAGAATCACGTTATCATTTTGGGGGGGAAAAAAGCTGGAATTTTAGTAACCATTTTGTTTCATCTGTAAATCAATTTCTAGGTATTCCCACCATGGACATGTAGCATCATTCCATTTATTTATATTTTCTTTAATATCTTTCAACAAGGTTTCTGTAGTCTTTGGTGTAGATATCTTGTATATCTTTTATTAAATTTATTCCTGTGTTTGTTTTTAATATTAAGTCAAATGTTTTTCTTAATTTCATATGGAAATGTTTAACCCTAATGAATACAAATGCAGTTAATTTTTGTATATTGATCTCATATCTTGCAACCTTGCTGAACCTGTTCTATCAGAGTTTAATGGCTTCCCTAGTATTTTTCTACATATGAAGTCTTGACATCTTCAGATAGAGATAATTTTACTTCTTCCTTTCCAATTTGAATGCCCTTTGAAAATCTTTTTCTTGCCTAATTGACAGAGAGAGAACTTTTAGTACAGTGTTGAATAGAACTGGCAAGAGCATTTCCTGAACATCCTTCCTGATCTTAAAAGTAAACCATTAAATATTTTACCATTAAGTTTGATGTTAGCTGTGGGTTTTTTATAAATGTTCTTTATCAGGCTAAGGAAGTTTCCTTTTATTCCTAGTTTGTTAAATATTTTCATCATGGAACAGTATTAAGTTTGCCAAATGCTTTCTCTGTATCCATTGAAATGAAAAAGTGTTTTGTCCTTTTTCAGATAAATTACACTGGTTGATTTTTCTATGTTGAACCAACCTTGAATTCCTAGGATAAATTATCTTTGACCATGGCATATAATCTCTTTTTATTTTGTTGAAATAGGCTGCTAGTATTTCACTGAGGTGTCTTGTGTGCATATTCATATATGATATAGCATATTTTCTAAAAGTGACAATTTTGAAATAACCTTAATGTCCTAATGACAATTTTTAAATAACTTAAATCAGTAGGGAGTAGTTACATAAGCTACATTGCAATGTAAATGAAAAATAAGGAGAGCTGTACATACATGGATAGAAGACATAACCTGCTTTTCTTAAAAAAAAATGTGGTATAATACGATACTCATAATGCTTTTCCTAACACTTATATAAAATATAGACAAAACATATACTGTTTGATATTTTCATATTTGTATTTGTGTAGACATTGGTATAAGCAGTAAAATATCTGAATGACTATACATCAGACTGATAGTGGCAGTTCCCACGGGGATCAGAGTGGGATTTACCTGTTTTAAAATTTTTATAATGGGGAAATATACCTGTATATTTCTGTAAATTTAAAATACATAAATGTTTACAAACATAACAATTAACTCATTGATACATATAAACCCATGTCTTAACAAATTTTACTGTAAACTAAGGGAAACTTCTGTTAGCCCACAACGCAGTCCTATTATTACCACACAAACATAGATGCAGTTGGTACAATTAAAACTGTGTCAGCTAAAACTTGGTAATAAATTTAGAAAGAGAATTAGTATAGGATCAACACAGATATACTGCAATAGGAAAAGGAGGAAAGGGATAAGAACAAACGACCAGTTAAAGAAAACAAAAAACTCACCAGCAAAATATTACCGAGAAGCTGAAAATTATCATCAAACATTATTGCTATAAATTCCAAAAGCTGATTAAGTAATAGCCTCAATGAAAGAAGAACCCACTGGTAAGACACGAGAGCTCAAGGAGCAGCCAGTGAAGCAACAGAGGGAAATAAAAATGAGACTCAACTGAGGAAAAGGGCAGAGGAAGAGAATGAGTCCACTACAGAAAGCACGTCTGCGTGGGTTCAAAGGAAAGGGACACTGCTGAGAACACAGTGAGAAGCGTGGAGGACAGGACTGAGAAAAACGAGCAAAGCAAAATGGAAACAACGAATCAGAAGGGTAAGAAACTGAATGAGCATTATGGAAGAAAAAGGGGGTCAAACATAAATAATTTGGTATTCCTGAAGAAAGAACACTAACAAATTGATTATATATATATATAAATTATCGGTGGCAGAAGGCAATATATTTCCTTCTCCAAAGATCTTCACAACCCAGGAATCGAACCTGCATCTCCTGAATTTCAGGCAGACTCTACCACTGAGCCACCTGGGCCATCCTATGGACAAAGGAGCCAGGCGGGCTGTAGTCCACAGGATGACAAAAGAGTTGGACATGACTTAGCAACTTAACAAAAACGTATATATACATATATATATGTATGTATTTATATATAGTGTATTTTACTATATTACAATTCAGAAGCTATAATTTTCTTTGAGTCCATCTCAAAGAGAACAAACTTGAGGCAAGCAAGAATTTATTAGAAAAACTGAAAAAAGGACACATAGTGAACACTAAATTAATTTTTAGGACTAAAATAACTGCAGGAATTATATTAGAGTGCAAAAGATAAACGCTGTGAATTAACAGTGTAGAAATGATTCAGTAAATATTGAAGAGCAGTGTAAGAGAATGAAGGGCAGTGTATTATGTTGATTTCCTCATCTTTTAATATCCAGAGATTAAACTAGTTTATAGCTGATAAGTCATGTATTAGAAGTGTAAATATAATTAAAGGTTCACAGGAAAACATCAGAACAAAAAGAGGTAACGGTGAACTAAAATGGATGGATGAGGCAAAAACAGACCTAAGATACTGACCCACACACCATGTTAGCCGTGAGAAGCGTGACTGCCATTAAACTGCTCGAAGATCTTTATGGTGTCTGGGAGAGAAACAGTATGATGATCTCAGTAGATGCAAAAAAGCACTGGATTAACTTCAATACCTCTTCATAACACAACTCTTAACAAACTAGGGAAAAAGAGGACTTCCCTAACCTGATGATGATACCTATCACATTCTCACTGCTGACATCATTTTCAGTGGGAAAATTCCCTTCCTCCAACTTCACGAATAAGACAAGGATGTCACTATCTCATGTGGTCCACAATGTGGTTTTGTAAGTTCCAGCCAGAATGGCGAAAGGAGAAGAAATCCAAGGCATAAAGATCAGAAAGGAAGGAACAAAACTGTCGTTCGGTTACATTTCAGTTAGCAACATAGAAACCCAGCTAAAATACACACATTATATGAATGATAAGTGCTAGAAAGACAGCCAACTATAGGATATATTGAGTTGGCCCAAGAGTTCATTTGCATTTTTACGGGAGTCTTTGACCTATCCAATATCTTATAGTGTCAATATACTTCCTACCATATCCTTTTATAACTTTAAAATTTTGCACCTTGGGTACACATTGCCAGACAAAACTCTTAGTTATTTTAAAGTTGTCCCTGATCTTTTAAAACTATATACAATATTCTGTTGGCATAAAACAATGTGCATATGTTTATATGCATTAAAAGTTGCTGAAAAGGCTGGTCATCAAAAATAAGGGTAATTTTCAATGTAGTACGGTTTGTTTGTAGTTTTTCCCCTTTTGTTGGTTTGAATTATCATGTACTATATTTATAATGAAAATTGAACCATGTTTACTATGAGAAAATGAGGAAATAAACTCCTCAAAATAGATATTTCCATAATCTCTACATACTTGGGCCAGAAATTTCTCATTTTAAAAACTCCCCTGCTGATTCTGATGATCACATTTGGAAACCACAGGGGTAGGAATTATCATCTAATTTGGGACCATCAGCTAAATTGCTGAAGCAAATGTATATTACCTTTGTCTAAAACCCAAATGTAAACCAAAACCAAGTGATTACCAGCCTACATTTCAGAATCTCACCATTATGTTGGGCTCATTAATTGACACAGTTGCCCTGTTAACCAGGCTTTAGCCAGCCCCTGACTTCCTTCCTGGCAGCCTCAGTCATTTCCTTCCAGAACTTCACTAACCACTTGCCTTATTGGGCATGTGTGGGGTCAGAGCATGGGCCGAAGGCCCTGACCTCTGAGGGACCCCGCTATACTTGGAAAGACTCAGGGAAATGGACAAAAGTATACACTGCAGTGGTTGCAGAAAAGTCCAAAGGGCAGTGAAAGCAGGAAATGATACCTGGTGATAAGGCAGTGGTTTTGTCATAGGGTAAGTAGCCCAGTTTCTGCCGTCATCCCATAGAACCAGGGACAAAGTACAGCAAAGATGGAAGGAACCCAGCAGATGGGGTGGCCAGGGACATTTGGCATCCGTGCTCCAGGGCAGTGCTCTTCACACAGAACTCCAGGCTCGCTGTTCACTGGGGCAGCTGCAACCAAGTACCACAGGGAGGCATGATAAACAGGAGACACACACTGTCTCAGTTTGGGGGCTAGTAGTCTGAGATCGATTGTTGGCAGTGTTGGTTTCTCGTGCAGGTGAGAAAGAACCTGTCCCATGCCTCTCTCCTGCTTCTGGTGTTTTGCTAGCAGTCTTCGGCTTGTAAGAGGCATCGTCTTGATCTCCACTTCGTGATCACACAGAATTCTCCCTGTGTGCATGTCTGTGTCCAGTCTTCCTCATGTTATAACTGCACCAGTCCTATAGGACTGGGGGCCCACCTGCTCCAGTACGACCTCATCTTAACTAATTACGTCTGCAACAGCCCAGTTTCCAAATAAGGTCACATTCTGAGGTCCTGGGGCTTAGGACTTCATCATATGGATTTGGGGGTGGGAGGGACCTAGTTCAACTCATAACACAGGCAAGTGGTGCTCTCTGGAATTTGGGCAGTCAGGATACTCTGGCTAGAGAAGAACGCTTCTTATTAGTTGACCAGCTTGATTTCTCAGAGCTCTGAAGTCACCGTGGGGGTGGAGCAGCGGGTTTTGGTGGGGGTTGCTGTAAGCCTCTAATGGTGGGTGGAGGTATGTTGGTTCACCTGTATTTATCTGTCACTACAGGTTATATTGAAGCTGCCATCATTCCAGCCGGAGCTCGAAGGATTCGTGTGGTGGAGGATAAACCTGGCCACAGTTTTCTGGGTAAAACGAAAATGTTTGACTCATAGTTTATGTTCTGAACGTTGATTTGGACGATCAAGCTGCGAATTTGGGTCAGCAAAATGCTGACACAGTGCTCTCAGACCATTGATTTTAACTCATATTTTAGGCATAGTGAGCAATCAGCATGTACCAAGCAGTTCTGTCGTATTTGGTTAAAGTGCAGCCAACCCCCAGGTGGATGAGGGGAGGGGGTGAAAAGGAACCACCAGCTTTGGACAGGAAGGCAGGTGATAGAAGATGAATGAAGGACGTTGTAAGGAATCGGGGTAGGCTGAGTCCCCCAAAGTAACTGCAGGAGTGCTCAGGCAGCCAGAGCCTGAGCAGCAAGGGTGCAGCACCCAACTTGTGGGAGCTCCTGTAGGCTGTGGGTGGCTCTCAGGACGACTCCTTATCTGGAAGAAGAATAACTGCTCTCAATCTAATGGAAGCCCAAAAGAACACTGGTTTCACTGAGTACTGTGTCCCCCAAATTCCCAGTGCCAACTGCATGGACGATTGCTCATCTTTCTGTAGAAGGATTAAGTTGCATTCCACGCTGGTCTTCATTGCCTTCGACAGAGCTGACAGAACTGTGCTTAAAGCCCAAGGATTGTTCTGTTTAGCTCCTTCTTAGCCACAGAAGATCCTCTGAGTGTGTCCTAAACTCAATTCTCAGACTCTCCATGAGTCCCCAAGAGGTCCACCTCGTGCTCAGATACCAGGGTTGCACTAGTGCTGAGCTGACACACAGCCATTCTGAATGATGCCTCACGCAGGGCCCGCCTCTGCCCTGAGTTCACGGGGATGCGGCGTGCTGTGCCCCCTGGCCCCCAGTCCTGCTCCCGCGTTCCTGTCTTGGGCTGGATTTCACATGGAGGTGGCTAACCTCCTGCCCAGGCACCCCTCTCAAGCATCCTCATGTTGTATCTCCCCATCTGTGTGGCAAGGTGCTGTTTGAGATTTTTTTTTTATGTAAGACATGATCTTTTTCTGGCTTCAAACTTAAGAATTAAGCTATTTTGGCTAAAATGAAGTTTACTCATGAAATGCTTTTATTTCAACCTTTATCACTGATTTTTAAAAACATGGCTTTGTCCACATTCCTTACTTTGTAGATAAAAGTATCTAAGTCTTTCTTTGAAATGGTCTCCAGTTGAAAAACCCAAAGTCTGATGAGATGGACGCAGACCAAACCTCTAGTAGGCAGGTGCGCAGAGAAGACCACCATCCTATAGAGGAATTGCGAACCACTTACAGACACCGAGATAGCCCTCTCACAGCTGACTTGGGAGTGGGCACAGGAGCTCCTGTTTCTAAGTGCCTACACCAGGCTCGTGGGCAAGCAGCCCCCAGGGGTCCCTACTGGGTCCCAGACAGCCCTGCCCCCTCCAACTCTCTCACCTGCCGCCCATCCATCCACGTCCTGGAAGCCATAATGGGCATTGCTCTTCCTGCTGCCAGCCTGGGACCTGCTGTTCCTCAGGTTGGCATCCACACTGGTCTCCATCAGCCCTGTGGTTTTTCCCACGCTGGCCTGGTCCAGCCTGGCACTCATCTCTGCAGCCATCCCAGCTGTTGCTTTACAAATAGAGTGATGCTCATAAATGCTTTCCAGAACAGGGCCTGCCCTGCTCTCCGCAACTCTTTCAAAGTGACAGCCTTTTTACCAAATTCTTGAAGAACACCAGCCCCTTCTTTCTGCCCATCTAAGGATAGTTGGTCGACTTTATCAGCATTTGTTTTGGGGCCCCATCACCCAGTGTCATGCCAAAAGTTAGCGTTTCCAACTGTTCCATTGGCCCTCCCCTACCTGGAGACGTTTCTGCTCCCCAGAAGCATTGGTCCTCTGTGGGAATCTGACATCACCTTTGACCTTTATCTTATTCAGAACTCATGATCCTGATATCTCAGGTGCTGGCACAATTCCAAGGTCAGTTTCCTGGTCCTTCCATAAAGCACCAGTAGGTGCCCTGCAAGTTCTTCAGCTTCCTGTCCTGCCGTTAAGACTTCCCAGCACCATTCCACCAGCCCCAGGTATCTGGTAAAGGTGGGAACATGATCCTTACATCTGCTTTTCTGTGTGATAGAATAGACAAAAGGTTGTCAGAATCCTTTAGATCCCTCGACATCTAATTCCTGTAGTGAACATGACTTTTCACGGGAACCTGTTAGGGCCAACAAGTAACCCCTAGAGGATGCCACCGGAGGGAGCCAGCTTTTTCATGGTGGTCCCTCTCTGCCCCTGATGCCAAGGGCCACACCTTCCAATAACAACACTGACACTGACATCGTGAGTCCCAGTCACTGAGCTCTGCTCTGCTTTGAAGACCTGACCGCTGATCTCCAAATACCAGAGTATTGCTGTACCCAATTCACTGAGGAGGAAACCAGGGCTCTGGGAGTTCAGCTGCTCATCCAAGCTTCTCTCCAGCTTGGCCTGCTGCAGCTCACGGAGGCGTCAGTCACAGCCAGAGATTGGATGGAGGCGATTTTTCACTGGAGAACGTGTTAAACCTGCCCATTGCTACTGCTTTGATGTGTGGGTTTCAGAGAAGCACATATCCATCTGAGGAGATAGGGTCAATGTCTCAGGACGAATTCTCAGCTCCCTAGAAGCACTGGACCTCCCTGGGAGGTTGGAGCCAGACTCTGACACCTTCTCTGCAAATCATAGTTCCAGTGTCCCAGGGCCTGGTGTGTACACAAGGGAAATCCGAAGGTGGTCCATGCTCGATATGTTTCTAAAGTCAGTTCAAACAAGCCTCGTTTCCACCCAGGGCTGGGTGCTTTGGATATCAACCCTGTGTAACTGAATTCCTCTCCCATTTGCGGGAGCAGTTCCTGAAGAATTCACCCCACCTACCTTCAACCCACGCTGCCTGGCTTTCTGCTCTAAACCACCTGGAACAGGAAATGCCTGTGCAGTTTGCATCCATAGCTCAGAGCAGAGCTGGCAGAACTCCGAGTGGAAATAAAAGGAGCTGACTCCACGCCAGGATGAGAAGTAGGTTGAATGTGGGTCAAGCCTTCCAGTGGAATCCAGGAGGCAGAGAGACAGGAAGGAGCCCGGCTTCTTCACAGTGCTGGGCGAGAGGTGGGCATGCGGACAAGGTCTGCCTGTGTCTGCCTCGGGGCAGTCCAGAGAGGAGCCCGGCCATCCCGGCAGGAATGCCCCCTCTCCGCTCCCCAGAAAGGCTCAGGATCTCCCGTGGTGCCCAGAAGTCCAGGGACATCGTGTCAGTGTCTGCAGAGAGACAGGAGGGCTGGATGGAAACGGACGGTCCGCACGTGACCTCACACTTCGGGCCGTTTTGAGGAGGTTTGGCTCTGCCGTGGTGGCAGGGGAAGGCGTGTACTCATCTTCATCCCGCGAAAGTCTCTTCAGCTGTTGAAAGGCTTCTAGTAGCTCCTGAGCAAAACACACAAAAACAAGTACTGTTGCATTTGGGGTAGAGTGTAAACATCCAACTTCTGACTGAGGCTGGACCAACAAGTGCAAATCTCCTCCCCAGTGAATCCGAACTTCTGACATTATGGATAGGATCACGTTGTTCTGGCATCCCCTTTGTTCTTTTTTTTTTTTTTTTTAATTTTAAAATCTTTAATTCTTACATGTGTTCCCAAACATGAACCCTCCTCCCCTCCCTCCCCATAACATCTCAGTGGGTCATCCCCATGCACCAACCCCAAGCAAGCTGTATCCTGCGTCAGACATGTACTGGTGATTCAATTCTTACATGATAGTATACATGATAGAATGCCATTCTCCCAAATCATCCCACCCTCTCCCTCTCCCTCTGAGTCCAAAAGTCCTTTATACACAGCTGTGTCTTTTTTCCTGTCTTGCATACAGGGTCGTCATTGCCATCTTTCTAAATTCCCCCCTTTGTTCTTAACTCCATTATTTCTCTGTCAGAGCAGAGCATTTGTGGGAAGCCTGGTGTGCTGCAGTCCATGGGGTCACGAAGAGTCAGATACCACTGAGCGACTGAGCAACAACATAACAGCCCCTGTCGGGTTTCTCAGCCTAAAAATTCTAATTTCAAATACAAATTCATCTCAAAATGCTTACAGATGAAGGGGGCCTGCAAATACCATTGATGCCAAGGACTGAGAGGAACAGGAATTTCTGGAGCCCAAAACTTGTTTAATTTTGGAGGGCTTCTTTGAGGAACAGAATGCATTTTGTAGCCTTGGAAAGGGTACCACAAGGGGCTCTGGAGCTTCAATTCCCCTGGGTCGTGCAAACCCTGCTCTGGGCAGCTCACTCTGGAGGCTGCTGCAGATGGGCCAGGAGTGACCTGCACACCTGTTCTCTGGGGCTGACGTGCCCCACAGGGTGGTTTTCTCATCAGACTCCACACTGAACCTGTCCACTGTCAGTGATGTTCAGATCTTGAGATTCGAGCAGACTTACTGAGGCTGCAGTCATATTCTTCTGAAAGGATGTCAGGTGCTAACGTCCAGTTTTAGCAGGAAGTTCAGAATTCCGGCATGGACCATAGCAGCCTGCAGATTTTGGATCCTGCTGCCTAAATGACTCACCCCAGAGTCAGCGGGCTTGCAGCAATCTTCATGATTCTTGGAACTGATGGCCTCCTACTTAGAATTCTGCCTCTGAGTTATCCTCCTGTGCAAAACACATGAAGGATTGTCATCATGAGCCCACTGTCCCGAGGAAGGGTTGCCGTGTTCGGATGAGGGGGTCAGTGGCAGTGGTGAAACTGGCTGCATGTTCTGCAAACTTGCAGCTGCCGTGCAGACGGCCACAGCAGAGCTTGGACAGGCAGAATTTCTTCTTTCTGGGGCCATGAGAGCCCGCCCCCCATACACACACCCCCTGAAGCTGTGACAGTGAGATTTTGCCAATTCAGCAGCCCAGGCCAGGACCTCCAAAGACCAGGCAGGTGCCTTCAGAAGTCGCAAGAATGCCCAGCAGCAGAGTGTGGATGGGAAGGCTGATGGTTTACGTCTCTTCCCAGCTCTGCATTCACAGAGCTCACGTGGCTCCTTGAAATCTGCCACGGGGCACGTTTACAGCTTGAGTAGTGACAAGCAGTGGCAGTCTAGGCTGCTTTCCCGCCCTGTCCCCAGCACTGTGCCGTCGGGTGTGTCCCTCCCCGTCCTGCTCCTTGCCTTTCTGGAATCGCCAGGGAGCCGCTGCCTGCCTCTCTCGCTTGCCCTCCGTCTTTCCTGGCTGCGTTCACCCTTCTATGACCTCCCCCGCCCAGCCTGCGGACCGGCTATGGAAACGTCTCCTCCCCTCACCCCTACCGCCCCACAGGACCCTGCCCTCGTGGTGAGAGGGTGGCACGTGCCCAGCGCCCTCAGGCTCTGTTCCTGGGGGGACCCACAGCAGGCGCCTCTGCCCACAGAAATGGGGCTTCCCCAGGCGGTCCCCACACTTCTGTGCGGCGTTTCTGTGGATGGGTTATAATTGGCTCCAGCTGTGCCCTCCTGCACTTTTTCCAGTTCTTCCTACTCTTGACCTCCCCGATGCTTGCCTTTTGGCACGAGGGTGGCGTGGTTTTCAGTTCATAATCCAATAAGTCCTGTTAAAGTGCCTTGGAAACAAGGCCAAGTAAGAAAGAGCCACCTCACCCCAAACAAGTACCGGACAAGGCAGGGTCCCAGATAGGGTTTAAGGCCCGGATGGAGTGTGCCTTTCTGAGTCTCAGAGGGTACTAAGCTGACTTCAGTAAGGATCCTAGGGTGACTTCTAGAAATCCATACTCTGCCCTGCTTCTATCATGGTTAATGTTTTTCAAAAACCAACCTCTAAATGTGACATGTGAAAGCTAAACCCAGTCCTCGGTTTCTGAGTATTGCCTTCAGGTACCACTGGGCCCAGGGGGATAAAATGGTGGGAAATGATGCCTGTATCCTGGCACTGCTGTCCTGCCTCAGTGCACTGTCATCTGAGGACCTCTTGCCACGTACTGGCAGACTCAGACTTAGATCGAGTCTCTGGGCAACTTTGGGAAAGAGAGCTGCTGCTTCCCAAGGTGAATGCAAGTGTTGCAATCAACTCTTCCTGTCCCGAGCTGAGTGGTGGACCCGCTTCTGGAGCTGAGGAGGAGTTTAGGGTCAGCCTCCCATTACTGGGAAAGAACACATCCCCAGAAGCTCCTTTGGGGGTTGTTACTTGCAGAAGGACAGAGAGATGTCAGGGAGAAACACACTCAGTTCAATTCAGTTCAGTCACTCAGTCATGTCCAACTCTTTGCGACCCCATGAACCGCAGCACACCAGGCCTCCCTTTCCATCACCAACTCCCGGAATCCACCCAAACCCATGTCCATTGAGTCAGTGATGCCATCCAACCATCTCATCCTCTGTCATCCCCTTCTCCTCCTGCCCTCAATCTTTCCTAGCATCAGGGTCTTTTCCAATGAGTCAGCTCTTCACATCAGGTGGCCAAAGTATTGGAGTTTCAGCTTCAACATCAGTCCTTCCAATGAACACCCAGGACTGATCTCCTTTAGGGTGGACTGGTTGGATCTCCTTGCAGTCCAAGGGACTCTCAAGAGTCTTCTCCAACCCCAGAGTTCAAAAGCCCTAAAGTGGAGCAAGGCCAGGCCCAGCTGGGGGCACTGAGTGCCGGAGTTGACTGGGGTGCAAGCACGGGCTGAGACGGGAGGGGCGGGCCACCCCAGTGTGCCCTGGTCTCTGTGAGGGAAAGGGGCTCTGGGGGTGGCCCCAGAGTGACAGTGGTCAGCAGCCAGCTTTACAGAGACTCACTCTGCTCATCTTGCTGATTCCAAGTTGCAGAGATTCTCAACCCGCTCGAGCGTCCCCTGCCCAGTGACAACGACAGTAAGCCTCCCCTCTCCTTCTCCGCCTCTGCAGCCCCTCTCTGCCACCTCCTCTTGCTTCTCCTCATGGGCAGGGTGCCTCCCCCCACCCCGAACTCTGCACAGAAACTGAGCTTAACAAGCAGCCAGGGAGCAAGTCCAAGCTGCCAGGCACTCCAACCGCCTCTGCTCCCTGCTTTTCCTGCCATCTCAGCTCCGGGCCTCCCCTCAAGAAGGCCTTCCCCAGCGGGCCCAGTCTCTGCCCACACACACGTGAGCCCTGGACTGGCCTCTGGCTCAGGTCTTCTGCAAGTGTCTCACGTTTATCTGTCTTCTCGCCCACCTTGCTTTCAAACCCTGAGCTACCAAGGGCAGGAGCTGTGTCTTCAGCACCAGCTACAAAGCCCTTGGAAAGAGGTAAAAGAACAATTGTTCAAACCTTCAGAGGAAGTGAAAGAGCAGCGAACACCCATGCACCTGTTGCTAGATACCCCAATAGCTAATATGGCCGAAAGTACTTGTAGGTTGGTAGTTCACTGGAAGCTGTGGAAAAGCACAAGCTTAGGTGTTTTTACAAGGATATGCAGAACATGAGGCATCACAGTGATCTGAGGTTGGAATGTGTTCTCTGGGAGAATATAACATTTGCATATTTCAGTGTCTGTCATAAAACTCTAGACGTGTGCTGTAACCTAACGAATGTGGGACCTTGGTCTGTTTAGGTACCGGTCTCCACGTGGCAATAGCTGTGTGACTTCAGGCAGGATACTGAACCTCCCTGTGCCCCCATTTCCTCATCTGTGAGAAAGAAGACAGTAATCCTTTACCTTAGAGCACTGTTGGGAAGGTCAAATGGGTAAAAACATACAGAGAAGCTAAACCAGAGAATGTGCCCCTTAAATGGGGACTTGCAGGTGGTGGCTGAGGAAGAGAAAAAGAAGCAGAAATTGTGAGTATCCCAACAGACTCGCTTCCTTCCAGTAGCCTGGAGATCCCAAGAGTGGGTAGAATTCTTTGAAGGGAAACATTGGGTTCTAAGTGGTGGAGTGTTCTGTTTTCAAAGCCGTTCCTGGAGTCCTGTAATCCGCAGCCACGCGCTGAGCAGCCACCCTCACTGAGTGTGGCCCCTCCTGGAAGCTGTCCTACTGGGAGGCAGCCCTACCCAGAGCCCTTGGTTTCTCCTGGTGGTTCCTGTAAATGCGGAGTGCTGAGCCTGCACCTCCCCCTTGGGGCAGGGGAGCCAGCCAGGACCACCGTGTCCTGCAGACCAGGAAGCAGATGGCAGCAGCCCCAGCTGCTTGTGGCCTGACCAAGATTGGACCCATCAGGTCCTAACCTGGGCCAGGGCTCATGGGCTCAGGCTTAACTGAAACTACTTGTGGGTTTCAACTCTCATTATCCAAAACTGGTATTATATGTGGGCATGTTGTTTCTGACCTTATAAGCAAAGAGTAGGGAACCTGATTTTATTGATTCTGGACTGAGCAGGGTTCAGGGGTGCTGGCAGAGAATGTGGCATTGGGCTTGGGGTGCACAGAGAATTTTATGTTTTGAGTGACATAAAGACTTGCTATTGACTATTTTCATTTACCACCTTCTCTTACATGTCAGAGTATGTTCTATAATCATTGTTTACTTTCCTGAATAACAAAGCAAAACAAACCAAGAAAGCCCAGAATTTCACTGTAGAATGCTCTCTCATGAGAACCACATGACTCTAAAGCCTAAGTGAGGGAAAAAAACAAAGAAATGACGGGTGAGCAGTGGGGTGATAATAAATACATGGCTTGTGTGGAAAACCAAGTCTTTGCTATGGCCAGTCAGCAGAATGTCAGTTCTGTGTCAGTTCCAACACACTGAGAGAGCAAAGTGTGAAACTGGCAGAGGCCATGAAGCTGAGGCTGGGTGCGCCCCTGTCACTCCCGAGGCATCCGCTGATTTACTGCCACGTCTGTCTGCAAGCAGCTCAGGGTGGGAGACTCCCGTCTTTATGGGCACTTGCTTCTTGAAGGAGCATCTGCTTCACTAATCTGGGGCTATCACATCCTTAAGGGACACTAGAGTTAGGCTGCCCTCTAAAAAGCCCCAGGTAGGTAAGAGTGAAATGAATGATGAATTTTGCTAAAGCTGCAAAACCTGTTTTGGAGACTTGGACATGTTGAAATAGAATCCATTCATCCGGCAGAAAACCCTCTACTCTGTAAGTCTAGTGAAATACGATAGGGCTGTGTGTGGCTGTCTGTGTCCTCTGGCACTGCTCCCCACACCCACTCCGTGTGAGCTGGTTCTGAGACACCAGCCCCTGCTCTGAGGTGCAGGAGTCGAGGCAGCTCGTGCTCAGGGACCTGGGGTCAGGAGCCGTTCTCTGCCCGTGAGCCAGTCTTCTGTTCTCAGAGAAAGCTCCCTTTCTCTCAGGGCAGGCCTCCCTCCTCTCCCCTGTGGAGGCGGAACAGGAGAGCTCTGACCCACCCCTCAAGACACACCTCAAGATTCCCTTCAAAGACGGGCTGACTCCCCCAATTCCGTGGTGTTCCATTTTCTTTCTAGCTCTCAAAGACTCCAGTAAGAGATCCATCAACAGTGACTGGAAGATAGAGCTCCCTGGAGAGTTCCAGATTGCAGGCACAACCGTCCGCTATGTTCGAAGGGGCCTGTGGGAGAAAATTTCTGCCAAGGGACCGACCAAAATGCCGCTGCATCTGATGGTAATTTGCTGTGCTTTTGTATTTGTCCTGAGTTGGTTGGGTCCAAGAGGTCTACCAGTTGACTTCTTCCCTGGGGCCCTACGGGAGGAGATACACTTGGTTCCTGGTGGTTTACCTGGCCACCTGCTGCTCCAGTCTCTCTCTTGGTTTTTTCCTTGTATAATCCTTTTTGCCACATGCTTCAAAATGCTGCCCTCTCAAAATTCTGCCTTGGCTCTTTACTGGCAGAACTCCCATCTTTTTCAAAAGGAACCACCTCCAGGATGGAAATGCTTAGTCATGTGGCTGCCAGGGAGACCCGGCATTATTAAGCAGACAGTCCCACTCAGAGTCTGTTTTCCTATCAGGTGGCTTAGATTTGCCCCACACTTTGTGTAATTACATCAGAAACTACCTTTTGAAAACAAACTGTTGACTCTGTTTCCAAACCGACACCACTCAGGTTTTCCAGACTCAGCTTGCAACTAGCCTTCAGGAATTGAGACAGAAACAAATTCTGCTGTACTATTTACTCCCCAGATGGTCTCAAGAAATCTGTGGAGTTGGGCCAGATCAGGGCACTCTGGTCTTACATGTTGTCTCAGGAAGGACCACGTGAAAACCACTGAAATGTTTGGTTATACTGCCTTTTAAGACTGTGAAAGATCTCCAGGGAAAAGAATGCCACCATTGCCTTCTCAGGGTTCAGGAGTTCTCGTGGCTAACTTTGGCTAGCTCATAATGACTGATTCCATGTCTCCTTCCAAAGAATGGGGATTGTGACAGCTTGTGTGTATGTAATCAAAGCACAGTTTGTCCTCCACGCCACCCAAAGTCTCTACTTGGAAGTTCTTATCATCCCCATTAATTTGTGGTCTCTGGCAGCCAGCATCTGTTTAAGATTAGGTGATACCCGAGAGATTCCCAGGCCACCTCTCAGTAAGAATCTCCTGAGGAGACGAGCTCTGAGAGTGAGCAGAGATGTCTCCCACGGTGGCCCTAAGCCTGTTACAGTTTCCAGTAAGAGCAAAGGGAGCTAGTTCCCATGGCTGACATAATGCAACAATCCACACCCTAAAGCTACTGCAGATATACATTGGAAAGTTGATTTCTGGGGCCTGAGAACCTGTGTACACTTATGCGTTCAGTCGTGTCTGACTCTTGCGGCTCCGTGGACTGTAGCCCACCAGGCTCCTCTGTCCATGGGATTCTCCAGGCAAGAGTACTGGAGTGGGTTGCCGTTTCCTCCTCCAGGGGATCTTCCTGACCCAGGGATTGAATCCACATCTGCTGTGTCTCTTGCATTGCAGGCAGATTCTTTACCGGCTGAGCCATTGGGAAAGCCTGTACCTAAGCCATTTCTCTGTGATTAGATTGTTTCCTAATCTAAGTCACTGGAACAAATCCTCCTGTCCTGAGTTAAAAGCAGGCATTCAGAGGGACTAAAAGAGGAAGTGAAAGACAAGATAAAACCCAAGATAGCAGTATCACCTGTTAGCACATGAGTTGCTTTTCTAGCAAACACCAAGATGGGTCTATTTCCCTTCTTTCCCAAAAGCTTGCATAAACTGTGAGTGAATTGTCAGCCCATTAAAGCAAATGCACAGCCTGGATTCATTCAGACCATGATAAACAAAACTCAGGGAATGCAACAACTGCCACAACTGAAGTTCCTGCCTTCTTGAACATTAATCACTTATCTTTCTTGAAATATGATTGCTAGTTACTTCCAGTTTCTAAACCTGGAAATGAGAGGAGCCTGTCTTCCTCTGAAGGGAAATCCATTGTCCCCTAACTGAGGTGTGCTCATTGCTTGTGAGGTCAGGAGTGCCCATAGAGCCATGGGGACCTGCATTTGAAACCAATTACGTACATGCACACACAAATTATACGTGGCTACAAAATTGCATGAAATTGGTTTCATATGGATTCTCAATTCACCAGTCTTATTCCCATACTGAGATAATAAAGATCTCTTTTAAAGAGGTTTTTTTTTTTTTTTTTTTTTTTTAACTGGAGGCATTTTTCCAAATGTATTACTGCAAGTCTATTTCTTGGAGAAGTGGATGTTTATTCAGTTTGGGCTGCTCTTAGCACCCCACCCCCACTCTGCAACTCCAGGAGGGCTGGGAGATGCTTGGGCAGGAGAGCGACTCCTGTCGTCTGGCACACAGTCTGCCTGGCCTCCCTCAGGTCAGATGGAGCACCTTCTGCCTCCAGCTCCCGCTGACTGGCTGTCCCAGAACTACAGCCTGGAAGTGAAGTTGCTGGCTGCTTAGACCCAGGAGTGCCACCCGGTTCCAAGCCTGGGCTGAAGATGTACCACCAACAACCAGGCCATTTGAAGCTCCCACAAGAGAGCTTCTTTTCCTCCATTAAGTACACATAGAAAAATAACGCCCATAGGCCACCTCTGTGCTTACAAGGCTTGTCAAATGCATTACCAAACTAAGAGAAGGCCCCTCCACCTGCCCACTTGCCAGGGTTTCAGACCCCAGGGTCCCCAAGCTGCAGGATCATGGCTCCCCCATACCTCACTGCCAGCTTTAAGCCCTGTGCCAGGCCTGTGCCACCCTGTGGGCATTGTCGTGATCCTAGCTCCCATGGTACAGGAAGGCTCCTGCATACTTGACGGGCATCCGCAAGGTTCCCTTGTAGCAGCTCTGTGTAACCTGGAGCCTGCCGTGCACATGGCAGTGACTGGTGCTCAGGGAGTGAAGAGTGGCATTCATTTTCAAAGGAGTCACCCTACTTGTTCAGATGCCTGTTTAGAAAAATCAGTATATTTGTGTCTCTCTCACCCACAAGGGCAGTTTCGTGGGTGATTACATGGAGCAGGTAAAGTGTAGTTAGAGCACTCAGACTGGCTTATCCCCAAATCCCTCATCTAAACCAGTCCTCTCTCCAGTGGAAAAGAGTAGAGCTCCCTGCCAATGGTTTACATATGTTCCCACCCCTGAGTTGAGCATCTGTGGAAACCAAACCTGAAATACAGGAGTGCCCCTGGAATGAACCTGTTTTGAAACCCCCAAAAGAATGGGCTATCCCTGGTGGGAAGACAGCCACAACACGGGTTGGCTTGCAAATTCAGCAATCCTGTGGGCTTTTGCTCTATTTCAAAGTGGCCTTTTATTTTGCTGCTGATGCAGGTGTTGTTATTTCATGACCAAAATTACGGAATTCATTATGAATACACCATTCCTGTAAACTACACCACTGAAAATCAAAGTGAACCAGAAAAACCCCAGGACTCCTTGTTCATCTGGACCCACAGCGGCTGGGAAGGGTGCAGTGTGCAGTGTGGCGGAGGTGAGCAGCAGGGTTGTGGGCTCACTGGGTGTGGGGTTTTACCAAACAGAGGAGAAGTGAGTTCAGGGCACTCTGTGGCGGGTGCACATTGCCTGGGAAAGTCTGGCCACATAAGTAACGTATTTCTTTGGAATGTAACTGCATCCTGCTGCAAATTTCTCTGGTCAGGGTCTTCTTCCAGACTCCTCCAGACTGAAGTTGCGTCCACATGGCTGCTTTGCCTACAGCCTTTGCTGCTGATCGGAGTGGAGGTTTGACTAATGTGTAGCTGTGTCACAAGTGTGACAGGTGACCCTGGCAGTGCACAGAACAGACTTTCATCTGTTATGCTTGGTAAAAGGGCACTGGAAGATGTTTCTGACCTTCAAATACCCTTTCCTTTTTGCCACAGTCACCAGTGGAAAAACGTGGAAACCAGTGGAATCAACAGTAATATAATGGAAAGAAAAGTCCTCCAACTCCAGTGAAACACTCTTGGCCTGGGTTCTGGCTTCATGATTTGCCTCCATTTATTAGCAGATGATGTATTCTCTCTGTACCTAAATTTCCTCACCTCCAAAATAGGATGATCAGCCCTCATGCCCACTGCAGGAGGAAACTCAAATACCGTGAACATCAATATGAACAAAGAACATCACAGTCGTCACTGTGTTGTTTAGGAGGAGTGAAGGGAAGCATTCTGAATTCTTAGCCAACAGCACCCTGACAGGACACAGAGCAGGGTCATGGGATGGAGGCAAGTCAGGTAAATGTTGATGGACAGAGTTAGGACAGAGGTTGACCTGGACCCTGGAATGCCAACCCAGAGGGTGGGCTGGCAGGTAAGACGTGGGCATGGCACTGGTCCTGCAGGGCTGATGGCACCAAACTTCCCCCAGGCCAACTTGCTGCAAACTCAGCATGGCCCCAGTACAAGAGTTGGCAGGCTTCACTGGCTGGGGGTAAGGGGTGTCGTTCTGCTGCTGCCACTATCACAACCTTTTATGGCACCAATGACTCCCAGCTGCCTGACCTGCAACCTAATCCAAAATCTGGCTTGAGGCATCTCTGTGCTTTCTATGCTCACTCAAGTTCAGGGCTGTACCATGACAAATTCCCCAGAAGACAGACTGATTGAGGAGCGTGGGATCCATATAGTTGTGCTTGCTGCTGCTGCTGCTAAGTCGCTTCAGTCGTGTCTGACCCTGTGGGACCCCATAGACGGCAGCCCACCAGGCTTCCCCATCCCTGGGATTCTCCAGGCAAGAACACTGGAGTGGGTTGCAATTTCCTTCTCCAATGCATTAAAGTGAAAAGTGAAAGTGAAGGCTGTCAGCCGTGTCCAACTCTTTGCGACCCCATGGACTGCAGCCCACCAGGCTCCTCCATCCATGGGATTTTCCAGGCAAGAGCACTGGAGTGGGGTGCCATTGCCTTCTCCTAGTTGTGCTTGACTTTCTGTTGGTCTTTTAGTATAATATAGCTAACATAAAGTATTAACCCCTACCAGGTTCTGTTCTAAGCACTTTATATATCAATTCATTTTAACCATCTCTAAAGGATCCTGAGGCATACGGAAGTTCAGTGAGCCAGCCCAGTGGAGTAAACCAATGCACAGAAACATGATGGCTAAGTATCAATCCTGTGCTCACTCTGCTAGCTAATAAACCAGGTGTGAACCCAGATAGCCTGGCTCCAGAGGCTTCCCTTCTAGCTCCCAATCATTCATCCCCACTCCTAACTAAGTCATGGCCAAGCAGTGTGCAGGGTGCTTGGGAAACACCCAAAAGAATGAATGTGTAGTCAGCTGGGGTTTGTGAGGCTTCCCAGGAGCAGGTGATGCTCGGGCATGAGCGGCAGTTGATAGAAAAATTTTCAGGTTGGTCTTTGTCCTTCAGACAAGCCTTCCTGTTTCTCGATTCTCTCCAGAAAGCAGGAATTCTGTAATAAGTAACTGTCATCTCTGGTGAGGGCTGTTGTACAGTTGTTTAATCAAGCCCAGATCTCCATAGACTTCAAACGAACAGATACAGAGACTGGTAAGCTTTGTAAGAAATCAGAGACCCAAATCAGAACTTTGGCCCCAATGAGCCCCAAGGTGTCCAAGAACACAGCTGATCTGAAGCGTCGCTTCTCTCTGATCCTGCTCTAGGGTCGTTCTCCTGCCCCTGCTACCCCTGCCCTGTCTCACACACCCTCATCCCTAAGATTATGATCCCTCTCTGACAACACACAGGCATTAGAAGAGTCAGTTTAATTGATGAACTGATCACAAGATGCCCCTGAACCTTCCTCCACATGGTGAATAAGTGGCCTTTCCAGGCATGCGTTCTGTGGCCTCTCAGTTCTGTGCACTTTGGTTTCCAGGGGAACGCAGAAGCATCGTGTCCTGCACACGGATTGTTAACAAGACCACAACTCTAGTGAACGACAGTGACTGCCCTCAGGCCAGCCGCCCGGAGCCCCAGGTTCGAAGGTGCAACTTGCACCCCTGCCAGTCACGGTAAGGAGCTGTGTTCTCAAGCTTGGATCCTTCAGGGGCAGAGCAGCAGCACCCATGAACAGGGTATGGTGATGCACAATTAATACCAGTCTTACTCTGTGTTCCATTGTTGATGCTGAGTGATTTTTGATTGTTCAAAATACTCAATTTCTGGCTACTAAGCCATAACTTTGATAGCAGTATACAGTCCTCACTGGAAGGCGTCTCATAGGGGACCATTAAGAACATCTCATGAATAAAGAAATAGCCATCTCCACACACTTTCTCCTGGCACATGTCACCTCCTCCAAGTTACTCTGTCTTGGAGAAAAAGGAACTCAGAGTGTGAGTACCTGTGAGTAGGTGTTAGTGATTCTGATTGGTTAGTGTTAGTGATTGATCTGATTTAGTGGCTGAAATTAACATCAGTAAGTTGTTATTGTTTGGGATCCATCAGAAGTTCTGTTTCCAACCCTAGCTTTCACGCACATGTGCTCCAAAGTGCATTCTCTTGGGTTGTTAACTGAGATGAATTGTGTGGAATGTGTTCATCAGTTAAGCCTCCTTATTTCCCTCTTAGTGGGACTTTGCATCTGATTCTGTTGTATCATGTAATATCATGCCTGGCCTCCCGTTCTGCCCAGCGTTGAAGTATGTGGCTTTTGTTTTGTGGTTCTATGCATCAGGTTAAGGCATGTATAGCTTTTGTAAAGAGGCTGGACTTTTTATTTATTTATTTATTTTTTATTGAAGGATAATTGCTTTAAGGCATATACCCTGAGGAAAGCAAAATTCAAAGAGGCTGGACTTTTAACCTGGCAGTGTTTTGGGTTTCTTAAGCTCAATTTTTACCACTCACCTGGTGAAAAGTATCACAAAGCATTTGGTTTTGTTTCTGACCCTCTTTTCTTTGTCAAACTGATAAAATGTGCGTGAATAAGAGAGGGAAGCCAGAAGGGGAAGCAAGGTGAGATGTGGTTTTATGTGGTCCTTGGAAAATTAAGAATGAAATTTTCTACCCTAATGGTGAAGGGCATGAGAAACAGCTCACTTCTAGAAGTCTTGAGAATTTGGGTGTGAACAGCCATCCTGCAAACCTGTCAGTCGATTGATCGGTTTATCAGTCAATCAGTCATACACACATAGGGCTGAAGAAAGAAGGACTTGCCACTGTAAAGACGTAGGTATCAGAGAGGCCACGGCTTCTTTTCCTGAAGGTAGAGATAGCTGGCTCTTGTGATATGATTAGAAAGGAGAGTAAGTGACTCTAGAAGAGACATTAGCATAGGTTCAAAGGGATAATTGAGCAAGAATGATCCTAGGGACCCACTCAAGAATCATATTCTACAGTCATTTATGTTTTCATGCTATTTTAGTATCAAAATCTTTTTAAATTATGCACAGAAACGAAACACATGAAACATGAAATCAGAGTTGGTCTGAGTGGCTTGAGATGCGTATATAATTGGGAAGAGTGGTTCAGTGCACTTAGCCTTGCCCTCATCTCAGCTGGCCCACAGCACCTCTGTGAAATACCAAGGGGTAAAGTTTAAAAACTATCAGTCAAGGTTTCTCTTTCCCATCATGATGGAAGAGCTTATATTGGACAAACCCTCAGCATTCTCCTAGAATGAAATTCTAGAGCTGTGCTGATCAGTGCTTCCTTCCCTGGTGGCTCAGCAGTAAAGAACCTGCCTCCAAAGAAAGTTTGATCCCTGAGTTAGGAAGATCCCCTGGAGGAGGAAATGGCCACCCCCTCCAGTATTCTTACCAGGAAAGTCCCATGGACAGGAGAGACTGGTGGGCTACAGTCCATGGGGTCACAAAGAGTCAGACACTACTGAGCATGCATGCACGCATGCACGCTGATTGATTGACATGGTAGCCACTAGCTAGTCCAAATCAAGATGTGTTATAAATGCAAAATACACACCTGACTTCAAAGAATTCGTCTGGAAAGAAATTATAAAATATCTTATTAATTTTTAATATTTATTACATGTTAAAATAATTACATTTTGAATGTGTATGTATGCAGTCGCTCAGTCATGTCCAACTCTTTGCAACCCCATAGACTGTAGCCCACCAGGCTTCTCTGTCCATGGGATTTTCCAGGCAAGAATACTGGAGTGGGTTGCCATCCCCTCAGCTCCAGGATATCTTCCCTACTCAAAGATCAAACCCATGTCTCCTGTGTCTCCTGCATTTGGGGAAGATTCTTTTCCTACTGAACCATCAGGGAAGCCTGTTGTATTTTGAAGACATTGGATCAAAATTCAATATATTAAAGTCACATATTTCTTTACTTTTTTAATGTGGATAATAGAAAATTAAAATTATGTGTGTGGCTCATTTTTTTTTTTTTTGTATTGGACAGCACTGCTATAATTAACATAACAAAATACAATCCAAAATTACTAGACTTACAAAGAAACAGAAAAATGTGATCCATACTCATGAGAGAAGGCAATTAATAGAAATTGACTCCAAGATGACATATATAGGGATTAGCAGACAAGAATTTCAAAGCAGCTATTGTATTTTTTACATATGCATGTAACATTGAGCTTGTGTGTGTGGCTCCAGAATGCCCACAGAGCTTAGGCCTGCAGTCTTGCTGTGTTTGAACACAATTCAAGTCGAACACACTTTAGATTAAAAGTAACCTCACACCGGGTTGCTGGGAAAGATTAAAGGCAAACAGAGAAGGATAGAGCGGAGGATGAGGTGGTTAGGTCGCATCACCAACTCAGTTCAGTTCAGTCGCTCAGTCGTGTCCAGTCCATGCCCAGTTCTAACTGTTGCTTCCTGACCTGCATACAGGTTTCTCAAGAGGCAGGTCAGGTGGTCTGGTGTTGCCATCTCTTTCAGAATTTTCCACAGATTACTGTGATCCACACAGTCAAAGGCGTTGGCATAGTCCACAATGCAGAAGTAGATGTTTTTCTGGAACTCTCTTGCTTTTTTGATGATCCAGTGGATGTTGGCAATCTGACCTCTGGTTCCTCTGCTTTTTCTAAAATCAGTTTGAACACTGACTCAATGGACGTGAATTTGAGCAAACTCCAAGAGGTAGTGGAGGACAGAGGAGCCTGGTGTGCTACAGTCCATGGGTTCACAAAGAGTTGGACACAATGACTAAACAACAGCAACTTCAGAAAGAAAGAAAAGAAAGTCAAGCTGCTCAGTCTTGTCTGACTCTTTGCGACCCCGTGAACTGTAGCCTACCAGGCTCCTCCATCCATGGGATTTTCTAGGCAAGAGTACTGGAGTGGGGTGCCATTTCCTTCTCCAATCTTAGTGTCTCTTTAGAACAGGGTCAGAAAACTTTTTCTGTGAAAGGCTAGGGAGTAAATATTTTTGTTTTGTAGGCCGTGTATGATTTCTGCTGTCTGTTTTTTGTCTTGTTTTATAACCCTGTTAAACGTAAGAACCATTGTTAGCTCCTGGGCTGTACAATCTGCAGGCCAGCCTTGGCCCATGAATGACAGTTTGCCTGAAGTTATTGCCTATTCTTGTTTTTGCCCACTGAGATGATGGGATCACAGCCTCAGCTCTTCAGGCACCACCTCAGGGAATGTATTCTCTTATCATACAAGGGAGGGCACCTTGTTATACTGAGTTACTTTTCATTGCCCAGTTATTCAGTATGTGTGTTCACGAGCTTCAGTCAGTGTCCAACTCTCTGCGATCCTATGGCCTTGCAGCCCACCAGGCTTTTCTGTCCGTGGGATTTCCCAGGCAAGAATACTGGAGTGAGTTGCAGTGTCCTTCTCAGGGGATATTCCCAACCCAGGGATCAAACCCACGGGATATTCCCAACTCAGGGATCAAACCCACGGGATATTCCCAACCCAGGGATCAAACCCACGGGATATTCCCAACCCAGGGATCAGACCCAATGTGTTTCCTGCACTGGTTCTTTACCACTGAGTCATCAGGGAAGCCAGTACTCTCTTTATAACCATCCAGCAAGCCCCTCAGCACACAGTACAGAGTCAGTGATTTCATTTATTCAATATATGTTTATTGAATAAATTCACTTGACTTTGCTCTTGGTAACAATGTATATAGAAGTGAAAGACAGGCAAAGTCTTTCCTGTCAGCCAAACAGCAACAACAAACTTGATCAACATTAGGTTTCTCCTTCCCACCACTCTCCTTTTGGTCCCACCCCCTTTCATTCCCTTTCCAACTCTGTGAAGTCATATACACCAGAC
The DNA here is from genome assembly GCF_032405125.1 of Capricornis sumatraensis. NCBI lineage: Eukaryota > Metazoa > Chordata > Mammalia > Artiodactyla > Bovidae > Capricornis > Capricornis sumatraensis. Next base: position 12,254,659 of record NC_091087.1, read on the forward strand.
TGGAAGAATGAATTGAATTTGCAAAAACAGAGTAGGAAATAAAATTGATAAAAGAGAAGACAGCACCTGGAATTTGCCTCAGAGCCTAGAAAAGGAATCCCCGGATGCCTATCCTGCTGCCGCTGCTGCTAAGTCGCTTCAGTCGTGTCCGACTCTGTGCGACCCCATAGACGGCAGCCCACCAGGCTCCGCCGTGCCAGACTGCTTGTATTTGTTGGTTTGCTTGTTTGCTTGTTTTGAACCATCTGACTTCATACTGTTTCTTAAAGTGGACACTTGAAAGTGAAGTATCATGACTCATCACAGGGTGTTTATTGTTTGGCTAAAGAAATGTGTGATCTGATAGATTTTAAAACTCTTGCAAATGCTACTTTTATTTATTTATATACACACACATGCACAATATACGTATATATGTGTATATGTATTATGTACAGATATTTTGTATATAAACAAACATTTAGACAGTAGAACTTGAATTATTGCATGGCATGCTCTAGCTGTCATGAATCTTTCTTAAAAGTATAGAGTAATATGGATTCAGGCTAGTAAGTGAAGAGAAGTGAGGATCTTAGAAAATGAGTGCCAGACTGAGAGAGATATAATCATAAATGAAAACTGAACTTAGGTCAGGGGGTGGGGTTTGGAGAAGTGTGCGGTCTGGAAAAAACAGGTGCTTCAGGGGGTTGGGAGTAAGCACGATTGGAAGTCAGAGCCTTGGTTTTAAGAAGAACCCAGAACCCAATGGTGTAAACGTTATTTAAAAAGCCAAAATGTAGTGTGCTGTTGAATCTGGCAAGATGAAAGAGTCTTTCGGTATTATTGTTACTCTTTGACCTTTAAAACAACAGAGATGGTTGTCTTTTTCCCTTGTTTTTTTTTTTTTTTAATTTCCCCTGATCCCCCTTTAATTTTCTTTAACCTTTTTTTTTTTTCCACTGAGTTCCCGACAGTTTCCTTTACCTTCCCAACTCACACCATTAACACCTCTTTATTCTAATCCTGCCCCTCGCTCTGTGGATCCTTCTCCCAAACCCTGCCATAACCATGTGGAGTCTAAATCTGACATGCAGGGCAGACAGCCTCTCTCCAGTATCTTGTACAGCAGCACAAACACATCAGCAAACCTGGACCTGACATTGGCAGGAGAGGCAGAAATCACAGATCAGCTCAGCTGTTGTGACTGTGGCCAGCAGCCTTCACCTTGCCGACCACAGTCTGCAGGGAAGAGGCCCCGCCGTCATCTGGCATTCAGTGAGCAGCCCAAGCGGCCCTGTGTGCCAACTCCTTAAGACCCAGTTCCAGGTAGTCCTGGAGCAAGGGGGGGCCTATGACAGCAAGATGTGCTCAGTCTGGAACACTTAGCCCATGTGTGACCGGATTTAATATTTTTGCAGTCTTTTAGAGCTTATTGGCTACTTGAAAAGGCCATTCTGAGCTATTGGATATTTCCCTATAGTATTTATGATTTGAATTTCTTCCCAGGCAGTACAGACTGTACTGTACATTGAATTAGGGTGATTCAAGAAAGAATATTCAATATCTTACTGGCAACAGAATTGAATTGAATAGTTGTCTGCAAGGAAATGTATTTGGATTTTAAATTTGTCCTCTTTGCTCAATTATTTTATCCAGTTTGCCTCATTTTAGGTTAAAACTGAATGTAATTCCTCATGTTTTTATGAAAGCATGGTCTGTGTGTGTATGTGATCCTGATTTAAGAATGAAGCCTGTAACATGTGGCCCTAAGGTACTGCCAGTATCTGAAAAGATACCATTGTTTAATCCATTTCTAGCTAGTCTAAAACTTAAAGCTTTTTTTGCTTTTCTGCTTTCCTCTAAAATAAAATACGTAAGTCTAATAGTCACTCCTCTGTTCACTGTGCCTTGAATGTAGGAGAGTGGAGGAGGCCGCCTGGGGCACTGCCATGTGGCCAAACAGGAGCCCGCTACTGGGGAGAGCTCTCAGATAGGGTGGGCGGGGCCTGCAGGCAGCAGTAAGAACCTTGGAATCACTGGAGTGCTGCTCCTGTCTTTCAGGCTCAGCCACTGTCCAGACACTTGAACAGGTGGTTAGAGGCTTGGAATGAGGGGTGCCCCACAGTCCCTGTCAAATAAAGGAAAAGTGCCTGAGGGGGGAAAATGGAGAATAGCATCAGTGATCCATTATATGCCTATTCAGCAGTATGTGAATGGTGAGGAAAAGTTTAGTTGAAAGAATTCCAAAACTTCTTTCTGACACTACCCAAATTCTAGAACCTCAGTTCAGTTCAGTTCAGTTCAGTTCAGTCATGTCTGACTCTTTGCAACCCATGAACTGCCGCACGCCAGGCCTCCCTGTCCATCAACTCTTGGAGTCTACCAAACCCATGTCCATTGCGTCAGTGATGCCATCCAACCATCTCATCCTCTGTTGTCCCCCTTCTCCTCCTGCCCTCAATCTTTCCCAGCATCAGGGTCTTTTCAAATGAGTCAGCTCTTCACATCAGGTGGCCAAAGTATCTAGAACCTCACTTGTGTTTAAATTAAATAGTATTGTTTCGAAGCTTTTACTTATTTGTCTAAAGTAGGAAACCTTGGAGAAAGAAAGGATTCCAAAGTCTTGTCTTAAAGCTTCTGTTTTCTTCCTTTCTTCCAAACTTAAACTCTTTGACCATTTGAATATCCCTCCCTTTGATCATCAGAGGACAAGAGACTTCCCAGATACCAGTTTCACAGGTAACCAAATTCTGTTGACTAATGCTTTCCATGTGGTCCTGGGGCCTTTGAGGAGGGCCTTCACTTTCCTGAGTTATTAAGTACTCAATATCTGCATCTGATTTTTATGTCACAATTACAGGAAAAAAATACAATTAGAATTCAACAACAGAAAGAAATTTTGGAAAGTCATAAATGCATAGAAATTAAACAAAACGCTTTCTAAATAACCAGTGAGTGAAAGGGAAATCATAGAAAATTTAGAAAATACTTTCAGATGAATGTAAAGGAAATCACACCATACCAAAATTTAGGGAATGCAATGGAAGCAAGCTTTAGGGAGAAACGTATAGCAGTAAACACTATATTTAAAAAGAAGAGGAATCCCAGACAGTACAGTGATTAGGACCCCATGCTTCCACTGCAGGGAACACAGGTTTGATCCCTGGTCAGGGATGTAAAATCCCTCATGCCTCAAGGCAGGCCTTGCAGAAATAAAATAGATCTGTAAAGGAATGCCATGAACAATTGTATGCCAGTAAGCTGTACGTCAATAAATTAGATAATGAACATGAAATAGGCAAACTGCTAGAAAGATGCAAGCTAGCCAAACTGAATAAAGAATAGAAAGAATAGACCTATAATAAACAAAGAGATTAAACTACTGATCAAAACACTTTCTACAAAGAGAAGTCCAGGACTGCAAGTCTTCACTTATGAATTCTACCAAATATTTAAAGCAGAGTTAACACCAACCCTTCACAAACTCTTCCCAAAAGATGAATTAGTAGGGAACACATTCCAGTGCATTCTATGAGGGTAGTAAAACCCTGATACTGAAACCACACAAAGACATCACAAGGAAAAAGAATACTATAAACCAAATAGTACCAAGCAAACTGAATCCAGCAACATAATAAAAGGATGGTATACACCATGACCAATAGGACTTATCCCAGGAATATAAGGTTGGTATATCATCTGAAAATTAATTAATGTAATATACTTTATCAATAAATTGTTTTTTAAACAAAGTGATCATTTCTGTAGATGCGAAAACAGACTTTGACAAAATACATGACTGTTTCATGATTAAAAAAAAAAAAAAAACCACTGAACAAACTAGGATTGAAAGAGAATTTCCTAAGCCTGGTATCTACAAAATGTTCTGTATCTACAAAAACCCACAGCTAACGTCATACTTTATGATGAAAGACTGAATGCTTTACCCCTAAGATCAAGAATAAGGTGCAAATGGAATATTACTCAGCCACAAAAAAAGGAATGAAGATGGGTCATTTGTAGTGATGTGGATGAACCTAGAGTCTGTCATACAATGTGAAGTCAGATAAAGAAAAAACAAATATTGTATATTAATGCATATATGTCAAATCTGGGGAAATGGTACTGATAAACCTACCTGCCAGGCAGGAATAGGGATGCAGACACAGAAAATGGACATGTAGACACAGCAGAGGGAGGGGAGGATGGGGCAAACTGAGAAAGTAGCACTGACGTAGATGCACTACCGTGTGTGAAATAGAGAGCTAGTGGGAAGCTGCTGGATAGCGCAGGGAGCTCAGCTCTGTGTGCTGTGATGATGGAGAGGGGTGGGATGGGGTGGGTGGGAAGAAGGCTCAAGAAGGAAGGAATATATGTATACATACAGTTGATTCACTTTGTTGCACAGTGGAAACTAACAACACTGCAAAGCAATTATGTTGTTGTTGAGTTGTTAGGTGTTAGTCACTCAGTCATGTCTGACTCTTTGCAATCCCATGGACTGTAGCCCAGCAGGCTCCTCTGTCCATGGAATTTTCCAGGCAAGAATACCAGAGTGGATTGCCATTCCCTTCTCCAGGGGATCTTCCTGACCCAGGGATCAAACCCGGGTCTTCTGCATTGTAGGCAGACACTTTACTGGCTGAGCCACTGGGGAGTTGAGTTGTTAAGTCATGTCCAAATCTTTTGTGACCCTGTGGACTGTAACCCACCAGCCTCCTCTATACATGGGATTCTCCAGGCAAGAATACTGGAATGGGTTGCCATTTCCTTCTCCAGGTGATTTTCCTGACCCAGGGATCAGACTCACATCTCCTTCATTGACGGGTGGATTCTTTACCACTGAGCCACCAGTGGGAAGCCCACTGAAATTATGCTCCATTTTCTCTTAAAAGGATATTGATGATATGTAGCTAAAAAATAAAAAGAATAAGATCGAACGTCTGTTCTTGCCCCTGCAGGGCCCATGGAAAGTTTAGAGGGAGGCAGTTCCCTGTGGTTGTGCAGAAAGAGAAGTGCCGGTTACATAGACACACATGGGACTTATATGTCAGTCCCTCACTGACACACTTTTGATGTGTCACTGTGCTCTGTGAATCACTATGAGAATTGTGCTGTTTCCCCAGGAGGACTTTGATCTTGAAAACCACCCTTCCTAGAGCTTCTAGAGGCAGGTGCTCCAGCAGGAGACTCAAGGTACCCCTACCCAACAAGATGGACTGCTCAGGGTGCCATGTGTCTGCACCTGAAGAGTATACTCCATCGACCTCTTCCTACCTGCTTCACTCAGGATGTGGCTGAAAAAGGAATTCCTGCTCCACCAGCCTCCCAAAATGAATGAGGCCATCAACTTCTAAATCTCACTGGACATTGTCTTTGGGAAAGCAAAGTGTTGGACTCAAGAACATCAAGGTTTTTGATCCCAGGCAACAGGAATTGAATCTAAAACTATACCAAAAAGACAAGCATATATAAATAGGATGTGGAAGAGCTCCCCAAATTGAAGCAATGGTGAAAAGCATTTTGGAGAGGGATTCTCAGAGGCAACTGCAGTGGAGCTGCTCCACTGAGAGTCCAGCTTCCTGGAGAAGATCCGATGGGCCTGGCTTGGCTCACATGCCCTCCAGTGGCATGATGTAGACACCCAAAGGAAAACTGAGGTGTTCTTATCAGAAAAAGGAAGGCGACACTGGGCAGGCAAAAGCAGCAGACGTGTCCTCCACCCCAAACACATAGAGACATGCTGACATCATGATCAAACCAAGACTAGGAACAACCATCCAGTGGACGCTGTCCAGCTAGGATGAGTGCCGGCAAGTCTATTAGCAGGAGGGCTACTGTACTGGAAAATTCCTGTGTCCTGGTGAGAAAGGCAGCCTGTCGGGAATGTTACTCTTGGATGTGAACTTTCAACATCAGCAGCCATGTGATTCTCAAAGCATGAGAGTTTTTTTTCCAAACTCTGAGTCCCTGGGTGTGGTACAACCTGTTACCAAACCCAAGCTTCTCCTGGTTATTTTAACCCCCAAATCGTACCAACACAAATGCCAGTAATGGAGTGTAATCTGATCATGTGTGATGGCTGAGAAGAAATGCTGCCAGGCCGTGATCTCATCAGCTGCTGGTTAAGCCCTATTCACTGTCCTTTTGCTTTCCTACTGCGAATTCAGTTTGTTCCTATAAATCCCAGAGAAACAGTTTTTTCTCTCAAAAGAATATTTGAGAACGAATTTATTGTAGAAACAGAGAATCTTGAAACTGAGGACCTGTGTTCTTCTTCCTAAGATGTAAATTATGGAGGTGGCAGAAATCCAGGGTAGGGTAGGAGTGAGCCAGTCTGTCCCTGCCTGTCAGTAGCAAGGAGAGATGGTGGGGAGTGGCTGGGAAGTTGGGGTTGTCACTCCATCTTACAGATGAAGATTTCAAGACACTTGGTTGTAGAGTAACTTACTCAGGGTCATACCCATAGCAGGTAGAACTCAAACCAAGGTTTTCCTACTTTAAATCTTTCATACTTTCTGCTATGTCATTTTCATTTTCAAAGTAGTACAACTAACTTCTACCACGGCATGAAAAAAGAACCCTTTTTGACCAGGGCACCTGTAAGTAGATATTTTAAAGTGGAACGGGAGAGGTCAGCAGATGGCACTGTAGTGACCTTGGGTTCAGAGGGGGTTTGTAGGGAAGCCATGGTGGTTCCCTTGTCTGGAAGTGAAACTCATGATTTTATTTTTTTTAACCTTTTTTAAAGAAGCAGTTTACTTATTTTAATTGGAAGGTAATTACTTTACAGTATTGTGATGGTTTTTGCCATACATCAACATGAATCAACCATGGATATACATGTGTCCCCCCCATGCTGAATCTATGCCACCTGCCTCCTCACCCTGTCCCTCTGGGTTGTCCCAGAGCACCTACTTTGGGTACCCTGCTTCATGAATCAAACTTGCGCTGACCATCTATTTTACATGTGGTAATGTACATAAAAGAAAGAAAGAAAGAAAGTGAAGTCGTTCAGTCATGTCTGACTCTTTGTGACCCCATGGACTATAGCCTACCAGGCTCCTCCATCCATGGGATTTTCCAGGCAAGAATACTAGAGTGGGTTGCCATTTCCTTCTCCAGGAGATCTTCCTGACCCAGGGATTGAACCCAGGTCTCCCACATTGTAGGCAGACGCTTTACCGTCTGAGCCACCAGGGAAGTCCAGTAATGTACATATTTCAAAGCTAGTCTCTCAAATCATTTCACCCTTGCCTTCTCCCACTGAGTCCAAAAGCCTGTTCTTTACATCTGTGTCTCATTTGCTACCCTGCATGAAAGGTCATTGTAACTGTCTTTCTAAATTCCATGTATATGTGTTAATATGCCTTATTTGTCTTTCTCTTTCTGATTTACTTCACTCTGTATAATAGGCTCCAGTTTCATCCACCTCATTAGAACTGACTCAAATGCATAGCTGAGTAGTATTCCATTCCAGTTTAACTGTTTCAAATTCTAAAAGATGATGCTGTTAAAGTGCTGCACTCAGTATACCAGCAAATTTAAAAAACTCAGCAGTGGCCACAGGACTGGAAAAGGTCAGTTTTCATCCCAATTCCAAAGAAAGGCAATGCCAAAAAATGTTCAAACTACAGCACAATTGCACTCATTTCACACACTAGCAAAGTAATGCTCAAAATTCTCCAAGTGAGGCCTCAACAGTACATGAACCGAGAACTTCCAGATGTTCAAGCTGGATTTAGAAATGCAGATTTTGATTTTTTTTTTATTTTTGATTTTGAACTAGAGATCAAATTGCCAACATCCGTTGGATCATAGAAAAAGCAAGAGAGTTCCAGAAAAACATCTACTTCTGCTTTATTGACTACGCCAAAGCCTTTGACTGTGTGGACCACAACAAACTATGGAAAATTCTGAAAGAGATGGGAATACCAGACTACCTTACCTGCCTCCTGAAAAATCTGTATTCAGGTCAAGAAGCAACAGTTAGAACTGGACATGGAACAATGAACTGGTTCCAAATTGGGAAAGGTGTACATCGATGCTGTATATTGTCACCCTGCTTATTTAACTTATATATAGAGTACATCATGTGAAATGCCAGGCTGGATGAAGCACAAACTGCAATCAAGATTGTCGTGAGAAATGTCAGTAACCTCAGATATGCAGATGATGCCACCCTTATGGCAGAAAGTGAAGGGGAACTAAAGAGCCTCTTGTTGAAAGTGAAAGGGGAGAGTGAAAAAGCTGCCACCAGAAAATTACTATGGTAATCAATAAATTAATCAATAAATAAATTAGCATTATTTATTACTATGTTAATCAATAAATTAGCATCATTTATAATGACCATGGAAGAACTGATGCTTTTGAACTGTGATATTGGAGAAGACTCTTGAGAGTCCCTTGGACTGCAAGGAAATCCAACCAGTCTATCCTAAAGGAGATCAGTCCTGAGTGTTCATTGGAAGGACTGATGTTGAAGCTAAAACTCCAATACTTTGGCCACCTGATGCAAAGAGCTGACTCGTTTGAAAAGACCCTGATGCTGGGAAAGACTGAAGGTGGGAGAAGGAGGGGATGACAGAGGATGAAATGGTTGGATGGCATCACCAACTCAAGGGACATGAGTTTGAGTCAACTCTGGGAGTTGGTGATGGACAGGGAGGCCTGGCATGCTGCAGTCCATGGGGTTGCAAAGAGTCAGACACAGCTGAGCAACTGAACTGAACTGAACTGAATTAATAAATATAGTAATGTCACAGGATATAAAATTAATACACAGAAATCCCTTGCATTCCTATACACTAACAATGAAAAATCAGAAAGAGAAATTAAGGAAGCAATCCCATTCACCACTGCAAAGAAAAGAGTAAAATACTTAGGAATGAATTTACCTAAGGAAACAAAAGACCTGTGTACAGAAAACTATAAAACACTGATGAAAGAAATCAAAGATGACACAGATAGATTAATGTACCATGCTCTTGAATTGGAAGAATCAATATAGTAAAAATGAGTATACTACCCAAAGCAATCTATATCAGACTACCAATGGTGTTTTTCATAGAACTAGAACAAATAGTTTCACAATTTGTATGGAAACACAAAAGACCTTGAATAACCAAAGCAGTCTTGAGAAAGAAAAATGGAGCTGGAGGAATCAACCTTCCTGACTTTAGACTACACTATGAAACTTACAATTTTAAAATTAAACACTAGAGCAGTTATGCTAAATGCTATAGCTGCTTAATTTTCTGACTTGTTCTTATGGTTATCTGGACCCTTGCTAGATAAGAAACTAAAATTCAGGAATTTTGCTATCTAAGATGAGGGGTTCAGATGTGAAGGTGGCTTCCCAGGAAGCCTCTGTGTGTGTACAGTGTTGGGGTGCAGGTGTGGTGCTTGCAGGGGTGCTGTCCTGTGTATGCCCTATGGTTCTCTGTTGGCCCCCTGCTGCTGTCAAGTCACTTCAGTCATGTCTGACCCCATGCGACCCCACAGACGGCAGCCCACCAGGCTCCCCTGTCCCTGGGATCTTCCAGGCAAGAACACTGGAGTGGGTTGCCATTTCCTTCTCCGATGCATGAAAGTGAAAAGTGAAAGTGAAGTCGCTCAGTCGTGCCCAACTCTTCGCGACCTCATGGACTGCAGCCTACCAGGCTCCTCTGTCCATGGGATTTCCCAGGCAAGAGTACTGGAGTGGGGTGCCATTGCCTTCTCCTGTTGGCCCCCAGTCAGGTGATATTGGGCTCAGAGAGACTGGAGGGAGCAGCGGCATAAGTTAAAGGCACTGGACAGGTGAGAGGCCATCTGTGGCCCAGGTTCACAGTCTTTCTGGGTAAGAAGCTAAACCTGCCCATTGAGGGTTCAAACCCATAGCTGTGACACCTCCAGTGTGCCCACTGGGGCTGAACAATGACCTCACCTAGCCAGGGTGCCATGAATGGGTGGTATACCTGTGTCAGCCCTTTGTTTACTGTTCCCCTTCTCTTTCTTCTCACAAGGGCAAGGTCCTTGTCAATGTCCCATTCATTCAAGAAACATTTGTAGAGCACCTGTCATGACTCAGGTGGGCACTGGAAACTTGGCTATGCTTCTCTCTCCCCTGTGCCCAACAGCACTCAGGGTTTAGGAGGGCTGGTGAGTCATTTGAACAGATGAATGGATTGTTTAGTACTGGTGGAGGGAAAGCACCTCAGTCGTCCAGAATTGTTCACCTTCATGGTCAGCAGCATTGTGTTGAAAACGAGGTTTCATTCCAGGACCGTGAGTGTTTACACACCAGTGCAGGTGCGGGGCAGATGCTCCAATGACAGAAAAGTGGAAGTCAGAGGCTGGTTTGGGACCCTGTGGTTAAATCCTTCACCTTCCTGCAGAACAGTCATCGTGGATTTATCCATGCTGTGTCCTGCCCCACTTAACATTGACTTGACCTTGACTTGACTCTGACTTTGACTCAACCCTGAACCTTCCCAGTAGCCCTTCTCATTCTGTTCTACTAGCATCAGTTCCTGCAGAAACCTCTTAAATCTTTCCTTCATCCATCATGCCTTACTGTGGCCTTTATTTAAATAGATTTGTTTTAAAGGTAGGAACAAAAGAGCATTATACCCTTATTATATGGAAGAACCAAGGCACCCAACTTCTTAGGTTCAGGTGCTAAAGAATGACAAGCTCTCTCCATATTATCCCAGGTGGCCTCACGTGGGGGTTACTGAGGTCATGAACTTGGTCAAGGCAGGCACAGGTTCAGGTACCAGAGCCACCACTAGCTACAGGCAAACTTGTGGGCAGGTTACCTGATCTTAGCACCTATAAACTGGGAAATTAGAACCTCTCTCATAGAAATCTTGAGACAATCAGGCGAAGTAATGCCTATGAATTCCTCCGTCCCAAGTAAGCCCTCGGTGAACACTACCCAAAACCATCACCACTGCTCAGCTACAAAACTCTATTAGTGGTAAACATCAGCCAGTTGTTGGAGGCCAGCATTTATACGTTGTCCATCATTTCTGAAAATGCCACACACACGTGTGTGCGCACAGACACAGTACAATGTGTAACTATACAATTTAAATAACCTATAGTGGTATTTTACAGGTAATGAAGATTTGGGGGAAGGTCCTAGCATATGCTAACATTCCCCTTCCTGTCAGAAGAAGTTTACATAATTTACATGTATTTTAGGATAAATTAAAACAGCAGAACTATGTTGAGTGGTTCATTTCTAACTTTGTGAATGTCTCTGAGCTCTGAATTTGTGAACTTCAGATAATACTATCAGTAGGACAAGGGTAGGACTTGCGAAGGAAAAGGGGTTATGGAAGGGGTTTCAGCATCTTTCAGACCCCAAAGTTGGATTATGACTTGGTGTGTGACTGGAAACTTCCAGATGTGTCCCCCTCTGTGGCTCTAGTGCAAAGTGGGCTGGAGAGGTGGGTGGTGGGAGTGAGGGATGAGTTTCTGCTTGATGTGGATGGATGTGAAATGCTGGCTCCTGCCAGCACCTCTGCCTGCTAACCTGTGTTTGGATTTAAATACTGCTGAAGGAAGGAGCCTGGTGAAATATAAGTACATAATTTCTTATGGCCCTGAGAGCAGAAATTAGCACCGCAGAGGTAATGAATGTGCTCTGGCCCACACCAAGCACGTGGCTTGGGTATGTTTCCCTTTCGTGACTCCTAATCCGTTTCCTGGGGAGCCAGCACTTCCTGGCCACTTTGAGTGAGCTTGACACTAAATCTTGAGAGCAGGGAGGGAAAACTTTCAGCTGCATCTGCCCAGTGAGTTGTCAGGGAGGACAGAGGGTAACCTCAGGGCCAGCCATTCTCCAAGAGCTAGACAGGCTTGAACCTCAGGGGATGATCCTCAGGGCACAGGATCCCCCGGGGTCTTACTGACCTGCAGAATGTCTGGCACACCACTACAGTTTCGGATTCAATGGATCTAGGGAGGGATCTGAGATTCTGCATTTCAAACAAATCTTCCAATAATGAGGTGCGGGTACCACACAATGAGCCCCTGGTATACGGTAACAAAGGTTACTTGAAATTTTAACTCAAGAAATATGATGAAAACAACCTGGGTTCTGTGACTGGAAGTTGACAGCAGACACAAAAATCACCCAGTAGAACAAGTATGTGGCTAATCTGGGAAGGAAAGATAGTTATCTTATCTTCTGGGGCCTAGGAGGTCCAGAGGGCAGCTGGGGCCAGAGACCCTACCCAAGTCAAATGCAGGTGGAACCCTCTTGGAGGCTCCAGGCCTTGCACAGCAGAGACTCCATGACTGGAGATAGAGATGGGAGATCAGGCAGCTGGTCACCCAAGTTTAGAGACAAGGCACTCCCCACTTTCTCTTCTCTCAGAAGATAAAGGATGCTGTGCAAGTGTTCATCACTCTGACTTTAATTCTTACACCAGGAAGAAGGAGTCATTGCAGAACAATAACCAAAACCTGGGCACCAATGACTGACTATCATTCTGCATTTTGCCACAGTCAGGACAGGGAACTCTGAGCAAGGTTCAGCAAAGACTGCTCTGCTTTTAAAAAAGAGAATAAATAAAGGTCAGAGTATAGTTAGTTCTGATCCCATAGCTAAAGAAGGTCAACACAGCTCAGCAGGTAGGGGAAATTCTGGAAGATTCTATTTAGATGCCATAATCATGGACAGGCCCAATAAGACAAAGGGGGAGGGGGACAGATGCAGAGCCAGGGGCCACCTGGCAGCCCTGGATGAGTCGGATGTAAAGACCTAAGAAGACAAGAGAAAGAGGCAGGTAGCAAGCACAGGTAGAAAACAGTTTGAAACCTCAGCAGATAGCTCAAGCCAGACAGGCAGAGGCCTGCAAGCTGATCCCTGTTTACAAAGTGTCTACAAAGATAGCTTTTTGGTTTTTATTAAATTAACCTTCAAAGTAAAAACTGGAAGATAAGCCCAAGTAAGACCAAAATCCTGCAGCTTTTCAACAAAAAGAATGGAATGAAAACTGGGACAGATAAAAGAAAGCACCAGAGCATGGCAGCCAGGAGTAGTACAGAGACGGTGGAGCTCGAGCCTCAGGAAACTGTGTGTCCAAGTTCAAGAATGAGGACTCAGCTGCTGGCCTGTCCCAACTTCACAGTTGCTGCTGGGGACCTCAACCAGGCCACTTGCCTCCATAAACACAGGACATAGATAGCACCCATCTCATAAGGCTGTCATGAGAATTATGAGTTAATAGAAATAAATTGCTTAGGACAGTTCTTGGCACACAGTAAGTGATAAATATGTCATTTTTATGACCACTGTCATCATCACGATTTTTCAGAAGTATCCAAAAACCCCATTCCAGGAGGAAATTCAATCCAAGATGCTACAGAACTCTACAGATGTTACCTCCAAGACTCTGCCGACTGGTTCTCTGAAATCGTGGCTGATGAGAGAAGAGCCAAAAGTCTGAGGGTGGATTTCAATTTCCCAAATGCATAAATGGGCAAGTCCAAGGAATGTAGCCTCAGCCTTTTGTCAACCCCTGGCACAGCTAGAGGACAAATCAATGATTTAGACAGATGGTTTATGTGCATTTTAGAAAAGAAGGCTTGCGTGTATGCCCTAAATGAGGGAGGGTTTAATGAGAACACTCAGTGCCTGTCAGACAGTGTTAATGGGGTGGTGGGTCAGGTCAGCAGAACACTTAGCAAGTCTCCATGGTATCACTATGGATGAAGCAGGAAAACAGGTGGACGGATGGCCTGTCCCCATGGAGCTGCTGCTAGACCCAGGTCTCCTCTGTCTGTCCAGGGAGGCCCCTGGTGTATGTCTGCAGCGCTGCCTGCAGAGTTTGTCAGAGTCTTGTCATGTGACTCGTCTGGGCCAGGCTCTGTGGTGGGAGATGCTGTGTGATCAGGAGGCTCCACAGAAACTTGTGGCTGTTCAGTGGTAGGGCTCCTCTCAGAACCCAGCACCCAGTCTACTCCCCTCAACTCCGTCCCCCACCCACTCCTTGTGGTTCCAGGGAATAGTATACAGACTCCCGGCTCTCAGTGATTCTAAGGACAGCAGACAGAGAGGAAGAATGTGCACTGAAGATTTTATAGCTAGCAAAACTGTCCTTTGGGCAGAAGCTTAGGCTACTATACCCATGAGCCCTTCTTAAGGACTCTACCAGACCAAGACCTGGCGATTTTTTTCTATTAACTAAAGATATGAAATTTTTTAGCTCTCTAAGCCATGTGATCTCTGTCATTATTTTTCAACTCTATCATGGTAGCGTCAAAACCGCCATGGACAATAGATAAATAGGTAGGGCTATTTCCCAGTAAAACTTTATTTAAAAAACAAATGTCAGAAGGGATCAGGCCCTCAGGCCATAGTTTGCCAACTCTACTATGATAGGATGGTCTTCATTTAACTGAGAGGTTACTGGGGACACTTTGATAAAAGGGTTGATGGTGAACACTTTAAAATGTTTAATTGTAGAGGTAAAACTAAAACAAAGATGGAGACAGGCATATTTAACAATGAAGATATAACAGTAATGAATATTTATGTCCCAAATAACACAGCAACTACCTATGTAAAGCCTAAACCACAGGAAATGCAAAGAAATATAGACAGAAATTTATTGCATATAGGTGACTATTAATATAAGACAGACCAAGTGGCAAGTAAATAAAAAATAAGAAAGGATATGAAAGATCTAAATAACATAATCAATAATGTAAATCATATATACCAAGTAGTATACCCTGATAATAGAAAACACACCTTTTTCTCAAATGCACAAAGAGAACATCAATAGGTTCCTAGAAATAGTACAGATAGTAGCCTCTGATCACAAATCAATGGAGTTGGAAATCAATGAAAAAAATTTTAAGAACAAAGGTCCCCTCTACCTGAAAATTAAAATTTATAGGATACAAAACCCGCATTTGGCTCAAAGGGAAGTAACTCAAAAGTGCAGAGACCTGGGGATGTCCACTGACATTAAACTCATCCTGGGCAGTTAAAGCTGTTCCTTTGTTCACTCATTTAACAGCCTTAACTGAGCACCAACTGAGGATAACATTTGATGAAGAGTCTCCTCTCCACCTTTCAGAGCTTCCTCCAGGTGAGAAAAACTTACAGGGGCACAGGGCAGCCCTAGCCCTGATCCCTGTGGGAGAACGCGTGACTAGGGGATGGGTCAGATGCCCAGCCAACATCAGTGTGGATGCATCAGGGTAGCAGAGCTCCTGACTAGCACATCGGTAAGATGCCCAGCCGAGATCAGTGTGGATGCATCAGGGTAGCAGAGCTCGTGACTAGAGCAGGGGTCAGATGCCCAGCCAAGATTTGTGTGGATGCATCAGGGTAGCAGGAAGCAGTAGCTGTACCGCATCCCAGGGGACCTGGGTGGAGCCAGCTCATCTCTTACTGGCTGTGTAAGCCTGAGCAGGCCACTTCACATGAGCCTCCCTTTCCTCCTCTTAGTAGGAACCGAGCAGAGACTAAAGCACATAGCATCTGCTTACAGAGGGGCCCAGTTAGTGTGTGTTTATTGCTTACTGACTTGAAGCTGCTCAGGTTATAACTGAAGAGTGCATTTGTTAAGGCCACATGCTAGGGCACAAGTTGGCTGGGATGGCCATGTCCACAGCAGGAGATGGCGGTCAAGGGTGAGAGGCCCAGACACTGCTGCCTCGTAAAGAACAACTGAAAGGCTATGTACATTAGTAATAAAAAAAGAAAACTAAAGGAATACCTGGAAGGATTTCAGAGTATCTGGAGGGATTTTCAGATACCTGGAAGGATTTGCCCCAGTGCCTTTGTGTACTTTGTGTCATCATCTAGAGAACAAGCACCCTATTCTGGTGCTTCAACAGGCTAGTGGGACAGACATCCTGGCCATAGTGGAATGAGCTCCCCATCATGCACAGATCCACGCAGTCCCTGCCAGTCTTCAGAAGGCATCACTCATCACCTTGGATCCAGGACTTCAACTTTTGCCTTCTAGAAATCATCCAAATTATGGACAAAATTGGCAACTACCCAGATGTCCAAGTATGCACTACCTAAATAAAATGGCTCGCTCTATACAATGGAGCATTATGCAAGCATTAAAAATCACTCTTGAGACAATATTTTTGATCACATAGGAATTGTTTCTCTTATCAAGAGAGAAATAGGCCAAATATTTAGAGACTTGTTTATAATATGGTATCTTTAAAGAAAATATGTTTAGGAAAAGACTGGGACCATGTATATTCTTCAGTTCTCTTGCTTTATGTTTTTATGTACCTTTCAGATTTTGAACAATGTGCATAAATTGTATTTGTCATTTCTGCTAAGTAAACAAAAAATATGACTCTAGAAGAGATTCCTAATATGACTGAAAGTGTAGACAAGAGATACCCTGGGGACCAACACAAAGATCATGTTAGGAAGCTCCTGATCACTTCTCAGTTTTCTTTATTGACAATCATGGAATTCAATTAAATTCAAAAAACATTTGTTACACCCTTAATAAGCACAAGGCTCTGTGCTAGAAGCTTTCTCTCAGAAGAGCCAGAGACAAGAATCATCTACAGCAAAATGGGACCAGGCCTTTGAGAGCCAGAGGGAAGGGAGTCTGGACTCTGAGTGACCCCAAACATTTTGCCAAGGACTGGGACATTCTCTACAATTTTCTAAATAAGATTTTCTTCTGTTCGCCTAAAAGTTAAAATTGACAACATGCAACACTTGGAGGAGGGAGAAGATGTCATGGAACTCAGTCCAGCAAAACTTGCAGTAGAAGTCTCTTTTCTCTGGTTCTTGATGGCAGAGTAGAGTGTGGCCAGTCTCGTGTGCCTGTTGGTGGGATATCCTTACAGCTCAATTAGATAGAGCTGCCTTTGCAGGACAGACACTTAGGAACCTGCTTTTACAAATCAAAGAGAAGGAGCAATATTCTAGTGAAAATAGATCATTCTGACACAGTACTTGCTGAATAAAAATCTCAAAAGTTCACAGGGGGATTTCATACCATAGACTTAATAATGCCAGAAATAAAATGAACCTCTTTCCTTTCTACTTGGAGGGCTCAGGAACACAGTTTCTGTAGCTCATTAGCTATTAAAATTATTAACAAATTATTATTTTCAATTGAAAGTGGTTATGGTATTCATTATTTCCTCTCATGCCAAGATTCCCTACAGTCTACTCAGAACATGAATTGTCCAAAGCAATCCAAAGTTTCTAAATAGTTTTGGACCAGGTTCACTGACTTTGGCCCAGCAAACCACTCAGGGCTGAGTGGCTAAAGGAATCTGTTACATAATTTATTGAGAACTTAATTGAGACTAATCATTGTCTCTCATTCCCTTGACTGAAGAACATCTGCCCAGCATCTGCTGTGACTCCATTTGGTTGGGATGTTTGAATCTTTCTGTGAAGTGAAATAAAGGGCATGAATATTTTATTGTAGATTTATCCCACTGTAACTTTTTATAGGAAACTGCTGGTGGTTTTATTAGCCAGCAGCGTTAATACACAGTGTCTCTCCAGAGTGCTGGAGCCAAGGTTTAGGGTGTTCTCAGAACACACAGCCTTAATGAGATCCACCCTTGAGGAGAAGGTAGGCAGGACTGTGAGCAATGTGCTAAAGTAAGTGTATGGGATGGGAAATACAGATCCTGGACTATTCAATGATGAGCCCACTAAGACCTAGGTCCATCCAGAAGGGGGGCACAAGATGATAACAGGTTGACATGTGTGATCAATCGCTGGCATATCCACGTGAGAAATGAATAGGAGCCATTCACCCCATCACCCCATTTCACATGGTAAAGCAAAGGTGGGAAGTTCAGCAGCCAAAGTCATCAAACACTTAGCCAGTGAGCCCAAACTAGAACCAAACCTCTTCCCTCCTAGGAGGTTCCCAGCCACAACAAGGTGAGGATATTCTTGGGGGAAAGAGTATCCTTCAGACTGGGAACCAGAGGCAGAAGAGGGCACATGTGGGACCTCTGGAAGAGCTCCTAGAGGGGCAGACTCTTGAAACTGGCCAACTGAGCAAGTGAGGAGGCTGTGCAGTCAGAGGGATCAGTGCCCATGTCTCCAGGTCAGGGAACGTCAAACACAGGGAGGAGCCCATGAGGCCCACGAAAGCCAGGGGGTAAGGCTAGTCCTGCTACCTTGATCTGACCTAATTTTCATTTGTTTTAGAGCAGTGTCTTATTTTTGTTTGCCTGTTTATACTCATGAAAACATCTTCAATCCCTAGTGGAATGATGGAGGAGCCTGGACTGAAGGAATGACTAAGTTATTGGGCTGGGTCTTGAGTGTGACTTCAGAATGTGAAAGATAGTAGGCCCTAGGGAGCCATTGAAGGTTTTAGAGTGAGGAAGTCACATAACTAATGCCATGGCAGAGGTGCGTAGATTACTTGGAAGAGAAAAGCGATCCCATGGTGGGAAGGCAAGTTAGGAGACTGTTACAATACCCCAGGCAAGGTGGCCATGGAAAAGGAGACAGGTGGCAGATCTGAGATCCCTCATGGGGCTTGGCTTGGTGGCACTTAGCAGCTGCCCTCTAACCTTGCATGGCTGGTCTCTTGAAAAGAGTCTTGGCAGTGGGGCAAGGAGGTATGGTTTGTGACCTTCCCTGTCCAGAACCAGAGGTGTGGGACCCCTGATGTCCTTCAGGCTGCCAGTCACGAAGTCCTGGAGTTTCCGAAGTGGAGAGCAGGGAGGTCTATGCATCATGACACATACGGGAATCATATCATGAGTTAGCTCTGGGAAAAGAAAAGAAAGGGAAGGGAAGGAAGGAGGGCCGTGGGAACAAAGGAGCCCAAGGCTGAACAAGGGTAGGACCGGGACTCCTTGGAAAACAGGGGAGGAGGAGGCTTCAGAGAAGTAGAAGGCAAGCAGCAGGAGCTCCCGGCATCTGAGAAGTCAAGGAGGAACCAGTACAAATCAGGCAGGGCAGTTGCCGGGGTCAAGGGTGTCGGAGCTGCCGTCTGCACTAAGGATTGGCATGACAAGGGATGCTCACCGAAGACCCTGCATCATTTTAGTCAGTGCGGGAAGGAAGACATTGCAGGATGCCAGCCACCAAGCAGGACTGGGGCACCACGTCGCCAGCTGTCTCCACGTGGCTCTGGCCTGGATGTCTGTCTCCCCCCGGGGAATCTCTTCCCAGGCTCAACGCAGACACCACCCTTTCCAAACCATCTCAGCAGGGCCACCACTTCTAACCCAGCAGCACATTAGGCGGTACCAGCAATTCAAAATAGACCAACAAAGAGTCACCGTGGAGGCTGTTGTCCAGGGCCCTGGCCGGCTCCTGTCTGCTCTGGGGGAGTCAGGAAGCGCCTTTGGCAGGAGGGGCTCAGAGAGCAAATGGGAGGTTTGCAATTAAAGGGAGCCGTGGGTGGGGATGCGGGCGGTGCTGTACGTTCCCTCACTCATAAAGCCCCGGGCCAGAACCCTTGCAGGGCCAGCTCGGAGCCAGCATCAGCCAGGTTTGCAGACTGGTCCTGTTGGAGCCCTGCCCCTGTCCCTCTGCACACAACAGCCTTTCCCCTCTGTGCCCCTTCCAGAAGACGCAGGGCTGTGACTCGCTCCAGCTCTGGAGAACTCCCCCAGAAGCGTTTTCAGAGAGTCTTGTGAAATCCTGAGTGTTTTCCTAGCCAGTGTGAGGCAGCGGCAGGGCTGGAATGTCGGGGAGGCCTGCTTGCATGTTTGCACGTTGAACAATTTGGTGGGGCTGGGCTACTGGGCCAGCTGGGCAGGGGCTCCCGCTGGCGTCCATCAGGCCTCCAGCTATCTCTGCAGCCTCCTGGATTCAAGACTTTGGTGTTGGTTTCAGACTGGTACCACTCAGACTGCTGTCTTGGGAAAACTGCATCACATCATAAATCTGGGGGAGTCTTGTTTCCCTCATCTTCTCAGGACAGAATTCTTGGGACACACATATTGAGCCAACCAAAAGACAAATTAGAGTGTGTGTGTAATAGGAATGTGGGGACAAAGCATTGCGGGAGGACCCATGTGGCAAGACAGAGGTGCAGAGTGGCCTCTCAGGCCAGAGCCACAGGAAGATGTGCATCCAGCCTCCCTGGTTTAGGTTCAGAACCACCAGAGCTGCCTCCTTGGAAAATTTAAGTGGGCAGTCCCAGACCAGAGGCAGAACTGAATTCCACAGCAGACATGGCTTGGCCTGCACAGGCGTCTTAAGGTTTTAGAGTTCATTTTCAATACTTTAAAAATCAAGAGATTGCAGTAAGACTCGGAGCTTTCAACATTATTTTTTAAAAGGAAAGATGTGGCAATACTTGACCCACATGGCAACAGTAGACTGGAGCCTGGCAGCTCCCAGGACAGACACCACATTCATTCTCAGCTGACCACAGATGCCGCCACTCTCAGCAGTCAAGGTCAGTTAGTGCATCTGACCTGGTTCTGGGTTGTGCAAGGATTTTTCTTATGAAAAATGTTCAGAAGTGTAGGAAAGTCTGAGATTAGCTAATAAACACCTATGCTGTGAACATCCTTGTCCAATTTCCTTGGACACATGTGCAAGTTGTGTCCCTACAAGGGTGGCTACACAGTTGTAGGTCTGCACACCTCGAGCTTTTCTCCAAAGGCTTGCCTAGCATTACCCTGTCACCAGCGCCATAACGGCTCTCATTGCTCCAGTTGTGAACAGATTTAGTTTAGTCAGACTTTGTCGGAGAAAGCGATGGCACCCTACTCCAGTACTCTTGCCTGGCAAATCCCATGGACGGAGGAGCCTGGTAGGCTGCAGTCCATGGGGTCGCTAGGAGTCGGACACAACTGAAGCAACTTAGCAGCAGCAGTAGCAGCAGACTTTGTAGCGTTGCCATCTGGTGGGGAGAAATTGATGCCTCATTGTTTGATTTTTTTTAAATTCCCCTGTGCTGTAGTGAGGTTGAGTGTTTTCATATGTTAAGAGGATATTTATATTTTTTCTGTGATTTATCCTCCTGTTCTTTGCCCATTATCCTGTTGGGCTACTTATCTTTTACCAATTGATTATGAGCTTCCTCATACACTTTGGATTATATTTTCCCTTATTTAAGGCATCTCTCTTCACCTATGAGGTCTTTCAGTAGAAGCTTTCATCTTTAATTTAGTTAAATTGGTTAATTTTTAATTTAGGAATTGTCCTTCTTTTGTCTTGTTTCACAATTCCTTCCTGACCTTACAACTGCAAATATATTTTCCTATGTATTTTTTCAGAACTTTTAAGGTTTGGCTTTTTTGTGCATATAAGAAGGCTTTAACTCATCCAGAGGATGAGATGGTTGGATGGCATCACTGACTCGATGGACATGAGTTTGAGCAAGCTCCGGGAGTTGGTGATGGACAGGGAGGCCTGGTGAGCCGCAGTCCATGGGGTCGCAAAGAGTGGGACACGACTGAGCGGCTAAACTGAACTGAACTGAACCCATCCAGAATGCCTTTTTCTTTATTGTCTGAGTTGAGACAGTGAATTAATTTCTTCCATATGATAACCTATTGTTTCTGCATTATATCAAGGCTAGTTCACCCCATTCCCACTGATTGATAAGGCTGTATTTATGGTAACCAAGATAATAAAACACACTATTCTTTCTGGCCATAGAAAATTACACTGGAAATAAGCAGTAAAAAGATAGTGACCTACTTTTTTCTATATTTTTAGAAATTAAAAAATATGTAGTTCATGAGTTTGGAGGAAATGGTATTGGAAATTATAAGATATTCAGAACTAACAATTTTTATTTTTTCTCCCTATTTTTGGGAAGCTGTGGATTATATTTATGTTCTTTTGATAGCTACTCTTAAATGTGACCCCTGAAACCTTAAGTATAAGCATTTCAGTAAAGTCCAAAGTATTTAGAATCACCAGCCTCTTCCTAAACAAGACAGCGTCCTTAGTGTATGTGACCCTCAAACAGCCTCTACGTCTTCCCGTTATTATCTGGACATTTTGCATTACTGTACTGAAAACCTAAAAATGTTCTGGTGTAATGAAAAATTGTATTAATTAGATGAAACAGGCAAAATTCCTAGAAATACTACTTTAACTGACTCAAGAATAAATAGATAACCTGAGCACACCCATAACAAGTAAAGAGATTGAATTAATAATCAAAAACTTCCCACAGAAAAAAGCCCTGGATCAGATGGTTTTACTAGTGAATTTTACCAAACATCTAAGGAAGAATTTATATCAATTTTTAGTAGCCTCTTCCTAAAAGTAGAAAAGGAAGCACTTTGCAGTTCATTCTATGAGACCAGTATTACCCTGATGACAAAACCAGACAAAGATATTACAAGAAAAGAAACTACATGCCAATATCACTTATGAATATAGACGCAAAAGTCTTCAACAACATATTAGCTAATGGAATCCAGCAATATGAGAAGGACTACATGCCATGATCAAGTGGAAACTTACCTGAAAATCAAATAATGTAATATACCACGTCAGTAGAATAGAAGACAAACCACATTATTGTCTCAATTAACACACACACACACAAAGTATTTGACAAAATTCAATATTCTTTCATGATCAAAACTTTCAACAAACTATGAATAGAATAGGATTTTCTCAACCTCATGAAGGGCACCTAAAAAAAACCCACAGATATCATCCCACTTAGTAGTGAAAGACTAAATGCTTTTCCCTTAAGAGAGGAGTAAGACAGGAATCTGTTCTCACCACTTATATTCAACATTGTACTGGTGGTTCTAGCCAGGGAAATTAGTCGGGAAAAAAAAAAAGCATCTAGATTAGAGAAGTAAAACTACATATATTTGCAGATGACATGATCTTCTATATAGAAGTTTCTAAAGAATCCAGTAAAAAAGCTACTAGAACTAATGTACATGCTGAAAAACAAAATTCGGCTCAGTTAATTCGAAGATCTAGTTGACTTTATTTAACCGTTCTTGAATCGGGCAGCATCTCAGCTAGCGAACAGAAGAGTGCTCCAAGGAGCCATACTAAATGGAATGTATTTACTGGCAGGAAGAGGGTGGGGCAAGAAAGTATTAACAAGTAGAGATGGCTTCGCTGGTGGCTCAGATGGTAAAGAGTCCGCCTGCAATGCAGGAGACATGGGTTCGATCCCTGGGTCAGGAAGATCCCCTGGAGAAGGGAATGGCAACCCACTCCAGTATTCTTGCCTGGAGAATGCTATGGACAGAGGAGCCTGGAAGTCTACAGTCCATGGGGTCACAAAGAGTCGGACACAACTGAGTGACTAACACACACAAAGACTGGTTTAGTCCAGGCCATCTTTTGGGGGAAGGGAAGGGCTTTATCATGCACATTACCTCACTAGTGTTGTTAAGGAAATTTCAGATTGACTCTTTTAAAGGTCATATTTCTGGAAGGGATTGAAACTGCAATTAAGTCTTGGTTTGCTGTAATGGTGGTGGGTGTGGCAAATGATACAAGCCATTTTGGGCTTGTTATTTTTAACAAATGAATTAACCAAGGTTATAGAATGTAAGATTGATGGACAAAAATCAATTCTCTTCCTATACCCTTGCAATGAATAGTCTGAAAAGGAAATGGAGAAAACAGTTCCATTTGCAGTAGCATCAAAAACAATAGAATACTTAGGAATGAATTTAACAAAAGAACTGCAAGACTTAAACACTGAAAATGACAAAACGTTATTGAAAGAAGTTAATGAATATCTAAATGCATCCCAGTAGAAAGCCTGATATTGGTAAGAGGACTATACTCCACACATTGATCTACTAACAAAGCATAATCCCTATCAAAATTCCAGTTGTCTTTATTGCACAAATGAACAAGCTGATCCTAAAATTTATGTGAAATTGCAAAGGGTTCTGAATAGTCAATACAATTTAAAAAAAATAAAAACAAAGTTAGAGGACTTATGCCTCTCAGTTTAAAAAATTGCTACAAAGCTAGAAGAATCAAGACAGTATGGTACTTGCATAAAGACAGACATATAGAACAATTAATATAAATGAGTATCTAGAAATAAACATTCTCTCATTTACTATCAGTTAATTTTCAACATGGGATACCAGAACAACCCAATGGAAAAAGAATAGACTTTTCTATAAATGGAACTGAGACTCTGAATGTCCACATCAAAAAACAGAAGTTGGATCCCTAGATCATACCACAGACAACAATGAACTCAAAATGGATCAATCAACTAACTGTAAGTGCTGAAGCTATAAAACAAGGAA
Source organism: Capricornis sumatraensis (assembly GCF_032405125.1). NCBI lineage: Eukaryota > Metazoa > Chordata > Mammalia > Artiodactyla > Bovidae > Capricornis > Capricornis sumatraensis. The sequence goes on from NC_091087.1 coordinate 12,278,839, forward strand.
ACATGAGGCGTAAATCTTCCTGACTCTAGATTAGGTGATGGTTTCTTAGGTATGAAAGTAAAAACGCAAGTTAGGAAGATAAAATAAACTAGGACATTATAAAAATTTAAAACTTTTGTTCTTCAAAGCCGTAAGAAAATGAAAAGATAACCAATGGGGGAAAAGCATTTTCACAAATCATATATCTGAGAAGATCATTGTAACTTTCCTGATAGCTCAGTTGGTAAAGTATCGACCTGCAATGCAGGAGTCACCAGTTCGATTCCTGGGTCAGGAAGATCCGCTGGAGAAGGGATAAGCTACCCACTCCAGTATTATTGGGCTTCCCTTGTGGCTCAGCTGGTAAAGAGTTTGCCTTTAGTGCAGGAAACTTGGGTTCAATCCCTGGGTTGGGAAGATCCCCTGGAGAAGGGAAAGGCTACTCACTCCAGTATTCTGGCCTGGAGAATTTCATGGACTGTATAGTCCATGGGGTCGCAAAGAGTCGGGCATGACTGAGCAACTTTCACTTCAATTCACTTCATCTTAACTAGAATATATCAAGGACTCTTTGGGCTTCCCAGGTGGCACAGTGGTAAAGAATCTGCCTGCCAAAGCAGGAGACCCAAGAAAAATGAGTTCGATCCCTGGGTTGGGAAGATCTGCTAGAGTAGGAAATGATAACCCACACCAGTGTTCCTGCCTAGAAAATCCCATGGACAGAGGAAACTGGTGGCCTACAGTCCATGGGAGTTTCAAAAGAGTTGGACACGACTGAGTGATTGAAACTACACACATCCATGACTCTTCCAACTCAATAATAAAAAACCAATTTAAAAATGGGTAAATTATCTGAGTAGACAGTCTCAGAAGAAGATATGCAAATGGCCAATAAGCACATGAGAAGATGCTCAACATCATCAGTCATCAAGGAGTTCAAAAATCAAAGCCATAATAAAGTTCAATAAATGGTATTGGGAAGAATGGATATCAAAATATAAAAGAATGAAGTTGGACCTTTACCTTATGTTTAGTCACTCAGTTGTGTCCGACTCTTTGTGACCCCATGGACTGCAGCACACCAGGCTTCCCTGTTCATCACCAACTCATGGGCCTTACTCAAACTCATGTCCAATGAGTTGGTAATGCCATCCAACCATCTCATCCTCTGTCATTCCCTTCTCCTCCCATCTTCAGTCTTTCCCAGCATCAGTGTCTTCCAGTCAGTCAGTTCTTCCCATCAGGTGGCCAAAGTATTGGAACTTCAGCTTCAGCATCAGTCCTTCCAATGAATATTCAGGACTGTTTTCCTTTAGGATTGACTGGTTTGATCCCCCTGCAGGCCAAAGGACTGTCAAGAGTCTCCTCCAACACTACAGTTCAAAGGCATCAATTCATCGGTGCTCAGCCTTCCCTATGGTCCAACTCTCATATCCATACCATGACTACTGGAAAAACCATAGCTTTGACTATACGCACCTTTATCAGCAAAGTAACATTTCTTCTTTTTAATACGACATCTAGGTTTGTCATAGTTTTCTTCCAGGGAGTAAGCATCTTAATTTCATGGCTGCAGTCACCATCTGCAGTAATTTTGGAGCCCAAGAAAATAAAGTCTGTCACTGTTTCCATTGTTTCCCATCTATCTACCATGAAGTGATGGGACCAGATCCCATGATCATTATTTTTTGAATGTTGAGTTTTAAGCCAGCTTTTCTACTCTCCTCTTTCACCATCATCAAGAGGCTCTTCAGTTCCTCTTTGCTTTCTGCAATAAGAGTGGTGACATCTGCACATCTGAGGTTACTGATATTTCTCCCACCAATCTTTACCTTATACTATATACAAAAAGAAACTCAAAATGGGTCAAAGACCTAAACATAAGAGTTAAAGCTAAAACTCTTGGAATAAAATATAGAAAAAAGCTTCGTACGTTGGATTTGGTAATGATTTCTTAGATATGACAGAAAGCATAGGCAACAGAAGGGAAAATAGACAAATTGGACATCATCAAATTTGAAAACTGAGCATCAAGGAACCTCATCAACAAAGTGAAAAGGCAACCCAAAGAATGGGAGAAAATATTTGCAAGTCATATATTTAATAAAGAAGTAATATCCAGAATATCTAAAGAACTCCTATAACTAAACAACAAATGGTACCCAATTAAGAAATAGGCAAAGAAAATGTTCACTCATTTCTCCAAAGGAGATATACACATGGCTAGTAAGTACTTGAAAAAATGCTCATTATCACTAATCATTAGGGAAATGCCAATCAAACCACAATGAGGACCACTTTGTACCCCTGTAGATAGCTTATATATGTGTGTGTGTGTATATATATATATATATAAACAGCAAAGAAGTGTTGGTGAGGATATGGGGAAATTGGAACACTCTACCTTGGAAGAAAAGTTATGACCAACCTAGATAGTATATTCAAAAGCAGAGACATTACTTTGCCGACTAAGGTCCGTCTAGTCAGTTCAGTTCAGTTCAGTCGCTCAGTCGTGTCCGACTCTTTGTGACCCCATGAATCGCAGCACGCCAGGCCTCCCTGTCCATCACCATCTCCCGGAGTTCACTCAGACTCACATCCATCAAGTCCGTGATGCCATCCAGCCATCTCATCCTGGGTCGTCCCCTTCTCCTCCTGCCCCCAATCCCTCCCAGCATCAGAGTCTTTTCCAATGAGTCAACTCTTCCCATGAGGTGGCCAAAGTACTGGAGTTTCAGCTTTAGCATCATTCCTTCCAAAGAAGTCAAGGCTATGGTTTTTCCTGTGGTCATTTGTGGATGTGAGAGTTGGACTATGAAGAAAGCTGAGCACTGAAGAATTGATGCTTTTGAACTGTGGTGTTGGAGAAGACTCTTGAGAGTCCCTTGGACTGCAGGGAGATCCAACCAGTCCATTCTGAAGGAGATCAGCCCTGGGATTTCTTTGGAAGGAATGATGCTAAAGCTGAAACTCCAGTCCTTTGGCCACCTCATGCAAAGAGTTGACTCATTGGAAAAGACTCTGATGCTGGGAGGGATTGGGGGCAGGAGGAGAAGGGGACGACCCAGGATGAGATGGCATCACTGACTCCACGGACGTGAGTCTGGGTGAATTCCAGGAGTTGGTGATGGACAGGGAGGCCTGGCGTGCTGCAAATCATGGGGTCGCAAAGAGTCGGACAGGACTGAGCGACTGGACTGAACTGAACACTGTTGATTGAAATGTCAAATGGTGCAGCCACTGTGGGAAACAGTACAGCGATTCCTTGAAAACTTAAACACAGAATTACCATATGATCCAGCAATTCTACTTCTGGGTATATACCCAAAAGAATTAAAAAAAAAAAAAAAGAACTCAAACAAAAATTTGTACAGCTATCTTCATAGCATCATTTTTCACAATAGTCAAAGGGTGGAAGCAGCACAAGTGTTCCTCTCTGGACAAACAGACAAATGAAACGTGTTACACATGTACAATGGAGTATTATTCACCCTTCAACAGGAAGGGAGTTCTGACAGATGCTGTAACCTGGATGAACCTTGAGGACATTATACTTAGTGAACTAAGACGGTTACAAAACAACAAACATTGTGTGGCTCCGCTTGTATGAGGTACCTGAGCAGACAAAGCCATAGAGACAGGAAGGTTGATGGTGGTTGCCGGGAGCCGGGGGAAATAGAGGAGCCGGGGAATAGAGGTTATTGTTTATTGAATCTAATTAATTCAGTTTGGGAAGGTGAAAAATTTTGGAGATAATGATGAGGGTTGGACAACAATGTGAATGTATTTAATACTACTGAAATGTACACTGCAAAGCGTTACAAGTGGTAAATTTTGTACATATTTTACCACAGTACATGAAAACACAATGGCATACCACTTCACTCCCACTAAGATGGCTGTAACCAAAATGAGAGATAATAGCAGAAATTTATGGGAATGTAGCTTCCCTGGTGGCTCAGATGGTAAAAAAATCTTCCTGGAATGCAGGAGACCTAGGTTTGATCCCCAAGTGGGGAAGATCCCCTGGAGAAGGAAATGGCAACCCACTCCAGTATTCTTGCCTGGAGAATCCCATGGACAGAGAAGCCCAATGGGCTACGCAAAGAGTCAGACATGACTGAGCAACTAACACACACACATGTTAGTGTGGAGAATTTAGATTTTCATATGCTACTATAGAAATGCAAAATGGTGCAGCTGCTTTGGAAACAGTCTGGAATTTCTTAAATTGTTAAACATAGAGTTAGCATATGATCCAGCAGTTCCACTCCTTGGTAAATAGTCAAAAGAAATGAGAACACATGTCCATACAAAAGCTATCCACTGGTCTTCACTGTAGCATTATTCGTAATAGCTGAAATGTGGAAACCCAAATGTCCCTCAATTGATACACTGACAAATAAATATGGTATATCCATACAATCAAATATTATTCAATAATAAAAAGGAATGAAATACCGATAGGTGCTATCATGTGGATGAGCCTTGGAAACATCATGCTCAGTGAAAGAATCCAGGCACAAAGAACCACATGTTATGTGTCCATTTATATGACATGTCCAGAAGAGGCAAGTCTATAGAGACGAAAAGTAGGTCAGTGATTGCTTAGGGCTGAGAGGGGTGGGAGGGGGTATGTATTGGGAGATGACAGCTAAGAGTTGTAGACTTTCTTTGGAGGGTAATGAAAATGTGCTAAAATTGATTGTGATGGTTATTTCACAACTCAGAATATTATTGTTCTCTTTATGTGGATGAATTGTAGAGTATGTGAATTAGGTCTCAATGGAACTGTTAAAATCATGCTTATGCTTGCTAATGTATGACCTTGGGCAAGCCACTTAAGCTCTCCGTGCCTTGATTTCCTCATCTGTAGAATGGCTCTCCGTAGGATTGTTATAGGGATCAAATAATTAGAATCATGTTAAGTGCTCAGAACATTGCCTGGTACATAGGAAGCTCCCAAAATGGTTAGCTGGTACAGTATCTAGAGAAACCACTCTTGGAACATGTTCCCTTAAGTTGTATTTTAGCAAAGCCTTCCTTCCCTGGCCCCTCCCTCCCTCCCCCCTTCCCTGCCCCCTCCCTCCCTCCCCCCTTCCCTGCCCCCTCCCTCCCTCCCTTCCTTGCCCCTTCCTCCCTCCCTCTTTCTTCCTCCTTCCTTTCTCTTCCTTTCCCTGGCACGTGAGAACTAACCACACTGACTCAAGAACCTTTTCAGGGAAGCATGGCAAGTTCTCAGACTGACCCAGCCTGGTTTTCAGGGAGGACTAATGTCCCCTAGCAGAAGCTCACGTGCACAGGCCCAGGTATTCTCTCCCAATCACCCACTGCAGGCTCTCATTTCCTCCTGTAAAAAAACAAATATGTGGATAATATTCCTTTTCAAGGAAATATATATGAGAACCCATAATTCTCAAGTTTTAAATGGAGAAATGCTGCGTTGAAACTTCGTGTGCAGCTGTGAGGTGTCCCCCTCCATCCCTTGGGAGGACCTCGCAGCCCAGCCTGTTAAGTCCTGGTCATGCTGCCCCCTCCAGCCCCGCTCCTCTCACGGACATCTGCTCAATAAAAGCAGCCACGTATCTTCGGAGACTTTAAATGGCACATGTTAAAGGCATGTTTTGATTGTTCTCATAACAGAGCTGCTGGCTGTAGCCGGCCCTGAGCTGTGAGAGTGACCCGGGCCGACGCGGCGTCTGCCGCTGCTGCGTCCTCCGTGGTGTTTCTGGGATGAGGCCCAGAAGGTCCGGCTCCAGGCCAGCGGCCTCTGCCACGTCTGCTCAGCCCAGGCCGGCGGTGCACGTGGTGAGCACAGCCCGGGTGTCCTGGGAGAGCCGTCATCCGCGGAAGGCAGAACTCTGCTGGCCTGACCTCAGCCGGACACTCACAGTCCCGCAGGCAGCAGCCCTGCCCCAGGGGGAGAGGGAGGAGATGTCCGTCCCTGGGGCTCTCCTGTGGGCATCCCCCTGGGGCCTTTACCTGCTGTGAGGTCAGCATCCAGTCCTGCTTTATGGATGAGAGCCAGGGGCTCAGAGCGGGGAGAAAACGCACACCGAGTTACAGGACTCAGCACTCAAGCAGGTTCTTCATATTCCTGTCATCTGAATCATACAGATTTATTGAAAATTTTCTAAAAATTCAAATGAGTTTGTTTTGGTTCCAAATGCCCACATAGACAAGCCATTCCAGAGGGCTTTGAGGAACAGCAGTTCCTCTGAATAAGACAGATGTCTAGACCGAGAATAATAGTTCTAGCAGTAATAGCAGCTGATATTTATCAGGCACACAGAGCGCCAGGCCTGGGCTGACCTCCTGGCAGAGGCTTGAGTACTGACTTGTCCAAGGTCACACAGCTGGCAAGCTGGTGGAAGGAATACTCAAGGCCAGACCTGTCTGATCCCAGGATCCTGAACGCGACCTGCTGAGACTTTGAGAATGTCTGGCTCTAGTAAGTGGGCACCTTTCACCCTTGGGGCATCCTGATGAAATCGGTCAGGTGTCCCCTAACCAGAGCATGAGTGTGTAAATACAAAAAGGAAGTCCCTGGGTCGGGGCACAGAGGACTCACCCACTTAATAACTGGTGGGCTTTGGGCCAGTGTTGCTGTCTCTCTGAGTCGGTTCCTCCGTCTGTGAAGCAAGCCCAGCAGGCCCTGAGCTGCCTTCCTCTGGGCATTCTGGTTGGTCGAAGGCAAGATGGCAGTGAAAAAGGCCTGGGCAGGGCTTCCCGGGTGGCTCCATGACCAAGAATCTGCCTGCAATTCAGGAGACCCTGGTTCAATTCCTGGGTCAGGAAGATCCCCTAGAGAAGGGATAGGCTACCCATTCCAGTATTCTTGGACTTCCCTGGTGGCTCAGATGGTAAAGAATCCAGCTGCAGTGCAGGAGACCTGGGTTCAATCCCTGGATTGGGAAGATCCCCGGAAGAAGGGAAAGGCTACCCACTGCAGTATTCTGACCCGGAGAACTCTGTGGACTGTACAGTCCGTGGGGTCGCAGAGTCAGTCATGACTGAGCAACTAAGTACAGCACATTGTTATCTGGGAAGTCCTGTGGACAGAGGAGCCTAGTGGGCTACACAGTCTTCTCCTCACAATGCTCTCCACACCAGGCCCCTGGCTTCGCTCCCCAGCTGGCCTCCAGCTTCTCAGACACGACCCAGGTCTCCAACAGGTCATCTGCTCTGCCGTTTGGCCCAGATGACTTTCCACAAGGCACTGCCAGTGGGCAGGGTGGCCCACAGGTCCAGACAGGTGGCTCCATGAGCCACTGCTCACAGCCCTCGGCTATTCTCAGCACCCCCTTCTCATGCAGGTGTTCCCTCTCACATCCTCACTCATCTTCTCGCCCACATACAGCTTGCTTGACCAGAGACTCCCAAGTTATGGGACATCTTGCTGACCTCTAGGTCCAGTTTCCAAAGGTGGAGTGTCACCCCAGCATTGAGGATTTGTGGATCCCACTCTGTAGGCATCAAACCAAATCTGCTAAGAGTGCCAGCATCTCCTCTTCACCCTCATCCATTCTGCACTCACAACGCTGGCGACTGGTCTCCCCAGTCCTCCCCCAGTCAGCTTCACCGCCTCCTGGCTAACTCCAGGGATGCTCTTTAGCCTCATCCAGCCCAGCCCTTCTTGGTGCCTCTTGCACTGTCCACTTACCCTCACTTGCCTTGCTCATCACCTCTTCTCCCACTCCTCAGAACCTTCCATGACTGAGTCCAGCCCCAGGTGCTTGCACTCCCCAAGCCCTGCCCCCTGTCCTCCAGTATAAGCTCCCCGGATTTACCCTTGCTGTATACCAGGACTTTATTGCCTTAGACTTCCAACCCTGTGTCTCCCATCAGATGGCACCCTTGACCTCCAGAACCACACCTGCAGACCCTTCCCAGCACCACTGAGTGGCCTAGCGGCCACCTGAAAGTACTAACCCCCTTCTGCCCCCAGGTCAACTCCCCTCCCTGTGTTCTTCCCTCACAGTGGAGGCACCAGCAGCATCCTCTGGACCAGTCATAATCCTGAGCTTGACTCTTGCCTCCTTTCTCTCCATGACCCCATGTACCCACAGCCCTGTCAACTCCACCCCTTCATAGGCTTGTATCAGCATGCCTGTTTCCCATTTCTCTGCTTCCTTGGTGAAACCCATCATCTTGCCCCAGGGTACACAATCACCGGAGACACCCAAGGCAGCTTTCCTCCTGCCCACCCTGAAGTATCCTTTAGGATTGGTCATCCCAAACTCACAGTTGCTCCTCAACATTTCATGGGTAGGTGCTCGCTCTCAGAGCCCTGAGCCCTGTTTCTTTGCTTGACCAACTTCATTTTGACCTTCACGACCCAGCTCAAGCTCCATTTCGTCCACTGCACTTATCAGATAGTGATGACACTGCCTGTTTTTATGTTTCCCTCTCCCCCAAGGACCACACGCTTGACTGAGCTTTGTGAAGGTGGGGACGCTGAGCTGAGTGCCTGGGCCCTTGGTTCAGGGATTGGCATGAAGTTTATACCCACGTGTCTGGAGGACAGAGGGCATGAGGTTGGACAAAGTAGCCATCCCAGTAGCCAAAATCTCTTTAACCTCCCTGCAGCTTTCTGGAGCTTCTGGGCTGTTTCACATCCTTCTTTTTATGCTGTGGTATTTTACCTGTAGGATATTTGATGCTGTGTTTGGAATTTGCATGTCTCTACAACAGATGCTCAGGCAAACACATACAGGCACCTTACCTCAATTAATTTAGCTATTGTAAAGAACTTTCCTGGCTCAGAGACAGGCACAGACTAGGTGCTCAGTCAATGCCAGATCCTTCCTACTGACCCATTTTGGAGATGGATAAAACTGACCCCACAGACAAACCACTTGCTATCTTAAACGCTTGTTATGTTGAAATACAACAGCTCACACTTTTTGACAGTTTGAAGTTGCTGAAAATGAATTACCCACAAATGTGTTCTTTTTGGTTATCTATGTTGGAGATTCACTTTATATTCAACCTAGAATAACTGTGTTAGTAGAATGTGATCCTGAAGCTGCCATTGTTTCTTTGTGAGACACATTTCAGCAGATCGCATGAGATCTTTACCTAGTTTAAGTCTTAAATCAAGACTTGAATAGAAACTGAATTTTGAATAGAGAACTGTTAATGTGATGTATACTTAATGACCATCAAAGATGTCTACATCCTAATCCCTGGAACTCATGAAAATGTTAGGTTACATGTCAGAGGAAAGTTAGGGCTGCAGGTGGAATTAGGTTGTTATAGGTCTCCCCCAAATAAAGTTACCAGAACCTGGGAGACAGGCATGGAACAGACTCCTCAGAATCCTCAGAAGGAAACCACCCTGCCATCACTTTAATTTTTTTACTTCCAGTCGCCAGAGCGGTAAGAATAAATTCTTGTTGTTTCAAGCCTTTCTTTGGGATTGGAATGAAAACTGAACTTTTCCAGTCCTGTGGCCACTGCTGAGTTTTCCAAATTTGCCAGCATATTGAGTGCAGCACTTTCACAGCATCATCTTTTAGGATTTGAAATAGCTCAGCTGGAATTCCATCACCTCCACTAGCTTTGTTCATAGTGATGCTTCCTAAGGCCCACTTGACTTTGCATTCCAGGATGTCTGGCTCTAGGTGAGTGATCACACCATCATGGTTATCTCGGTCATGAAGATGTTTTTTGTACAGTTCTTCTGTGTATTCTTGCCACCTCTTCTTAATATCTTCTGCTTCTGTTAGATCCATACCATTTCTGTCCTTTATCGAGCCCATCTTTGCGTGAAATTTTCCCTTGGTATATCTCATTTTCCTGAAGAAGATCTCTAGTCTTGCCCTTTCTATAGCTTTCCTCTATTCCTTTGCGTTGATGACTTAGGAAGGCTCTCTTATCTCTCTGTGCTTCTCTTTAGAACTCTACATTCAGATGGGTATATCTTTCCTTTTCTCCTTTGCCTTTCACTTTTCTTCTTTTCTCAGCTATTTGTAAGGCCTCTTCAGACAACCATTCTGCCTTTTTGCATTTCTTTTTCTTGGGAATAGTCTTGGTCACTGCTTCCTGTACAATGTCATGAACCTCAATCCATAGTTTTTGAGGCACTCTGTCTATCAAATCTAACCATTGAATTTATTTTTGTCACTTCCACTATATAATTATAAGGGATTTGACTTAGGTCATACCTGGATGGTCTAGTGGTTTTCCCTAATTTCTTCCATTTAAGTCTGAATTTCATGATCTGAGCCACAGTCAGCTCCCCGTCCTGTTTTTGCTTGACTGTATAGAGCATCTCCATTTTGGCTACAAAGAATAGAATCAATCTGATTTTGGTGTTGACCATCTGGTGATGTCCATGTGTAGAGTCTTCTCTTATGTTGTTGGAAGAGGGTGTTTACTATGACCAGTGCATTCTCTTGGCAAAACTCTATTAGCCTTTGCCCTGCTTCATTTTGTACTCCAAGGCCAAACTTGCCTGTTACTCCAGGTATCTCTTGACTTCCTAGTTTTGCATTCCCCTATGATGAAAAAGACATCTTTTTTTGGCATTAGTTCTAGAAGGTCTTGTAGGTTCGTTTAACCATTCAACTTCAGCTTCTTCGGCACTAGTGGATTGGATCATAGACTTGGATTACTGTGATATTGAATGGTCTGCCTTAGAAATGAACAGAGATCATTCTGTCATTTTTGAGATTGCATCCAAGTACTGCATTTTGGACTCTTTTGTTGACCATGAGGGTTACTCCATTTTTTCAAAGGGATTCTTGGCCTCAGTAGATATAATGGTCTTCTGAGTTAAATTCACCCATTCCAGTCCATTTTTGTTCACTGATTCCTAAAATGTCGATGTTCACTCTTGCCATCTCCTGTTTGGTCACTTACAATTTACCTTGATTCATGGACCTAACATTCCAGGTTCCTATGCAATAGTGTTCTTTGCAGCATTGGACTTTACTTCCATCACCAGTCACATCCATAACTGGACGTTGTTTTCACTTTGGCTCTGTCTCTCCATTCTTTCTGGAGTTATTTCTCCACTGATCTCCAGTAGCATATTGGGCACGTACCAACTTGGGGTGTTCATCTTTCAGTGTCCTATCTTTTTGCCTTTTCATTCTGTTCATGGGATTCTCAAAGCAAGAATACTGAGATGGTTCCATTCCCTTCTCCAGTGAACCACGTTTTTGCCAGAACTCTCCATTTTGATCCATCTGTCTTGGGTGGCCCTACATGGCACGGCACATAGTTTCCTTGAGTTAGACAAGGCTGTGGTCCATGTGGTCATTTTGGTTACTTTTCTGTGCTTGTGATTTTCATTCTGTCTGCAGTGACCACAAGACTGGAGAAGATCAGTTTTCATTCCAATCCTAAAGAAAGACAATGCCAAAGAATGTTCAAACTACCGCACAATTGCAGTCATCTCACACACTAGCAAAGAAATGCTCAAAATTCTCCAAGCAAGGCTTCAACAGTATGTGAACTAAGAACTTCCAGATGTTCAAGCTGGATTTAGAAAAGGCAGAGGAACCAGAGATCAAATTTCCAACATTCATTGGGTCATAGAAAAAGCAAGAGAGTTTCAGAAAAACATCTACTTCTGCTTTATTGACTATGCCAAAGTCTTTGACTGTGTGGGTCACAACAAACGGTAGAAGAGTTTGGGAATGCCAAACTTAAAGAAATGGGAATGCCAGACCACCGTACCTGCCTCCTGCGGAATCTGTATGCAGGTCAAGAAGCAACAGTTAGAACTGGACATGGAACAACAGACTGGTTCCAAATTGGGAAAGGAGTACATCAAGGCTGTATATTGTCACCCTGTTTATTTAACTTATATGCAGAATATATCATGAGAAATGCCAGGCTAGATGAAGCACAAGCTGGAATCAAGATTGCCACCAGGAGAAAAATCAATAACCTCAGATAGGCAGATGACACCACCCTTATGGCAGAAAGCAAAGAGGAACTAAAGAGCTTCTTGATGAAAGTGAAAGGGGAGAGTGAAAAGCTGGCTTAAAACTCAACATTCAGAAAACAAAGATGGCATCTGGGCCCATCACTTCATGGCAAATAAATGGGAAAACAATGGAAACAGTGAGAGACTTTATTCTGGGGGGCAATGGCACCCCACTCCAGTACTCTTGCCTGGAAAATCCCATGGACAGAAGAGCCTGGTAGGCTACAGTCCATGGGGTCGCTAAGAGTCAGACATGACTGAGAGACTTCACTTTGACTTTTCACTTCCATGCATTGGAGAAGGAAATGGCAACCCACTCCAGTGTTCTTGCCTGGAGAATCCCAGGGATGGGGCAGCCTGGTGGGCTGACATTTATGGGGTCGCACAGAGTCAGACACGACTGAAGCGACTCAACAGCAGTAGCAGCAGTAAAATCATCACAGATGGTGACTGTAGCCATGCTTGCTCCTTGGAAGAAAAGCTATGACAAACCTAGACAGCATGTTAAAAAACAGAGAATTAAAGATTTTAAAATTTAAAAAAAAAATTAAAAAATTAATTAAAAAAATAAAAATAAAAAATAGAGACATTACTTTGGTGACAAAGATCCGTCTAGTCAAAGCTATGGTTTTTCCAGCAGTCATGTGTGGATGTGAGAGTTGAACTATAAAGAAAGCTGAGCGCCAAAGAATTGATTCTTTTGAACTGTGGTGTTGGAGAAGACTCTTGAGAGTCCCTTGGACTGCAAGGAGATCCAACCAGTCAATGCTAAAGGAAATCAGTCCTGAATATTCATTGGAAGGACTGATGCTGAAGCTGAGGTTCCCATACTTTGGCCACCTGATGATAAGAACTGACTCATTGGAAAAGACCCTGATAGTGGGAAAGATAAAAGGCAGGAGGAGAAGGGGATGACAGAGGGAGAGATAGTTGGATGGCATCACCAACTCGATGGACATGAGTTTGAGCAAGCTCCCGGAGTCTGTGATGGACAGGGAGGCCTGGCGTGCTGCAGTCCATGGGATTGCAAAGAGTCAGACACCACTGAGCGACTGAACTGAACTGTTTTAAGCCACCCAGCTTGTGTTACTTCTTCGCAGCAGCTCTAGCAAATTAATACAGGTTTCTAGTCAGCTGGTTTTTCCTGAATTATCTGAGTGGTTCCAGTGTAATCGCAAGGGTCCTAAAACAGAAGAGGGATGCAGAAGAGAAGGTTGGAGTGATATAGTGCGAGAAGAGTTCTACCTGATTTGCTGGCTTTGAAGACGGAAGAAGGTGCCACCAGCCAGGGACTCAGGGCAGCGTGTAGAAGCTGGGAAAGGCAAGGAAGCCCAGTTTTCCTCGAGTCTCCAGAAGGAACCAGCCATGCAGCACCTTGATTTTAGCCCCTTGAGATCCACGTCAGTTTTTCTACCTCCAGAAGTGCAAGATAATCAGTCTGTATTTTTGGGTGCCCTTAAGTTTATAGCAGTTTGCGACAGCAGCAAAACGAAATAAAACAAAACAAAAAACAGGGTGTCAGGTAGTAACAGAGCTGTCCAAAATCTAGTAGTCCCCTCTCGTCCATGGGCCAGACACCCCAAGCCCCTCCGTAGATGCCCGAAACTCAGGATAGTACTGAACCCTGCAGGTATTTACATACTATGTATTTCCTGTACTAAGCGGCAGGGAGCCTATACAGTGTGGATAAGCTAGGCAAAGGAATGGTTCACATCCCAGGTGGGACTGATTGGGATGGTGGGAGATTTCATCCCACTGCTCAGAACAGCGCACAGTTTAAACTTATGAATTGTTTATTTCTGGAATTTTCCACTTAATGTCTTCAGATTGCAGTTGACTGTTAGTAAACTGGGGAAAGAGAAACTACAGATAAAGGCGGAAAACTACCTGATTAGAATGATTGAACTTGGCACTCGTACAAAGGAGATGTGTCTGTGTTGGTTGGACAGGAGAGGCTGACCTGACCCTGTGGGAATGGGGGAGGGACCTGAATTATGGAAGTAGTATGGTGGCTTCATCAAGAATTACAGTTTTATTGCTTTTAAGAAGAACTACTAACTCAAACTTGGCTAATGAATGTCGCTGTTAAGAGTTTTAGAGGATATGAGTAAAAAAAGCTCAGGTTTGCATTGTAATTGTAGTACATATTGTTGTGTGGAACTGTTGGCCCTTCTCAAGTTAATAGACTTGGAATCGATGGGACTTGACTGTGATGTCCAGGCATGTGATGTCATCTCCTGTCCCACGTGGGCCTCGTGCAGCCGAGCCCTTCAGCAGAAGTGGTTTCTTTCTGTCACCAAAAGCAAAGTCTTAGGGAGGCCACTTTTCATCCCCATTCCTCACCAAGGTATTTCTTAAGTTCAAGAGCAAGAAGGTCCAGCTGAAAAATAGTTCCAATAACCCTTAGCAGGTGTGCCCACGACACAGAGCCCTTCTGTCGGTGGCTTGGCACATGTTTCAGGCAGGGATGGATCTTAGGATTCTTCTGGAAAGAGGACAAGGGGTACATGAGCTCTTTTCCATCCTGTCATCCTTTTGAAAAGTACGAGCTTCTGGTGGCTCAGATGGTAAAGATTCTGATCAAACACTGACCTGGGTTCAATCCCTGGTTGGGAAGATCCCCTGGAGGAGGGCATGGCAACCCACTCCAGTATTCTTGCCTGGAGAATCCCCATGGACAGAGGAGTCTGGTAGGAGTCCATGGGGTCACAAGAGTTGGACATGACTGAGCGACTAAGCATAGCACACAACAGACACCAGAGGTAAAGGAGAGAAAGACCTGAGGGGCTGGCAGTCCCTCCCAGCTCTACAGGAATCTGACCCCCACAGACCTGACTTTTGTAGCCAGTGGTGGGCTCGGACTGCTGAGCCCTGCTAGCAGTTCCCTGTCTCCTGGATGGGACCTTTGTGTGAACAGAGTTGGTACCCACATTCCCTAGAGCACATGCTCTGATTATGTGCCCAGAAGTGGAGAAGCTGGCACCCGTGGCAGTGGCATGCATGCCAAGGGCAATGATAGCCCCATGAGTATGACATGGCAGTGTTTGCTTATCCCATGAGTATCCCACAGTATGGATGTGTTGTGCTTCCCTGGGCTCAGCCCTGGGAAGCACAGCAAATACAAAAGGCAGCAGCAGGATTCTAAGCCATTTCACAAGGCTCAGCACAACAACCTGACCTCAACCTAAAACCTAGGTCTCCACCTAAAACCTAACATTTACATTTGCAAAGTTAATTGCAAAAGGTCAGGACAAAGGAGATTTGGCTGTGTACCAGGGCCCAGTCCCAGTTGGATCCAGGGTATCCAAAGCGTGGACAGTGAGGCGAGAGAGAGATATAGATATAGAGAGAGATAAAGAAAGAATGTTGCAGTTAAGAAAATAGAGGAGAGAAAGAGGCTGATATTCCTTGGTTTATGCAGAAAGCCAATAAAGCCTCAGACAAGAGACTTGCGCTGTTCACGTAGGCCACAGATGCCCTTTTGAATAGTGGAAGGTGCCCCACCTTGGGCTCCCTCTCACGTGGGTCTTAGAAGCCCGGGCAGGAAAGTGAACTCAGAGGCCCCTATGCTCCAGTGAGTCAGCCTGAAAATAAAGAGAAAGAAAGACACAGTGAGACCAAGCTTCAGTGAGCAAGGCCCCAAAACTTTATTTTCCAGGGGAGCTTACATACCTTGAGCTGCACATAGAGAATAATGGAAGATGCAGAGTCACAATCAGCAGTCCTGACCCTTATCGAGACCAGGCTTTCTTTCTGCATACCTTTCCATATGCAAAAGTTTTACGTGATTTACATCATCTTCTGGCCAGGAGGCCTGATAACATTTTATGACCCTTCTTTCTGATAAAGGTTAGTTAACCAGAAAACTTATTTTCTCTAAAGGTGATTCTTCTAAAGTCTAGCGCCACTCCCTGAAAGCACTAGATAAAGTTGCATTCCTATAGGGCAAAGTTGTGGTGCGCTATAACAAGGAAGGAATTTATTAACTCAAGGTTTAATGTTGTAAATATCAAGGCTACTTACTTATATTTCTATATATCAACTATATTAATTAATGCACTCCCAGGTACACAACAAAAGATATGAAAACTTGGTGGCAAGTATTGGCTCAACAGTGAAACCCTTAACCAGTTCTATCCTAATAATTTTTAACTCCTCAAAAGGCTCTACAGTCCTAGAGTGTTTTAAGCTCCCCATGCCTCTTATGGTTGGGAGACTGTAAACAATCACATGCATAGTTGTAAGCATCTGGATAAACCTATCAGGCAAGTTAGAAAGCTATCAAAGGGGTTTGAGTTGAAACACTCTTATCATGCCCAGGAGACTTATTAACTAGAGTTCTAAGGTGATTTCCTTCAGAGAAAGGTGGTCAGGGACAGCCCCCATTAATATCAGAAGAGTTCGGCAAAAAGCATAAGATAGTAAGACAGACAAATTCTGGTTTTGGGGTAGATGCTCGAGCAGGTCCAGGGGATCCCTCGAGTCCTGATCCACCTTGCCTGTCAGGTCTCTCCGCATGACCTTGTCATGGGTGGGATCTCCCGTGCTGGCTCCCAGAAGCTGAGAGTCAGTTCTTGAGAGAAAAACGTAATAGGTGCTAGCAGAGATTAGTGTGGTTGCTTTAAGAAAGAAAGGAAATGGCACAGAGTTGGGGCGCATTCATGAAAGCAAGTCCCCACCTAAAGAGAAAACCAGCACATTCTCTCACCGCTTTCAGGCCACATCTGAACCGTTCTATCCATGACATATCAATAATTTTAAGAACAGCAGTGACTGATTTGAGACTTACAACAGATTGAGAATCTGTACATTATTTTGATCAAGAGAAGAGAAAACTTGAAAGGGAACCAAAGACCTATCTTCAGATATTTGAGGAGGAATTCTTATACTCTAAAGACCAGGACTAGGAGAAATGGGTAGAAGTTGGTTCCTGTCTTTCAGAAGTGTTCAAGCAGTTGTCAGGCACTGAAATGGGAGCAAGGCTGCATGCCATCTGTGAAGTCTTCATCTCCCACCAAGGAGACACAGAATCATGACAATACTGGTTCCGTTATAAGGCAGTGTGCCAGGCACTGCCATAAGCAGTCTGCAGGGGGTGTGCTGCTTATCCTCACCCCCAAGCCTGGCACTGCATCTCCATCTTCGTAGCATGAGCAAGGGGTCTGATGAGAGGAGCATCCCTGCAGTTATTCCATGGGCTGCAAAGGACAGAGTGGTGAGCTCTGCCAGGGGGTCTGGAATGAGCTCTAGACGAGGTGGCCTGAGCTTGCCCTAAAGGATGAGGAGGAACCATGTCGGGATGGAACCGGGTAGCCCCATCTGCTCAAAACTTAGTCCAACACCCTCCAGGGCCCCATCTGGTCCAGGCCACCCTTGTCTCCCACCTGGACCACTGCAGCGGCCTCCTCCATGCCCTCCCTGCAGCCTCCACCCACTGTAGGCTCACTGCCACACGGAGCCAGGGTGGCCCTGGAGGGTCGTGCCCTCCTCTCTCTAAACACCCCCAGACTGCATCTTATTCAAGCAGGAGGCAGCAGCCTGCCAGGCCCTGCGTGACCTCCCCCTGCGGCCTCTCAGGTCCTGCCCTCTCCTTCTCACCCCCGCCCTGGCCATGCTTGCTCCTGGCTGCCCTCAGCCCTTCCAGCACACGCCACCTCCAGGACCTTTGCACCTGCCGTGTGCTCTGCCTACATCTTCTCCCAGAAAGCACAGGGCTCCTGCCTCACTTCCTCCCAGGTGCTGCCCATGGCAGGCCATCCCCCACCTTGGATAATATAGTGCTAACCCTCGCCTTGCCCCATCCGCCCTGTGCTGCTTTGCTTTCCTCTGAAGCACTTATTATGGCGTGGCACATTCTCTCTGTGTCTGTGGTATAGAACATGTTATACGGCAGGCTACAGTCCATGGGGTCGCAAAGAGTCCGACATGACTGAGCAGCTAACACTTTCACCTTCAATCAGCTTTCATTCTCTCTATTACATTATGTTGTATTCTGTTGTATATTGCTCATCAGTTTACTTTCTATCCCCAAGATTCAGAGGCAGGCTTTGTTTCATTCTCTGACTCATCACCAGCACCTAGATGTTTCCAAGGGGGATGGCCTCATCAGGTGGGATCTGGATCTGACTGTTGTGAGAACTCAGTGGTTATCAGCACTGATCCTCCAGGCGATGCTGCTTTGTCAAACAATGAGCTCCTGGAACTGCCACTATTGGGGCCTCACAAGGGCTTTCCAGCTGGCACTGGTCGTGAAGAACCCACCTGCAATGGAGGAGATGTGGGTTCAATCCCTGGGTTGGGAAGATCCCCTGGAGGAGGAAATGGCAACCCACTCCAGTATTCTTGCCTGGAGAATCCCATGAACAGAGGAGCCTGGCGGGCCTACAGTCCACGGGGTCAGAAAGAGTCAGACATGATGGAAGTGACTCGGCACACACGCATGCCAGGGACCACAGCACAGAGAGTCTCTGAAAGGATATTCAAAGCCCTGTTTGTGTCCTGAGAAATGATTCCTAAACTTCCTGGCTCCTTTCCAGCATTGTAAGGGCAGCAGAGACCTGACAGACTTGGGATCATTGAAATGTTAGGCATGTGGAAAAAGTCATAGTTGAGCACTTTCAGCTGGTGGCCTCAGCAGCTTAGTCACTCTAGAGAGACTTTGGCCATCCTGAGTTGCCTCCTCAAGAGGGCCTGCCACCCTTTGGAAAGCGGGGAGGCCTGTTGTATTTGAGCTGGGGCTAGGGCATCCTCTGTCGAGGGCTCTGCCGGTCACCTTTTGCTGCAGTGATGAACGACCCCAGAATCTCAGTGGCATACCACAGCATCATGTATGACAGAGCCCAGTGGTGGGGCAGCCCTGTATTGGACATGCTGTTCTCACAGAGAACAGAGAGAGAAAGAGAGAGCAGAAAGAGAGAGAGAGAGAGAGAAGCCACAGAATCACCCAAAGCTTCTGCTGGGATGTGGCCTGCTTCGTGTCCATCACACCTGAACAAAGATGGCCTAAGACAGCAGGATGGAGACGTAGGGACAGTAGCAGTCTGACATGGGGAGTGGGGTCAGAAGGGTTTCTGTGCTGAGAAGACCACTGAACCACTCAGACAGCTCTGATAGTCTGGAATTGTTGCCAAACACAACTGCAAAGCTGCGTCTGCCTCCTTCCCTCCCACAGCAGGGCCGCGATCCCGTGATCTGTCTGGAAGGCCCTTTGTCCTCTCACCGTCTTGTCTTTCTCTGGGCAGGTGGGTGGCAGGCCCATGGAGCCCCTGCTCAGCAACCTGCGAGAAGGGCATCCAGCACCGGGAAGTGACCTGCGTGTACCAGCTGCAGAACGGCACACACGTTGCCACCCGGCCCCTCTACTGCCCCGTGCCCCGGCCATCACCAGTGCAGAGCTGCGAGGGCCAGGACTGCCTGTCCATCTGGGAAGCGTCGGAGTGGTCACAGGTGGGTGCCTGGGCTGCCCTCAGTGCTGAGACCATCACCAGGGCCCCAGAGCCTTATCTGCAGGGACCCCAAAATGGCCCCTTTCCCTCCGTGCTGTTTGTGACACATCCCGAGGAATATCCTCACCAGACCCTGGAGCAGCTCAAAGCTTTGTTCTGGGTCACATACTGTCAAATTCCATCTGATGTTTCAACATGGCCAAAAAACCATGGATAGTGTATTTTTTATAATATATATCACAGTACTGTTTGGTTTGTTTGCTGTGAGAATTCTCCTGTAAATATAGATGGAAGGATGGATAGTTGGATGGATAGGAGATAGGTAGGTGGGTAGACAAATAGATACCTTTTCATCTCTTTTGCACACTCTGTAACTATAGGGTGGTTAGGTTGGGAAAGTGCTTTCAAAGACTTCCCTTCAGCTCCACAGCAGTCGTGGTGGAGTTACCTTTGCAAGAGGCAGGTGGATGCTGGGAGAGACAGCTTTTAGTGTGTGAGTTGGAGTCACAGATCTCATGCCATGTAACATTTTGGAAAGAGGTCAATTAAGCCTTAAGTTTTAACTTTGAAGACTGATCCTGGAAATATCTTATCTTTGGTAATATCATCCTTCAAGGCTTTGCAGTGAACTTGCAGTAATGATTTTGATTGTTTGGCTATAAAACAAACAAACCAAAAAAATAGCTGAATAAAGGGCATGCTTCCCTGAGGTCTTCCATCAGACGTGTTCTAGGAAAGTCAGAAGGGCTAAATCCAAGACACTCTTCAGTGTGGAAAGTATTTTTAAAGTTCCTTTTTATTGCCAAACAGTTGGAATTATTTTGAATAAGAAACTATTCAGCCCATTTTTAATGAAGGAAAAGTCTGCCCTTGGGCGACTGAGTTTACTTTTTAGGCAGATCCTGACATGTACCTGTTCAAAGAGGGGAGGTTTTTGCCTACCGTTTAAGGTAGTTTAGGGAAAGGACAGAGTTTAAATTTTTTTTAATTTTTTCTCTACATGTACCTAGGTTAAGAAGTTTAACATTCAATGGGCTGGGAGGGTAATTGGAAAGCTAGGGGCAGGTGTGTAGTCTCCCTTGCCATGAGCTTAGGACCTTGATCACCTGCTTCTTGATCCGAATAAGATTTATGTTTTAATCAGACCAAAACCGTAAATTTTCCACCTATAGGACTCTTACAGGGAAAAAAAAAATCCCTCTAACCAAAATAAACAAGCCTGATATAATCAACTATCATTATAGTATTGAAGAGGTCTATTTTGGAAAGTGTAAGACAGTTGGAGCAAGATTTAAAGAAATTTCTCCATCTCTGTTTCTGTATCTGTGTGTTGCCTGATGCTAATCCTGAAATAGTATCCACACCAATCAGTCTAATTCTGCCTCAGCCAAGGCTCAAAATGCTTCTTTCTAAACATTTGATGCACAATCAAATCTTTCCTCCCTGAGATGCTCACAAAATTGGTATCCTTACCACTTTACCACATATGGAAGTCCCTCTAACACTTCTTCTGGAAACAAATGGGTTTAAATTTCTAGTGGGTGAGTTTTTATTGCTGGGCTTGCTTGTATTCAGCTGGCAGTGTTGACCACTGGCACCAGGAGTCCCCAGCTTCTTCCCCACTTCATCAGAATAAGGAACAAATATTAAAAGGAAGCAAAAGGTAGCAACTGTCTCCTGTCTTTGACTTCTGATTCGCACCCCTGGGTCAGAAACCAAGAGAGAAACTGAACATCACCCTCCCAGGTCCCTTTGCAGGGTGACCCCAGCCTGCAGCAGTGCCCTCCCTAAAGGCTTTTCCACCAACAGGCTGCTGGTCAAAAGGGGCCAGACCAGGATTTGGTCAAGAAGTGGGCTTAGTGTTGAGTGTTTGAAATTCAAGGGATGAGGCAAGGAACGCAGAGTAGAGAGAGACAAAGCAGGAACTCAGGCAGAAGTGGTGAGTAGGCCCCTAGTTGCAGAAGGAGCCGATGGTGTGGGTGCTGGTACCAGGGAGCAGCCCGTGAGGCGGATGGTGAGAATGGAGTTGCTGAATTGGTCAGAAGGTGAGCCCTTTAACACAATAACCCAGGGTCCCTGGCCCCACGCCTCCTGCCCCAGGAGGCCTGTGAGTAAAGCCTGCCAGGGACTGACTCCTTGCATCCGAAGTCCCTTTAAAACCCACACGCAAGATCAAATGCAAGTGCTCTTCCAACCCCCTGCCCCTCAATGATACCATAATGACCTGTGAAACGTGTATTTCTTCTAAAACAAACCAGTTTAAATTCATCTCAAAAAAGTAAATAAAGAAAACAAGAATAGGACCTTCAGATGGAGAGCTAGGTTAAATTCATAGGAAAAATAAAACTAGATAACATTTTGAGATAAATATTAATAACAAATATAAAGAACGACATTTGTCCTTTATGTGCATTTTTCCAGTGGACGTAGTAGAACTTGTGAAAAGTCAAGTTTGTTGTAGCTCAAGAAAAACCGCTATGTACCCTCTCAATCATGCAAGTGTGAGAACCGAAGTTAGAGTTGTTGGGGCTCCACTCGTGCGTCTGCGGCTGGTGGGAGCCCCACCCAGCTGTTGGGAGGGAGTCCCCTCCAGATCTCCCAGGTCTCTTCATGTCTGCGCATTGGACAGAACCCGGCCTTTGGCCACCATCTCTGCCGGCTGTGTTTTTGTCTCCGTGGTGGGGACTGGGCTTCCCCACATGGCGACCAGAGGGTGGGCTCCCCAGGTTCCCCGACCAGGTCACCTCTGCTTGCTGATCAAGTCAGTTGTGTCTCCCAGGGTCAAGGGTCCTCTCTTCCTCGTGCTTTGTGGTTTGTATTTTTCTTCCCCAAACTCGTTTATTTTTAACTGAAGGAGAATTGCTTCACAATATTGCGTTGGCCTCTGGCGTTCGCCCACCTGAGTCAGCCACGGGTATACATGTGTCCCTCCCTCTTCAACCTCCCCACCACCTCCCACCCCTCCCACTCCTCCAGGTAGTTACAGAGCCAGGGTTTGAGTTCCCTCATGCTTTGTTTTGAGATGAGTAAGAATTCACTCGTGTCAGCCAGGCACCAGCCGATCTCCAGCCCAGAGGGCAGGGCTTGGAATCTCCCAACTGGGCTCCAGACCACCCCCTCAGGTCTGCCTCGTCTGTGCCTTGTTGCCTCTCCAGCTCTGTTCCTGTTTCCATGGATCTTGCTGCCTAGGGGTGTGGGAAACTCTGAGGATTCACATGGCACTCCTCTGTTTGGGTCCCCTGCCCACACCATCTCTTCCTGTTTCCCAGGAAGTGAAATAGCACAAGGAGCATGACGCTGTTACCATTCTTGGAGTTCACATGAAACCCAGGGGCTTGCAGGCACCTTCTGTGAGAGTTGCTGGGGGCTTTGCTCTCCATCTCCTCCCTGCCTGCCACCCCTGAACTGGTGCCTTTACTCCCGAATGGCTCAGGCCAAGCACAGGACCTGGAGGCCAGCTGGGAGGAGCAGAGTAGGACCGTGTGCATAAGACTCAAAAGGCCAGGAGCTTTTCAAGGACAGAAAATAGCATCCTCATCCTTGTATCCTCAGTGCTGGGGCTGGCACCTGGTAGGCACTTAACAGGTGTGGATGGACCTGACTGGATTGGACTGGATTCAGTCTCCGAGTGGTGTCTTGCAGTGTTCTTCCAGCTGTGGCAAAGGCACACAGAAACGGACTGTGACGTGCACCAACTCCCAAGGAAAATGCGATGCGTCCACTAGGCCGAGAGCCGAGGAGCCCTGTGAGGACTACTCTGGCTGCTATGAGTGGAAAACCGGGAGCTGGTCCAAGGTGAGTATGGTGCCTGCGCATCCATCCCACCCAGGAAGTGGAGGTGCCTCAAGGGGCTCAGCCCTCTCACCATGGGCCCCAGTTCAACCAGATGGTCCCAGTCTCACCAGCTGAATTCACTTTCTCTCCCAACTCCACACCTGCTGGTGAACCCATACGGGGTCCATTTAGAAGGGCCCCGAGAACCCCCAAAGCAGGGAAGAATGCCAAGGGGACCCATGCATCCTGCAGTGGGCTTGGTCACCAGCCATTGAGAGAGCTTCCTCAGCGGTTGGGAGTCTGTCCCCAGGCAGACACAGAGGCGCTGTGGGCAGACAGAGCATCATTGTCCCCAGGGCCCTTGGGCGAGGGCTGGACGAGGCTTGAGGGGAAAGCACAGGGCCCTGGGTTGAGGAAAGGAGGCCATCTCCCAGAGCCTCGGGGCAGGGGAGTTCAGCAGCATCCGAGTGAACGGAAGCTCCCTGTAGCTCTTCCTTTACTCATTCATCTGATATCCTTGACCCGTACTCAAGGTGGATACCATCGTCACCCTGAGAACCTTCCATGAGTGTTCTAGAACCTTCTTCCAAATGCTGTAAGGTTTCTCCTGTCTGATTTTCTGATGAAAATTTCCAGTGAGAACCTGGAGCGTGTTTGTTTCCTTTTGGTCTCAGTAACTGGAAGCTCCTCATTTGCTTCCATTGATATCTATGGTCGAAGGCCGTACACTGGTGGGAACAGTTTAGAATTGATTGCTGCTGCTGCTAAGTCACTTCAGTCGTGTCCGACTCTGTGTGACCCCATAGACGGCAGCCCACCAGGCTCCCCCGTCCCTGGGATTCTCCAGGCAAGAACACTGGAGTGGGTTGCCATTTCCTTCTCCAATGCATGAAAGTGAAAAGTGAAAGGGAAGTCGCTTAGTCATAAGCAATCCGACTCTTAGCAACCCCATGGATTGCAGCCCACCAGGCTCCTCTGTCCATGGGGTTTTCCAGGCAAGAGTACTGGAGTGGGGTGCCATTGCCTTGTCTGAGAATTGATTGCTAACAGTTGAAAAATGGGAAATTTCAAAAAAAAAAAAAAAAGAAAAATGGGAAATTTCACCTGGCAATCTGGATTTGGGCCTTTCTACGGAAATCTGGCAACCTCGCCTCCATCTGCACATGGCCTTCATGACCTGGGACCTAGCAGGGCTGTTGCGTCTCCCCAGGCTCCTCCAGGCACTTTGGGATTTAATTTATCTGTCTGGCCAGGCAGAATAGCATTGTCTGGACTCCATATGTCCAGGTGTGAATTAGAATAAAGCTGTCGTTATTCGAAGGGTCCTTGTGGTCACATCCTGAATGCAGCCTGTACCGCTAAAGGGCAACACCTGTGGTCACGGGTGTCCCCGGGCAGGAGGAGAGGTGAGGAGGGATCGGCTGGGCCTTGGGGGTCTGGGGCCCCAGCCTTGGTTCCTCTGTGCAGTGACCCCTGCGCCAGCAGCCCTTTCCCGTGCTGATCCCTGCATAACAGAAGAAGGGGCAGAGGTGCAGAGAGGTTAAGCGACTCGGCCCCGGCTCTCTGACAGAGTCCAGGCTCCTGAGCCCCAGTTCAGAGCTCCATTACTGGGTGGACACACGGTGGGGTCCTGAGTCCCCATGGCATCCATGCTCTGTGGATGCCTTGCCAGAGCTTCTGATCACTCTGGATTTGAGGACCAGATGGATGTTTTGTTTTCCTGAGTGCTATAAGCTCCCCAGGAGCAGCAGAATGTCCAAAGATGGATGTGAAGAATGCTAAGGAGCTCAGCTCAGCACTTGGCCCCTCCTTGGCCGAGGACATGGGCGCACATTCTGGCAAACTGCCCCCACACAGCCCACTGTGCATGGCTTCCAGGGAAGTAGAGCCTTTAGCTGGCCTTCACCTTCCTAGCCAGCCCATAAAGCATAACGCCTCCTGGCCTTCTGGACACTAAGATATTAGAAGGCTGCAGTGCCTACTTTCTGCCACAGCCAGCTTGATCAGCTGGGCAGTGAGAACAAGAGAGACTAAGGGGATGTACAGGGCCTCTGCCCACGGCTGGCATCCAGTGGCTTCAAATTGGTGTGCATCCAGCCTTTGGGGCAAGCCCTGGACTGGTGCCAGCCACTCCCTCCCCAGCAGGTCTGGCCAGAGCCAGGGCTCAGGGCAGGCTCATTCTTCCAAGCTGAGAACTATAGGGACGCTGACTTGGAAGGCAGCATGTGTGTGTTTATGCATGCACGCGTGTGTGCACACTGGAAACAAGGGTTGGTGGGGATGGCGACTGCATAGACCTGAACCGTGTGTGTGTGTGTGTGTGTGTGCACGTGTGCACACACTGGAAACAAGGGTTGGTGGGGATGCTGACCGCATAGACCTGAACTGTGTGTGTGTGTGTGCGTGCATGTGCACACACTGGAAACAATGATTGGAGGAGATGGCGACCACATAGACCTGAACCGTGTGTGTGTGTGTGTGTGCGTGTGTGTGTGTGCACACACTGGAAACAAGGGTTGGTGGGGATAGCGACCGCATAGAACTGAACCAGGAGACTCCCACCCCAACTGTTTGCTCACCCCTACCCCCTTCTGCAGCTGCCACCTCTGAGTGCTCTGGCACACACCTCCCCCATCCTTCCCAGCACAGGAGAAGAGATCCACCTATTGCTTCCCTGTGTCTGCTCTGGAGACATGGGAGGGATACAAGTCCCATGGGGCCCTCATTCTCACTCACTGGGTGACCACGCTGATGGAAGCAGATTCCAGGGGATGATGGTCCCCTAACATTTTCACTTGTTCAGCCTGGATTTGCTTTTTGATGGATAGGTTATTTTTTAAGTTAAGTCGCTCAGTTGTGTCCGACTCTTTGTGACCCCATGGACTGTAGCCTACCAGGTTCCTCAACCCATGAGATATTTCTAGGCAAGAGTACTGGAGTGGGTTCCCCTTTCCTTCTCCAGGGGATTGTCCCAACCTAGGGGTTGAACCCAGGTCTCCTGCACTGCAGGCAGACGCTTTACCGTCTAAGCCATCCCACAACTGGAGTCTGATGCACTTTCAATCCAGTCATTGTGGGTAACCCTCCTCTAACTGGCATCCAGACCTCTCACATGCCAGACTTTGAAGGCAGCAAACAAGTTGCCCAGAAGGAAAGTGGAAAGAAGTCCGAGCACTGTTAGACCCCCGGTGCAGTGTATCTGGATGCTTTGACATCTTCCTTCCAAGCAGCCTCCCATCACTTGACCCAGAGGTGCTTCTGAGAAAGATGAGCCTGTCTCCAGGGAAGTGATGGATGGGCCAGCCCAAGGACAAGCCGCAGGTACCGTCCTGGACTTCCTGAAGTGAGCAGAACCAAGCATCCATTCCTCCAGCTGAGTGAGGGGGCTTGAGAGCCGCACCCAGAGCCTGGCTGAGGCAGGGCGGGCTTGGAGGGCATTTGGGGCCCCTTCCCCTCCCCCACCCTTAGCAAACAGCTGAACCCTAACTAGAGACCTATCCAAAAACCTGCTTCACTTTCGCAGCCCTGCGGAGGGCATTAGTACCACTCTGCTCTGTGTGGAAACTGCCTTGCAGCTGCCTGCCCTCCTGGGATGTAAGCTATTTCCAGATCTGCGGGAATCATTGTTTTCTTCCACTAAATGCTGGGCCTACATCTTCAACCTGGTGGTAGAATGAATGAGGGGTGGGGAGTTGGGTGTGGAAGAGAGGGCCCCTGAAACCGGGAAAGGAGGAAATCACATTTCTTTCTAGAGCAGCGTGACTTTTGATCAAAAGTTGAGATGTTACAGTTTCAAGACCAGAGGCATTAATCACCACTGAAATAATTAGAAACAAATTATTCTGGAGGGATTATAATAGATGGTGTTTTAATGAAGACCACTGAGGCAATGGCACCCCACTCCAGTACTTTTGCCTGGAAAATCCCAGGGATGGAGGAGCCTGGTGGGCTGCAGTCCATGGGGTAGCTAAGAGTCGGACATGACTGAGCAACTTCACTTTCACTTTTTACTTTCATGCATTGGAGAAGGAAATGGCAACCCACTCCAGTGTTCTTGCTTGGAGAATCCCAGGGACGGGGAAGCCTGGTAGGCTGCCGTCTACAGGGTCACACAGAGTCGGACATGACTGAAGTGACTTAGCTTAGCAGCAACTGACTCTAAGAGTATGTCCCCTTTTACCAAAAAGATCAAAGTGGCCATTGACTTCCTGGTGCCGGCGGAGGTGCCCTGGAAGGGGGCTGGCCTGACTTGAGGCCTTGGTGGTGCCCCAGGTGTGCCACTCACACTTGAGCCCCAGCACGTCCCAGAGGCCGTAGGAGACCAAATGAAACTGTAAAAACGCACGTGCCTGCAATTGCAGAGCCCCGGGAAGAAATCAGGGAGAGTGTCTCATTCAAACAGGGCCATGTCGGTACCCTCCCAGAACAGCAGGAAGATACCTTCTGGGGTTGTGGGCAGAGGGATGGGAGCTCGAGTTCCATGGCCTTAGAAACAGACAGACCTTGTGTCATGAAAGGGCTTGTTCCAGAGAGCTTTTCACCACTTCTGAAGCCCGCACTTCCTGTGCTGGGGCGTGACGGCTCCCCCAGCCCTGCAAGGGGCCTGCAAGGGGCCAGTAGGGACACCCACTTGCTGTAGGCCTGCAGCCAAGTTCAGTGTGGTTCAGCCAGCTCCTGTTGTGTGCCAGTCTGTGCTGGGCACTGAGGGGATAAGATGGACAGTGCCCAGGAGATCCAGGAGA
Organism: Capricornis sumatraensis; assembly: GCF_032405125.1. NCBI lineage: Eukaryota > Metazoa > Chordata > Mammalia > Artiodactyla > Bovidae > Capricornis > Capricornis sumatraensis. The sequence continues at coordinate 12,306,720 of NC_091087.1, forward strand.
CAGAGAGCCAGCTACAGATGCTAGGCCTCACGGAGTCCCCTGGCAGGTATGAACACAGCCCCTGCTGGCGGGCGGCCCTGAATGGAGTGCTAGTGGAGAGCAATGCTGCTTCTGCTGGGACGATTGACCGTGGTCCTGACATTCACCAGGTCTCTAGAATTTGCAAAGCATTTGCACTCACATTCTCTCATTTGACCCTATCCTCATTTTACAGGTAAAGAAACTGAGGCTCAGAGTAGTGATGTGAGATTTTTTTCTGGAGGTCACATAACTAGAAAATGGCAGGGCTAAGAGTCCGGTCCTTGCCTTCTGGCTCTTAATCCGCCTTTCCTTTAAATGCATAATAATGTCAGATGCTTGGGTTTTTAATTTGAAATGGGAAGGAGATGAACTATTATATGCCTCAGATCTAACCAGCATAGTCTTAAGCTTGTTGTAAAGCCAAGTATTTATCCACTCTCTCTCCAACTCATCAATCAAAACCTGCTCTCCCCAGGGTTTTGTATTAGTCATTTACACTGTAGTATAAATCTATTGTCTCTACAGACGATCATGCATGTTGTCTTCCTTTATCTGTAAAATAAGCAGTTGAGTCCTAATTAAAAGAAACTTGAGCATCCAAGAGCAGGCATGAGAGGCACTGGAGACACCAGGGCCCTTTTCTGGGATGTGTGAAACTGTATAACACAGACAGCCAGCACTCTGCAAGCGGGTGAAAGTGAAAGAGTTGCTCAGTCGTGTGTGACTCTTTGCGACCCCATGGACCATAGCCCACCAGGCTCCTCTGTCCTTGGGATTCTCCAGGCAAGAATACTGGAGTGGGGTTGCCGTGTCCTCCTCCAGGGGAGCTTCTCAACCCAGGGATTGAACTTGAGTCCCTTAACATCTCCTGCATTGGCAGGAGGGTTCTTTACCACTAGCACCATCTGGGAAACCCACAAAAGGTAGTTGCTCAGTCATGTCAGACTCTTGGCAACCCCGGGACTATAGATCATAAAGCTCCTCTGTCAGTGGAATTCTCCATGCAAGGCTACTGGAGGGGGTAGCCATTCCCTTCTCCAGGGGATCTTCCCGACCTAGGGATCGAACCCAGGTCGCCTGCATTGTAGGCAGGTTCTTTACCATTTGAGCCACCAGGGAAACCCTGCAGACAGGGATCAGGAAGTCCTCCATCCCACACTGCTCTCAGGAGTGTAGGCAGCAGCGGAAGGAGAGTCACCAGGTGTCAGTGCTTTTCTGAGTGGGCAGGAGGGAGCTCCCCTTTGGTCTGGAGCGTTTTGTCAGGGGGAGCAGAGCTGGCCACTGGGCCATGAAGTTAAAGAAAAGTCCACGGCCCACACCTGCTCAGATGAGAGAGAAGAACTTGTTGTAGGGCAGCAGGGTCCCTGGAATTGCCAGGTGAGGCACCTGCATGGGAGTGAGCTGAATGCAGCTGACCCTTGTTCAACGCTGGTCTGAACGGCAGGGTCCACTTATACCCAGATATTTTCCAACAGTCAATACTGCAGTGTACGTGGTCCAGGTGGCATCCTCGGCTCAGAGGAACTGAGGACTTGGGGGAATAACCCACGTTGTTCAAGGGTCAGCTGTAGTCTGAAGGCCTCTGCCTTTGCCCTCTCTGTCCCCCTGCTGTCCTTAGTTCACCTTTGTGCTTCCTCAGATCAGCCTCCTTTGTGTGGAATCAGAGGTCAGAGAGTGGGGGTGCCTGCCTCACATGCCACCCTAGGTTTTAACCATAGACCTGGCCACTGAATCAGAGAAGCTGCCATCCCTAAAAAACACTTCAGTTTTGACACACGCTGTCAGCGACCTCAGAGCAGGGCACCTCTGCAGGACAACACAGGGGCATGTCCCTGCTGTCCCGATGCCATAACCTTGAAGCAGAGTCATCCTTTGTCAGATGGCATCAGAGGTGCCCACCTCCTAGAGCATCCATATAAGGCACCTAAGACACTGCCTGGCTTTGGCATTTTTATCATCATCATCTTCACCAGCATTATCCCGGATACCCAGGGCTCTCATCTCTGGTCCGAATCATGTGTCTTGTAAACTATTTATGCCTTAGGAGATGAGTTCTTTGAATGCGGTTTGAACCCCATGAAACAGCGTGTGCTCTGTCTGACCTGGGGCTCTGTATGAGGACAGCGTGGCTCGGGGCAGGAGACAGCTGTGCAGCATTTGCTGGGCACCTGGGCCATCCTCTGTAGGAGGGGTGGACGGCCTTTCTAACAGTCGCTGAGGAGCTGGGAGAGCTCTGTCACCACACTGGTGGCAGCTTCTGCCCAGGGGGGGACAGTGAGCCAGCCCCTGCAGCCCACTCTGTGCTCACAGCACCCGTCTAGAACAAAAAGCAAGAGCTCTTGGGACAACCTGTCCTTGCAGGTCACGGTGGTGACCTTGGCCTTCTCAGTCCCATAGTGTCCCAAACAGAACCTGTAGGTCAGCAGGCTGCAAATTCAGAGACGGGGGAACCCAAAGCTAAGGCTGAGGTTAGGATTCAAGGATTCGAGGATTTCAGAAACAGTTTGAAAGAGGAACGTGTGTGTGTGTGTGTGTGTGTGTGAGCAAGCATTTCTAGTTTCAAGGCAGGAGCAAAGATGGTGGAGATTTTCATCATTGTTTAAACGTGCTGTTTCAGGTTTCAACAGCTTCTGAGGTTTTCATGGTTCATGCCAAGTCTGGGGGGAAATCTGTCAAAACATCTTTTGACATTTTACCATCCCAGGGCCTTTTAGACACAAGCAGAAAATGGAGTTCCTGTAAGGGGACTCCTTCTGCAGCCCCCTCACCGTCCTGCCCTTCAGAGGATGGCTCGGTGAGAGCATGGTGCGGGCACACCGTGACGTGAGGGTTCCTCCTTGCACTAGTGCACATTCACCCCATCTCCTGCTCACCCCAGAGCCTGTGTCAGGAGCCCCTGCCCGTCCCCCGCTCTGTAGGATCCAGTGCTCTGTATGCGCGCGTTTTCCTCTTCCCGGATTTTTACAACTTCCTTTAGCTGATTCTCATAACATCGCTTTCTGATTTGGTGTCATGTATGGTCTTGATGTCACAGCTGGGAGGAGTGGAGAGGAGCTCGCCCTGGTGAAGGTGTCCTGGAGCCAGGCCCCTGGTGGTGAGAGGCCTGGTCCCGCCCTGAGGGGAGGAGTGTCCGGGAGGCGTGCCAGCAGCTGGGTGGGGGCCTGGGGCTGCATCACAGGAGGGTGTGGATGCTCTGAGCCTTGCGCTCTGCCTCCCTGAAGGGAGTGCTGTGCCCTGCGGACCCCATTCCTGCAGGGACATGGTGATTCTGCACCTGCTGTGTTCTGAGCGCCTCCCCACCCCTACTGGCCATTAGCATGAAGATTAAGGAGGACTCACGAGAATGGGTATGAGCCTCACGCCCAGCACCGGCAGGCGGGTGGGCAGAGTGGGCCCTGCCGCTCTTCTGCTGCCAACCCCACCAGCATCGTCATCATCGCCACCCGCAGGATGGGTGGCAGGCCCCCTGGCCTTGTGTGTGGTGGGCCGCTGCAGGCACTGCTGGAGACGGGGCCTGGGGGTCTGCACACACTCAGGCCATGCGGAAGGAGCTCTCCCGGGGGGTTTATTCCTGCTCCTCTTCTGTCTTGGTTTCCCGAGGCTTGGGGAGCCACATTAAATGTTAATGTCAAGAGTGGCTTGAAACGACTACCCAACAGTGACAGAGTGCCTCACAAAAGGCCAGATCTGCTTTTTATAGACCTGTTTGCTTAGTTTTTAAAAGCCTAAAAAATGGCTTCACAGTGATGCCTGGGGCTAATTCAGTGCTATCAGGAGACACTGCTGTCTCCTTGCTGTTTACTTAAAACAGTGGCTGAGCAGAGGCCGACAGAGGCGAGAGTCATCATCTGTGCCTGTTACCCTTAATGTCACGAGCTCAGGTTACAGTGGGATGCAGCCCTGCAGCCTCTCTGGAATCACATGTGTCTTCGGGGCCAAGTCACCCTCTAACTGTGTTCCTGCACGCCATGTGGCCGCGCTGCCCGATAATTGCCGAGAGCCAGGCAAGTGTGGATGTCTGCACTGCTAAGCAGGCCAGTGGCTCAGGGCACCTTCCTCGACTCCAGGGACCCCTGGCCAGCTCTCTCTGATTTTAGACCTGTGCTTGCTGTTGTTAACAATAGTAGCAGCATTTGTCCATCCGAGACTCCCTGCCAGGCACCTGTTCTAAGCTGTCTTTAACCCTGGAAATCATCCTACAAGAAAGGTTTTATTATCCTCAAGCTACAAATAAAGAAGCCAGGGCTCATATAGGTGAAGTAACTTGTCCGAGGTCTCACTGCTAGTAAGGGGGGATGCAGCTTGCTGACAGGCCTGTCCTGCCCGCACTGACCATCCCTGCTGAAACTCCTGCCAAGGAGTGGGTAGATATGCGTGGATTTTAGGCCAGGGCCATTTGAGGCACTCCCCTGGCCCAGATGAAAATGCAACAGGCCTGGAAGGTGGCAGCTGCACCAGAGCATCCTTAGTGGAATTCTACATTTTTGTGTTTAATTATGTAGGTGATTCCATCTTGGTTAGAAAGACAGAAGGAAAAACTAGCCCCACAAACCAGGTGATGACATGGTAAACTTTTTTAATGGTTTGTCTTCCAAACTTTTATATGCGTCCATACGCTCCCATAGATACTGAACAAAAATGGGATGGTTTCTGTATGGGCTACTCTGTAACCTGTCTGTCTCCTCACCTGAGGCTCGAAACAGCCTCTGCGGGGCTGGATCAGCCCCCGTTCCCAGGAGGCTATGTAGACACCCGACGTTCTCAAAGGTTCTTCTGAGTGAGAACAAATCTTGCATAACCCAAAGTGAAAGTCGCTCAGTTGTGTCTGATTCTTTGCGACCCCATGGACTATACAGTCCATGGAATTCTCCAAGGCAGAATGCTGGAGTGGGTAGCCTTTCCCTTCTCCAGGGGACCTTCCCAACCCAGGGATTGAATCCAGGTCTCCCGCATTGCAGGAGGATTCTTTACCAGCTGAGCCACAAGGGAAGCCTAAGAATACTGGAGTGGGTAGCCTATCCCTTCTCCAGCAGATCTTTCTGACCCAGGAATTGAACCAGGGTCTCCTGCATCACAGGCAGATTGTTTACCAGCTGAGATATCAGTTCAGTTCAGTTCAGTTCAGTTGCTCAATCATGTCCGACTCTTTGCAACCCCATGAATCGCAGCACGCCAGGCCTCCCTGTCCATCACCAACTCCTGGAGTTCACTCAAATTCACATTCATCAAGTCGGTGATGCCATCCAGCCGTCTCATCATCTGTTGTCCCCTTTTCCTCCTGCCCTCAATCCCTCCCAGCATCAGAGTCTTTTCCAGTGAGTCAGCTCTTCACATGAGGTGACCAAAGTACTGGAGTTTCAGCTTTAGCATCATTCCTTCCAAAGAATACCCAGGGCTGATCTCCTTTAGAATGGACTGGTTGGATCTCCTTACAGTCCAAGGGACTCTCAAGAGTCTTCTCCAACACCACAGTTCAAAAGCATCAATTTTTTGGCGCTCAGCTTTCTTCACAGTCCAACTCTCACATCCATACATGACCACTGGAAAAACCTTAGCCTTGACTAGATGGACCTTTGTTGGCAAAGTAATGTCACTGCTTTTCAATATGCTATCTAGCCTTGAGTCAGATCCCTATGAGGAGTGGCATCTGCAGGATCTCAGCAGGCTCCACAGCAGCTGAGCCATCAGGCCTGGCCCTGCCTCATAGAGGTGCTGAAAGCCGTGAGGACAGATGCTGGAGCCTCTGCAGAACTTTGGAGACACCCTCTGAGATCTCATAGGGCAGTGCTTTTTACAGACTGGGAAAAACATCAGTGACTGAGCTAGGAAAAATAACAGAGAAATGGTGGATCTGGGCAATCACCTGTTTTTCTGATTCCTGGCCCCCCATAGAAGCTCCATCCAATACAATCTCTAATGCATACAGGAAGATGAAATCTGGTCCGTGGAATGGGGCAGCTGGAGTCCTGTCCCTCCTTTCCCACTCACTACCTGTAACCTTGGGCAAGACTCTGACAGCCGTCTATCTTGGTGGATGGTTGTAAAATGTTCCACACTGTTGTGGAATCCTACAGGTGAGCCCACAGACAGAACAAGCTGCATACACAGGCAGGAGGTGTCCCGAGTGCTTTGCCCCAGCCCAGCCCCAGAGCATGTTAATAAACAAGACTAAGAACTCTCAGAGGGGAGATTAGTCTTCCAGGTTGCCCCAGGCTCTTGAATTTTACAACGGTCATTGGTTCTTTCACGCTAGAAGCCTTGTGAGTTCTGCATGTGATTTTAGTAGGTCCATAGGATTGAGCCCTTGCCCTGATTGCACGTAAATAATAATGACGCCTGCAAAAGGCATTGGGCAGGAAGTGCCCTGCTGGCAGGGTCTGCATACCTCGCAGTCAGGGGGCCCATGAACGTGAGACCAGAGTCCCAGGTCCTTCTCTGTTAGCCTGTATAGTTTCCCGGGGACTCAGAAAACCCACCACGGCCTACCCACCTTTTTCTCCAGGGAGCACCAGGACACCCCGCTCTTCCTCTTGCTGTGTCTCCCACAGCAGGTGGCACCGGTGAGCCAGGTCAAGACGCCACAAGGCCCAGTGGGTCCGTCCAGTAGCACACATGAACCCCTCTTCCCCAAGTACCCAGTAGTCACAGAAATGAGGCTTCACACACATGCTTTCCCAGGGAGCAGGGCTTTAAAAAATTTATGAGCAATTTGAATATAAAAGCCTTTAATGGTGTAGCTGGACTAGTCAAATGCCTACTTCAAATATGTAACTTAGTCCTGTAATTATATGTTCATATTTAAAGTTTATATGTTATGTTTTAATTTAGAAATACTGCTATTCTCTGTCTTTATTGTATTATGAAGTTGAACCTGATAAAATTGCTATTTCCTATGGAGTCGAAAACAGTTGAATCTAAGCAGTTTTGTAAAGTGCATCCTAGTATTTGCAGCATCTGTCTTCTTCATCATTCACTCTACCTTCTGACCCCTTGTTCAGTTTGCCAGTGTGCCGGGCACTGCCATCCCCATCCACTGAGATGCCGCCTATTTTGGATGTACTCTTTTCATTGGATATTCCCTTACAAGGTTGGCATGGCCCTGCTCTGCTTTGGGTAACCTTGCTCCGTGTTGGCATGACTTCGAACAGGCAAGGCTTTGCTCTCATTCATAGAATTTTGCACTGTGTTAGGACCCTGAACCGGGCTCCCCTGGTGGCTCAGACAGTAAAGAATCTGGCTGCAATGCAGGAGACCTAGGTTCAATCCCTGGGTTGGGAAGATCCCTTGGAGTAGGAAATGGCAACCCACTCCAGGATTCATGCCTGGAAAATCCCATGCACAGAGGAGCCTGTGGGCTACATACAGCCCATGGTGTCTCAAAGAGTCAGGCACGACTGAGCAACTAAGCATGCAAGACCCTGGGCCATCTCCTTCACTTACCCTGTTGGTGTGGACTTCCAGTCTCTGTGGATAGCCACTTCCCAGATTACTTTCAAGTGATTTTTAAACATTTTTACACCACCCTCCCTCATAATTTAACGGATTATAATGTCCTACTTTGAGGAGAAAAAAGCTAAATTACTTTGCCTCTCTTTTTCTTTGAACCCCCAGCTGATCTTGCTACAAATAATTGAGGGCACCCCTTACCCCTGTCTTGAACTGTGAGAGGTTTTGTTGTTACTTAGGCAATTTATTCTTTTCCAAGAATAATTTTGAATGAAAGGCTTCACTTCTAGTATTTGAGCACACCTCTTACCTGTCTGGGCTTCCCAGGTAGCACTGGTGATAAAGAACATGCCTGCCAGTGCAGGAACTATGAGAGACATGGGTTTGATCCCTAGGTTGGGAAGATCCCCTGGAGGAGGGCTACAGTGCATAGGGTACCAAAGAGTTGGATACAACTGAAGTGCCTTAGCATGTGCACATCACCTCTATATAAACTTAATATTTGGGACTGCAGGTGGATGTCTGTTCTTGCTTAATTATACATCTGTGCTAAGTCGCTTCAGTCGTATATGACTCTTTGTGACCCCACAGACTGTAGCCGGCCAGGCTCCCCTGTCCATAGGATTCTCCAGGCAAGAATACTGGAGTGAGTTGCCATTCCCTTCTCCAAAGGATCTTCCTGACCCAGGGATCAAACCCATGCCTCTTAAACATCTCCCGCATTGGCAGGCAGGTTCTTTACCACTGGTGCCACCTAGGAAGCTTAATTATACATCAGTTCAGTTCAGTTCAGTCACTCAGTCATGTCTTACTCTTTGTGACCCCATGAACTGCAGCACGCCAGGCCTCCCTCTCCATCACCAGCTCCCAGAGTTCACTCAAACACACGTCCATCGAGTCAGTGATGCCATCCAGCCATCTCATCCTCATTCTGGTTTGAATGTGCCAGGACCCTCAGCAGAGGAGGTGGGGGAAGAGGGCATTGTGGTTTTCCTACGTCGTTTATGGTTTGGAAAGACTGTGGCCCATCAGGGCACTGTGCCCTCTGAGCCTTTCTTCTTTCTAAAGTGAAAAAAACATTGTGATCTTGCTTGTTAGACTAGAAAACAGAAGAATTCACCTGGGGCGCAAAAGCCCCTTTGGGAGCACAGATGATGGCCGCGTCTCATAGATGAATGGCTCCGCACCGAGCCTGTGCAGGAGGGCTCCTCCCAGGCCCTGGAGAAGCCCCTTCCTCCAGCACAGGCCAGGGGCGACCAAGGGGAGAAATGGGGAGACACGTGATGCAGATAGCGCCTGGCATCCTCACTATGTGTGGCATTCAGAGAGGCTTTGCTCCCCTCTCTCACCTCTAGGTGCCCGTGTCCACCCCGACTGGGCTGCTGCACCTGTGGTCTTTGCTTTATTCAAGTTATGCAGAGTGCTCTCAGAACCCTGTAAACCATAGGTTGTGTGCATGTTAGTGGACCTCAGATGAAGAAAGTGTGTGTGGGGACCAGGCTCTCTGGCCAGGAGCTGAACAACTTAATGGAGAGACAGTTCTAGGGGCTCCCGGGAAAGCAAGTGAGGGCAAGGAGCTGGCAAGCAGGACTGGGGGAGGGAATCCTGATGCTGGATACCCGGCAGGTTCCCTGTAAAACGCTTTAAAGGAGCACAAGGGGGAACCAGAAGAAGGGCAGGAGACAGAACACATAGTCTTACAAGGCCTCTCTATGGGAGGGCGGGATGGTCTGCCAAACGACACTGGGGATTTTCAGTTCAGTTCAGTTGCTTAGTCGTGTCCAACTCTTTGCGACCCCACAAATTGCAGCATGCCAGGCCTCCCTGTCTATCACCAACTCCCAGAGTTCACTCAGACTCACGTCCATCGAGTTGGTGATGCCGTCCAGCAATGTCATCCTCTGTCGTCCCCTTCTCCTCCTGCCCCCAATCCCTCCCAGCATCAGAGTCTTTTCCAGTGAGTCAACTCTTCGCATGACGTGGCCGAAGTATTGGAGTTTCGGCTTTAGCATCATTCCTTCTAAAGAAATCCCAGGGCTGATCTCCTTCAGAATGGACTGGTTGGGTCTCCTTGCAGTCCAAGGGACTCTCAAGAGTCTTCTCCAACACCACAGTTCAAAAGCATCAATTCTTTGGCGCTCAGCCTTCTTCACAGTCCAACTCTCACATCCATACATGACTACTGGAAAAACCATAGCCTTGACTAGACGGACCTTAGTGGGCAAAGTAATGTCTCTGCTTTTGAATATGCTATCTAGGTTGGTCATAACTTTCTTTCCAAGGAGTAAGTGTCTTTTAATTTCATGGCTGCAATCACCATCTGCAGTGATTTGGGAGCCCAGAAAAATAAAGTCTGACACTGTTTCCACTGTTTCCCCATCTATTTCCCGTTAAGTGATGGGACCAGAGGCCATGATCTTCGTTTTCTGAATGTTGAGCTTTAAGCCAACTTTTTCACTCTCCTCTTTCACTTCCATCAAGAGGCTTTTTAGTTACTCTTCACTTTCTGCCATAAGGGTGGTGTCATCTGCATATCTGAGGTGATTGATATTTCTCCCAGCAATCTTGATTCCAGCTTGTGCTTCTTCCAGCCCAGCATTTCTCATGATGTACTCTGCACAGAAGTTAAATAAGCAGGGTGACAATACACAGCCTTGACGTACTCCTTTTCCTATTTGGAACCAGTCTGTTGTTCCATGTCCAGTTCTAACTGTTGCTTCCTGACCTGCATATAAATTTCTCAAGAGGCAGGTCAGGTGGTCTGGTATTCCCATCTCTTGAAGAATTTTCCACAATTTATTGTGATCTACACAAAGGCTTTGGCATAGTCAATAAAGCAGAAATAGATGTTTTTCTGGAACTCTCTTGCTTTTTCGATGATCCAGCGGATGTTGGCAATTTGATCTCTGGTTCCTCTGCCTTTTCTAAAACCAGCTTGAACCCTGGCTTGGGGAATTTTGAGCATTACTTAACTCAATGCATGTGAGACAAGTGCAATTGTGCGGTAGTTTGAGCATTCTTTGGCATTGCCTTTCTTTGGCATTGGAATGAAACCTGAGCTTTCCCAGTCCTGTGGCCACTGCTGAGTTTTCCAAATTTGCTGGCATATTGAGCACAGCACTTTCACAGCATCATCTTTCAGGATTTGAAATAGCTCAACTGGAATTCTATCACCTCCACTAGCTTTGTTTGTAGTGACGCTTTCTAAGGCCCACTTGACTTCACATTCCAGGATGTCTGGCTCTAGCTGAGTGACCATACCATCGTGATTATCTGCAAATGCTGGAAATGCCAAGAACTAGGGATTGAGTGTTTAAATTGAAACTGTTAGCCCCCGTATTAGTCCATGAGTCTATCATGCAAGAAAGGTTGCACTTCTTCTTTTCCTGTATCTTTACTTAATTCTGATCCCCACCCTTCCAGCCTTGTGGAAATTCAACCCCATGATTATTGGGTTCCTCCCTACCCCCAGGGCTGGGCAAATGCCTGGGAGCCTTGTGTGGCACAAAGTGCCAGGGACATCCCTGTGGTCATCAGGTTCAGTCCCTTCCTGGGTGCCAGCACGCCACCCTGCTCACTATCTGGAGAATTTTAAAGCCCAGCTGGTTCTCGAGAACAGGAGTGAGAGGGTGAGAGGTGAAGTGCAATGAGCATAAATTAATATTTCAGCAATGTGTCTTAGTCAGCTCAGGCTGCTGTAATGAAATACTGCAGTCTGGGTGACTTGTATAACAAGACATTTATTTCTCGTAGTTCTGGAGGCTAAGGCCGAGGTCAAGGTGCTTAGGATATTTGGCTCTTAGTGAGAGGCCACTTACTGGCTTGCAAACAGGCACCTTCTCATGTATCCTCACATGGTGGAAAAAAAGAACCTTGATCTCTCTCCCTCTTCTTATAAGGACACTAATCTTATCATGGGGGCCCCACCCTCATGACCTCATTTAAACCCAGTTACCTCCCAAAGGACCTACTTTCAAATACCATCCCACTGGGGGTTAGGGCTTCCCGGGTCACCCACACAGTAAAGAATCTGCCTGCAATGGGGGAGACCCAGGTTTAATCCCTGGGTTGGGAAGATCCCCTGGAGAAGGAAATGGCAGCCCACTCCAGTTTTCTTGTCTGGAGAACCCCATGGATGGAGGAGCCTGGTGGGCTACAGTCCATGGGGTTGCAAAGAATTGGACACAACTAAGCAACTAACACACACAGGGGCATTAGGGCTTCAACATGTAAATATTTGGAGGTGGAGGGGACCCAGACATGCAGTCTGTAACATCTTGAAACAGTTTTCCATCAGGCTACTGGTAAGCAGCCAAGCCCTCTTGTACAACGATTATTTCAAGCACTTAGGAATGACGTGCAGGGGCCAGACCCAGGAGTGGCATCGTCAAAGCCCCTCAGCCCGAGCTCAGCTCCTCGCTCAGCTGCCCCAGCCCAGCCCTCCCTGTCTCCGGCAGTGCTCGTCGACCTGTGGGAAGGGCCTGCAGTCCCGGGTGGTGCAGTGCATGCACAAGGTCACCGGGCGCCATGGCAACGAGTGCCCTGCCCTCTCCAAGCCAGCTGCCTACAGACAGTGCCACCAGGAAGTCTGCAATGACAAGATCAACGTGAACACCATCACCTCCCCTCGCCTCGGTGAGTGCTTCTGCTGAGCCCCCGCTCCTGGGGCTGCTGCACCCCCTGGCCAGTGAGTCCTCACTGGTGGTGGGAATTCTGTAAGCCAGAAAGTGTGCTCCTTGGGCTTTAGTTGAGCTCTGGAGAGGCCAACATGTGTCAGTTCTGGAGAGGATCTGAGGTTTCAGAGATGGAATTTCATTCCTTGTCATGAAAAAGATGCCTCAAACCCGTGAGCCCCTCTCCCAACAAAGGGCAACATGAGAGAATGCTCCTCAAATGTTTTGGGATTCTCTGCATGAAGAAGACAAAGGGAGGTGCTTACTCAGGAAAGGAAGGATCCAGGGGTGTCATTTATGAAATCTGGGTGATACATACATGGAATGCTCCTGAAGCTGATGCTCAAGAAGAAAGCAGAGGTGTTGACAGATTGGAGCCTTTAATTCAGCAGGGAGCTTTGGTGTGAGCAGTTTGCCCCTGAGTGCTCCAAACCCAGCCCTTTACCTGGCCACGTCCCCAGCCAGTGGTGGCCCCAAAAGAAGAATGTCTAGGGCTGATCTGATGATTCCATGCACAGAGTTTCTGCTTTTCCAAATAGAAATCCTTCGGGAACAGTTTCCCACCCAGAGCCCCTTTCCTAATGCTGGGGTGCCACCAATGTGAAGGGGTTTCCAAACAAGCTTCACTGGGGGGTCTTCAAGCTTGCCGAGGTGTTCGCCAGGCTTTGGCCTGCACAGCCCTCCTTGGTATCCTCCAGAGGCCTCGCTCAGGCAGGAGTGTCTCTCTGCATGACCGAGAGCAGGAAGATTCAGGCCACTTGTTTGTGCTGTGACCGTGTGCTTTTGTGGGCCCTTGGATGTCCACTCGCTGTGCCCTTCTGTTTTATAAATGCCAACAGATGGCATCCTCGCCTGTAAAATGACTGTGGATGCCATTTAGCTCGGAAGCAGGGAGGCAGTGCCCTCGCACTGCGGAGGCAGCCGGAGCACTGAACCCTGAAATGGTCAGGTTGGACCCAGAGTGTCCCTTGTGAAAGCTACAGCCCTGGCAAGGGCGTGGCCCCCCCAGTCTGTGCAGGGCTCCGGCATCCACGTGGGGGCGGGCGGCCGGGAGTGTCATCCGCAGGCACCCGTAACCCCTGGGCTTTCTCTCTCCACCGTCCCCTTAGCTGCCCTGACCTACAAATGCACGCGGGACCAATGGACAGTGTACTGCAGGGTCATCCGAGAGAAGAACCTCTGCCAGGACATGCGGTGGTACCAGCGCTGCTGCCAGACGTGCAGGGACTTCTATGCGAACAAGATGCGCCAGCCGCCCCCACCGCCGAGCTCCTGACAGGCGGCCCGCTGGTCCTGCGATGCTCCAATGCGAGGTCTGCGTCCCGACGCCACGGCTAGATGAAAGCCCACCCACCTGAGAGCCCACCGGTCCTGCGGCCGGGACCCACCGAGGCACACCGCGGCTCACCCAGGAGGCTGTCCCGAGAATCCGACTGCATAGAACTTGAGAGCGGACTTGACGTTTGCTTAGTGCTTTTATACTTAATATATTGTTAACAGCCACTGGATGGCTTTCTACGATAAGGAAAAAAAATAGTCATGAGTCACAAAATAATTGTAATTTCTAAGTTCCACGTACCTCAAAGGGAACACCTCTGACAGACGGTCGTCAAGAGAGACGTCACGGGCGCCCCTGTCTTGACTTTTCCTCTGACGTTTGAATTCCCAGTGCTCGATGTACCGCGAGGTGGGGGTGGGGGCGGGGGGAGGATATCCCCAAAAATGAGATGCTTTCCTTTAAAAACAGGCTTTATTCTCAAAGCCAGTGATGCTCTGGATGGGAGGAGGCTTCTCTGGAGAGGGGGCGCTGCCGGAGCTCCCCAGACACCACCAGGAGGCCACGTGGCCCTGCGCCAGGTCAGGGAACATGCTCTCTAGGTCCTGGGTCTCTCCTCAGAGGTCTTGTCCCTGGGAGGCTGAGTGTGTGTGAACCACCAAGGATGCCAGGCCTATGTTGCTCTGCACAGCAGCCACATGGGGGAGAATGTTCCAGTGGTGTCCGGGTTAGAGGACGCAGCTAGTTTTTCAGATCTCTGCGGTCCCCCACACAGGGGGACAGAAGAGCTGCTCCTCAAGGTGCTGTGCGCGGAGGCACGTGCCAGTCTAGCCTTGGGCTTGCTGCCTGCACAGAGGTGAGCTCAGCGCAGCTTTGTGAGCGTGAGGCGCTCCCTCTCTGCTCCCAGGGACCTCGGCTCTAGCCAGAGGTCAGGAAGCTTTGCACCCGTTAGAGATGGCTTCGTGCTGACCCTGGCCATCTATCTGAAGTTGATTCTTCTTGGAAGCGCTGACTCAGGCTCAGACCTGGTGCTTCACCCTGACACGGGGCGGGTTTCCTCCAGGACCACCCAGCCTGGCAGAGGAGTGCCCCCTGCCCAGGGTGGCTGTGCGCTCGTCCCGCTCTCCTGTGGTCCAGACCATGCAGTGTTCATCACTGTCATGCTGTCGTTACTGACCCGCGTTAGTGGGGCGAGGATGACAGAAAAGCCTGCAGAAGCCGTTTGCATCCTACGGTCACCTTACCCCTCAAAACATGGTTGGGCCCTCTTCTGAACGCAGGAAGATGACAGGAGTGTGTGAAAGTACAAAAGATGGTAGGACCCTGCCCGCCGGGGAAGCTGGGGGAAGGGGACCCGACATGCTGGGAGGTCTGGTCTGCTGGCCAGCCCGGTGGGTGTTTGATGGGTGCTTCTATTCAAGGACTTTATCATGAAAAACCCACCCTCTCCTCCCTTATTTCAGAGGGGATCTTACTTAGGCTAATCTCCACGGGATCATCTCCAAGTGCTTCTTGATTTACTGGTGCTGTGTTTATGTATCTGTGTTTGTGTTTTTGACGTCACAACTTTGGAGTCAGCTTAAATCAGAAAGAAAGAGACACTCTGCCCTGTCCAGCCTGCCCTGCAGGCTTGTTTTGCTTTCTGATTGTTACTACCCCGGAGACAGAGAAGTGGTCGGATGGCCGGGCATCTGTTCAGTTCCACTTGAATCTGTGAGAAGTGTTGAGAAATCTCCTTAGGTGCTCTTTGGAAAGACCCCGGAGGGTGCCAGGCTGGGGCAGCCCATCTGCAGGGTGAGCTCCTGCAGCTGCCCAGGGCCTGTGCAGCAACGCTGTCCTCCCTGCTCCGGCTTGGCCGTCAGCAGACTCCCCCAAGGCCCTCAAAGCCTTGGGGAGCTAGGGCTTAGTTTTTCCCCAGCCCCAGATGAGCTGTGCTTTACCATGGATGGACGGAAAGCTCTCAGCCTCGGGGGCTGAGGAGCGGAATCAGGGCAGCCAGCCAAGAAGTCAGGGCAGCCTTGCGTGCTGTCTGTATGGGAACCAGGGGCCCACCCGAGCTGGGCAGGCCTGTGCGTGGCCCAGAGGTGAGCCCTTTTCCTGGTGCTTCTCAGTCTCCCCACTGGCCACCCTGGCCGTATCAACTGGACACCCCTGGCAAGGGCCCCACACCCTCAGAATGCAAGTGATTGATTCAGTTATCATTAAACATCCCTTTGGTTCCCCAAAGTTCGGGTTTTTCTGAGCTCTTGTAGCTCTTGCTGGCACTGTTGCTCTGAAATTCACCAGCCCGCCTTCTGTTCACGGCACAAGCAATGGTTGATCTCGGTGAAGCCGTCACGGCATTCTTGCTCCACTTTGTACAGAAGACAATGAAACCCTGTCATTGCAACAGCGATGTTTCTTTAGTAACAATACCCTGTACTGTCACTCAAGTACTGTACCTTTTTGGTTGCACAAATGTGTTACTAACTACAGACTCTCACAATCTTATGGTGCTATTTCATTGGTGCAAATGAAACCCTCTCGGTTGACCATGGCTTGATATTATCAGAACACAGGGAAAGATCCTCAATGGCAATAATATCATTGCTTTGTTCTCTTTTCTTCATTTCAGAGTCAAATGTATATATTTTCCATTAGTTAACGTACGTACTGTACCCATGGTATTTTTGTTTTACTTTTTGGTGCTGGTTTGAAAGGAAAAAAAAGAACAGAAGACAAACATTGGACGCCACTGTAAATGAAAAATTAATCATTTCATTGGAAGTGAGTTGAATATGTTTAATAAAATGTTCTTCCATAACAACGTTAAGCTGTCTGTGAAGTAAAAGACAAAAACCAGTCCTCGAGGGCTGGCGGAGGGAGGCTGTGTCCTTTCCTTTGGCGGCGGTCACCTTGCTTGCCTGGGATTGGCTGCAAGGAACCGCAACCTGCCGACCACAGCTGTGGACACTGTCAGAGGTCGCTGGTAAAGGCAGTTCTGGTGGGTGGCTGTGTCTCCCCCAGGGAGCGCTAGCAAACCATTCAGTCCTGGGCCTCCCCTGTGCACCTCCAGAACCCTGGGTGGAGACACAAAGGTCTGACAGCTGCACCGTGAATCTGAGTCTGACACAGAGCAGCCCCCTCGCTGGCGGATTCACCCAGGCTCCATGGGGGCTCAGGGACCCCTCTGCAGGGGGCCCCGTCACACCAAAATGGGTGCCTGCTCCCCACAACCTTGCCCTTTCAACCCTTAGCCCCCCTCCTAATCCTGCTGACAGCTCCCCTCCTGAGGGTGTGAGGCAGACCCGGCCCTTCTGACCTCCCAGGCTGCAGGCTCAGCACGGGCACCACGCCATCACAGCAGGGACCTCTGGAGCCCCGCTGGGCCTGACAGGGAGCCGGGCTGTCACAGCACCTGCCCCTGGGGGAACTGGCTCCTCCTGGCATCAAGGGGAAAGAACTCCCCCAGGGCTTCATTAAACAGAACGCCTCTTTTTAATGTTGGAGCAACACCCAGAAGTTTCACAAAATAAAGACCATTTGTTTAATCAGTAGCTAACTCCCCATAGTTCCCCCATCACCAAGAAACGTATAGTTTGTATTAATTTCCACGAACCATCAGCCACCTGCCTCCAGGACCTGTTAGAACCCTCTCTTTGCCCTGAGAGTTCTGATCTCTCTGGTGGGTTAACTTCTAACAGCTCTGATGCTATATAATTTCTTTATAAGCTGCTTAGATTCCAGTCTGTTAGAATGAAACTGACAAGCAAGCAATCAGCAAGTGTTGGGTGAGCTTCCACTAGGAATCAAGCACTTCCTGGAGCCGCCGAGAACACAAATGGACCAAAGACCTGCTCTGGTGCCCCCAGCCCCTCAGACAAGCCTGGAGTCCTGGACAAGAGAGAACGAGAGAGAGCCGCAGGAACTCTGAGAAGGAAAGGTCAGGACTTCCCTTGTGGGTCTACTGATTGCCCTCTGGACACAGGCTAGAAGGCTTGGCACTGAAATCCTTTCCAGTGGCACTTGCCATCTGCAAAGACTTTTGGAAAAGCCCTTATGTTTCTACTTCTAGACCCAAATCTGCCTGCATCTGAAGCCTCCTTCTCTGACAGCTGACCTAGTCCTCACGGAAGGCCAGCCCTCATACCTGCAACGGAGCTCCCACTGCCTCTCCGCACTCCCTCTCTGCCTCCAGACTTTGATTCTTTCTCCAGACCTCTCCCCTGGCTTTTGCCCCCTGCACGGACTCTGGTCTTGCAGGTCCCCAGTGACCTTCTGGGCATGACCTGCAGACATCTTCAGCAACCCTCTCCTTTGGGATGCCCCCCTCTCCTGACTTCCCCTCCTCTGTTCCCTAGCTCCCCTTCCTCCAGCAGCTCTCTAGATGACAGGGTGCTCCAGAGCGCAGTCCTAAACCCCGTTCTTTCTCTCTCCTTTCTCCCTGAGTCATGTCACCCACTCAAGGCTTTTACAACCACTGACATTCTGGTGTCTCCCAAATTAGCCTCTTCCTTCCTGGCCTCTCTCTCAGCCTCCCCAGGGCTGGGATGGCCCCTCAGAGGGGTTCCAGTCCGGAGAGTCAGTGGGATGGCTCACCTCTGCTCCATGTGGCATCGTGTGGGGCAGCTCCGAGGACAAGTAGAGCCTGGGACTACCGGAAGACTCAGGCACTTTCAAATTTGGCCGCTGATGCCAGCCTTAAGAGCTTCAGTTAGGACTGCTAACCAGAACACCTATAAGCGGCCTTGCCAAGGGGCTGCTTAGCAACCCTGAAGTATGATGGCAGAGTCTCAGCGGCAAACATCCTGAGCAATGGGGATGCTCATGAGAACTATGTCCCCTCATATGATGACTCAAAAGTTACACAGCCTCACTTCCACCATCTTCACAAAGGCCCACTAACTTCAAGGGGAGGGTCAAAGGGTCCACCTCTTGCTCAGAGAATGGAAAGGTTCTGGACAAGGGCATAAGATGGGAAAGATTGTTGCAGCCATTTGAAGGAATAGTCACACATACCCCCCATCCTTATGCCAGATGCATTCATCCCTCTGCCACCCTCCCCACAAAGCCTCATATTATTTCAGCATCATGTTCAGGCTCCCAGTCCAGGATCGCCTCATCCAAGTTAAGTGCAGGTGAGACCCACCAGGATCCTCAGGTACAGCTTCTGAAGCAGTTTCTCTCTCAACTGTAAGAGCAGTGAACTCAAAAGAGAGATTATCTCCCCCCATTTCTCAACCCCCAAGAGAAAATGGTGGGATGGCCTGGGAGCACCACTCTAGAGACTCCCTATTTAAAATGGACAGGAAGGGGAAGCACATTGCAGTCACTGTCCAGCTCAGCTCTGAGTGACTCTGCAGTCACCGTCAGGCTCCAGCCTGGCTCATGTGGTCAGTCCCATTAGACTCAGCCCTGCTCCCGGTGAATGATTCTCCCTGGGCTGCCTCCAGCCCCAAAGAGGCTCGCTGCTTGTTGTCATCCACTCTTAATGGAAAGGGAAGCAAGGTTCTGTCAAGCGCCCTTTTCCTTGAAGAGGGATGTTCTAACATACTCCAGACCACTGGACTCCTGAAAACTTCACTGATGTGATGTCTGCTTGATTCTCCCTGGGGCTTATCTCATACTCTCTAGAGGGCAGATGCTGTACTAAGGCCTCTTCTTTACCTGGTCTGATTAACTTAATGTCATGGGCACAGTGGGTCAACGTGGATTCTGTGGAAGGTGGGTACAGTCCAGGCCTTTCGGGGCTACGCTGTATCAGAGTGTGGGAGAGTTAACATAGCCCCGGGAAAAACTGAGCATAAGTGGGTACTGGTGTCTCACACGTGAATGTGAACTGGGTCTCCTTTCTAACAGGATGGGAAAGAGTGTGCTCCCCAGCTCAACAGGCATGCGTCTTGTGTCTGAGCCTTGTTAACCTGTACAGCAGTGAGTTAGGGGGTCATTCTTGGTTTCGATTGCGGTAGTCCACTGTCACGTGACAGGACCCAACCCCAGACTGACTTACAGGGGGATATGACAAGGTCTTTAAGTGTTTCACTAAAATATTCCTGTCTCACCAGGTCACAATATTGTTGTGGACTTCCTGTCTTGCCTGGGGAGAGGGAGACAGTTTCACAATATAACCTGTCCTCCCATAACAATTCTCTCTCCCACAGGCCAAGGACCAGGTTTCATCCTTTCCAAGTGTATATTCAGGGACAAGAAATGATCACTGGGTGATCTCAAGGGCCCACTGGGCCCACTGTGAACCAAACTCGAACCAGGACTCCATTTACTGCATGAACCCCATCCCCCTTCACGCTAAAAGGGGGACCAGAAGAACATTCTGGGCCCCAGCAGCAATGTCAACTTGGATCCCGTGTGCAGCAGGTAAATTAACGATTAGTCATTCTCAGCATATTTGTTGTCTTTCTCCAGCGCATCCATTATGCTCAGCAACAGTCACTGAATTTCTTTGCTTTACAATTTCTATTTCCCTGTTTCTCTCAGATGACCAAGATGTTGCACCACCAGTCAATGTTTTAATCATAACCCTTCTCAGATACCAAGGGCATGGCGTCCTTATAGCTGGCAGGTGATGAAGCTCTAAAATCCCATAGGATTTTAAATTCCTAGAGTTTCTGGTTCCTGGAACTAACTGTATTAGTTTGGGTTCTTGGGAACTAAGATGTGTGGACATGTGTGGGCAGAATATTCATGGCAGGTGCCCCTGGGCACATGAGGGACTGAGAGAAGCTGGGCTGGGCACAGGGAGATGAGGAACTCTACAGTGATCATAACAGGGGCTCAGTTGGTCCCATGGGGAGCCTTGAACTGCACAAAAGTCAGTTCCCCTACATGAAGGGTGAGGCCGGGATGGCCTCAGCTGGGAGTTGGCCGACACTGCTGGAAGCTGGGGGTAGGCGGTCCATAAGGGGCGTCCATGGCACACCGCAGCACCCACTGCAGGCCTCAGACCTGGACACTGCAGTCTCCTTCTTCTCACACGGTCGTCTTACTCTGGAGGCTTCCCCATCTCAGTGTCAGACACTGTCCACTAGGATCAGACACTGTCCATCAAGAGCTCAGGGTCATCCTTGTCTCCTCAGTTTTGCTTCCATCCCCAGTTAACACAACCACAAATACCATTTGTTCTGCCTCCGGGTTAAGTCTCTGATCTGTCTGCTGCCTCCTGTCTCACTGCCACCACTGTGCACAAGTCACAGACCTCGCCCCGCGACCCCACCAAAGCTTCCTGACGACTTCCCTCCCGCCTGACTCCAGTACATTCTCACACCCTAGTCAGAGTAAGACTTCAGAAACATAAATCCTGGCCTTCCCCACTGAAAACCCTTCACTAGCTACTTGCCCCTGGAATTTTTACATTTCAAGCCCAGTGTGATCAGGGCCCCTGCTGTCCTCCTCTCCCACCCGCGTACACACACACACACACACACACACACACACACACACCAGCCCACAGTCCCCTTTCTGTCGGGCTCCTCTACCCTCGTCACCACCCCGGGGCCTTTGCAGGTGTCTTTCCCTCCCTTTGCAGCGTCCCCACCCGCCCCCAGATATTCCCATGGCTGATCATTGTCACCCTCTGTGTCGCAGCTGAAATGTCATCCAGCAGACAGCTGCTCCCGGCACTCCATCTCAGGTGGGCTCCCTGGCCCAACAGCCGTCTTCCCTCCCTCCTCGATACTTGTCCCAACCTATCGCTAGTTTGTAAACTTTCAAACTTACATCGTGCCTGTTTTCCCATCTAGAAAGTGAATTTCATCAGGCCAGAAAACAGGTCCTCTTGTGTATGGCTGGACCCCTGGTTCCCAGCACAGGCATGCCCCGAGTGAGCGTGCTTCTTCTCTGTTGGTTACGACTTGGTTCTTTTCAGATCCGTTCAGGACTGTACCAGAAGATGTTTATACTGGACAAGAAAAGTGCACTCTGAATTCAATGAGTCTTTTGCATGTGGCTTAAATGATACAAATATTTGGACAACTAGCTGTAAGTCATGAGAACAAGATGTTGGCTGTTTTTCAAACTCTCCCCCTTGTCAACTACCCCTTGTCAACAGAGACAGGTGTTTTCAGGTGGTTTCCATGGTGATCTGGAAGCTGTTTTCTTTCGTTTTCATCTTTCAAAGAGGAGAGTTGACGGACTCAGGAGGAAGAGGAAGTTCCTGGTTTGCTGAGGATTTTGCAAAGCTTGTTGTGGTGCCACCATCTGGTGTTTCTGGAATAAAAGTTTAACACAACGAGGTTCATGGACTCAGCCCGGACAATACCCATCCCTGACCGGGTTCTTGCGCGACAGGAGTGCTCCCTGTGGGGCTCTGTGAGCAGGACCACTCTAATCACGCGCCCCCCACCCCCGCCCCGTGCACCATGGCACTGGCATTCCCTTGGCTCTGAAGCCTTCTCAAAAATAACCGCTTTCAGATCCTGAGCAGCTTCAGCATTACAGGGTATAACATTCAAAAATGACCAAAAGATTAGAAAGTTTCCTCCTGGAATTTCTTAGAACACTGAGATTTCCCTTGGAAAAGACTAGATACTCAGGTCCTAGGAACCCATACCACTCTAAGAAAAATGTAAATGACCGAGTGAATCAAAGGGCCCCTTGGCAGATAGAGCCAAGGCAAGCCGAAGAAAATCCCCTTTCTGATAGAGCAATGAGAAGGCCCAGCACACTAGCAGGGCTGCCTGGGGACCCGCCCCGTACTGCAGCCCAGTACACAGCGCATGCACACAGACATGGCAGTTGGCTTAATTGAGGCTCGGGGGAAACGGGAGCGTCCTTCCAGCTTCCAGCACGCTCCTTCCTGCTTCTTCCATGATGTTTCGCCTTCCCTCTTTCTCTTATTCATGCTTTCCATCTTGTTACCTCGCTTTCTGTCTCCTTCTTGGGCTGGCATTTATTTATTCTCCCTATATGCATCTCTCCTTTCCTCTTCCTTCTCTTTCCACTGCCTGAACTTTCCCCACTCTTTCCAATTTCAAATGACTTTCTACTTCTGACTCTGTGTCCCTGTAAGAACTTCCACCGAGGGTGCAAGGAATGATAAACTTCTCTAGGGACTGAATTTTCACAGAGCCTTTAGACGACCAAGTACCCTTTAAAATTTTACTCTCAAACCACTTATCCAGGATCCTCGCAAACTAACTGCTCTTTAGAAGTTTTAGAGGTCTCTGGGGTCTCATTTGTAGCTCAACTCTGTATGTGCCAATCACACCTTCAGCAATCCTCTGGCTAATGATATATCTCCAGCTATTGGTTTTCTCACCATGGAGGTTAGATTTAAGGTGTCAGTTGATAGTTATAAAATAGCATTTCTGCAAGTTCTGTCCAAAGATTGCTATGTATTAACACATCATTAAAAGAATATATTGCAAAGTCAACATATGATTATAATTGTTGACCTATCAAATACTGAAAGATTTGGAAACCTCACTGGAAGCCAAATGCCATTTTATTAAATTGGGATACAGTAAAGGGAACTCTGTATAGAACAACTGATTGGTTCAAGATTGAGAAAGGAGAACAACCAGGCTGTCTGTTGTCACCCTGTTTGTTTAACCTATATGTTGAGCACATCATATTAAAAAGCAGAGACGTTACTTTGCCGACAAAGGTCTGTCTAGTCAAAGTTATGGTTTTTCCAGTAGTCATGTATGGATGTGAAATTTGGACCATGAAGAAAGCTGAGCACTGAAGAATTGATGCTTTAGAACTGTGGTGTTGGAGAAGACTCTTAAGAGTCCCTAGGACTGCAAGGAGATCCAACCAGTCCATCCTAAAAGAAATCAATCCTGAATATTCATTGGAAGGACTGATGCTGAAGCTGAAGCTCCAATACTTTGGCCACCTGATGTGAAGAGCTGACTCACTGGAAAAGACCCTGATGCCGGAAAGATTGAAGGCAGGAGGAAAAGGGGACAACAGAGGATGAGACAATTGGATGGCATCACTGACTCAATAGACATGAGTTTGAGCAAGTTCCGGGAGTTGGTCATAGACAGGGAAGCCTGGCGTGCTGCAGTCCATGGGGTCACAAAGAGTTGGATACAACTGAAGGACTGAACTAAACTGAGCACATCATGAGAAATGGCAAGCTGGATGAGTTACAAGCTGGAATCAAGATAGGTGGGAGAAACATAAACAACCTCAGATAGGCAGATAATACTGCTATAATGGCAGAAAGCAAAGAGGAACTAAAGGGCCTCTTAATGAGGGTGAAGGAAGAGAGTGAAAGAGCCAGCTTAAGACTAAATATTTAAAAAAACTAAGATCATGCCATCTGTCCCCATTACTTCATGCAAATAGAAGGGGGAAAGGTGGAAGTAGTGACAGATTTTCTCTTCTTGGGCTCTAAAAGCACTGTGGATGGTGACTGCAGCCAGGAAATTAGAAAATGTTTGCCTCTTGCCTGGAAAGCTATGAAAAACCTAGACAGTGTGTTGAAGAGCAGAAACATTACCCTGCTGACAAAGGTCCGTATAGTCAAAGCTATGGTCTTCCCACTGGAAACCTCACTGGAAGCCAAATGCCATTTTATTAAATTGGGATACAGTAAAGGGAACTCTGTATGGAACTGATTGGTTCAAGATTGAGAAAGGAGTACAACCAGGCTGTCTGTTGTCACCCTGTTTGTTTAACCTATATGTTAACATATCATTGTGAGAGCTGAGCTATAAAGAAGGCAAAACACCAAAGATTTGATGCCTTCAATTCTCTTTGCTGGAGAAGAATCTTGAAAACCCTCTGGGCAGCAAGGAGATTGAATCATTCTTAATGGAAATCAACCCTGAAAACTCACTGGGAGGACTGAAGCTGAAGCTCCAATATTTTGGTCACCTGGTGCAAACACCCAACTCATTGGAAAAGTCCCTAACGCTGGAAAAGATTGAGGGCAGAAGGAGAAGAGGGCATCAGAGGATGAGATGGCTGGATGGCATCACCAATGCAATGGACATTAAGTTGAGCAAACTTCGGGAGATGGTGAGGGACAGGGGAGGCCTGGCATGCTGCAGTCCACAAGGTCGCAGAGAATCAGACATGACTGGGTGACTGAAAACAACAAACAGAAGAGAGCCTGTTGTAAGTGTTGCAACAGCATTGACTTGATGTTAATGATTTTTGCCAGTATTGCTTTTTACAAAATAAGCATGTAATATATCCATGCACATTATGATATATTCTGTTTTTATTCTATATATACCAAGTGGACAAACACACACGTATAAAACACTGGCCTAAGAGTGATTCAGTCAGCAGCATCGCTGCTTCCATGCCGCTCAGTCAGGACAGAGGCTCCAAAGGCTGCTGCAACACCCATCTGAATGTATATAAGTGCTGATATATAAAATGTATACCATGATTCATATGTTAAACCATCATTTTACAACGTAAGCCACTAAATTATTGAGTAGTGCAGTCAAAGGCAGGGTGAAGGGAGAGATGAATGATGCACAGTCCCCTGTCCTCAGAGAATCACAACAATATGAAGTTGTACCTTCTTTTGGCAAACAGTGGCTCTGCCCAAATGTGGAAAAATATTTAAGTTGGTTCAAAGGTAATAGAGCCATTGGCTCTGAGTTCAGGATAAACAAACTTCAGCCCAAGAAGAAATCAGATCCACTCTCTTTCAGATGGGTCTAACTCAGCAAAGCCAAGTTCTCAAAACTGGCGTGCCTCCCTCATAAACACCCTCAAGTGCATTCTGTGCTTCTGACATCACAAAAGCCACTTCATGATGACATCATCTGGGCTTTCCCAGTGTGTTGAGGGGTCAGACCACACTGAACAGTCCTGGGTGGTTTTATCTGTGCAGACCAAGCTCCTTGGCTGTGATGGGTGGATATGTCTACACACAGCCAGTTGAAGATATAAGCTGGACCTTTACACAGCTATTTTGGGATTTTCAAACAGATAAATCAAAGAGTAACATACATTTTAAAGAAACAGTAAGTCATGTGGCAAAATCAAATAGAAAAGAAAAAAAAACAACAAGAAAACTCAGAAATGATAAGCAAAGTCAAAAATGAAAATGAAAACTTCAAAACACTGGATAAACTCTGGAGATAAAGGAATCAAACAGAGGATTCATTAGTGGAAGGTAGGATTGAAGAATTTTAGCCCAGAGCTAGTATAGAGAAGCAAAGGAATTTTTAAATGAAATTTTTGAAAATTGATGAAGAGCAATATACCTTGAAAGGTGTCCATTTTTTGTCTAACAGGGACTCCAGAGTAAAGAACAGAAGAAATAGCAGAGGAACCATATTGGAAGAGATAACAACTTAGAAGGTCCAAGCATTATGTAGAAAGACATGAGTCCTCATATCAAAAGGCATCACAAGCAGTGAACAATAGAAAGAAATCCATACCTCACAGTCACAGTGAAATTGCAAAAAAATCAAGAATGAAGAGGAAATCTTTCAGAAAGATGTTCCTGGGTTGGAAGAATCAATATTGTGAAAATAACTATACTACCAAATGCAATCTACAGATTCAGTGCAATCCATATCAAATTACCAATGGCATTTTCCACAAAACTAGAATGAAAAATTTCACAATTCGTATGGAAACACAGAAGACTCCAAATAGCCAACACAATCTTGAGAAAGAAGAATGAAGTTGAAAGAATCAACCTTCCTGACTTCAGACTATACTACAAAGCTAAAGTCATCAAGACAGTATGGTACTGGCACAAAAACAGAAATATAGACCAATGGAACAAGATAGAAAGCCCAGAGATAAACCCACATACCTATGGACACCTTATCTTTGACAAAGGAGGCAAGAGTATACAACAGGGAAAAGGTAGTCTCTTCAATAAGTGGTGCTGGGAAAACTGAACAGCTACACATAAAAGATTGAAATTGGAATACTTCCTAAAACCATAGACAAAGATAAACTCAAAGTGGATTAAAGATTTAATGTAAGACCAGAAACCATAAAACTCTGAGAGGAAAACAAAGGCAAAACACTCTATGACATAAATGACAGCAAGATCCTCTATGACATACCTCCTAGAATTATGGAAATAAAAATAAGCAAGTGGGACCTAATTAAACTTAAAAGCTTTTTTACAGCAAAGGAAACTATAAACAAGGTGAAAAGATAGCACTCAGAATGGGAGAAAATCATAGCAAATGAAACAACTGAAAATGATTAATTTCCAAAATATACAAGTAGCTCATGCAACTCAATAACAGAAAAACAAACAACCTAATCAAAAAAAGGGAAAAAGACCTAGACAGACATTTTTCCAAAGAAGACACATAAAGATAGCTAATAAACACATGAAAAGATGTTCAACATTGCTCATTGTTAGAGAAATGTAAATCTAAACTACAATGAGATATCACCTCACACCAGTCACAATGGCCATTATAAAAAAAAAAAAAAACTACAACCAATAAGTGCTGGAGAAGGTGTGAAGGAAAGGGAACCCTCTTGCACTGTTGGTGGGAATGTAAACTGATACAGGCACTATGGAAGACAGTATGGAGATTCCTTAAAAACCTAGGAATAAAACCACCATGCTGCTGCTGCTAAGTCGCTTCAGTCGTGTCCGACTCTGTGCAACCCCATAGACGGCAGCCCACCGGGCTCCCCCATCCCTGGAATTCTCCAGGCAAGAACACTGGAGTGGATTGCCATTTCCTTCTCCAATGCATGAAAGTGAAAAGTGAAAGTGAAGTTACTCAGTCGTGTTCGACTCTTAACGACCCCATGGACTGCAGCCCACCAGGCTCCTCCATCCATGGGATTTTCCAGGCAAGAGCACTGGAGTGGGGTGCCATTGCCTTCTCTGATAAAACCACCATATGACCCAACAATCCCACTACTGGCCATATACCTTGAGAAAACCATAACTGAAAAAGACACATGTACCCCAACGTTCATTGCAGCACTATTCACAATAGCTAGGACATGAACTGATGCTGAGACTGAAGCTCCAATACTTTGGCCACCTCATGTGAAGAGCCAACTCATTTGAAAAGAATCTGATGCTGGGAAAGGTTGAAGGCAGGAGGAGAAGGGGGTGGCAGAGGATGAGATGATTGGATGGCATCACCAACTCAATGGATGTGAGTTTGAGCAAGCTCTGGGAGTTGATGATGGAAAGGGAAGCCAACTGGCTGCAGTCCATGTTGTCACAAAGAGTCAGACACGACTGAGCGACTGAACAACAACAAGGACGTGGCAGCAATCTAGATGTCCATCAACACATGAATGGATAAAGAAGCTGTGGTACATATATACAATGGAATATTACTCAGTCATAAAAAGGAACACATTTGAGTCAGTGCTAATGAGGTGGATCAACCTAGATCCTATTATACAGAGTCAAGTAAGTCAGAAAAAGAAAAACAAATATAGTATATTAACGCACATATATGGAATCTAGAAAGATGTTACTGATGAAGCTATTTGCAGGACAGCAATGGAGATGCAGACATAGAGAACGGTTACGGATATGGGACAGGGCGGAAGGAGAGGGTATGATGAATGGAGAGAGTAGCATGGAAACATATACACTACCATATGTAAAATACATAGCCAGTGTGAATTTCCTGTATGACTCACAGAATTCAAATTGGGGCTCTCTGACAACCTGGGCGGGGGGAGGGGGGTCAGAGGTGGGAAGGAGGTTCAAGAGGGAGGGGACATGTGTATACCTATGGCTGATTCATGTTCATGTAAGGCAGAAACCAGAAACCAGCACAATATTGTAAAGCAATTATTCTATTACAAATAAATAATTTTTTAAAGATAGGTTAAAAGGAAGCCAGCACTGTCCTTCTCCAGAGTCTCCCATAATTGACAGGCTCCATCTTCATGTTTGTGGCCCCATGATCCATCCATTCATACAAAAGCCAGAAACCTGAGAATCAGCCCGAGACTGTCACTTTCCATCTTTAAACTCTCTTCTGTCTGCCCCTCTTCCCCACCCTCAGGGTCACTGTTCTGCTTGTTCCACTGTCACCAATGCTAAGATGACCTTTGGAAGACTGCTATCTAGTAAGTCCTCCCTTTACTGCTTCCCTGCTCAAAGGCATCCCTGGCTCACCAGCCCCTCTGTCCCTCTCTTGAACACTGCCCAGGCCTGCCTGTGAGCCCCCAACTCTCCAAGCCAGGAGTCTGTGTGCAGGCACTTTCTTTACCATCTGAGCTACCAGGGCTCCTAAAGTGAAAGTGACCCCATGGGCTGGAGCCCACCAGGCTCCTCTGTCCATGGAATTCTCCAGGCAAGAATACTGGAGTGGGTTGCCATTTCCTTCTCCAGGGGATCTTCTCGACACAGGGATTGAACAGGTCTCCCACTTTGTAAGCAGATTTACTGTCTGAGCCATTAGGGAAGCCCAACTATGGCCCACCAGCCAGTCCCTTCCCACTGGCTGTCATTATAATGAAAGTTTACTTGGAATAAGCCACATATACCTTAGTCTGTCTCTTGCAATTGCTTGTGCACAGCAATGACAGAGCCCAGGAGGAGGACTGTACAGTCTGCAAAACCTAAAATGCATAACATGTGACTCTGCAGAAAATATTTGCTAGCCCTGCTCTAAGCACTCTAAGATCTCTAGTCTATCCACAGCTGTACCCTCGACCTAAACTTCCTCTCCCTGCACCCTCTGATGTGCGTTGGCCACTCTGACTCAGATCCCAGCATTTGATCCAGCGGTCACTTGTCTCCCTGTGAGGCCAAGAGCTATTGTAGGCAGGACCTGGACCTCCCCAGGCTCAGTCTCAGGCCCAGCAGAACACTGGCTGGGCAAGAGCCCACTGGCAGAGGAGAGGCTGCACGAGAGAGGACAGTCCTTCCCGGGATGGACTGCCAGTGCCAGTTCACTGTGAAACTGTAAGCTCAGTGTTCAGGGAGGCACTGGGCCCATCTCTGCCAGGCGGGTCTCTGTTCACTGCCACTAGCTAAAACACTCGGGCCCTCTGGGCCCCTGGATCAGCAATGGTGCCCCTTTCCTCTGCTTGTTCTCAGTGACACAGTGGGAAGTGTGTCTGAGCCTGGAGTATGAGGGTCACCAGTCTGAGGTTGGCTCTATAGATTACAGTTTTCTGCCCCAATAACACCTTGTCCTTGTACACTCCAGTGGAGGCAACTTCCTGTCGTTCTTTGAGATGTGAGAAATGGAATACTTCCTGCCTTATCAGTTAACAAGGATGTCATAGTCACCAGCAATTGCAGCCACCATGGATGGTGAGCTTGTGAGCCCAGAGGGAACTCAGAAAGGGAAGAAAACCTGCCATCTAGCGGCCATCAGACTGCAGCCACTCCCAAAGGTGAGCCCCAAGGAAAGTAAATTCAAGATATGAAAAGTATACTGGCCTCAACAGCTGAGGTACATATCAAAGGAATGATTTCAGTGAGCCCAGACTCTTGCATCTTTCCATTCATAAAATAGTGCTAAATTCCTTAACGTGGGATATCTTGTTTTCTTTAATGAACAATAATTTTTGATGTTCAGACCACCTGCCCTTTGTTGCAAAACCTCTGAATAAACTGAATCCTCCCTCTCCTCCTAGAAGCAGTTCTCTCAGGGTTACCTGAGATACTGTCTCCCAGGCCTGAAGTCCTAAAAACTCCCACCAAATCAGACGTGGCTCTCACCTTTAGGCTGTGAATATTTAAGCCCACAGATGCGACATGGTTAAAGATAGTTAACGAAACTAACAAAACTTGTTCTCTTGCAGATCCTGCTCTATTTCCTTTTCTTCTGGCCTGTCTGGACAACTCTTTGGCCCAGCCTCTGGCTGTGGGGTGGGGCCCAGCAACACCACATCACTCTTCTCAGCACAATCTTATAGGTAACTCCAGGTACAATTCTTTGAATTATGCTGGCTCCTAAGAATCTCATGTAATCTACTTTCACCTTCACCTGAGTTGCTCTCTTTCATGTGGCACAGTAATCCCAGGCAGGGGCACCACTTCTCACCTGTGCCCTTGAATGCCACCCCCTCCCTCCTGTCCCTGGACTCACACACACCCCTGCCCTGGGTCCTCCTCCCGACAGCTCCTCCTCATGGCCCTCAGGGCCCCACAACCTCCCCCTTCCGTCTCCCGGAGTCTCCCAAAGCCCATGGCCTAGCAGGTGCTGAGCATTGTTGGGGTATGGTCCCAGGTCCCCCACTCAAGGCGCAGCTGGGGAGTGACATGAGGGCTGTGCCTGTCTGTGAAGGATGTCCAGGCCACCAGTGCTGGGGTGCACACCTGCAAAGTCCAGAAAACCATGTGCTTCAGGGTGAGACGTGTATCGTCCTTGTCTTTTCTGTTTTCTGGTCCTTTGATATCTGGGGTCTCGCTGACCCTGAAGGGAATGCCCCTCCCAAGGTTAGCCAATTCCTAGACTAGTCTGACAGCATGCTCCTCACACGAAAACCAACCAGTCCACAGCCCACATCCCCAGCCACCTCCTCCATCAGGCTCTCACGCTCTGGGCCACTCTCCAGCTGCCTGAGCACCCCAGGGTCAGGTGCTGGATAACGAGGGACAGCCCTTAGGCTTCCCTGGTGGCTCAGATGGTAGAGAACCTGCCTGCAATGCAGCAGATCTGGCTTCAGTCCCCAGGCTGGGAAGATCCCCTGGAGGAGGGCATGGCACCCCACTCCAGTACTCTTGCCTGGAGAATCCCCATGGACAGAGGAGCCTGGTGGGCTACAGTCCATGAGGTCACAAAGAGTCAGACATGACTGAGCGACTAAGCACATCACAGTCCTAGACCCCTCTGCAGCTGAAATCATTTTAACCAGGCAATCCTAAGGCAGTCTACCCTGCCTCACCTATTTCTTCCAATAGAAACCTCAGTAAAGGCTTTTGCCAAAAAAAGGAAAAAACCTTTCCCCATATCTGCCCCCCACACTTTCTGACTCCTGACGGGCCCCAGTGCTTCCCATACGGCCCTGAGTGGCGTGGCCTGCTCCCCTCTCCTGGGAACTGTGAGTCACAAACCCTCTTGTCACTTGCAGTCATCTCCTGGTCAGTCAGTCTTGCTGTACGTCATGTATTCTAGGAGAACATTGTATTTTACAACAGGACGAGAAGAGGAAAATGGTCCTGACTCTCAGGAGGATGCAGGCAGCACCCATAGGTGGACACTCTGGGGTCTGTGTGCCACGGAAGGGAAGCAGAAAGGTCAAAGGCTTGTGTCCAAGCAAGTCGTCAGTGGCCATCTCCCGCACTCAGCCAGCCTGCCCTCAGCTGACCCACGGCCTACACTTCCTTCCAGGGTGAGAAATGCACCTGACTCTTGGTGGCTCTCCTTAGAAAAACACTAGGAAATCAAACACCAAACTATTTACTTTATCTCATTTCCTGGCCCTTTGGACCTCCTGTCTCCTACTCTGGACTCTTACAGGTTCCTGTAAGCCACAATGCACGTTACCTTATCAGAATTCAAAACTACCCCCCAGAGGTCTGAAGGAATTCTGGCTGCAGAATCTAGGTCTGGAGACAGCTTTTGGAGTGAAAGAACTTCAAAATGAAGTCTTATCAGCTTTGAGTAATGAAGAGACATTACTCTCTTCATTCTTCATTACCCAAATGAAGAGTAATGAGGGGTATCCATCACTCTACAGATGGACATCACTGTACAGACAGAGGTGACGCAGTCACCATGACAGCAGGAATGCCCCAGCCAGGGAGGTACTCTTATCATTACCTCTCACAAAATAACAAGAACAGAGAGTGATACTGAAGGAAAGCAAGGATTTGGCAGGCATAGGAGAGGAAAGGGCATTCTGAGCAGGAGGGACAGGCTGTGCAGGGGAACAGAGATGGGTAGAAAGTTGCTGGAACTCAGACTATATGTTGTGGGCATAATGGGAGTTGAACCCAGAGATGCAAAGACCAGTATGTTCCTAGTTCTGCATTCCAGGCCCACTGAGCCTTGTGAAGATTAATGGCTCAATAAAGACTTCTCAATAAGTGAATGAGGACAAGAGGTGGTTGTGGTCAGACACAGGGGACCCTGAATGCCTGATCAACAGCATTTTGCCATCTGTATGGAGCTGGCTAGCTGGTTTCCAGGCAGGAAAGGACACCTAATTAGGCTTTGTTGCTTCTGAGAGCCCATGCCAGGATTGCCGGGGGTTTCTGGGCTGAGCGAGAGGAGTTGGTTAGGCCATTCTCCTAAAATAAATAGTTTGAACTGTTTGTCCCTCAAGGACAAAATACAGTTCATGGAGCCTGTCTCATTATTCCTTGCAACATACATATGCAAAGCATTAGCTAGCAGACTCCCACTCCCCAGCTTGTTTAGAGAGTACAGATATTTGCCAAGGTCACACAGCACACTAAGGGTGAAAGTGAAAGCAGCAAAGACCTCCGGCCCCTCTCCTAACTGTGCTTCTCTTGGTTTTTCCCCTTCTGCCTCAGCCAAGGGCCAAGGCTGATCTACAAACCATGGCTGAGGCCCTGACGTCTAGGCCCGGGACAGAGGCCTGCTCCTCCAGGCAGCCAACGCCAGCCTGCTCACAGCAGTGTGCTTCTGTCCTCTGAGATTTTCTCCTAGAAGACATGGCTCATGTATGCTTGGGGAAAAGCAGGGCGAGAGGTGAGCTGGACCCAGATGGCCCCAGGCCCGTCCAGCCTTGTGGTAAATGTGCAGGTGGTAACTTTTCCCAGCTGTGTCCCATGGAGGCTCCCTTCACAAACACCTCCCTGGACCCTCCAGAAGACTCTGGCATCTTTATGTGATTCCCAGTCCCTCATTCTGGTCCTGGCAAGCTGGCTGTCGAGATTCATTCAACTTTAACAAATACTCATTGATTACTTGCTGTGTGCCAGGCACCATGCTAGCTGACATCACCTGCACAGTAGTGTAGGCTCTGTGCCAAGTGCCTCAGGAGTCAAAAGGAAATGTGACAGGCACAGTCCTGCCTCATGAGCTTGCGGTCTGGAATCTTGCCATTCAGGGATCAGTGCAATATAATTGTGGAAAGATCACATCTTAAAGAGACCTGGATTCAAGACACAGGTCTAGCTTCTTGTGGCTATTTATAATACAGCATTACAGTGGGAATTTGTGTTGCTAGAAAGATCAAATGCCTGGCCAAAACTGTCAAATCGAGAGTCAAAACATGTCTCTTAAACCACTAACTCACTCACGTCTGAAAGCACTAACAACTAAAGGAATTCTTTGGAGAGGGTTGTTGGTATGTTGTGAGACAAAGAAAGAAGGAAAGAAGAGGGAAAGAGAGAGATGGAGGGAGGAAGGGTGTTAATAAGTGCTCTGTCTCTTATCTTATAATGACACTAATCCTATTAGATCAAGGTCCCACCTTAAGACCTCCTTCAGTTCAGTTTAGTTGCTCAGTCATGTCTGACTCTTTGTGACCCAATGGACTGCAGCACACCAGGCCTCCCTGTCCATCACCAACTCCCAGAGTTTACTCAAACTCAGGTCCATTGACTAAGTGACACCATCCAACCATCTCATCCTCTGTCGTCCCCTTCTCCCCCTGCCTTCAATCTTTCCCAGCCTCAGGATCTTTTCCAATGAGCCAGTTCTTTGCATCAGGTGGTCAAAGTATTGGAGTTTCAGCTTCAGCATCAGTCCTTCCAATGAATATTCAGGACTGATCTCCTTTAGGATGGACTGGTTGGATCTCCTTGCAGTCCAAGGGACTCTCAAGAGTCTTCTCCAACACCACAGTTCAAAAGCATCAATTCTTCTGTGCTCAGCTTTCTTTATAGTCCAACTCTCATATCCATACATGACCACTGGAAAAACAATAGCCTTGATTAGATGGACCTTTCTTGGCAAAGTAATGTCTCTTCTTTTTAATATGCTATCTAGGTTGGTCATAACTTTCCTTCCAAGGAGGAAGTGTCTTTTAATTTCATGGCTGCAGTCACCATCTGCAGTGATTTTGGAGCCCCCCAAAATAAAATCTGCCACTGTTTCCACTGTTTTCCCATCTGTTTGCCATGAAGTGATGGGACCAGATGACATGATCTTCGTTTTCTGAATGTTGAGTTTTAAGCCAACTTTTTCACTCTCCTCTTTCACTTTCATTAAGAGACTCTTTAGTTCTTTACTTTCTGCTATAAGGGTGGTGTCATCTGCATATCTGAGGTTATTGATATTTCTCTTGGCAATCTTGATTCCAGCTTGTGCTTCATCTAGCCCAGTGTTTCTCATGATGTACTCTGCATATAAGGTAAATAAGCAGGGTGACAATATACAGCCTTGACGTACTCCTTTTCCTATTTGGAACCAGTCTGTTGTTCCATGTCCATTTCTAACTGTTGCTTCCTGACCTGCATATAGGTTTCTTAAGAGGCAGGTCAGGTGGTCTGGTATTCCCATTTCTTTCAGAATCCTCCACAGTTTATTTTGATCCACATAGTCAAAGGCTTTGGTATAGTCAATAAAGCAGAAATAGATGTTTTTCTGGAACTCTCTTGCTTTTTTGGATAATCCAACAGATGTTGACAGTTTGATCTCTGGTTCCTCTGCCTTTTCTAAAACCAGCTTGAACATCTGGAATTTCACAATTTATGTACTGTTGCAGCCTGGCTTGGAGAATTTTGAGCATTACATTACTAGTATCCTTAATTACCTCCTTGTAGGCCCCATCTCCAAAAACAGTCATACTGGGGCTTAGGACTTCAACATATGAATGGGGCAGGGGAACACAATTCAGTTCCTAGCAGCCTGCCTAGCTGTTTTGATGGCAGAGCAAATGAGAGGTAACTGCAGTAGGATCAGCCTGAATTTCCAGAGTGTGTCAGAATGTGTGGACTTTAAATGAAACAGCGCCAGGGTAGGGGCCCTGGGTTCTATTCAAGAAGACTGTCTGGTTTGAGGGGACCACAACAACTGTGACCTGTCAACATCCCAGGAACTGAAGAACAAATGTGAGCCACAAGGGAAAAGGGTAGGTCTCCCACACAGCAGGATGTAGGTGAAAGATCCCAGCAGATAATGGAGTGATGCATGTATGCGTATCTCCAAACAACCTGTGAATATGCTCTAGAAGAAAGGTCAAGGCTCAAAGGATGTTTCAACCCCATAGTTGCATCAGTGGATGCCGGGAGCCAGCGTGGGGAACTCCGCCCGTGGCAAAAGTCATGAGGAAGGAGGCTTCGGCATACGCAAAGGCGGCATCGAGCCTCAGGAAATCCCCTGTTCCCGAGCATCTACCCCCAAAACCAGAGTCTGCCTACTTTACTGTTTTATGCTCTCACCTACACCTCTGCTTTACAGGGGGCTCTCCCCCATCACCTCTCTCGGAGAAGGAGTTAACCTACAGCTCCAGTTAATAAAAATTCCTGGGCGTGACAAGAGTGTTTTAACTTACGAACTCCTCTGAAGGTTATCTAGCCTGCCTGTACAGGTTTGTCTGGCTACATGTGATTGTTTACAGCCTCCCAACCGTGAGAGGCAAGAGATGTTTTAGACTTTCTAAAGGCAGATTCTTTTAGGAAGTTAGAAATTATTAGTATAGTGGGTTGATTAGGAATTATATTGGTGAAGGGTTTTTCATTTGTTGGGCCAATATTTGCTGCTAAGTCTCCATATTCCCTGCCCTTATAATGAATATAACTAGTATATAGAAGAAATAAGTATTAACCTTTAAGATTAATCACGTTAACCTCAAGCTAAGTAAATTCCTTTCTTAATTGTAACCCACTACACCCTCACCCTATAGGAATGCAACTTTATCTAGTACCTTCGGAGGGTGGTACCTGGTTTAAGAAAAATCACCCCTGGAAAATAAGTTTCTGGTTGACTGACCATTATCAGAAAGAAAGGATCATAAAATGTTAGTAGGCCCCCTGGCCAGAAGATGATGTAAAACCCCTAAGACCTTTTTGTATACATTTATATGAAGCACCTGATTTTGATAAAGGCCAGGACTGCTGACCCCCGGGTGACTTTAAAATTTCCATTTGTCTCTATGTGTAACAAAAGGTATATAAGCAAACCTGAAAATAAAGAAAACGGATCAGTTTCTGGAAAGACTGAGTCCCCGTGTTGTTCTTTCTTGTTCTCTGTTTTTCTGGCTGAATTCCCATCTGCAGCATGGGTGCTCACCAAGCCTGCTAATTTTGCCCTGGCTTTTAAGATCCACACGAGAGGGAGCCCAAGGAGGGGCACCCCCTGCTATTCAAGTGGGTGCCGGTGGCCTATGTAGGTGGTGCAAGCTTCTTGTCCCGAAGCTTTATTGGTATCCCATGTAAACCAAGTCATTCAGCCTCTTTTTCTCCACTAATCTTCCTACTACACTATTCCTTTCTAATCTCTCTTTATACTTCTAATTAAATAGCTTTTTCCTAGGGTGCCAACTCTGTCTCCACTTCAAATTACCCTGGATCCACCGGGGCTGGACCCCGGCAAGTGGTGGGGAGACCCTGCCAAGTGGCAGGCAAGTGGCCCGAACTTTTCTGCTTCCCTTTCCTCTCCATCCTCCCCATTCCCACAGAAGAAGAATAAGGCCCAGGTGGGGAAAGCTCAAAGAGATTTATCATGGACCCAAGCAGGTTTGCAGCCCAAGCCACAGGAGAAGGAGTCATTTCAACTTTAAATAAGTTCAGAGTTTGGATTATTAAGTGGAACTAGATATTTTTATTACTGAATTGAGACTATATTTCACACCTTAAATTGACTTAAGAAAGTGACCAGAGAACTGCTTCTATTACCTAGAAGAGATCAGAAAATTCATGGGCCAAAAATTTCATCCAGGGTCAGGAGAAGAATCAGCATCTCAGAGTGGATTTACAGGAATAAGAAGAGGCAGCAATAAGATGCTTCACGATCATTCCACCCATGGAATTTTTGTGTGCTTAATACCACAGATATGTGAGGTGCATGGTCTTCTCATCTTAAAGTGGGGATAATACAACCTAATGAAGTTCATGGGGTCACAAAGAGTCAGACACGACTGAGCGACTGAACTGAAATGAACACAACCTACCATGAAAGATTGCTCTGAAGTTAAACTCTATATGTTGATGTCTATAAAAGCCTGGTACAGCAAGGTCAAAAGCCTAAGACAGAGTCTGGTACACAGTAGATCCAAATAAATGGTAGTTGGCATTATTGTTCAAGATAATAATAGTAGCTGGACATGTAGCATTAAAAAGTGCCTGAGCAGTATGCAAATCCAAGCTTGCTTTGTGTTTTGCTGCTCCAAAGTTTCCGGTCCTTTTGGGCTCTCAGGAATTAAGTCCCAAACTGCAAGGAAATCTGGCCCTTCTCACCAGCCTAATACAACTTTTGGATTTTATGTGGAAATCTTAAACCTCTCCTTCTCACTTAGTCTCCATTTAGAGCTTTGAAAATACAAGATGTGCTGTGTATGGTTTCTCATCAGACTTATGTTGAATACTAATCACTATTTTCCAGAAAACTCAGCATCTGGGCAGCTATCTAGCCCCTGGGATCACCGATGGAATTGGACTAATACCAAGGACTGGTTACCACAATACATCATCCACTCACGAATATTATTAAATGAGCTTTGTTTCAAGAAACCTTAAACCTTCGACTTTTAGCTCATTTTAGTCTTTTCCCAGCACTCTGGAACACGATTAATGGTGACACCATGCCATGAATAAGTTGTGCATGGCTCAAACTCTAACTCACAATTGATTAGTTCTTTAACAATGGCCCTGAATAATGTGGTGCTAATGGCCAGCTCTGGTGGTCTGCTCCTACCAGAAACCCATTACTAAGCCTACTCTGTGTTTTACAGCATCCCTGCTGGAGCCTAATAACCACTCAAGGGGACAAATGCTTTACTTAATGATTACTAACTATGTGAAATTGGCTGGCATAGTACAGCCTTCTAGAGACAACATGGTAAATTTTGTATTTGTAAGTCAGTTTTCCCTCAAGTGGGTTATGTTCCTACAGCTTGAGAAATAGATGTCTACACATTGCATCTGGGATGAGGGCAGGGACAGAAGGCAGCCTTGGAAGGCAGCAGAGGTCAGTGGTTGCACAGATAGGAAATAAAGCACTTAGAGGCCCATAGGATGAAAAAAACATTGCCTGAAGTTGTGGATAAAGAAGATGAATTAGTGACGAGAAATGAACAGAAAGCAAAAGAGGCACATGGCAAAGAAATGTGAATCCACATGAAGAAGTGAGCACTGGTAAAGGTAACTACATCAGTTCAGTTCAGTTCAGCCGCTCAGTCATGTCCAACTCTGTGACCCCATGAACCACAGCACGCCAGGCCTCCCTGTCCATCACCAATGCCTGGAGTCCACCCAAACCCATGTCTGTTGAGTCAGTGATGCCATCCAACCATCTCATCCTCTGTCGTCCCCTTCTCCTCCTGCCCTCAATCTTTCCCAGCATTAGGGTCTTTACAAATAAGCCAGCTCCTCGCATCAGCTGGCCAAAGTATTGGAATTTCACCTTCAACATCAGTCCTTCCGATGAACACCCAGGACTGATCTCCTTTAGGATGGACTGGTTGGATCTCTTTGCAGTCCAAGGGACCCTCAAGAGTCTTCTCCAACACCACAATTAAGAAGCATCAATTCTTCTGCACTCAGCTTTCTTTATAGTCCAACTCTCACATCCATACATGACCACTGGAAAAACCATAACCTTGACTAGACAGACCTTTGTTGACAAAGTAATGTCTCTTCTTTTTAATATGCTGTCTAGGTTGGTCAAAACTTTCCTTCCAAGGAGTAAGCATCTTTAAATTTCATGGCTGCAATCACCATC
This sequence comes from Capricornis sumatraensis, assembly GCF_032405125.1. NCBI lineage: Eukaryota > Metazoa > Chordata > Mammalia > Artiodactyla > Bovidae > Capricornis > Capricornis sumatraensis. Next base: position 12,345,818 of record NC_091087.1, read on the forward strand.
TGCAGTGATTACATAGGTAAATATAAAAGGCAGTTGCTATGAAATGGAAATTTGTTTGCTTGGTTCAGTAGTAAAGAATCTACCTACAATGCTGGAGATTACAGGTTCGAGCCCTGGGTCAGGAAGATTCCCTGGATAAGGAAATGGCAACCCACTCCAGTATTCTCACCTGGGAAATCCCATGGACAGAGGAGTCTGGCAGGCTATAATCCATAGGGTTGTAAACAGTCAGACACAACTTAGTGACAAAAGAACAACAACAAATCACCCAGCATTAATATGTAAAGCCCTAATCCCCAGTGGGGTGGGATCATAATTGGAGATGGGGCTTTTGGAGGTAATTAGCTTTAGTTTAGGTCATGAGCGTGAGGCCTTTGTGATGGGATTAATGCCCTCCCATCACTTCATGGGAAATAGATGGGGAAACAGTGGAAACAGTGTCAGACTTTATTTTGGGGGGCTCCAAAATCACTGCAAATGGTGATTGCAGCCATGAAATTAAAAGACGCTTACTCCTTGGAAGGAAAGTTATAACCAACCTAGATAGCATATTCAAAAGCAGAGACATTACTTTACCAACAAAGGTCCATCTAGTCAAGGCTGTGGTTTTTCCAGTGGTCATGTATGGATGTGAGAGTTGGACTGTGAAGAAAGCTGAGTGCCGAAGAATTGATACTTTTGAACTATGGTATTGGGAAGACTCTTGAGAGTCCCTTGGACTGCAAGGAGATCCAACCCATCCATTCTAAAGGAAATCAGCCCTGGGTGTTCATTGGAAGGACTGATGCTAAAGCTGAATGAAACTCCAGTCCTTTGGCCACCTCATGCGAAGAGTTGACTCACTGGAAAAAACTCTGATGCTGGGAGGGATTGGGGGCAGGAGAAAAAGGGGACAACAGAGGATGAGATGGCTAGATGATGGCATCACCAACTCGATGGACGTGAGTTTGAGTGAACTCCGGGGGTGGTGATGGACAGGGAGGCCTGGCGTGCTGCAATTCATGGGGTCACAGAGAGTCTAACACAACTGAGTGACTGAACTAAACTGAACAAAAAAGAAGAGACAGGAGATCTCTTCACCCTGTTGAGGATTCAGCTAGAAAGTGCCCATCTACAAGCCAGAAAGAAGGTCCCCACCAAAACTCAACCATCCCAGCACCCTGACATGGACTTCTCAACCTGAAGAACTGGGAGAAATAAATGTTATTTCAGCCACTCAGTCTATGTCATTTTGTTACAGTAGCCTACACTGACTTGTGTTAGTCTTATATTGTTGTCTTGCAATATAATTTGATTGTTTTGTTTGTACCTTTTTCTCATATATAATTTAAAAGGCAATTGCATAAAACAATAATTTTAAGTCTGTGTTGATAAGTGCATATTGTATAGAGGTGTAATTTGTGACAATTAGAGCATAAAGAAAGAAAGAGTGGAATGAGCTATGCAGGAGCAAAGTTTTTGTATACTTTTAAAATTAAATTGGTACTATTCCAAAGTAGAAAAACAAAAATGCAAGAAGGCAAAGTGGTTGTCTGAGGAGGCCTTACTGAGAAAAGATGAGAAGCAAAAGGCAAAGAACAAAGGGAAAGAAATACCCATCTCAATGCAGAGTTCCAGAGAAATGCAAGAAAAGATAAGAAAGCCTTCTTAAGTGAATGATGGAAAGAAATAGAGGATATAACAGAATGGGAAAGACTAGAGATCTCTTCAAGAAAATTCAAGACACCAAGGAAACATTTCATGCAATGATGGGCACAATAAGGGCAGAAAGAGTAAGCACCTAACAGACACAGAAGAGATTAAGAAGAGGTGGCAAGAACACACAGAAGAACTATCCAAAAAAGATTTTAAGGACTCAGATAACCATGATGGTGCAGTCGCTCACCTAGAGCCAGACATCTTGGAGTGTGAAGTCAAGTGGACCTTAGGAAGGATCACTACCAACAAAGCTAGTGGAGTTGATGGGATTCCAGCTGAACTATTTCAAATCCTAAAATATGATGCAGTTAAGGCACTGCACTCAATATTCCAGCAAATTTGGAAAACTCAGCAGTGGCCACAGAACTGGAAAAGATCAGTTTTCATTCCAGTCCCAAAGAAAGGCAGGGACAAAGAATGTTCAAACTATTGGACAATTGCATTCATTTCTCATGCTAGTAAGGCTATGCTCAACAATATGTGAACTGAGAACTTCCATATCTACAAGCTGGATTTAGAAAAGGCAGAGGAACCAAAGATCAAATTGCCAACATTCACTGAACCACAGAAAAACAAAGGGAATTCGAGAAAAACATCTGCTTCACTGACTACGCTAAAGCCTGTGACTGTGTGGATCACAACACACTGTGGAAAATTCTTAAAGAGATGGGAATACCAGACCACCTTACCTTTCTCCTAAGAAACCTGTATTCAAGACAAGAAGCAACAGAACTGGATATGAAACTGGTTCAAAATCGGAAAAGGAATACATCAAGGCTGTTTATTGTTACCCCTGCTTATTTAACTTATATGCAGAGTACATCATGCAAAATGCCAGACTAGATGAACAGAAACTGGACTCAAGATTGTTGGAAGAAATATTAACAACCTCAGATATACCACCTAATGGCAGAAATCGAGGAAGAACTAAAGAGCCTCTGCTAAAAAGCAGAGACAATGCTTTGCCAACAAAGGTCCATCTAGTCAAAGCTGTGGTTTTTCCAGTAGTCATGTATGGATGTGAGAGTTGGATCATAAAGAAAGCTGAGCCCTGAAGAACTGATGCTTTTGAACTATGGTGTTGAAGACTCTTGAGAGTCCCTTGGACTGAAAGGAGATCAAACCTATCAATCTTAAAGGAAATCAACTCTGAATATTCATTGGAAGGACTGATGCTGAAGTGAAAACTCCAATACTTTGGCCACCTAATGCAAAGAATTGACTCATTTGAAACGACCCTGATGCTTGGAAAGATTGAAGGTGAGAGGAGAAGGAGACAACAGAGGATGATGGCATTGTTGGATGGTATCACCGACTCAATGGACAAGAGTTTGAGTAAATTCTGGGAGTTGGTAATGGACAGGAAAGCCTGGTGTGCTGAAGTCCATGGTGTCGCAAAGAGTCAGACATGACTGAGTGAGTGAACTGACTGACTGACTGAAAGAACCTCTTGATGAGGGTAACAGAGGAGAGTGAAAAAGCTGGCTTGAAACTCAACATTCAGTAAACTAAGATCATGGCATCTGGTCCCAGCATTTCATGGCAAATAGATGGGGAAATAATGGAAACAGTGACAGACTATTTTCTTGGGCTCCAAAATCACCATGGATGGTGACTGCAGCCATGAAATTAAAAGACACTTGATCCTTGGCAGAAAATCTATGACAAAACTAGACAGCATATTAAACAGCAGAGACATCACTTTGCTGACAAAGGTCAAAGCTATGGTTTTTTCCACTAGTCATGTATGGGTGTGAAAGTTGGACCATAAAGAAGTCAGAGTGTGGAAGAATTGACTCTTTCAAACCATGGGAGAAGACCCCTGAGGGTCCCTTCAACAGCAAGAAGATCCAACCAGTCCATCCTAAAGGAGATCAGTCCTGAATATTCTTTGAAAGGACTGATGCTGAAGCTGAAGCTCCAATATTTTGGCCACCTGATGTGAAGAGTCAACTCACTGGAAAAGACCCTGATGCTGCGAAAGACTGAGGGCAAGAGGAGGAGTGGGTGGCTTCGAATAAGATAGTTAGATACCGTCACTGACACAATGGACATGAGTCTGAAAAAATTCTAGGAGACAGAGAAGGACAGAGACACCTGGCATGCTGCAGCTGATGGAATTGCAAAGAGTCAGACACAACTTAGTGACTGAACAATTCCAAACAAAGTTGTTATAAATTATGATGTTAATGGTAACTCCTAGGGTAACCACTAAGAAAATAAACTCCAACTATATATAATTTAAAAAAAAAAAGATAAGGGACTTAAAATGGTTCACTGGACAATCCTATTTTTTTGAGCAAGTATAAAACATTTTTACTGAAGTATAGTTAACTTTACTTCCCTTGTTAACTGGGCTTCCCTTGTGGCTCAGCTGGTAAAGAATCCGCCTGCAATGTGAGAGACCTGGGTTCAATCTCTGGGTTGGGAAGATCTCCTGGAGAAGGGAAAGGCTACCCACTCCAGTATTCTGGCCTGGAGAATTCCATGGACTATACAGTCCATGGGGTCGCAAAGAGTCGGACACAACTGAGCGACTTTCACTTTCACTTTCTTTCATAGTTAACATTGGTGCTAGTAGTAAAGAACCTGTGTAACAATGCAGGAGATGTAAGAGCCAGCTTCAGTCCCTGGGTCAGGAAGATCCTCTGGAGGAGGGCATGGCAACCCACTCCAGTATCCTTGCCTGGAGAATTCCACGGACGGAGGAGCCTGGTGGGCTACATAGTCAGACTTTCACTTTCACTTTTTATATATATTCTTTTCATTTGGTTTAGATACAGAATATAGTTCTTTGTGCTTCTGATCCTGTTATTTATCCATTCCCTATATAATAGCTTACATCTGCTAACTGCAACTTCCCACTCATCTTTCCCCCAGTACCCTCACCCTTGGCAACCAGCAGTCTGGTCTCTCTTCTCTAAGTCTGTTTCCGTTTCACAGATAGGTTCATTTGTGTCGTATTTTAAATTCCTCATATAAGTGATATCATATGGTATTTTCCTTTCTTTCTGACGTATTTCACTTAGTATGATAATCTCCAGTTGCATCCATGTTTCTACAAATGGCATTATTTTGTCATTATTTTATAGCTGAGCAGTATTCTATTGCATGTCTGTAGCACATCTTCCTTATCCATTCATCTGTCAATGGACAATTTAGTTTGTTTCTGTGTCTTGGCCATTGTAAATAGTGCTGCTATGCACAGAGGTATGCATGTATGTTTCTGGACTAGAGTTTTGTCTGGATATATGCTCAGGAGTGGAATTGCTGAATAATATGGTAATTCTGAATTAAATCCACCCATTCCCATCCATTTTAGTTCACTGATTCCTAAGACGTCAAAGTTTACTCTTGCCATCTCCTGTTTGACCATGTCCAATTTACCTTGATTCATGGACCTAACATTCCAGGTTCCTATACTGGAACTGTAAAGAATACTGTTCTTTACAGCATAGGATTTTACTTTCATCATCAGACATATCCACAACTGAGCACCATTTCAACTTTGGCCCAGCCAATTCATTCTTTATGGAGCTATTAGTAGTTAATCTCCTCCACTCTTCCCCAGTAGCATATTGGACACCCTCCGACCTGGGAACTCATCTTTCAGTGTCATATCTTTTTGCCCTTTTATACAATAGGCAAGAATCCCATAGAAGAAATGGAGTAGCCCTCATTATCAACAAAAGGGTCCAAAATGCAGTAGTTGGGTATAAACTCAAAAGCAATAGAATAATCTCAGCTCATTTCCAAGCCAAACCATTCAACATCACAGAAATTCAAGTCTATGCCCCAACCACCAATGCCAATGAAGCTGAAGTTGATCAGTTCTATGAAGACCTAGAAGACTTCCTAGAACTAACACCAAAAAAAGATGTCCTATTCATGACTGGGGATTGGAATGTAAAAGTAGGAAGTCAAGAGATACCTGGAATAACTGGCAAGTTTGGCCTACGAGTACAAAATAAAGCAGGGTGATAGCTAACAGAATTCTGCCAAGAGAATGCACTGGTCATAGCAAGCACACTTTTTTAACAATACAAAAGGCAACTTTACACATGGACATCACCAGGTGGTCAATACCGAAATCAGATTTATTACATTATTTGTAGCTGAAGATGAAGAAGCTATATACAGTCAGCAAAAAAAAGACCTGGAGCTGACTGGCGCTCAGATCATCAGCTTCTCATAACAAAATTCAGGCTTAAACTAAAGAAAGCATGGAAAACCACTAAGCCAGCCAGGTATGACTTAATCAAATCCCCTATGAATATACAGTGGAGGTGATGAATAGATTCAATGGATTAGGTCTAGTAAACAGAGTGCTTGAAGAACTATGGACAGAGGCCTGTAATACTGTACAGGAGACAGTGAACAAAACCATTCCAAAGAAAAAGAAAATCAAGAAGGCAAAATGGTTGTCTGAGGAGGCTTTACAAATAGCCAAAGAAAGAAGAGAAGTGAAAAGCAAGGGAGAAAGGGAAATGTACACCCAATTAAACACAGAGTTCCAGAGACTAGCAGGGAGAGACAAGGCCTTCTTCAATGAACAATGCAAAGAAGTAAGAGGAAAACAACAGAAGGGGAAAGACTAGAGATCTCTAACAAAATTGGAAATAGTAAAGGAACATTTCATCCAAAGATAGAGATAATAAAGGACAAAAATGATAAAGATATAATAGAAGCAGAAGAGACCAAGAAGAGATGAAAAGAATAAGAATACACAGAAGAACTGTACAAAAAAGATTTAATGACCCAGATAACCTTGATGGTGTGGCCACTCGCCCAGAGCCAGACATTCTGGAGTGTGAAGTCAAGTGGTCCTTAGGAAGCACTGCTGTCAATAAAGCTAGTGAATGCAATGGAATTCCAGAAGAACTATTTAAAATCTTAAAAGATTATGTTATCAAAGTGCTACACTCAATATGTCAGCAAATTTGGAAAACCCAGCAGTAGCCACAGGACTAGAAAAGGTCGATACACTTCCCAATTTCCAGGAAGGGCAGTACTAAAGAATGTTCAAGCCACAGGACAATTGCAGTCATCTCCCATGCTAGTAAGGTTATGTTCAAAATTCTGCATGCTAGGCTTCAGTATTACATGAATCGAGAACTTCCAGCTGTCCAAGCTGAGTTTTAAAAAGGCAGAGGAACCAGAGCTCAAATTGCCAACATTCGATGGACCATAGAGAAAGCAAGGGAATTCCAGAAAAACATCTACCTGTGTTTCATTGACTATGCTAAAACCTTTGACTGTGTGGATCATATCAAACTGTGGAAAACTCTTAGAGATGAGAATACTAGACCATCTTACCTGTCTCCTGAGAAACCTGTATGCTGATCAAGAAGCAAAAGTTGGAACCCTGTATGGAACAACTGATTGGTTTAGGGATTGAGAAAGGAGTTCAACAAGGCTGTTTATTGTTATTCTGTTTATTTAACTTATATGCAAAGCATATCATGAGAAATACTGGGCTGGCTGTGTTACAAGCTGTCATCAAGATTGCTGGGAGAAATATTAGCAACCTCAGATATGTGAATGATATCACTCTAATGGCAGAAAGGGAAGAGGAACTAAAGACCCTCTTGAGGGTAAAAGAGGAGACTGAAAGAGCTGGCTTAAAACTAAATATTAAAAAAACTAAAATCATTGCATATGGTCCCATTACTTCATGCCAAATAGAAGGGGAAAAGGTGGAAGCAGTGACAGATATCCTCTTGGTCTTTAACATCACTGTGGATGGTGACTGCAGCCATGAAGTGAGAAGACGATTACTTCTTGGCAGGAAAGCTATGACAAACCTAGACCATGTATTAAAAAGCAGAGACATTCTTTTGTGGACAAAGGTCCGTATAGTCATGGCTGTGGTCTTTCCATTAGTTACATTTGGTTGTGAGAGCTGGACCATAAAGAAGGCAGAGTGCCAAAGATTTGAGGTGGTGCTGGAGAAGACTCTTGAGAGTCCCTTGGACTGCAAGGAGATCCAACCAGTCAATTTTAAAGGAAATCAACCCTGAATATTCATTGGAAGGACTGATGCTGAAGCTGAAGCTCCAATACTTTGGTCAACTGATGCAAAGAGCCAACTCATTCGAAAACACCCTGATGCTGGGAAAGATTGAAGGCAGAAGGAGAAGAGGACAACGGAGGATGAGATGCTTGGATGGCATCACCGACTCAATGGACATAAGTTTGAGCAAGCTCCAGGAGTTGGTGAAAGACAGGGAAGCCTGGCGTGCTTGGGGTCACAAAGAGTTAGACATGACTGAGTGACTGAACAAGAAATATTTAGGGATGTTGAGCATCTTTCCATGTGTTTATTGGCCATTTGCATTTCTTCTTTGAAGAAATGCCTATTTAGGGCGTCTGCTCATTTTTCAATTGAGCTGTTTGTTTTTTTTTATTGTTCTTGAGCTGTATGAGGTGTCTGTGTATTTTGGAAATTAATCCCTTTCAGTCACACTGTTTGCAAATATTTGCTCCCATTCTGTAAATTATATTTTATTTTGTTTATGGTTTCTTTTGCTGTGCCAAAGCTTGTAAGTTTGATTAGGTCCCATTTGTTTGCTTTTGGTTTTATCTCTATTGCCTTGGGAGATTGGCCTAAGAAAACATTGGTATTGATTTATGTCAGAGAATGTTTTGCATATGATCTCACCAAACATAAAAATAAACTTACAATGGATTAAGGACTTAAACATGATACATGACACCATAAAACTCCTAGAAGACAATATCTTGTTAACACAAAAGACAGTAATGGAGGAATAGAAGAATAATAAGACATAAAACATATAGGAAACAAATAGCAAAACAGAAGATATAAATCCTACCCTATCAGTAATTACATCAAATATAAATGGATTAAACTCTTCAATTAAAAGTCAACGATTGTCAGAATGAATTAAAAGAAAAAAGATGACCCAACTATATCCTGAATTTATAGCATGTCAGTCTTCATTTCAGTCACTCGGTCATGTCCGACTCTTTGCGACCCCATGGACTGCAGCACCAGGCCTCCCTGTCCATCACCAACTCCCAGAGTTTACTCAGACTCATGTCCATTGAGTTGGTGATGCCACCCAACCATCTTATCCTCTATCACGCCCTTCTCCTCCCACCTACAATCTTTCCCAACATCAGGGTCTTTTCCAATGAGTCAGCTCTTCGCATCTGGTGGCCAAAGTATTGGAGCTTCAGCTTCAACATCAGTCCTTCCAATGAATATTCAGGACTGATTTCCTTTAGGATGGACTGGTTGGAGCTTCTTTCAGTTCAAGGGACTCTGAAGAGTCTTCTCCAATACCACAGTTCAAAAGCATCAATTCTTTGGCAGTCAGCTTTCTTTATAGTCCAACTCTCACATCCATACATAACTACTGCAAAAACCATAGCCTTGACTAGACGGATCTTTGTTGGTAAAGTAATATCTCTGCTTTTTAATATGCTGTCTAGTTTGGTCATAACTTTCCTTCCAAGGAGGAAGCATCTTTTAATTTCATGGCTGTAGTCACCATGTGCAATGATTTTGGAGCCCCAAAAAATAAAGTCTGTCACTGTTTCCCCATTTGTTTGCCATGAAGTGATGGGACCAGATGCCATGATCTTAGTTTTCTGAATATTGATTTTTAAGCCAACTGTTTCACTCTCCTCTTTCACTTTTATCAAGGCTCTTTAGTTCTTCTTCACTTTCTGCCATAAGGGTGGTATCATCTGCATATCTGAGGCTCAGATATCAATAACCTCAGATATCAGTCTTGCAAGAAATTTAGAGTCAAAGACACAAATAGGTTGAAAGCAAAAGAGTAGTAAAATATATACCATGAAAAATTAACCTTAAGAAAGCTGGAGTGGCTATACTAATATCAGAGAAAATTGATTTTAAAACAAAAGTTGTTATTAGACTCAAAGAATAAATTTTATAATGATAAAAGGGGCAATTCAATAAGAATATCTAACAGTTATATCCATACCTAACAAGAGTCCCAACATACATGAAGCAGAACTCGCAAAATATAAGGTAAAACTAGAAACTTCAACAATATTAATTGGAGATTTAAATGCTCCATTTCCAATAATGGATAGACCAGCTAGATATAAAACCAATAAGGAACCAGAAGACTTGAACAACACTGTAAATCAACTAAATCTAACAAATTCTGTAGAATATTCCATCCAATTCAGTTACACATTGTCCTCAAGTACATAGAGAAGAACTGATGCTTTTGAACTGTGGTTCTGGAGAAGACTCTTGAGAGTCCTTTGGATAGCAAGGAGATCAAACCAATAAATCCTAAAGAAAATCAACCCTGAATATTCATTGGAAGGATTGATGCTGAAGCTGTATCTCCACTACTTTGGGCACCTAATGCAAAGAGCCAACTCTCTGCATCTTTGCAAAGAGCCAACTCTTTGCATTTGAAAAGCCCCTGATGCTGGGAAAGATTAAAGGCAAGAGGAGAAGGGGATGACAGAGGATGAGATGGTTGGATGGTATCATCGATTCAATGGACATGAGTTTGAGCAAACGCCAGGAGATGGTGAGGGACAGGGAAGCCTGGCATGCTGCAGTTCATGGGGTCACAAAAGTTCAGACATGACTGAGTGACTGAACAACAATGTGTGGAACACTTGTATACATTGGCAAGACCATATATAGGCCAGTAAAAAAGTCTAACTATATTTTATAAAGATTCAAATCATAAGAAACATCTTTTCGTACCACAGTGAAATGAAATTAGAGATCAATAACAGAAATTGAGGGAATCAACAAATATGTAAAAATTAAATATACTCCTATATAACCAATGAGTTAAGAAGAAATCACAACGGAAATTGGAGCATACTTTGATGATAAAATTGCCCCTTTTATCATTATTTGAGATGAATGAATATGAAAACTCAACATTCCAAAACTTATGAGATGCAGTTAAGTAGTGCCCAGAGAGAAATTCATAGCTACAAATGTCTATGTCAAAAAAGAAGAAAGATCTCAAATCAATACCCTATCGTTCAATGTCAAGAAACTAGAAAGGAGGGAATTCCCTGTTAGTCCAGTTGTTAGAACTCCATGCTCTAACTGCCAAGGGTTCAATCCATGCTCAGGGAATTAAGATCCTACATCTCACAAGCCATGCAACATGGCCAAAAAATGAACAAAACTAGAAAGGAAGACTAAACTAAACGGAAGCAATCATATGTAAGGTAATATAAAATGAAAGTGAAAATAAACAAAGCAAAGAACAGAAAAGAAAGAGCAAAATGTATTTTTAAATTTCTTAAAAGTTTCAGTTCAGTTCAGTCACTCAGTCATGTCTGACTTTTTGCAACCCCATGAATCGCAGCACACCAGGCCTCCCTGTCCATCACCAACTCCCAGAGTCTACCCAAACCCATATCCATCGAGTCAGTAATGCCATCTAGCCATCTCATCCTCTGTCATCCCCTTCTCTGCCTGCCCCCAATCTTTCCCAGCATCAGGGTCTTTTCCAATGAGTCAACTCTTCACATGAGGTGGCCAAAGTATTGGAGTTTCAGCTTCAACATCAGTCCCTCCAATGAACACCCAGGACTGATGTCCTTTAGGATGGACTGGTTGGATCTCCTTGCAGTCCAAGGGACTCTCAAGAGTCTTCTCCAACACCACAGTTCAAAAGCATCAATTTCTCAGTGCTCAACTTTCTTCACTGTCCAACTCTCACATCCATACATGACCACTGGAAAAACCATAGCCTTTAAGATGGACATTTCTTGGCAAAGTAATGTCTCTGCTTTTCAATATGCTATCTAGGTTGGCCATAACTTTCCTTCCAAGGAGTAAGCGTCTTAATTTCATGGCTGCAATCACCATCTGCAGTGATTTTGGAACCCCAAAAAATAATGTCTGACACTGTTTCCTCTGTTTTCCCATCTATTTCCTATGAAGTGATGGGACCAGATGCCATGATCTTAGTTTTCTGAGTGTTGAGCTTTAAGCCAACATTTTCACTCTCCTCCTTCAATTTCATCAAGAAGCTCTTCACTTTCTGCCATAAGGGTGATGTCATCTGCATATCTGAGGTTATTGATATTTCTCCCAGCAATCTTGATTCCAACTTGTGCTTCTTCCAGCCCAGCATTTCTCATGATGTACTCTGCATAGAAGTTAAATAAGCAGGGTGACAATATACAGCCTTGACGTACTCCTTTTCCTATTTGGAACCAGTCTGTTGTTTCATGTCCAGTTCCAACTGTTGCTTCCTGACCTGCATATAGGTTTCTCAAGAGGCAGGTCAGGTGGTCTGGTACACTCATCTCTTTCAGAATTGTCCACAGTTTATTGTGATCCACACAGTCAAAGGCCTTGGCATAGTCAATAAAGCAGAAGTAGATGTTTTTCTGGAACTCTCTTGCTTTTTTGATGACCCAGCAGATGTTGGCAATTTGATCTCTGGTTCCTCTGCCTTTTCTAAAACCAGCTGGAACATCTGGAAGTTCACAGTTCATGTACTGCTGAAGCCTGGTTTGGGGAATTTTGAGCATTACTTTACTAGTATGTGAGATGAGTGCAATTGTGTGGTAGTTTGAGCATTCTTTGGCATTGCCTTTCTTTGGGATTGGAATGAAAACTGAGCTTTTCCAGTCTTGTGGCCACTGCTGAGTTTTCCAAATTTGCTGGCATATTGAGTGCAGCACTTTCATAGCATCATCTTTCAGGATTTGCAATAGCTCAACTGGAATTCCATCACCTCCATTAGCGTTTTTTGTAGTGATGCTTTCTAAGGCCTGCTTGACTTTGCATTCCAGGATGTCTGGCTCTACGTGACTGATCACACCATCATGATTATCTTGGTCATGAAGATCTTTTTTGTATAGTTCTTCTGTGTATTCTTGCCACCTCTTCTTAATATCTTCTGCTTCTGTTTGGTCCATACCATTTTTGTCCTTCATTGAGCCCATCTTTGCATGAAATGTTCCCTTGGTATCTCTAATTTTTTTGAAGAGATCTCTAGTCTTTCCTATTCTGTTGTTTTCCTCCATTTCGTTGCATTGATCACTGAAGAAGGTTTTTTTCTTTAATCTCTTCTTGCTGTTCTTTGGAACTCTGCATTCAGGTGCTTATATCTTTACTTTTCTCCTTTGCTTTTTGCCTCTCTTCTCTTGACAGCTATTTGTAAGGCATCCTCAGACAGCCATTTTGCTTTTTTTTGAATTTTTTTTCCATGGGGATGGTCTTGATCCCTGTTCCCTGTATAATGTCACGAACCTCCATCCATAGTTCATCAGGCACTCTGTCTATCAAATCTAGTCCCTTAAATCTATTTCTCACTTCCACTGTATAATCACAAGGGATTTGATTTAGGTCATACCTGAATGGTCTAGTGGTTTTCCCCACTTTTTTTCAATTTAAGTCTGAATTTGGCAATAAGGAGTTCATGATCTGAGCCACAGTCAGCTCCTGGTCCTGTTTTTGAGACTGTATAGAGCTTCTCCATCTTTGGCTGCAAAGAATATAATCAATCTGATTTTGGTGTTGACCATCTAGTGATGTCCATGTGTAGAGTCTTCTCTTGTGTGTTTGGAAGAGGGTGTTTGCTATGACCAGTGCATTCTCTTGGCAAAACTCTATTAGCTTTTGCCCTGCTTCATTCTGTACTCCAAGGCCAAATTTTCCTGTAACTCCAGGTGTTTCCTAACTTCCTACTTTTGCATTCCAGTCCCCTATAATGAAAAGGACATGTTTTTTGGCTGTTAGTTCTAAAAGGTCTTGTAGGTCTTCATAGAACCGTTCAACTTCAGCTTCTTCAGCATTACTGGTTGGGACATAGACTTGGATTACCGTGATATTGAATGGTTTGCCTTGGAAATGAACAGAGATCATTCTGTCATTTTTGAGATTATATCCAAGTACTGCATTTTGGACTCTTTTGTTGACCATGATGGCTACTCCATTTCTTCCGAGGGATTTCTGCCCACAGTAGTAGATATAATGGTCATCTGAGTTAAATTCACCGATTCCAGTCCATCTAGGTTCGCTATTCCTAAAATGTTGACGTTCACTCTTGCCATCTCTTGTTTGACCACTTCGAATTTGCCTTGATTCATGGACCTAACATTCCAGGTTCCTATGCAATATTGCTCTTTACAGCATTAGACCTTGCTTCTATCACCAGTCACATCCACACCTGGGTGTTTTTGTTTTTTGTTTTTGCTTTAGCTCCATCCCTTCATTCTTCCTGGAGTTATTTCTCCACTGATCCTTAGTTGGCTTAAAGCTCAACATTCAGGAATCTAAGATCATGGCATCTGGTCCCATCACCTTATGGGAAATAGATGGGGAAACAGTGGAAACAGTGTCAGTCTTTATTTTGGGGGGCTCCAAAATCACTGCAGATGGTGACTGCAGCTATGAGATTAAAAGATGCTTACTCCTTGGAAGGAAAGTTATGACCAACCTAGATAGCATATTAAAAGGCAGAGACATTACTTTGCCAGCAATGGTCCATCTAGTCAAGGCTATGGTTTTTCCAGTGGTCATGTATGGATGTGAGAGTTGGACTGTGAAGAAAGCTGAGTGCCGAAGAATTGATGCTTTTGAACTGTGGTGTTGGAGAAAACTCTTGAGAGTCCCTTGGACAGCAAGGAGATTCCAACCAGTCCATCCTAAAGGACATCAGTTTGGGGTGTTCATTGGAAGTACTGATGCTAAAGCTGAAACTCCAGTCCTTTGGCCACCTCATGAGAAGAGTTGACTCATTGGAAAAGACCCTGATGCTGGGAGGGATCAGGGGCAGGAGGAGAAGGGGATGGCAGAGGATGAGATGGCTGGATGGCATCACTGACTCTAAGCACATGAGTCTGATTGAACTCCAGGAGTTGGTGACGGACAGGGAGGCCTGGCATGCTGCGATTCATGGGGTCGCAAAGAGTCGGACACAAATGAGTGACTAAACTGAACTGAACTGATCTCTAGTAGCATATTAGGCATCTACCAACCTGGGGAGTCCATCTTTCAGTGCGACCGACCACGCGGAAGCGTGGCGGCTGCGACCGACCACACAGAAGCGCAGCCGAGAGGAGCTACCCTACGCCCAAGGCCAGGGGAGGCTGCCCAGAGGAGCTACCCTACGCCCAAGGTCAGGGGCGGTGGCCGAGAGTAGCAACCCTAGGCACAAGGAACTGCGGTTGCACGGGTGTAAGAGGGCTGAGAGGAGCTACTCACGTTCAAGGTCAGGAGGGGCGGCAGTGAGGAGATAACCCTCATCCAAGGTAAGGAGCAGCGGCTGCGCTTTGCTGGAGCAGCCGTGAAGAGATACCACACATCCAAGGTAAGAGAAACCCAAGTAAGACGGTAGTTGTTGCAAGAGGGTATCAGAGGGCAGACACACTGAAACCATAATCACAGAAAACTAGCCAATCTGGTCACATGGACCACAGCCTTGTCTAACTCAGTGAAACTAAGACATGCCGTTGGGGCCACCCAAGATGGACAGGTCATGATGGAGAGGTCTGACAGAACGTGGTCCACTGGAGAAGGGAATGGGAAACCACTTCAGTATTCTTGCCTTGAGAACTGCACGAACAGTACTCTTTAAAAAGATTTACAAAATTAACAATTTTTAGCTAGAATGACCAGAAAATAGGCAAACAGAAGACTCAAATAACTAAAACAAGAAAAGAAGTGGCTTTATCACCAAACTTATAGAAATATAAAGGATTAGAAGTGAATATTATGAATAATTGAATACCAAAAATTAGATAATATAGATGAAATGGAGAAAATTTTGGACAGACACAAACTACTAACACTAATTCAAGACAATTAGATAATCTAAATAGGTCCACAAGAGATTGAGCCAATAATCAAAAACTTTCAACAAAGAAAAGTCCAGGACCTTCACTGAAGACTTCTCCCAGATGTTTCAGAAAAATTAGCACTAATCTTTCACACACTTTTCCAAAATAATAGAAAAGGAAATTTTTCTTAATTCATTCTATGAAGCCAGACATATTACCTTGACCTTAAACCATATGAAGACATCACAAGTAAAGAAAAACTATAGATCAATATTCCCTGTGAATATATACACAAAATTCCTCAGCAAAATACTAGCAGATTCCAGCAGTGTATTAAAAGATGGCACACCATGACCAAGTGAGATTTATACCAGGCATGCAAGCTTGGTTCAACACACAACAATTAGCTGGTGTTAACTGTATCAGTTCCTATTGCTGCTATAACAAATTACCGCAAACTTACTAGCTTAAAAACAACACAAATCGATTAAGAATCTTCAAATATCTCTCTCTCCCTCTGTTCATCATCACAACACCTTCTCTGACTCTGATCCTCCTGTGCTGTGCTGTGCTTAGTTGCTCAGTCATGTCTGACCCTTTGCAATCCTATGGACTGTGGCTTGCCAGGCTCCTCTGTCCATGGGGATTCTCCAGGCAAGAATACTGCAGTGCGTTGCCATGCCCTCTTCCAGGGGGTGTTTCCAATCCAGGAGTCAAACCAGTGTCTCCTGCAGTGCAGGTGGCTTCTTTACCAGCTGAACTCCCAGGGAAGTCCCTGATCCTCCTACCCTGCTTTTATAAGGACCTCTGAGATTACATTAATTTCACCCACATAATCTAGGAAAATACCCCATCTCAAAATCCTTAACTGAATCACATTTGCAAATTCCCCTTTATCACAAAAAATAACATATTCACAGGCCTAGAAACTAGGACTTGGACATCTTTGAGGTGTCATTTTTTAGCATACCACATACCAATAGAATGTTATTAGATATTGATAGAATTCATGGAATTAAATATTAATAGAATAAAAGGAAAAAACATATGATAATCTCAATAAATTTAAAATAAACACTTTACAATGCCCTTTCATGATGAAAACACTTAATAATATAGGGAGACAAGGGAACTCTCTCAACCTGATAAAGGACCTCTGTGTCCTGTCTGCCAAACTCTTATGCAACTGCCACACCATTTTACTTTTCCAGCAGCATTGTATGAAAATTCCAGTTTCTCCACATGCTTGTCGACACTTTTTTTATAGTTATCCCAGAGAGTGTGAAGTGATGTTATTGTGGTTTTGACTTACATTTCCTAATGGTTAATGATGTTGAGACTCTTTTTATGTGCTTATTGGTAATTTCTATGTTGTCTTTGGAGGAATGTTTATTCCAACCCTTTGTCCATTTTTAAGTTGTTTGTACAGTGTTTTTAGTTTGTATGAAATCCAATTTATTTTTACTTTGATTACTTGTGCTTTTAGTGTTATATCTAAGAAAACTTTGCCTAATCCAAAGTCACAAATCTTCTACCTATATTGTATTCTAATAATTTTATAGTTTTAGCTCTTAAATTAAATTTTTGGTTCGTTGTTAATTTTTGTGTATGGTGTGCAGTAGAGATGCAAATGATTTTTTTTTACTGTGGATATCCGTTGTCCCATTTGTGGAAAAGGCTATTATTTTGTCTATTGAATGGCCTTGACACCCTTATAAAAAATCAATTGACCTGTAATGTGAAGATTTTCCTAGACTATCAGTTCTATTCCATTGATCTATATGTTTATTCTTAGGCTAATTTTGATTTGTACAGTAAGTTTGTAGTAAGTTTTGAAAATGAAATTATAAGTCTACCAATCTCTTCTTGGTTTTCAATATTATTTTGGCTATTATGGTCTCATGAATTTCTGCATGAATTATAAAATCAGCTTGTCTATACTTATAATAAAAAAGACAAGTGAAATTTTGAGAGAGATTGCGTTAAATTCATAAATCAAGTTGGAGAGAATTGCCACCTTAAAAGCATTATGTTGTTAAACGTATGAACATGAGATACTTTCCATCTGTCTAGGTCCTTTTTAGTTCTGTGTTTTTTGTGTACAAGTCTTGCACTTTTGTCAAATTTCTTCCAAAGTATTTTATTCTTTCAAATATATTATAAATGTAATTGTTTTTTAATATCACTTTTTAAATGCTCATTGCAACCACATAGAAACACAACTGAGTTTTATATATTGGCCTTGTATTGTGTAACCTTGCTTAATTCACTCCTTAGATCTTAATTCACTCCTTAGTTTATTCATGGATTGAAGGGGGTGGTTCCTATACACAAAATCATGTCATCTGCAAATAGAGATTGTTTTATTTCTTTAATTCTAGCCTAAATGCATTTTATTTCACTTTCCTGCCTAGTTGTCCTAGATAGAACCTCCACAACAATGTTGAATAGAAGTGGCAGGAGCAGATATTCTTGTCCAGTCCCTGATTTTAAATGGTAAGCTTTCAGTCTTTCATTAATAATCATGGTGTTAGATACAGGGTTCCCACAGATGCCATTTTATCATATTGAGGAAGTTCCCATCTATTCATTGTTTGTTGAAAGTGTTTCTCATTAAAAAGTGTTGAATTTTATCAAATGTTTTTTCTGTGTCTATTGAAATAATCATGTGAGTTTTCTCCTTTCTTAATATGTGTATTACATTGATTGATTTTCATATGTTGAGTCAACCTTTTATATGTTGATTCTTGGGACAAATCCAACTGTATTATGGTTTATAATCCTTTTTATAACCTTTTAGATTCGGTTTCCTGGTATTTTGTTGAGGAATTTTACATCAATCACAAGTGTCACTGGTTTGTAGTTTTCTTGTGAAGTCTTTGTCTGGTTTTGGTATCAGAGTAACACTAACCTCATTCCAATCCCCAAAGAAAGGCAGTGCCAAAGAATGCTCAAAGTACTGCACAATTGCACTCATCTCACACACTAGCAAAGTAATGCTCAAAACTCTCCAAGCCAGGCTTCAACAGTACGTGAACCATGAACTATGAACTTCCAGATGTTCAAGCTGGATTGACAGAGGAACCAGAGATCAAATTGCCGACATCCGTTGGATCATCAAAAAAGCAAGAGAGTTTCAGAAAAACATCGACATCTGCTTTATTGACTATGCCAAAGCCTCTGACTGTGTGAACCACAACAAACTCTGGAAAATTCTTAGCGATGGGAATACCTGACCACCTGAGCTGCTCCTTGAGAAATCTGTATGCAGGTCAGGAAACAACAGTTAGAAGTGGACATGGAACAGCAGACTGGTTCCAAATAGGAAAAGGAGTACATCAAGCCTGTATATTGTCACTCTGCTTATTTAACTTATATGAAGAGTATATCATAAGAAATGCTGAACTGGGATGAAGCACAAGCTGGGATCAAGATTGCTTGGAGAAATATCAATAACCTCAGATATGCAGATGACACCACCCTTATGACAGAAAATGAAGAATTAAAATGCCTCTTGATGAAAGTGAAAGAGGAGAGTGAAAAAGTTGGGTTAAAATTCAACATTCAGAAAACTAAGATCATGGTATCTGGTCCCATCACTTCATGGCAAATAGATGGGGAAACAGTGACAGACTTTACTTTTTTGGGCTCCAAAATCACTGCAGATGGTGACTGCAGCCATGAAATTAAAAGACACTTGCTCCTTGGAAGTAAAGTTAGGACCAACCGAGATAGCATATTAAAAAGCAGAGACATTACCTTGTCAACAAAGGTCCGTCTAGTAAAGGCTATGGTTTTTCCAGTGGTCATGTATGGATGTGAGAGTTGGACTATAAAGAAAGCTGAGCACTGAAGAATTGGTGTTTTTGAACTGTGGTGTTGGAGAAAACTCTTGAGAGTCCCTTGGACTGCAAGGAGATCCAACCAGTCCATCCTAAAGGAAATCAATCCTGAATATTCATTGAAAGAACTGATGCTGAAGCTTCAATACTTTGGCCACCTGATGTAAAGAACTGACTCATTTGAAAAGACCCTGATGCTGGGAAAGATTGAAGGCAGGAGGAGAAGGGGATGACAGAGGATGAGATGGTTGGATGGCATCACCGATTCAATGGACATGGTTTTGAGTAAACTCGGAGTTGGTGGTGGACAGGGAGGCCTGGCATGCTGCAGTCCATGTGGTCAAAAGGAGTCAGACATGATTGAGTGACTGAACTGAACTGACCTCATAGAATGACTTGAGAAGGGCTCCCTTCTCTACTTTCTGGTAGAGTCTATAAAAGATTTGCATTATCTATTCTTTAAACATATGATAGAACTCACTCACCAGTGAAGCCACCTGGCCTTGGAATTTTGCTGTTGTTTTGGAAGCTTCACTTGTTACAGATCTTTTCAATTTTCTATTTCTTCTTCTCAAAATTCATGTCTTTTTAGAAATTTGTCCATTTTGTCTAGCTAATGTAATTTGTTAACATATAATTGTTTGTGTTATTCCCTTCTAATCTTTTTTTATTTTTGAAGGTTGGTAGTCAAATCACCTATGTAATTCCTGATTTTAGTCATTTGAATCGTCTCTTTTTCTCTGTTGGTCAGCCTAGCTTGTTTGGTCATTTTTTGATCATTTCAAAGAACCAACTTTTTATTTCATCAATTTTCTCTATCATTCTTCTATTTTCTCTCTTTTTTTTCTGCTCCAATATTTATTGTTTCTAGGCATTTACATCAAGGCAGGCAAAAGGTAAAAAGGAAATCCAGGATGAGGGAATGGCATGAGCTAAGAGGGTATGTAGATATATGGAAGGGCATGACACTTTCCTAGAACGGTGGGAAATTCTGTGTGATAGTTTCCAGAAAGAAAGTGGGAAAATGAAGATGGAAAAGTGGATCTGTAAGAGCTTTGTAGTCTGTGCCAAGGAAAAATCTGGATTTTGTCCAGTAGACAGTGCAAAACCAATGGTGGGGGATTGGGAGTACAAATGAACTATATTTTAGGAAGACCATTTCATTGGACGTGTAGAAAGGTATGGGAGGCAGGTGTGAAGGAAAATAAGAAGTAGTACAGGGCATCTTGCAGTGCCAGTGAGAAGGAATGGGTATGATGGGGATTTAGAGGCCCAGTTGGCAGAGTTGATACACCATTGACCCTGGGGAAGGGAAGTTGGAGAGGGTGGTAATGACTGGATTTTCTGAGTAATGGGGCTTGTGGTGGTGCCATTAGTTGTGTGAAGGGAAAGGAAGAAGAGGGGTTTGATTTGGGACAAGTTATGCGGTCAAATAAGATGAGATTGCCAGTGCCCACTGGATTTGGCAATGAAGCATGAGTCATTCTCTCAAGGACAAGGCCAGAGGCAGAAGACTGAGGAGCCCAGAGTGGGAGTTGGAGGGTGTTGAGGAAATGGATGAGCAAGGGAAAGCAACCTTTCTAGAAGTTTGATGAGAACCAAGAGAAGAAAGGGAAAGTGGCCAGCAGGAAGCCATGATTAGGGAAAAGTTTCGGTTTTTGCTTAGTTGTTTTGAGGATGTGATGGTTAATTTTTTGTGTCAATTTGACTGGGCCACAGGGTACTCAAACGTTCAGTCAACACTTTTCTAAATATGCACTTTAGGATTTTTGGATCAGATTAACTTTTAAATCAGTAGACTGAGTAAAGCAGATTGCCCTCCCCAAGGCAGGCATGCCTCATCTAACTATTGAGGGTGTCAATAGAACAAAAAAGCTGATATTCCTCTGAGTAAGAGGGAATTCCTCCTACCTACCTACTGCCTTCAAACTGGGATATTGGAGCTTTTGATCTGAAACATTGGCTCTTCCTGGGTCTCAGGCCTACTGGCCTTAGAACTGGAGCCAAACCATCAACTGTCCTTTTGCTAACTCCTGATTTGGAGGTGTCAACCTCTATAACTGTGTAAGCCAATTCCTTATAATGTGTGTGTATGTCTGTGTGTGTGAGTGAGTATGTGTCTGTTCTATTTCTCTGAAAGTTCCTGATGAATACATGTGGTCCTAGGGAATGGTAGTGGCAGGAAGATAAAGCCTTTATTCAGGCTGAAAGAAAGGGCTCTGTGGACAGGTGAAGAGTTGAGCAGGAGTGGGTGGGAAGGGCCCAGAGGAAGGGACATGGCTCTGAAGGTCAGAGCTGTTTACTGATCCAGTTGCAGGACCCTCAGTCCTCATCCACCATTTCGTGCTCAACACAGGTCAACAAGACCATGCAGTTGAGGCATAGTTTATCCATGAAATGGTCTATTTCCTCCAGCATCAGCCACCAACTGCAGAGCCCCCTGTTCCCCACTGGGTAGCAGTTCCTTAAGATGTTGTTGGGGAGCTATAACTGTTCAGCCTCCTTTAGTCACTCATTTTAAGGATCACGACTCAGTCCTGTCGGTTTGTTACGTCTTTACTCTCAAATTCCCATTTAAAACTCCTCTCCACTCCAGGGGTCCCAAGGCTTCTGTTCCTCTGCCCAAGTTCCTTCATGAGGAGCTCTTCTGCTCCCTCTGAGGGCTTAGAGTCCTGGCCTGAGTGGGGTCCCTATTTCTTCCCAGACATGTCACACCCCCATTTTCAGCCTTGAGGGCTTGACTTCTTCTAGGGAACCTCCCTCCAAAACCTTTGAGACCAAAGAGGGCCCAAGGCCCCTTATCCCTGGACCCATTCAGGGAACATATGTCTGCCCATCCCTTGTCCCCAGGAGAGCAGGAAATGGGTTCTTCTCACGCTCACATGGTCCCCACCGCCAAGGCCCCTTCTCTCTCACTCTCTGAGTCATTGCTTGGGGAGGGAGGGGTCTGCAACGGACAGTGAATTAGGGCATGCCTGAGGCAACAGCAAGCGAAGCAGAAAAGCACTCCTGAGAGTGACCCAGAGAGGCACTGGGGGTGCTGACTCAGGGCAGAGCCGGCACAGGCGCTGGTCTGACCAAGGCCAAAGTGCCTGGGTAGCAGTCCAGTAGGAGAGCAGGGCTCCTCAGCTAGAGTTGAGGTGCACACCCTCGGTGTTAAGATGCAGATTCCGGCTCAGTGTTCTTGAGGGTGGGCCTTGAGGGTCTGCATTTCTAACCCCCTGGGGATCCCGGAGATGTTGGCTCCAGAACTGTCCTCAGAGGGAATCTCCCATTTCAGAGGCTCCAAAGAAGCTGTGGAAATCTCCTCTAGAGATTTCACCTACAAAACCTCTCCTGTGCCCTCCCCTCACACACGCTGTCTCTTGTTTTTTATTTTCTATGAAAATGTCATGAACAGAGAGCATACAGTGGCTCTCACACAGAGAAGACCTACAGCATATCACACACTGCAATTTCATACTTAATCCTCTTAACAATCCTCCATTGCTCAGGTAGGGAAACTGAGGCCCAGAGAAGTTCCATGACCAATTCAAGAGCATATAACTAAAAGTGTCAGAGCCAGGGTTTGACCCGGTGCAGTTCTGACTCCAGAACCCATGGGCAGCCAAGTGTGCACTCAGTCTCTCAAGTTCTAGCCTTTCAGGAAAATTCCAGAAGCTGCAAAAGGACATGAGCAGAGAACCACTCCTCTGCTGAATTAGCAGTAAACATAGCAGGACGCCCAGGGTTTCTCCAGTGGCTCAGCAGTAAAGAGTCCACCTCCAATGCAGGAGCTGCAGGAGATGGCTGCTTGATCCCAGGGTCGGGATTTCCTGGAGGAGGGCATGGCAACCCCTCCAGTATTCTTGCCTGAAGAATCTCATGGACAGAGGAGCCTGGAGGGCTACAGTCCATGGGGTTGCAGAGAGTCAGACATGACTGAAGCAACTTAGCATGCACACACGCACAGCAGGGTGCCCACATCCAGCAGGGGTGGGAGCCAAGGAAACTTGGACAGCTCACTTCTCCTCCAGGCCTCGGTTTCTCCCCGTCCTCAATCACCCTGATGTCTCAGGCACCTGAAGAGCAGAAAGGGGACAGGTGTCTGCATCTCCTCTGCATCCCTCGACCTACGGCAAGGGGGTCCCTCCTCCTTGGAATCATCACCAGCCTAGTTCTTCTCATGCCTTCTGCCCATGTAAGCCATCCTTCTCCTCCTTTATGTAAAAAAAAAAAAAAAAAAACCTCTTCTTATTCCTAGGAGCCTGTATTCTGTCTTCCCAGAGCAGCTCACCATCCATCATGTTTACCTTATCTCTTGTCTTCTCCTTTAGTCCGTGAGCCCCATGAGGATAAGTGGTGCCTCTCCTGCTGTTGAGTCCCTGGGCTTAATGAGGTGTCCGGCAAGGGGCAGGTTCTCAGGAGATGCTGGTGGGTCTGAGGGTAGGGTGCACTGTGATGATACCAGGCAAAAACATGGCCAGTTCTTTGGACATTTTTAAATAGAAGGGCGCTGACTGACACCTCTGCAGACACTCAAGACAGGTACATGTTTGGTGATATGTTTGACCTTCTCCAAATGGAGGATGAAGGGGTCTATGTGATGCTCCACACACCCAGAGTTCTTTATCTTTCACTGAGCCTAGCCTACTTGGAGCCTCTTTTGATGCACTAAGTTACTTCATTCGTGTCCGACTCTGTGAGACCGGATGGAACGCACCCCACCAGGCTTCTCTGTCCATGGGATTCTCCAGGCAAGAACACGGAATGGGTCGCCACGCCCTCCTCCAGGGGAGCTTCCTGACCCAGGGGTCAAGCCCGGGTCTCTTTGGTCTCCTGCATTGGCAGGTGGGTTCTGTTACCACTAGTGCCACCTGGGAAGCCCCGGACCGCTTGTCACCGTGTGCTCTAGAGAAAATCCCAGATTGCCATATAACAAGGAAAGTTGCTGCACCTCCCAACTTATTCTAGAAACAACTTTTTCTCAACAAGCTGTGTGCCCATCATTCTTAAGTGTTTTCCCCTTTTTTTAAAAAAAGTGAGATATAATTAGCATTTAACACTGTATTAGTTTTAGGTGTACAATATAACAATTGATATATGTACACATTGTCGTGTGGTCACACAATAAGTCTAGCTAACATCCATCACTTCACATAGCTACAAATTATTTTCTTGTGATTATAGCTTTTATTTCCTCTCTTATCAACTTTTAAATATACAATACAGTATTAACTATAGACACTGTACATTACATCTTGTACACTACATACCTAGGACTTATATTTCTTATATCTGAAAGTTGATATCTTTTGACCACCTTCACTCATTCCACTTACCCCTCACCTCTAGCAACCACCAATCTATTCTATCTATGAGTTTTGCTGTTTTAGATTCCACATATATGTGAGATCATATAGTATTTATCTTTGTCTGACTTACTTCATTTAACATAATGCCTTCAAAGTCCATCCATATTGTCACAAATAGCAAGATTTCCTTCTTTTTAATAGCCAAATAATATTCCATATATATATACACCACAGGCTTCCCTGGTGGCTCAGCAGTAAAGAATCTGCTTTCAGTGCAGGAGACAAAGATTCATTCACTGGGTCAAGAAGATCCCTTAGAGAAGGAAATGCAACCCACTCCAGTATTCTTGTTGGGAAATCTCACGGACAGAGGAGGCTTGCCTGCTACAGACCATGTGGCTGCAAAGAGTTGGACACAACTTAGCAGCTAAACAACAATATTTATATATCCCACATCTGCTTTATCCATTCATCTGTTAAGTTCTTTCATTATTAGAATTTTCATAGGTAATATATGCATATGCTTCAAAAATGATATAAAAAAGAATACAGAGAGCAATCTTGCTCTAGTCCTAGCCTTCTTAATCCCACTCCTATTTTCTACCCTGACTGCAGTAGATCAGGCGGCTGCAACCGGCGCACTAAGCACGGGCGAGAGGAGCTGCCCCATGTCTGAGGTCAGGGGCAGAAGCCGGGAGGACCTCATGCCCGAAGGGTGGCGGCCAAGAGGAGTTACCCCACGTCCAAGGTCAGGGGCAGTGGCTGAGAGTGCCAGGCTGCGATGGTGCAGGAATGGCCTAGAGGAGCCACCCCGCGCCCAAGGCCAGGGGCGGCGGCTGGGAGGAGCAACTCCACGTCCAAGGAGTGGTGGCTGCATGGGCACAGGAGGGCCTAGAGGAGCTATCCCACCTTGAAGGTCAGGAAGGGTGGCGGTGAGGAGATACCCTTCGTCCAAGGTAAGGAGCAGCGGTTGTGCTTTGCTGGAGCAATCGTGAAGAGATACCCCATGTCCAAGGTAAGAGAAACCCAAGTAAGAGGGTAGGTGTTGCAAGAGGGCATCAGAGAGCAGACACATTGAAACCATACTCACAGAAAACTAGTCAGTCTAATCACACTAGGACCACAGCTTGTCTAACTCAATGAAACTAAGCCATGCCCACGGGGCAACCCAAGACGGGCGGGTCATGAAGGAGAGGGCTGACAGAATGTGGTCCACTGGAGAAAGGAATGGCAAACCACTTCAGTATTCTTGCCTTGAGAACCCCATGAACAGTAGGAAAAGCCAAAATGATAGGATACTGAAAGAGGAACTCCCTGGGTCAGTAGGTGACCAATATGCTACTGGAGATCAGTGGAGAAATAACTCCAGAAAGAATGAAGAGACGGAGCCAAAGCAAAAACAATACCGAGCTGTGGATGTGACTGGTGATAGAAGCAAGGTCCAATACTGTAAAGAGCAATATTGCATAGGAACTTGGAATGTCAGGTCCATGAATCAAGGCAAATTGGAAGTGGTCAAACAGGAGATGGCAAGAGTGAATGTCGACATTCTAGGAATCAGCGAACTAAAATGGACTGGAATGGGTGAATTTAACTCAGATGACCATTATATCTACTACTGCGGGCAGGAATCCCTCAGAAGAAATAGAGTAGCCATCATGGTCAACAAAAGAGTCCAAAATGCAGTACTTGGATTCAATCTCAAAAACGACAGAATGATCTCTGTTCATTTCCAAGGCAAACCATTCAATATCATGGTAATCCAAGTCTATGCCCCAACCAGTAATGCTGAAGAAGCTGAAGTTGACGGTTCTATGAAGACCTATGAGACCTTTTAGAACTAATACCCACAAAAGATGTCCTTTTCATTATAAGGGACTGGAATGCAAAAGTAGGATGTCAAGAAACACCTGGAGTAACAGGCAAATTTGGCCTTGGAATGCGGAATGAAACAGGGCAAAGACTAATAGAGTTTTGCCAAGAAAATGCACTGGTCATAGCAAACACCCTCTTCCAAAATCACAAGAGAAGACTCTACACATGGACATCACCAGATGGTCAACACCGAAATCAGATTGATTATATTCTTTGCAGCCAAAGATGGAGAAGCTCTACACAGTTAACAAAAACAAGACCAGGAACTGACTGTGGCTCAGATCATGACCTCCTTATTACCAAATTCAGACTTAAATTGAAGAAAGTAGGGAAAACCGCTAGACCATTCAGGTATGACCTAAATCAAATCCCTTATGATTATACAGTGGAAGTGAGGAATACATTTAAGGGCCTAGATCTGATAGATAGAGTACCTGATGAACTATGGATGGAGGTTCCTGACATTGTACAGGAGACAGGGATCAAGACCATCCCCATGGAAAAGAAATGCAAAAAAGCAAAATGGCTATCTGGGGAGGCCTTACAAATAGCTGTGAAAAGAAGAGAGGTGAAAAGCAAAGGAGAAAAGGAAAGATATAAGCATCTGAATGCAGAGTTCCAAAGAATAGCAAGGAGAGATAAGAAAGCCTTCTTCAGCAATCAGTGCAAAGAAAGAGAGGAAAAGAACAGAATGGGAAAGACTAGAGATCTTTTCAAGAAAATTAGAGATACCAAGGGAACATTTCATGCAAAGATGGGCTCGATAAAGGACAAAAATGGTCTGGACCTAACAGAAGCAGAAGATATTAAGAAAAGCTGGCAAGAATACACAGAAGAACTATACAAAAAAGATCTTCATGACCCAGATAATCACAATGGTGTGATCACTCACCCAGAGCCACACATCCTGGAATGTGAAGTCAAGTGGGCCTTAGAAAGCATCACTAAGAACAAAGCTAGTGGAGGTGATGGAATTCCAGTTGAGCTATTTCAAATCCTAAAAGATGATGCTGTGAAAGTGCTGCACTCAATATGCCAGCAAATTTGGAAAACTCAGCAGTGGCCACAGGACTGGAAAAGGTCAGTTTTCATTCCAATCCCAAAGAAAGGCAATGCCAAAGAATGTTCAAACTACCGCACAATTGCACTCATCTCACATGCTAGTAAAGTAATGTTCAAAATTCTCCAAGCCAAGCTTCAGCAATACGTGAACTGCGAATTTCCAGATGTTCAAGCTGGTTTTAGAAAAGGCAGAGGAACCAGAGATCAAATTGCCAACATCCACTGGATCATGGAAAAAGCAAGAGAGTTCCAGAAAAACATCTCTTTCTGCTTTATTGACTATGCCAAGGCCTTGACTGTGTGGATCACAATAAACTGGAAAATTCTGAGAGAGATGGGAATTTCAGACCACCTGACCTGCCTCTTGAGAAATCTGTATGCAGGTCAGGAAGCAACAGTTAGAACTGGACATGGAACAATGGACTGGTTCCAAATAAGAAAAGGAGTATGTCAAGGCTGTATATTGTCACCCTGCTTATTTAACTTCTATGCAGAGTACATCATGAGAAACGCTAGACTAGAAGAAACACAAGCTGGAATCAAGACTGTCAGGAGAAATATCAATAACCTCAGATATGCAGATGACACCACCCTTATGGCAGAAAGTGAAGAGGAGCTAAAAAATCTCTTGATGAAAGTGAAAGTGGAGAGTGAAAAAGTTGGCTTAAAGCTCAACATTCAGAAAACCAAGATCATGGCATCCGGTCCCATCACTTCTTGGGAAATAGATGGGGAAACAGTGGAAACAGTGTCAGACTTTATTTTTGGGGGGGCTCCAAAATCACTGCAGATTGTGATTGCAGCCATGAAATTAAAAGACGCTTACTCCTTGGAAGAAAAGTTATGACCAACTTAAATAGCATATTCAAAAGCAGAGACATTACTTTGCCGACTAACGTCCATCTAGTCAAGGCTATGGTTTTCCCTGTGGTCATGTATGGATATGAGAGTTGGACTGTGAAGAAGGCTGAGTGCCCAGGAATTGATGCTTTTGAAATGTGGTTTTGGAGAAGACTCTTGAGAGTCCCTTGGACTGCAAGGAGATCCAACCAGTCTATTCTGAAGGAGATCAGCCCTGGGTGTTCTTTGGAAGGAATGATGCTAAAGCTGAAACTCTAGTACTTTGGCCACCTCATGTGAAGAGTTGACTCATTGGAAAAGACTCTGATGCTGGGAGGGATTGGGGGCAAGAGGAGAAGGGGACGACAGAGGATGAGATGGCTGGATGGCATCACGGACTCGATGGACGTGAGTTTGAGTGAACTCCAGGTGTTGGTGGCGGACAGGGAGGCCTGGCGTGCTGTGATTCATGGGGTCGCAAAGAGTTGGACACGACTGAGCATTTGAACTGAACTGAACACCTGTATTTGAAGTAAAAAATGGAAACTCACTCCAGTATTCTTGCCTGGAAAATCCCATGGACAGAGAAAACTGATAGGCCATATTCCATGGGGTCACAGAGCTGGAGGTGACTGAGCACGCATGCCCAGTTCCTGTATTGGTCAGGGTTCTACACAGAAACACGAAAAAGTGAGGGAGAGAAAGAGAGTGGAGAGAAGAGAGATTTTTAGGAATTGGCTTATGCAATTGTGAGGGAATGGCAAGTCCAAATTGTGTGAGATAGACCAGTAGGCTAAGGCCAGCTCTAGGAAAGAGCTGATGTTACAGCTTGAATCCAAAGTCAGTCTGGAAGCAGAATTCTCTCTTCCACAGGGGACCTCAGTCTTTGTACCCACATTAAGAAGTATAATCTGCTTTGTTCAAAATCTGTGGGTTTTTATGTTAATCTCATCTAAAAAATGCCATTACACCAGCTTCTAAACTAATGTTTGACTAAATAACTAGGTACCATGGGTAGGCTTCCCTGATGGTCCAGCAAGTAAAGAATTGCCTGCAGAGCAGGAGACACAGGAGAAGCAGATTCGATCTCTGGGTGAATATCCCCTGGAGAAGGAAATGGCAACCCACTCCAGTACTCTTGCCTGAAAAATCCCAAGGAAAGAAGAGTCTGTCCAGCTACAGTCCAAAGGGTCGCAAAGAGTTGGAGATGACTGAGCAAATAAACACACATGGGTACCATCATATACCCAAGTTGACACATAAAATTAATCTTCATAATGCCTTTCATTAATTTTCAACTTGACCTTTCACTCTTTCTTTATGCAAATAGAAGGAAATACAAATTTATACTTGAACCCCCCCACCACTGTCTTTCTTATACAAGTTGTAACATACTCTATGCACTATTCTGTGCCCTGTTTCTTCACTTAACAATACCTTGGGTGATCTTTGCTCACCTGCTCCTAAAACGCTTCTTCACTTCTTAAGCTATTTTGCGTGGATGTGCAGTTTGTTAAACCAAGCCCCGGTGAGGGACACTAACCAGTAGCTCCTTGTGCGTGTCATTTCTTACAGTGCCTATGGGATGGATCCTCTAGATCTGACAGCTGGGGAATCTTGTGGTTTTCATGTTGCTTATTCAAAAGGATTCTCAGCCATAGGGACATTTTTTAAAACATCTAACTGGAATGTATGACATTCTCTGAAAGTGCTTCTGTTAGAAGGGAAGAGGGCACCTCTCAGCCCCTCCCGCTGTTGGGGGGTGCCAAGGGGGCCTTGCTGCACACTGAAGCTGCTGAACAGTTGTTTGGAAAGGGAGGGCCTGGAAACTTCCTCAGGATAATCAACATGACACAAGGACCCTGAGGTTCAAGAAGCCATACTTTCAACAGCAAGGAAAGCATTTATATAATAAGCTGAGCTTCTCTAAACACAGAGATTAATGAGCCTTGGGAGAGGGCCAAGTTTGTTTTTGGGAAAAGATGAAGAGGGAAAGTCAGCCATAGCAGACAGGAGGCAATGGCAATGGAGGCAATGGCAGCCCAGAAGGCCTTGTCAGCACCTCCGGGAAGCAATACAGTGTTTCCTGGGTCCCCATCAGAGAAACTCCATGCAGGGAGCCTGAGGGTCTGCTGGGCCCATGGATTGTGTGATAAGATTATTATTCACTTCCTAGGGCTGCTGGAACAGGTACCCCAGACTGAGTGGCTTCAACAAGAAAGATCTATTCTCTCACGGTGCTGGCAGCTGGAAGTTTGAGACCAAGGTGTTGGCAGGTTGATTCTTTCTGAGGCCGTGAGGGAGACTGTTCCAGGCCCTCGCCTGCCTGCCGGTGGTGTGCCGACAGCCTTCCACAGCCCTGATCTTGCACAAGCATCCCCTCACGAAGAAGCCTCTGCCTTCGCATTCACACGGTGTTCTCTGTCCATGTCTGTCTCTGGGGCCAAATTTCCCCTTTTCATCAGGACAGCAGTCATTTTGGATTTGGGGCCACCCCACTCTAGTATGACCTGACTGGTTACATCTGCAATGATCCTTTCTCCAGGTACAGCCACGTTCTAAGGGTTGGGAGAGTTAGGATTTCAATGTATGCATTGTTAGGGGACACAATTCAACCCCTCACAGCAAAGGAAAGATCTGGACAGCCCCTCCCCTAGGGGAATCTGGATCTGAGACTGATAAGTTTTTTGACATAAAAACCACTTTTCCACAACCACTGACCCAAGCAAGAGTTAGAGAAGGTGTTAAAACCTGGAGATCCATATCAAATGGCTTTTCTCTGGGAAATCCCCAGTCAAAGAAAAACATTAGGGTGTTTACAAAGCATTTTGTGGGACGGTCTCCATGTCTTCCACAAGTCACAGAAGACACTGCCCTTTCTTTCTCTGAGACCTCAGCTTATAGGGCTAAGACACATTTATGGATGGACTGAGCTGGAACAAGCCTCCGAGCCTCAGTTTCTTCATCTGTAAACTGGGGAGAATCCTGCTGGCCTCCCTTGCAGTGTAAAGTACTCATGTAGTGGACCCCTACCCCCTGGCACAAGTAAGGGCTCAGTGACCTGGTCAAGGGGGTAGTGCCTCCCCCCTGCTGCCCTGCCAGGTCCTCTGAGGGTGGTCTTCATGCTGTGCTCCCTTCGCAGGACCTCCTCCACAGGGCCAGGCACTGCACTCGCCTCAGCCTGCTTCCTTCCCTTACGTACCACCCCTTCCCCTGGCTCGAGTCACCACGGTCCCCCTTGCCCCTCCTGCCCTGCTGCCTCTGCAGACCTTAGCATCTGTTCCTGACTCCCTCACAAACAGCATGCCATCCAATCCCTCCACAGAGGCTCCTCTCCCAGCAAGAAGATGCCATTCCAGTAGAGTCACAGATGCCCCTGAGTGTCACAGGCGATCCTTGGGAGGCAAGGAAGCCTCTTATCCCATCAGCAGTAGGACCTGCATCAGGAAAACCATGTACAGCAGGATAATGTCTGCTGAGGAGCTACTGGGGCCTGAGTCTCCTTTTAAAAGACCCCAAGGGGCTGTTAAGCAGCTCTCTTGCCCATCCAAGTCCATAACCCGGTGAGAGCCACAGGAGGCAACCTACAGGAAGTAAAAATGTCTCCATAATTTCACAACGTGGCACAGCTGCAGGCAGGCGGTCCATTACCACATCCCAGACAGACACAGACTTCCTCAGCCACGGAGGGCTTAGGGTCCAGAGAGACAGAGCAGGCCATCCTCCAACAGTTCTCTGTTGAAGTTGCTTTTCCTGATGGAAATTTCCTGAGGCAACAGGAAGCTTTGAAACTTTTCATTCACTCAGTCAGTCAATAAACCTTTGCTATGCTTGTCATCGAGGCACCAGGCTGTGTAGAAAGGGAAGCTGTGGATTGTGCTTTGTGTGAATATAGATGGTCTTTGTGACAGCTGTAGCCATCACAGAGGCACAGGACAGACTCCCGGATGGGAACACTAATTAAGGGCTAGCAGCCTAGCCCAGGTGCCATCAGTCATGACATCTAGAATCTTTAACCTGGGCTTTGTGCAGATGCCAAAGGGAGTGTTGAGAATTTCAAGAACGACTCTGAAATGGGGCCACCCTCCTCCTGACTGGAAGGAGGTGTGGGGTTCCTGCATCTACATCAGCTCCAGGTGAGGAGGGACAGGTGAGGACGTGCTCTTCCAGGCCAGCCCTCCTCCCACAACTATGAGACCACCATCCCTGGGCATGATCTGAGTGCCCTGGGCTGTCCAGCCATCTCTGTGGAGGGCTGTGCTTCCTCCTCCATGTCTGCACAGGGTCACGCGGGGCCAGCAGATGGGGCAGCTGTGTCCCCTGGAATCCTGGTCCATCCATCCCATTGCTCTGGGCTGTGTCATCATCCCTGGAGGCCACACAGCCAAAATCTCCCCCAGCGACAGCAGCCATGGGCACTTTTATGTCACAGCCTCCTCCTGCCCCCTCCCTGTGGCCCACCCACTGTGAGCCAGAGCAGGGGTGTGAACTCTTTCTGGAGAGTTCAGGGATCTTCTGAACTCTTTCTGGAGAGTTCAGGGATCTTTTCAGAGAACATCATAGTTGAGTCTTGAGAAGGAAATCAGAACTCCTCCAGCAGACTAAAGGAAAAGGGTGTTCCAGGTAGAACCAACGGGAGATGTAAAAAGACATGAGACGATCCAGCTGGAACAAGAATGAGAGCCTGGCAGAGGAGGACTCACAGGCAGGACAGATGAGGTCAGCACCCTACCTGAGGGAGGCCAAGGGACAAGGAAGTTAGGGGGGACACCCAGGGCCTGGGCTAGCCAGTAAAATCTGTGTCTGCCCCCCAAGTGCAACTCTCAAGAAATGGAAGTTTGCCGTAATATTTGATATCATCATCTGATTAGGCTCATTTGGTATAATAAGATGCATACATTTCTGTTAACACAGCTAAACTCTGATTTCCATTTACTTAGAAATGAGTTTTCAAATACACTTGAGAAGGTAGCCACCTCCATGGACTAATTTGCAGGGTGCTCACTGAAGCCATGAAATTAAAAGACACTTGCTTCTTGGAAGAAAAGCTATGACCAACCCAGACAGCATATTAAAAAGCAGAGACGTTACTTTGCTGACAAAGTCCGTCTAGTCAAAGCTATGGTTTTTCCAGTAGTCATGTATGGATGTGAGAGTTGGACCATAAAGAAGGCTGAACACTGAATAATTGATGCTTTTGAACCATGGTGTTAGGGAAGACTCTTAAGAGTCCCTTGGACTGCAAGGAGATCAAACCTGTTGATCCCAAAAGAAATCAGTCCTGAATATTCATTGGAAGGACTGATGCTGAAGCTGAAGCTCCAATACTTTGACAACCTGATGCAAAGAGCCAACTCATTAGAAAGACCCTGATGCTGGGAAAGATTGAAAGCAACAGGAGAAGGGGATGACAGAGGATGAGATGGTTGGATGGCATCACTGACTCAATGGATGTGAGTTTGAACAAGCTCCACGAGATGGTGAAGGACAGGGATCCCTGGCATACTACAGTCCATGGGGTCACAAAGAGTCAGACATGACTGAGCAGCTGAACAACAAAGCTGTGCTGCTCATCCCTAGCTGCTGACATTTCACCCTTTGGATCTTGTCCACAGCTAGTTACCATTAAAATACAGGCATCTTGTGCCAGTGACACTGACCGGCTTTGAACTTTGAGGGTTTACCACAGCTGAGCTGATCTGGGGAAGTGGGTGTGGAGAACATTCAAGCAAGGGATGAGGACTAGCCTCAGGGTTCATTGAACAGCTTCCTGAATCAGCTCCAGAAGGTCCTGGGGCAATTCAGGGGTTTGCAAATAGCAGAAGTTACTTGCCTCAGAGAACTTGGGAGGAAGTTCTCTGCATTTATTGTCAGGGCAGCAGCCCAAGTAGAAGGTTGAACCTTTGGGATCTAATTTAATAGAGATCAACCCTGCCTTTTCTAACAGAAGTAAGGGCCTCAGGCATCCTGACAGGAGGCCTGGGAACCCGACCTTTACCAGGCTTTTCTGGTAGCTCAGATGGTAAAGAATCTGCCTGCAATGCAGGAGACCAGGATTCAAGCCCTGGGTCAGGGATAGCTCCTGCATAAGGGAATGACAACCTACTCCAGTAGTCTTGCCTGGAGAATTCCATGGACAGAGGATCTTGGCCGGTTACAGTCTATGGGATCCCAAAGAGTTGGACATGACTGAGTGACGGACACATACACAGAAGCCTCAGGCATCCTCACAGGAGGACTGGGAACCTGACCTTTGCCAGACTGAGAAAGAGGTCCAAGTAGAAATCCAGGGATGTGCTTCCAAACTGGCAACATATCCACTTGTTTATTGTTATGTGTGTATTTGTTTATAAATACCCAGGGTTTTTTTGTTTTTAACGAACATGAAGCAACTCACAAAATTGACATAGATAAATAGGTAAATAAAATTAAAAAGCGAAAAACTATGAGAGTTAAGTTAGTCTCTGGGGTAAGCTTTTGATTTTGCTTGAACTTTCTGACAGCTTGAGCAACAGGGGACATCCACATTTTATAATTCTCATTCTGATAACACCTCACAGACTCTCCGACACCTCCACCGCCACACCCCGCCCCGCCTCTCTCCTTGTTCCTAACATCCTCAAACCTTCACGGAGCGCTGCTGTGTGCCATACCCGGGGCCAGTCACAGAGGGCCCTGTCCTCAGAGGGCTCCCAGTCAAGGGCACTGTTTTCCAAACTGTTGCAAATATGTCCATTTCTGGGCCATGAAGTTGACTGGGCCATGAAGGTCAGAGCTGGCATCTTACAAAATGGCAAAAGGTGAGCTAGGAAAGAGCGAAGGGCACTGTCAATGTGCTATGGGAGAGGACTGGTTTCTTTAAAACAGATCTCAGGTGTAGATGTGGAGGTGAGTCCTGTGTCAAAAGGATGGTGTGGGTCATGGACATAATAGTTTAGAAAAGACTGTTTCCAACTGGGATACTGCAGGCACGTGCTTGGGAGTCCCCCTCCCCCGCCCACTCCTCCGTGAAAGCCCATAAGTTTCTACTTGACTCCACCATTGCTTTAGGTTTCTAAAGCAATGTCATCAAGATTGTAGCAGGCAGGAGTAGGAGTGGGTCAGGAAGGTGGAAGATGTCAAAAACATTCTACTCAGCCCCAATTATTGCCATATTGTACTTTAGCAATAATCTTGCCAATTCTGGCATCCAGATCTTAAAAAAATAATCATAAATGGAGACAACTCAGAGGATGGTCTGATTGAGAGCAGTCATGAACCACTTGCATGCACCCAGAGGAGGATGGAAGCTCTTCCATCCTGCAGAGGGCATGACCAGAGGAGGAGCAACTCTTGGTAGGGGAGCTGGAGCCAGGGTTGTGCTCCCATATGGATTAAAGGTCTACTCACCCTTTTCACTGCCACTGTCCCCAGCAGAGCCACAAAAGAAAAGTCCTATAGATTGAGGGGATTTTAAGTTTCTGAAAAGCCCAAGCAGTGGTATAAGTAAATAATACATGGCCTCTGAGCAAAGCAAATGACCCAAGCTTTGTGGTGGGAACACCATCCATCTGTAATCCAGGGATGGAAGCCAGAGTCTGGGAAGCATGTTTCAAAAGGTGGGGGCTGCCTAAGGCTGCTTGGGGCTCCCACAGCACAGAATTACAGGTTGCTGAGCCCTGAGCCCTCTGGCATGGCTGGTTCTTCCTGGGAGGACAGAGATCCCCCAGAAGCCAGTCAGATGAGAAGCCGGCAACCTGACCCCCACATGCAACAAAGGCAGAGGGCTCACTCTTAGCTGGTAGGGACTCAGGGGACATCTTCTGGCCAGAGATGGGTCTGTCACCAACTGTGCCATTGCAAAGGCAGCAAGTCACAAATGAGGACAAACCTAGTACTCTGGGCCAGATGGCTGAGTGAATCTCGATTTGGGCCTTAGCTCTGTGACCCTGGGTGAGTTATTTCACCTCTCTGCATCTGTTTGCTCATCTGTAAAATGACTGTGATAATACAGGTCAACAATTTCAAAACACAAAAAGGTCTCCAAAAAATGAAAAAAGTTTAATAAACTGGGGACAAGACCTCACTACATTGAGCTGAGGACATTTATATCCCTCATTTAATCCCACTTGGTAGATCTATTCATATATTTGCTGCAAAAATAAAAATGTGCTTGTTAACAAGATGTTCCTCTGTGTCCTAGCAGGGTTTTATATAATAAAAGCTTCTAAAACCATGTCTAAAATCAAAATTTTGGAGTTCTAAAGTAAATCTGACTCCAAGACTTCAGAGGTAGTCTTGGAAGTCAGCGGCTGCATGGGCACAGAAGGGCCAAGAGAAGCTACTGCATGTTCAAGGTCAGGCGGGGTGGCCATGAGGAGATACACCTTGTCCAAGGTAAGGAGCAGCGGTTGCACTATGCTGGAGCAGCCATGAAGAGATACCCCACCTCCAAGGTGAGAGAAACCCAAGTAAGACAGTAGGTGTTGCACGAGGGTATCAGAGGGCAGGCACACTGAAACCATAATCACAGAAAACTAGCCAATCTGATCACACGGACCACAGCCTTGTCTAACTCATTAAATGAAGCCATGCCGTGTGGGGTCACCCAAGACAGATGGGTCATGGTGGAGATATCTGATGGAATGTGGTCCACTGGAGAAGGGAATCGCAAACCACTTCAGTATTCTTGCCTTGAGAACCCCATGAACAGTAGGAAAAGGCAAAATGATAGATAGGATACTGAAAGAGGAACTCCCCAGGTCGGTAGGTTCCCAATATGCCACTGGGGATCAGTGGAGAAATAACTCCAGAAAGAATGAAGGGATGAAGCCAAAGCAAAAACAATACCCAGTTGTGGATGTGACTGGTGATAGAAGCAAGGTCCGATGCTGTAAAGAGCAATATTGCACAGGAACCTGGAATGTCAGGTCCATGAATCAAGGCAAATTGGAAGTGGTCAAACAGGAGAGGACAAGAATGAACGTCAACATTCTAGGAATCAGTGAAATAAAATGGACTGGAATGGGTGAATTTAGATATATGGGACATTATATCTACTACTGTGGGCAGAAATCCCTCAGAAGAAATGGAGTAGCCATCATGGTCAACAAAAGAGTCCGAAATGCAGTACTTGGATGCAATCTCAAAAATGACAGAATAATCTCTGTTTGTTTCCAAGGCAAACCACTCAATATCACAGTAATCCAAGCCTATGCCCCAACCAGTAACGCTGAAGAAGCTGAAGTTGAACGGTTCTATGAAGACCTACAAGACCTTTTAGAACTAACACCCACAAAAGATGTCCTTTTCATTATATAGGACTGGAATGCAAAAGTAGGAAGTCAAGAGATACCTGAAAAGTGAAAGAGAAAGTGAAGTCACTCAGTCGTGTCCGACTCTTTGTGACCCCGTGGACTGTAGCCTACCAGGCTCCTCCATTCATGGGATTTTCCAGGCAAGAATACTGGAGTGGGTTGCCATTTCCTTCTTCAGGGGATCTTCCAAACCCAGGGATCAAACCCTGGTCTCCTGCATTGTAGCCAGATGCTTTACTGTGTGAGCCACCAGGGAAGTCAAGAGATACCTGGGGTAACAGGCAAATTTGGCCTTGATATATGGAATGAAGCAGGGCAAAGGCTAATAGAGTTTGCCAAGAGAACACACTGGTCATAGCAAACACCCTCTTCCAAAAACACAACAGAAGACTCTACACATGGACATCACCAGATGATCAACACCAAAATCAGATTGATTATATTCTTTGCAGCCAAAGATGGAGAAGCTCTATACAGTCAGCAAAAACAAGACTGGGAGCTGACTATGGCTCAGATCATGAACACATTATTGCCAAATTCAGACTTAAATTTAAGAAAGGGAAAACCACTAGACCATTCAGGTGTGACCTAAATCAAATCCCTTATGATTATACAGTGGAAGTGAGAAACAGATTTAAGGGACTAGATCTGATAGATAGAGTACCTGATGAACTATGGACAGAGGTTCCTGACATTGTACAGGAGACAGGGATCAAGACCATCCCCATGGAAAAGAAATGCAAAAAAGCAAAATGGCTGTCTGGAGAGGCCTTACAAATAGCTGTGAAAAGAAGAGAAGCGAAAAGCAAAGGAGAAAAGGAACGATATAAGCATCTGAATACAGAGTTCCAAAGAATAGCAAGAAGAGATAAGAAAGCCTTCCTCAGCAATCAGTGCAAAGAAGTAGAGGAAAACAATAGAATGCGAAAGACTAGAGATCTCTTCAAGAAAATTAGAGATACCAAGGGAACATTTCATGCAAAGATGGGCTCGATAAAGGACAGCAATGGTATGGACCTAACAGAAGCGGAAGATATTAAGAAGAAGTGGCAAGAAAACACAGAAAAACTGTACAAAAAAGATCTTCACGACCCAGATAATCATGATGGTGTGTTCACTCACCTAGAACCAGACATTCTGGAATGTGAAGTCAAGTAGGCCTTAGAAAGCATCACTACAAAGCATCACTAAGCTAGTGGAGGTGATGGAATTCCAGTAGAGCTATTTCAAATCCTGAAAGATGATGCTGTGAAAGTGCTGCACTCAATATGCCAGCAAAGTTGGAAAACTCAGCAGTGGCCACAGGACTGGAAAAGGTCAGTTTTCATTCCAATCCCAAAGAAAGGCAATGCAAAAGAATGCTCAAACTACTGCACAACTGCAGTCGTCTCACACACTAGTAAAGTAGTGCTCAAAATTCTCCAAGCCAGGCTTCAGCACTTCACGAACAGTGAACTTCCAATTGTTCACGTTGGTTTTAGAAAAGGCAGAGGAACCAGAGATCAAATTGCCAACATCTCCTGGATCATGGACAGAGCAAGAGAGTTCCAGAAAAAACATCTATTTCTGCTTTATTGACTATGCCAAAGCCTTTGAGTGTGTGGATCACAATAAACTGTGGAAAATTCTGAGAGAGATGGGTATACCAGACAATCTGACCTGCCTCTTGAGAAACTTATATGAAGTTCAGGAAGCAACAGTTAGAACTGGACATGAAACAACAGACTGGTTCCAAATAGGAAAAGGAGTACGTCAAGGCTGTATATATCACTCTGATTATTTAACTTCTATGCAGAGTACATCATAAGAAATGCTGGGCTGGAAGAAGCACCAGCTGGAATCAAGATTGCCGGGAGAAATATCAATCACCTCAGATAAGCAGATGACGCCACCCTTATGGCAGAAAGTGAAGAGGAACTCAAAAGCCTCTTGATGAAAGTGAAAGAGGAGAGTGAAAAAGTTGGCTTAAAGCTCAACATTCAGAAAACGAAGATCATGGCATCTGGTCCCATCACTTCATGGCGAATAGATGGGGAAACAGTGGAAACAGTGTCAGACTTTATTTTGGGGGCTCCAAATCACTACAGATGGTGATTGTGGCCATGAAATTAAAAGATGCTTACTCCTTGGAAGGAACGTTATGACCAACCTAAATAGAATATTTAGAAGCAGAGACATTAGTTTGCCAACAAAGGTCCATCTAGTCAAGGCTATGGTTTTTCCAGTGGTCATGTATGGATGTGAGAGTTGGACTGTGAAGAAAGCTGAGCACCAAAGAATTGATGCTTTTCAACTGTAGTGTTGGAGAAAACTCTTGAGAGTCCCTTGGACTGCAAGGAGATCCAACCAGTCCATTCAAAAGGAGGTCAGTCTTGGGTGTTCATTGGAAGGACTGATGCTAAGGCTGAAACTCCAATACTTTGGCCACCTCATGTGAAGAGTTGACTCATTGGAAAAGACTCTGATGCTAGGAGGGATTGGGGGCAGGAGGAGAAGGGAACGACAGAGGATGAGATGGCTGGATGGCATCACTGACTCGATGGACGTGAGTCTGAGTGAACTCCGGGAGTTGGTGATGGACAGGGAGGCCTGGCGTGCTGCAATTCATCTGGTCGCAGAGTCAGACACGACTGAAGCGACTTAGCAGCAGCAGCAGCAGCAGCAAAGGGTTGGACATGACTGAGAGAGTGAACTAAACTGAACTAATGAGATGATGCCATTCCAGTCACACCAACGTTGAGGTAGAACACTTTCAGGGCCAAGGTGGCATTACTGATCATTTTAGCTAAAGTCAGTGGCAAATACTGTACCACCCCTTCTTTGGTATATACTTTGTATATGGAAAACCACCTGCAGGCTCTACTTGAATAACCATCAAGGAAGCTTCCCTCAGAAACCTAGGGTCACCTCACTGGAAAAAGATCTCTGAAGTCACTGGAGGGCCACGAGATCTACTGGTGGTGTTTCCTTGAGGTCTTGTATGAACAGCTCTAGGGTGCAAGTGCCTGTGTTTGGGGAAGAGATACAAGTCAATGCCTCGCTTCCACATAAGAAGTGGGATTCCGAGGCATGCATCGTGTCCTTAAAGAGAAAATGTGTTTACAACTGTTACCAACAATTCTAGTGAAACCTCTGTCAGTCGGGGTACAGGGGGCAGAGCCTCCAACCTGTCCTCCAGGCCCAAGCTGCATTTGAATAACTGAGTGACCCCTTGTTTTGGAGGGATTACTGGCCACAGGCCATATGTCTTATGTGTCCTATTTGTCCACACCCCAGCTGGGTGGCATTTGTCTACTCCACCAAATGAGTGTTTAGGGAAGATATCCAGACATGGTTGGTGTAGAGTATTGAGCCAGGTTGTCTTCAAAACCACCCTCAATTTCAGTGATTAGCTAGATGGACTCACAGGACTCAGAAAAGCTGTGATAGTTACAATTTTTTTTTTTTTTTTTTTTAGCAAAGGGGTATAGATTATACTCAACAAAGGAAGAGATACATAAGGTAGAGCCGAGGAGAAACCAGGCATAAACTTCACCGTGGCAGCAAAGTCAGTCCTTTCCCAGTAGAATCACATGGACAGTGCTTAATTCTCCCTGGCAATGAAAAGCAACAAGAGGTGGAAAGTATTGTCAACCAGGGAAGTTCACCTGAACCGTGGTGTCTAGGTTTTTCTTATTGAGGGCCAGCTACATAGGTATGGAGTGTCCGTGTGCCTGACCTTAGTCACTCATCTCCGACCTGCCAGAGGTCAAACTGATGCAACATGGCCCAAGCCCCCACCATAAATCACACTGCTAACTCTGCCAGGTGTGGCCCCAGGTCCCTGGTAACCAAAGACACTCTTTTCAGGTAGGATATTGAAGGATCTGAGAGGTTACCCCCAAGAGCTGGTCAAGGGCCAATTCTGAAGACCTTTGGAATGTTCAGAGTTTGGGCAACCCAGGCCTGCTGAGTTAACCTATGACTGCCCGGAAACGCAGTAGCTGGGCCATCATTCACTGTTAACGTAGACAAAGGGGACAAAGGTGAAGAGGAACAGCCATCAAATCACGGTTAGGGCTGTCTGGAAAGGGATGCCACCTCCCTTCAGTTAAATTTAAGGCAGTTGGCAGAGCCACACCAGGGCAGTCATTTTCCTCAATGAGGAAGACTCCAAATCCCATCAGTGGAATATGTGCCCCTCCTTACCCCGCAAGACAGGTATGGTAACCTGAGCATCTTTATCCCATAGAGCCATAAAACTTTGAGTTCCTCTCTTCTTTGAAGCTCCCCAGAATACTCAGCTTTTTCTTTAAAGTGGCTGAGGTCAGAATGGAGAGGATGAGAGGTGTTGGGGGCAGAAAGGGACAGAGAAATCTGTATCAGTTCAGTTCAGTTCAGTCGCTCAGTCGTGTCCGAGTCTTTACAACCCCATGAATAGCAGCACGCCAGGCCTCTCTGTCCATCACCAACTCCCGGAGTTCACTCAGACTCACGTCCACCGAGTCAGTGATGCCATCCAGCCATCTCATCCTCTGTTGTCCCCTTCTCCTCCTGCCCCCAATCCCTCCCAGCATCAGAGTCTTTTCCAATGAGTCAACTCTTCGCATGAGGTGGCCAAAGGACTGGAGTTTCAGCTTTAGCATCAGTCCTTCCAAAGAAATCCCAGGGCTGATCTCCTTCAGAATGGACTGGTTGGATCTCCTTGCAGTCCAAGGGACTCTCAAGAGTCTTCTCCAACACCACAGTTCAAAAGCATCAATTCTTCAGTGCTCAGTCTTCTTCACAGCCCAACTCTCACATCCATACATGACCACTGGAAAAACCATAGCCTTGACTAGATGGACGTTAGTCGGCAAAGTAATGTCTCTGCTTTTGAATATGCTATCTAGGTTGGTCATAACTTTCCTTCCAAGGAGTAAGTGTCTTTTAATTTCATGGCTACAATCACCATCTGCAGTGATTCTGGAGCCCAAAAAATAAAGTCTGACACTGTTTCCACTGTTTCCCCATCTATTCGCCATGAAGTGATGGGACCGGATGCCATGATCTTCATTTTCTGAATGTTGAGCTTTAAGCCAACTTTTTCACTCTCCTCTTTCACTTTCATCAAGAGGCTTTTGAGTTCCTCTTCACTTTCTGCCATAAGGGTGGTGTCATCTGCATATCTGAGGTGATTGATATTTCTCCTGGCAATCTTGATTCCAGCTTGTGCTTCATCCAGTCCAGTATTTCTCATGATGTACTCTACATATAAGTTAAATAAGTAGGGTGACAATATACAGCCTTGACGTACTTCTTTTTCTGTTGTTCCATGTCCAGTTCTAACTGTTGCTTCCTGACCTACATACAGCTTTCTCAAGAGGCAGGTCAGGTGGTCTGGTATACCCATCTCTCTCAGAATTTTCCACAGTTTATTGTGATCCACACAGCCAAAGGCTTTGGCATAGTCAATAGAGCAGAAATAGATGTTTTTCTGGAATTCTCTTGCTTTGTCCATGATCCAGCAGATGTTGGCAATTTGATCTCTGGTTCCTCTGCCTTTTCTAAAACCAACTTGAACAACTGGAAGTTCACAGTTCATGAACTGCTGAAGCCTGGCTTGGAGAATTTTGAGCACTACTTTACTAGTGTGTGAGATGAGTGCAATTGTGCAGTAGTTTGAGCATTCTTTTGCATTGCCTTTCTTTGGGATTGGAATGAAAACTGACCTTTTCCAGTCCTGTGGCCATTGCTGAGTTCTCCAAATTTGCTGGCATATTGAATGCAGCACTTTCACAGCATCATCTTTCAGGATTTGAAATAGCTCAACTGGAATTCCATCACCTCCACTAGCTTTGTTCATAGTGATGTTTTCTAAGGCCCACTTGACTTCACATTCCAGGATGTCTGGCTCTAGATGAGTGATCACACCATCGTGATTATCTGCATAGTTAACAAGTTTTGCATTTACTTTGAGGTTCAAGTGGCCAATACGGGACTAGAATCAGCTAAAGGAACTTGTTTTGAGTCCACCCAAAGCTCAATACTGAATAGCAAGTTCCCTCTTATTGCACTCAGTTTTGCAGACTCCTTGACTCAGCAGTCATAACCACACTGATGCGGGGCTGGAGCTGCTCCGTGTGGTGATCACCTCCCATCCTCCTCACTCCCAGAGGAGAGTCAGCAACATGCAGAGCGCCATTCCAGCTGCTTTTTCCTCTCCTACCCCTCACTGCTCAGCCTCTAAACATTCATCAACAGGTAGAACAGTGGGGGCCCTTACTCCCTCATCCCTCACCCATTTGGAGGAAAGCATTCACCAGGCCCCAGGGAGCTTCCGCATGTCCCCTCACCCAGCCCTCAGAAGCCCTGGTCCTCTGTCTTCAGAGAGCTCTGTCTCTTCCATCATCCCATCCTCACTAACAAAAACTGTCCAGATGTACAAAGAGTCTGAGATTTCACCCTTCTTGCAAGCTAACAAGCTGACTGCCACAGATACTTAGATGCTCCCCGAAGACACAAGCCTGGATCAGAGGAAAGGGGCTGTGCTGCTCACAGTGCAGCAGCACCATAAGCTCCTTGTCGGCACCATTTCCTCTTGCCCTCCTGTGTTGGTTTCCCAGGGCTGCCCCAACAAATCACCACCAACTTTGTGGCTTAAAACAACAAATTAGTTCTCTCACAGTTCTGGAGCCACAGGTCCAAAATCAAGAGGTCAGCAGGGTTGAGCCCTGCTGGAGGCTCTGAGGGATAATCTGCTCCATGCCTGCATCCTAGCATCTGAAGTTCGCTGGCTACTCCTTGGCTTGGAGTGGCGTCACACCAATTTCCGTCTCTATCTTCACGTGGCTTTCTTCCTTTGCATCTCCTCCGTGGCTCTCCTCATATGGACACCAGTCATTGGAATTAGGGCCCACCCTAATCCCATATGACCCCGTTTTAAATTGACCACATCTACAAAGATCCTATTTCCAAATAAGGTCAC
Source organism: Capricornis sumatraensis (assembly GCF_032405125.1). NCBI lineage: Eukaryota > Metazoa > Chordata > Mammalia > Artiodactyla > Bovidae > Capricornis > Capricornis sumatraensis. The sequence goes on from NC_091087.1 coordinate 12,390,450, forward strand.
ATTCACAGGTACTGGGGGTTAGGACTTGAATATGTCTTTTGCGGGGACATGATTCAACCCACTGTACTCACAAATTCCATGAGATGATGCCAAGGCAGGTATAGTTGGCTTCTTTGCAGCTGGTGGATTTGTGTCACAGCTGAGGGCTTCCGTGGTGGCTCAGATGGTAAAGAATCTACCTGCAATGCAGGAGACCCAGGTTCAATACCTGGGTCAGGAAGATCCCCTGGAGAAGGAAATGGCAACCCACTCCAGTATTCTTGCCTGAAGGGCTACCATCCACGGGGGTCATAAAGAGTTGGACACAACTGAGTGACTAACACTTTTGAAGAACCTCGAGTTCAGCAATCCTCATTCTTTTAAAATGACTTCAAGCAATCCTGCCCAGAGGGAGAAATCATCTCTGTGGTACCAGACAGCACGTCTACTCTTGCTCGATAGAGAAAAACACGAGGTCCATCCTCCAAGACTGTTCACTATATACACATCTCTGAAAAGACAGTCCAGAGTCAAAGACTATGGGTGCCCCTGCTCACAAGATGTGCAACATTGGGAGGGCCCCTAAGCATCTTTGGGGAGCACATGGCAGAGTGACTTCTCAGCAAAGGAACAAGAGTAGGTGGTCTGATGCTCTGGAGCCCAGGACATCCAGGCCGCCATCTTCCCACACATGATGCAGGCCTGAGCTAAGCGTATCCATGGGCACCTACCTGGGTCCTGCCCCAGCTGGATCCAAGGTACCTCAGGGGGACAGCGTCAGTGACCTAGACAAATGATTTATTTAGAGATATAGAAAGAGATGAAGGAATATAGCAGTTAGGAAAACAGATGAGAGAAAGAGGCTTATATTCCTTGGTTTACACAGAAAATCAATAAAGTCTCAAGACAAGAGACTTGCACCATTTACGTAGGCCGCAGGTGCCCTCCCAGTCTCCCAAGGGAGTGAAGACGCAGGGCGCCTTCCCATTCAGGTCTTAGAAGCTCAGGTAAAGAAACACGGAGGACCTCTGTACTCCAGATGGGAATTAACCTGAAAAGGAGAGTAAGAAAGAAAAGACGACACGGGGGAACTAGGCTTTCGTGGAACTGGTCTTGGTCCTGATCCTGGTCCGTCGCTTTATTTTTCAGGGAAGCTTTTATACTTTAAGTTGTACATAGAGATAAATGTAAGAAGCAGAGTCACGCAGGGTCAGCTGCTCTGACCCTTATCTAAAGACAGAGTGTTCTTTACATATCTTTGTTCTTACAAGGGTCTTACTTTTGTTTACAATGTCTTCTGGTCTGGAGACCGATTAACATTTTATGGGCCCATCTTTCTTTCTATTGATAAAGATTAGTCAATCAGAAAACTTGTTTTCCCTTAAGATCTACTTAGTCTTAAGATAGTGATAAAGTTACATTCTTACATAGCAAGGATACAACAGTTTATAACAAAGAAAGAGGAGTACAGTGATTTATAACAGAGAGAAAATTCATTAACTCAAAAGTCTAGTATTGCTAACATCAAAACTACTATATTTCTTTTTCTACATTCCAATTACATTGATTAACATATTCCCAGGTGCCTAAGGATATGGAGACCAGGCGGCAATCATTAACTCAGCAATGAAACCCTTCCCCAACATGATTTTTATCTTTAGAAAAACCCTATGCTAACTAAGACTTTCAAAATACTCCAAACTCTCTGTGCTGTTTATGATTGAGAGGTTGTAAACAATCATGTGCGCAGTAGCAGGAGTGTGGATAATCCTGTCACACAAGCTAGTCTGCCAGCAGAGAGGTTTGACCTGAGACACTCCTTTTATATGCAGGACACTATTAACTGGAGCTCTAAGTTAATTTTCCAGAGAAAGGTGGTTGGGGATAGCCCCTGTTAATGTCAGAAGAGTGTAGTATAACAGACAGATTTTGGTTTCAGGGGTAGATGCTCGAGCAGATCTAGGGGACCTCTTGAGTCTTGATCCGTCTCGCCCGCATGACCTTGTCATGGGTGGGGTTGGGGAGTCCCTCAAGTCTTGACCCTCCTTTGCCCATCAGGCCTCTTCCTCATGACCTTTGCCATGGGTGGGATCTCCCGTGCTGGCTCCCAGCAGGCACCATTTCTTTTCCTCTCCCACTTCTCTTCCACACCACAGAGCAGATGCAAGAAGCCAGGTCAATGTCTCCTTCAGGGCCATGTAACCTTTCTGGCCCTTCTTTTGCCACACAGCAGTCTTACCTGAGTTCAGACCAGGGCCTAGGTCCCTGTTGTCTGTCTGTGAGTAGGCAAAACAGGCATGACATTAACTGCCCAGGCTCTGTGGTTAGACATCCAGTTCTGCCTCTGAGTGATCCAAAGTCTCAGTTTCCTCATCTGTAAAATGGAGATCATACCAACAGAGCCTGTCTCAGGTGGCTGTGCTGAGGGTGGAAGAAGCTGGTGCTCATGACCATTGCTGCAGTTTAGGCAGCACTCTACATACTGACAAGATCCATGTACCCTTTAACAGTGGAGCCCCAGGTGGCTGCTGGGGTGCATTGCAAGGAAGCTAGAGTGTGGTTCACTTGAATGTGAATCAATGAGCCATTCATCACACAAACTGATGTTGGCCTGTTGCAAAACTATCTATGACACAGGCCAAGGATTTAAATCAGGTTATGAAAAAAGAAAGACATGGATGACTTAAGAAGCTGGGCAGTTGCCTTGTATTTGACCTTCTCCAGAACATGACCAGTCACACACCAGCCACCTTTGAAGAGGCAGAAAGGGCGGGCAGGAAGCTCATTTGTTTCAAATAAGTCATAAAGTTTAAAAGTTCATGTTACCGAAAACATTTCCAAATAGATCCCATTGTGCATATGCCTTTAATGTTCACCAAAGATGGTATTTCAACCCAGCAGGAAAAGGATGAGCTACTTAATAAATGGTTCTGGCACAGTTGGCCATCCAGATGAAGACTATCAAATTGGACCTTATTTTACATCATACACAAAAATTAATTCCAGAACAATGAAAGATTTAACTGTAAAAGAGAAAGTAATACAATGCAAATCTTAGAAGAAAATACAGGAGATTAAATGTACATGAACATTTATCTGCCAAAACAGGCAACCCAGAAGCTACAACAAAGTCACATCTGATGATAAAGAAATTTAAAACTTTTGATTGGCGAAAAGGACCATAAACACATCCAGTATACAAATTAGCAACTGTGGCAAAAAAAGTTTTGCCATGTTAAAAAGACAAAGGGTTCATATCTACTAAGGTGAATCATATGAACTTGCTGTTTTCATTGGTCAAAACAGAAAAATATTAACAAATTTCATATAGTTCAACCTAATATAGTATTGACAAGAAAAAAAAGGCAAAAGGACAAATGGAAAAATATTGGCAAAAGAAGGCAATTACAGCAGACGCTTCTAGTTGCTTACTCCAATTACCATTTCCTCAATCTCCATCTTTCTCAGTAATGAAATTCTGATTTTATTGAAGGTGGTAACTCAAAAACTGAATTTCCCAAGCTTCCTTGCAACAAAGTGTAGCCACTGGACTGAGTTCTGAATCAATATATGCAAACAGGAGAATTGTGTGTTATATCCAGGAAATCTCCTTAAAGGGAGGCTATGTGTCCTCTTTTGTGCCTGCCTCTCTCCTGCTGCTTAGAATGAGAATATGAATGTTTGGTGCATCAGCAGCTATTTTGGAACAGGGGCTGAGGACCATAGCCATTGTGGAGTGAGAAAAACAGAGCCCTGGAAGATACTGAAAAGTTAGCAAAGCCATGATACCAACCCTGTACCTCCAACTTCCAGAATCCTTCTACAGGAGACACATAAGCTTCCATCCAGTTTAAGCTTCTGCTATTTGGGGAGGTTTTCTGCTGTAAGCAGCTGAAACTAACCCAACCAACACAGTAATTTATAGAGGAACAAATTTAAATGACCAACGTTAAAAGGTACACAGGACTTCCCTGGTAGTCCAGTGCTTAAGAATCTGCCTTCCAATGCAGGGAACATAGGTTTGGTCCCTGGGCAGGAAACTAAGATCCCACATGCCACAAGGCAACTAAGCCCACACACTGCAACTACTGAGCCCGTGTGCTGCAATGGAGAGATCTTGCATGATGCAAGGGCCCTGTGTGCTGCAACAAAGACCCACTGCAGCCAAATAAATTGCTTTTTAAAATATTTGCTTTTTAAAAAGTGCTCAAACTTTAATTAGTAAATGTAGTAATTATAAAAATATAGATGAAATAATATTTCACTTTATAACCATCAGATTGATTTTAAAAATAAGTGTTATTGTGTATTGTGGGCAAAGATGCAGGGAAAGTGTTTCTCTGAAGGTTGTTGCTGAAATGTGAATGGTTGTGGCATTTTTGCGAAGCAATCTGGTAATACCTAGTAAAATTAAGTTGATATATGCTCTTTAATCCAGCAATCCCATTCCTGCCAATCAAACTCAGAGTGATTAAAGAATACATATGAACATAGAACAATATTTGCAAGATTTTAATTGTGTTTTGGAAAAATAGGAGACAAAGTGAATGCCATTGAGAGGGAGATGGTTGGATGAATTATGGTTCATTCACACCTTAAATAGCATTATCTCAGTTTGATTCCCTGGGAAATAGACTTTGTTGCTGAGACTGGTGAAATGCCCTTGGGAACTACCTCATGAGGGAAGCCACTGACAAGCCACAAAGGGCTGGAGCTAGATAGGCTTTTTAGTGTTGCCCAGAATGGAGCTCAGGAAACAGGCCTTTGTACCTCTGTTACTGGCCAGGATTCTTGACCTCCTTCACCAAAATGAATTGATAGGAGGCCAGACCACAAATTCAGGTAAGGCTTTACTGGGACTCATGTGCAGCAGGAGTGAGTGAGAACAATATGTTCCCTTGCTTGCTCACTGAGCGGGGCAAGCAGGTTCTTTACCTGGGGTGAGTGTAGGGGTGGACCACAGGTTGGGCCAGAGGGGTGGCTTAGGTAATCTGCCTGTCTGCTTGGTGGTGCTCTGCGCAGGGGCATGCACAGTACCTGCTTTTCCTCCTGGCTCCTCAGAAGTGGTAGCTGTGGTTTTGGTATTTTTGTATCTTGTTCATAATTTGCCCCAGTTGTGCGTGCACATAGTTATTTTAAGTCCTTTACATTTGTTGGATCATGGAGAAAGCAAGGGAGTTCCAGAAAAACATCTACTTCTGCTTCGTTGACTACACTAAAGCCTTTGACTGTGTGAATCACAACAAACTGTGGGAAATTCTTAAGGAGATAGGAATACCAGACCACCTTGCCTGTCTCCTGGGAAACCTGCATTCAAGTCAAGAAGCAACAGTTAGAACTGGATATAGAGCAACTGACTGGTTCAGAAATGGGAAAGGAGTACAACAAGGCGGCACATTGTCACTCTGCTCGTTTAACTTCTATACAGAGTACATCATGCAAAATGCTAGGCTTGATGAATCACAAGCTAGAGTCAAGATTGTCAGGATGATATCACTCTAATGGCAGAAAGTGAAGAGGAGCTAAAGAGTCTCTTGAAGGTGAAATAGGAGAGTGGAAAAGTTGGCTTAAAACTCAACATTCAAAAAAATAAGATCATGCCATCTAGCCCCATCATTTCATGGCAAATACAAGGGGGGGAAATGCAAACTGTGACAGCTTTCTTTTCTTGGGCTCCAAAATCACTGTAGATGATGACTGCTGCCATGAATTTAAGACACTTGCTCCTTGGAAGGAAAGCTATGACCAACTTAGATGATGTATTAAAAAGCAGAGACATCATTTTGCCAACAAAGGTCCATATAGCCAAAGCTATGGTTTTTGTAGTAGTCATGTATGGATATAAGAGTTGGATCATAAAGAAGGCTGAGTGCTGAAGAATTGATGCTTTCAAATTGTGTTGCTGAAGAAGACTCGATAGTCCCTTGGCCTGCAAGGAGATCAAACCAGTCAACCCTGGAAGGACTGATGCTGAAGCTGAATCTCCAATACATTGGCCACCTGATATAAAGAGCTGACTCATTGGAAAAGACCCTGATCCTGGGAGAGATTGAAGGCAAAAGGAGAAGTGGACGACAGAGGATGAGATGGTTGGATGGCATCACTGACTCAATGGACATTAGTCTGAGAAAACTCCAGGAGACAGTGAAGGACAGAGACGCTTGGGGTGCTGCAGTCTGTGGGGTTGCAAAGAGTCAGACATGACTGAACAGCAATAACAAGTAGTTTTATTTTGTTGTTGCTTGAGGAGATGTTTGTCCTGGTGCAAACACTACAGCAGAGGGTTCCAGGACCCAGGTCCCAGCCATCTTACCCCTACACTATCCAGTCACCTGGATTCCCCTAGGATGAGACTTAACCTTCAGCAATTCCCAAAGTGAAACTCAGCGGTGAGCCACCCTGACCAGGGGACCATAGCATCCACTACTGTCTATTCATTCCTTGTGCCACTTGGGCTCACTGGATTTGCGTGGTAAGTTCATATCCTCTGGGAACAACTCCTTCAAGATTTTGGTGAGTCTCTTTTCCTGGAATTTTGGAGCTGGATCACCTGCTGGCCAGCAAGGAAGATCCCATCACTGGTGAGAGCTGAAGCACTAGTAACCTCTGGCGCGCTGCCATGATGCAATGGGCAACTGTCATGGGGCAGGTCCTGGGGTAGTATATTAGCTCAGACTGCTGTAACAAAAATACCATAGGCTGGGAAGTTTAAACAACTGACATCTGGACCCAAAGGCAGATGCACACAGAAGGAAGATGATGTGAAGAGATGCAGGGAGAAAAGAAACCATGGAGAGGGGCCTGGAACAGATCCCTCAAGGTCCCTTAAAGTCCTGGGGGCTGGGGAGTCCAAGTTCAGTTCCTGATGAGAGCACTCTTCCCGGTGTGCAGGCAGATGTCTTCTTGTTGTTGTCCTCACATGGCAGAGAGAGATCCTCTTTCTCCAGTCTCTCCTTCTAAGGACACTATTTCTATTCATGAAAGCTTCACTTCATGGCCTAATCACCTCCCAAAGGCCCCGTCTCTGAATACTGTCGTATCAGGGATTAAGGTTCTGCGTATGAATTTGGGGGCAACACAGTCATTCAGTCTGCAGCAACTTCCCAGTTCAGAAGATGAGAAATACTTGTACTCATATCGTGCATCAGATTCCTAAGGCTGCTGTAATAAAGCATCACATACTGGCTGGTTGAAACAACAGAAGTTCATTTTCCCATAGTTCTAGAGGCTACAGTTCTCAGGTCAGCAGGGCTGTTTCAGGCCCATCCCTGTGGTTTGTGTTGGCTGTTTTCTCCCTGTGTCTCTTCATGTCACCTTCCTTCTGTGTGTCAGATGGCAGTTGAGTTTGTGCAATGTGGAGGGGGGTGCACTGTGCCCCACTATACCACAGAGACCCTCCTCGTCTACCTGCCAGGCAGATCAGCCCACTTCTTACAACTGAGTCATGCCATATAACACTCTAAATTTTGCATCTTGCTCTAGTTTCTGTGGGTTGTTCAGAATCGTAATTGTTGGATTTTTCGAACATCTATTTAGTTGTCTATGTTTTTTTAACAATAAGCTGATCCCCTCTCCCACTCTCAATACATTCAGATTTACCTGCCTTCCTTTGATCCAGAGTGGGTGGCACCCTACCTGCTCACCTCACGCACACCTTCACCACTGCCCTTCCTTCTGTGATGCAGTCTCTGTTTTGTGGATGCCTTTTCACCACTTTCTTGTTTTTACTCCTCTGTTTTTAGAGTAAAAGATCCTTCAGTGGCATCTTGAGAAATGGTATATGGGAGGTTAACTCTGAGTGATCCTATATATTCAGAAATACTTCTACTTCATCTTCTCAGTTCACTGATAGTTTTGCTGAGTCTAAACATTCTAGATTGAAAACAATTTCTCTTTGAAATTTTGAGGATATTGTTCCACTCACCCTCATTGCTTCAAAAGGTAGCTCCCTAGCACTTTCATCTCTTCCAAGTTTCTGGCTCCCACTGAGTAAGTGCCTGTGATTTCCTGGGCTCCCATGACAGCACTTCTTCACAATGGCCCCCAGGAGAGGGGGATGGTGGCTCCACCATGGTGGCTAATGTCCCTAGCTTGTATATCCATCACCAATGACCCCAATCCCTGCATGCAGGTCCCTCCAGCATTAATACTCTGAGTCGCTTCTTGGTTAAATCCTGATGATACAGAGGCCCATTGTTCCTGAAAGGATGTGAGGCTGGAAATGATGCTGAAACAGTTCAAGATGCAGCAGAAGATGGGGTTCAGGAGCATTAGCCAAGTACCTATTCAAGTCCATTACATAGAAGTTTTCTGAGCCCCCTGGCTTCTAATTCTAGGGTTAAGATGTTTACAACCTGGTTTTAAGCACTTACTTTTTACATACAGGGTGCATTAGCTTGAAGTCTGTTTGGAGGCAACAAGAGCACTGCTGAGGGGCCTGACACACTCATGCATGTCATCAAAGCTTTTGTAGCCCACGAGTCCCAGCAGAGTGGCATTGCCAGAGGTGCCTGCAATTTCACAGGTTTGTGCCCTGACCTGCAGTAACAGAGAACATCAGCCAAAAAGTCCCTCCAGGCAGAAAAGCCTGGTGGTCCCACCTGGGAACCGTGAGGAAGCTTCTGGGCAGGATGCTGGGCTGAGGAGCCCAGGGCCCTCCTTCACCTGTCTTGGAGGCCCTGGGCCCCTGTTCCTTTTGGGTGGCCCATTCCCACTCTACTGTCTGAAATATCATTGAGTGCACCTTCCTCCTGGAGCTTCCCTTGGCACCGCTCCCCTGAGTCTTCATCTGAGAGACCTCCTACCTTCTAGCTAGCCTTGCTGCTCCCAGCCCACCACCTGTATGGGACTTCAGGTTAAAGGGTCCTGGTTGAGTGCCTGGGGAGGAAGGGAACAATGCCTGCCTTCCTTCATCCCTCCCCTGCTGTTGACATTCTGACCAAGATTGGACTTGACTCAAATGGTCAGGACTGGTGTGCACGCATGCTCAGTCATGGCCGACTCTTTTGTGACCCCCATGGACTGTAGCCCACCAGGCTTCTCTGTCCATGGGATTCTCCAGGCAAGAATACTGGAGTGGGTTGCCATTTCCTCCTCCAGGGAATCTTCTTAACCCAGGGATCAAACCCACATCTCCTGCATTGGCAGGTGGATTCTTTACTGCTGAACCACCTGGAAGCCCCAGATGGTCAGGACACCTGCATGTTAACTGGGATCCTTTAGAGAACATAGAGGCCTGCAGACAAAGGCACGGCTCTAAACACTGGATTTCAGGCACTGCAGACAGCACTGGCCAATAAGAATATAAGGGGAACTGGGTGCCGTTTTAAATTTTCTAGTAGTTGCATTAAAAAATATATCTAAAAGGTGAAGTTGATTTTAATGTTTCCTCTAACTTAATGTATCTAATATAGTATGATTTTGCCATGTAAGTCATATAAAAATTACAAAGGAGGTCTGTCTCTGGGAGGAGACAGGGACCATAGAAGTGTTAAATAGGCCCTCTGACCCTGGGCATAACTCCCAGGAACACCCCCAGGGAGTCCGAGCTGAGCAGATTGGAAAATGGTGGGGGTGGAGGGGTACTGGGGTTTTGCTCCTGAGAAGTGTCAAGATGTGTCTATGAAATTTTAAACACCCTACTGTATACACTGAGGTCTTGTGGGTGTTGCTCTTCTGGGAAACTAAAACTGGAGAGTGAATTCCCTGCCAAGCTGGAGCTGACGGAGCAGCCCCAGGGAGAAGCCAGCCTGGGGTAACCTGAGAGCTTGGGCTAGGCGTGGCCTTTGCAGGCGGGGTGCTCCCGAGTCTGAGATCACTGACCCCAATGACACTGCCTGCGACAGCCTGCCTGCCTCATCAGGCTCCAGTGTGTAGCCTAATACTCCCTGGTGGCTCAAACGGGAAAGAATCCACCTACAACGCGGGAGACCTGGGTTCGATCCCTAGGTTGGGAAGATCCCCTGGAGAAGGGAAAGGCTACCTACTCCAGTTTACTTTCCTGGAGAATTTCATGGACATAGGAGACCAGCAGGCACAGCCCACGGGGTCGCAAAGAGTCGGACACAACCGAGTGACTTTGACTTTCACTTGCCCCACACCTTGGCCCCCAGGGACAATCAAATCTGACACAAATAAAGCTGTTGACAAACAGACTTAAACTCACCTAAAAACACCTATCCCCAGATCAAAGCAGATCTGAGCCTCACAAACCACTTCCAGCTACCTAAGTTAGAGTGGGTGGGAATGCATTTTTTAATGAAAAACTACTTTTATGCCTTTATGGTTTCCCCCTTGGTAACAATGAAAACCACACTTATGGAATGCTTACTGTATGCCAGGCACCTAGAGAACAGCAAGGTCTGTCTTAGATCCTATTTATTTTATTTTGGAACATTATTGATTTACAATGTTGTGTTAGCTTGAGGTGTACAGTAAAGTGATTTCATTTTATATATATACATATGTGTATATATATACACATATGTATATGCATATATTCTTTTTCAGATCTCATTGTATACATAAGAAAGCTGAGGCTTGTGGAGGTCACAGAATTTTCCAACAAATCCGAAGGGATGGCTATAGATTCAAAGTTAGGCAATTGATTTGAGCTCCTGTGGCTTCAACCACTATTCAGCAGGTCCACCACCTACTCATTAAAGGAGCAAATGTGTGGAGCAGAGGCAAGTTTAAACATGCAAATGCACAAAAATAAGACAAAGTCACCTAGGAAGAACTACAGGAACATTCTGCTTTACAACCTCAGATGGATGTAGGGTGATGCTGTGCGAATTTGTCCCTTACTTTGTTTTATAGAGAATTTTATTCATAACCACACTTCCATGTCTTTAACTATGATTCTATGAGAGTGTTTTAAATGCTTGTACATACTTTATTCCATTTCATAAATGAGCTAAATGAATTCAACCTAATCCTTTTCTATTGGACTTTTTTGGGCCCCCTACCCATTTCTCACCACTAAGAACAGTTGTACACCAAATCTTTTTACATGTCATAATTATTTCCTCAGTAAATTATAGGAGGCAGAATCGAGGACTATGAAAATATTAAAAAATATTGCTACAAATGTCTTATGTTCCATCCTTGGGTCGGGAGACCAGCTGGAGAAGGGAATGGCAACCCACTCCAGTATTCTTGCCTGGAGAATTCCATGGACAGAGGAGTCTGGTGGGCTACAGTCCATGGGTCACAAAGAATCAGACACAACTGAGCAACTAACACCTTCATTTTAACAAATGTCCAATGAATACTCCTACCTGCAGGGCCTGCCTGAGAGTCCACTATCCCTGCCTGTGCAACCACACACCACAGAAGCCTTTGAGGTTTGAGTTTTTCAGGGTGTTGCAACTATTTGAGTTTCCATTGATTGCCTATTTGTAAAGTGCCTTGTCTAACTCAATGAAACTAAGTCATGCCCATGAAGCCACCCAAGACAGGCGGGTCATGGTGGAGAGGTCTGACAATGTGGTCCACTGGAGAAGGGAACGGCAAACCACTTCAGTATTCTTGCCTTGAGAACCCCATGAACACTAGGAAAACGCAAAATGATAGGATACTGAAAGAAAAACTCCCCAGGTCAGTAGGTGCCCAATAAACTACTGGAGATCAGTGGAGAAATAACTCCAAAAAGAATGAAGGGATGGACCCAAAGCAAAAACGATACCCAGCTGTGGATGTGACTGGTGATAGAAGCAAGGTCCGATGCTGTAAAGAGCAATATTGCATAGGAACTTGGAATGTCAGGTCCATGAATCAAGGCAAATTGGAAGTGGTCAAACAAGAGATGGCAAGAGTGAATGTAAACATTCTAGGAATCAGCAAACTAAAATGGACTGGAATGGGTGAATTTAACTCAGATGACCATTATATCTACTACTGCGGGCAGGAATCCCTCAGAAGAAATGGAGTAGCCATCATGGTCAACAAAAGAGTCCAAAATGCAGTACTTGGATGCAATCTCAAAAACAACAGAATGATCTCTGTTCATTTCCAATGCAAAGCATCAATATCACAGTAATCCAAGTCTATGCCCCAACCAGTAACACTGAAGAAGCTGAATTGAATAGTTCTATGAAGATTTACAAGACCTTTTAGAACTAACACCCACAAAAGTTGTCCTTTTCATTACAGGGGACTGGAATGCAAAAGTAGGAAGTCAAGAAACACCTGGAGTAACAGGCAAATTTGGCCTTGGAATGCAGAATGAAGCAGGGAAAAGGCTAATAGAATTTCGCCAAGAAAATGCACTGGTCATAGTAAACACCCTCTTCCAAAAACACAAGAGAAGACTCTACACATGGACATCACCAGATGGTCAACACCAAAATCAGATTGATTATATTCTTTCCAGCCTAAGATGGAAAAGCTCTGTACAGTCAACAAAAACAAATCCAGGAGCTGACTGTGGCTCAGATCATGGATTCCTTATTACCAAATTCAGACTGAACTTGAAGAAAATAGGGAAAATCGCTAGACCATTCAGGTCTGACCTAAATCAAATCCCTTATGATTATACAGTGGAAGTGAGAAATACATTTAAGGGCCTAGATCTGATAGATAGAGTGCCTGAAGAACTATGGAACGAGGTTCGTGACATTGTACAGGAGACAGGGATCAAGACCATCCCCATGGAAAAGAAATGCAGAAAAGCAAAACGGCTGTCTGAGGAGGCCTTACAAAGAGCTGTGAAAAGAACAGAAGCGAAAAGCAAATGAGAAAAGGAAAGATATAAGCATCTGAATGCAGAGTTCTAAAGAATAGCAAGAAGAGATAAGAAAGCCTTCCTCAATGATCAATGCAAAGAAATAGAGGAAAAGAACAGAATGGGAAAGACTAGAGATCTCTTCAAGAAAATTAGAGATGCCAAGGGAATATTTCATGCAAAGATGGGCTTGATAAAGGACAGAAATGGTCTGGACCTAACAGAAGCAGAAGATATTAAGAAGAGGTGGCAAGAATACACAGAAGAACTGTACAAAAAAGATCTTCACTACCCAGAAAATCATGATGGTGTGATCACTCGCCTAGAGCCAGACATCCTGGAATGTGAAGTCAAGTGAGCCTTAGAAAGCATCTCTACAAACAAAGCTAGTGGAGGTGATGGAATTCCAGTTGAGCTATTTCAAATCCTGAAAGATGATGCTGTGAAAGTGCCAGCAAATTTGGAAACCTCAGCAGTGGCCACAGGACTGGAAAAGGTCAGTTTCATTCCAATCCCAAAGAAAGGCAATGCCAAAGAATGCTCACACTACCACACAACTGCACTCATCTCATATGCTAGTAAAGTAGTGCTCAAAATTCTCCAAGCCAGGCTTCAGCAATATGTGAACCATGAACTTCCAGATGTTCAAGCTGGTTTAGAAAAGGCAGAGGAACCAGAGATCAAATTGCCAACATCTGCTGGATCATGGACAAAGCAAGAGAGTTCCAGAAAAACATCTATTTCTGCTTTATTGACTATGCTAAGCCTTTGACTGTGTGGATCACAGTAAACTGTGGAAAATTCTTCAAGAGATGGGAATACCAGACCACCTGACCTGCCTTTTGAGAAACCTGTATACAGGTCAGGAAGCAATAGTTAGAACTGGACATGGAACAACAGACTGGTTCCAAATAGGAAAAGGAGTACATCAATATACAAGGCTGTATGTTGTCACCCTGCTTACTTAACTTATATGCAGAGTACCTCATGAGAAATGCTGGGCTGGAATTAGCACAAGCTGGAATCAAGATTGCCAGGAGAAATATCAATCACCTCAGATATGCAAATGATATCACCCTTATGGTAGAAAGTGAAGAGGAACTCAAAAGCCTCTTGATGAAAGTGAAAGAGGAGAGTGAAAAAGTTGGCTTAAAGCTCAACATTCAGAAAACGAAGATCATGGCATCTGGTCCCATCACTTCATGGGAAATAAATGGGGAAACAGTAGAAACAATGTCAGACTTTATTTTTTTGGGCTCCAAAATCACTGCAGATGGTGATTGCAGCCATGGAATTAAAGACGCTTACTCCTTGGAAGGAAAGCTATGACCAACCTAGATAGCATATTCAAAAGCAGAGACATTACTTTGCCAACAAAGGTCGGTCTAGTCAAGACTGTGGTTTTTCCTGTGGTCATGTATGGATGTGAGAGTTGGACTGTGAAGAAAGTTGAGAGCCAAAGAACTGATGCTTTTGAACTGTGGTTTTGGAGAAGACTCTTGAGAGTCCGTTGGCCTGCAAGAAGATCCAACCACTCCATTCTGAAGGAGATCAGCCCTGGGTGTTCTTTGAGGAATGATGCTAATGCTGAAACTCTAGTCCTTTGGCCACCTCATGCAAAGAGTTGACTCACTGGAAAAGACTCATGTTGGGAGGGATTGGGGGTAGGAAAAGAAGGGACGACAGAGGATGAGACGGGTGGATGGCATCACCGACTCGATGGACGTAAGTCTGAGTAAACTCTGAGAGTTGGTGATGGACAGTGAGGGCTGGCATGCTGCAATTCATCGGGTCGGCGAGAGTCGGACATGACTGAGCGACTGAACAGAACTGAATAAACGTTTCCTCCTTCTTGAAACTCCCTCCCACCTCCCACCATTTCCCACCCCTCTAGGTTGCTGCAGAACCCTTCATTGAGTTCCCTTCAGCTCAGTTGCTCAGTTGTATCGACTCTTTCCGACCCCATGAATCGCAGCAGGCCTGGCCTCCCTGTCCATCACCAACTCCCGGAGTTCACTCAAACTCATGTCCATCGAGTCAGTGATGCCATCCAGCCATCTCATCCTCTGTTGTCCCCTTCTCCTCCTGCCCCCAATCCCTCCCAGCATCGGGGTCTTTTCCAATGAGTCAACTCTTTGCATGAGGTGGCCAAAATATTGGAGTTTCAGCTTCAGCATCAGTCCTTCCAACGAACACTCAGGACTGATCTCCTTTCGAATGGACTGGTTGGATCTCCTTGCAGTCCAAGGGACCCTCAAGAATCTTCTCCAATACCACAGTTCAAAAGCATCAATTCTTTGGTGCTCAGCTTTCTTCACAGTCCAACTCTTAGTCATACTGTAAACTTCCATTGGCTATTTTACATAAGGTGGTATATATGCTTTCATGCTACTCTCTCCATTCATCTCACCCTCTCCTTCTTCCCTTCCCACCCATGTCCATAAGTCTGTTCCCTATGTCTGCATCTCCATTGCTGCTCTGCAAATGGGTTCATCTATACCATCTTTCTAGATTCCATATATATGTGTATGTTTGTGTGTCGGTGTTAATATATATTTGTTTCTAACTTACTTCACTCTGTATAGTAGGCTCTAGGTTCATCCACCTCATTAGCACTGACTCAAATGGTGTTCCTTTTTATGGCTGAATAATATTCCATTGTATATATGTACCCCAGGTTCTTTATCCATTAATCTGTCAATGGATATCTAGGTTGCTTCCATGTCCTAGGTATTATAAATAGTGCTGCAATGAACCTTGGGGTACTTGTAACTTTTTCAGTTTTGGTTTCCTCAGGGTATATCCCTAGAAGTGGTAATGCTGGGTCATATGGTAGTTTATTCTTAGTTTTTAAAGGAATCTCCATACTGTCTTCCATAGTGGCTGTATCAATTCACATTCCTACAAGAAGCGAAAGATTTCTTTTTCTCCACACTCTCTCCAGCACTTGTTGTTTGTGGGTCGTTTAATGATGGTTATTCTGACCAGTGTGAGGTGGTATCTCATTGTAGTTTTGATTTCCGTTTCTCTAATAATGAGAGATGCTGAGCACCTTTTTATGTTTTTATTAGGCATCTGTATGTCTTCTTTACAGAAATGTCTTTTTAGGTCTTTTCCACATTTTTTGATTGGGTTGTTTCTCTGGTATTGGCTTGTATGAGTTCTTTGTATATTTTGGAAATTAAACTTTTCTCAGTTGTTTCATTTGCTATTATTTTCTCCCATTTTGAGTGATGTCTTTTCACCTTGTTTATAGTTTCCTTTGCTTTGCAAAGGATAAGTTTAACTAGATCCCACTTGTTTATTTTTGTTTTTATTTCCATTATTCTAGGAGCTGGGTCATAGAGGATCTTTCTAGGATTATGTCATACAGTGTTCTGCCTATGTTTTCTTCTAAGAATTCTATGATTTCTGACCTTATACTTAGGTCTTTAATCCATTTTATCTTTGTGTATGGTGTTAGGAAGTGTTCTAATATCATTCTTTTACACATAGTTCTCCCAGTGACATTTATTGAAGAGACTATCTTTTCCCCATTATATATTCTTGCCTTCTTTGTCAAAGATAAGCTGCCCATAGATGGGGTTATCACTGGGCTTTCTATCTTGTTCCATTCATCTATATTTCTGCTTTTGTGCCAGTCTTTGTAATACAGTCTGAAATCAGGTAAGTCGATTCCTCTAGCTCCATTCTTCTTTCTCAAGATTCCTTTGGCTATTTGGGGGTTTTTGTGTTTCCATACGAATTGTGAAATTTTTTGTTCTAGTTCTCTGAAAAATGCCATTGGTAATGTGATGCTGCTGCTGCTGCTGCTGCTAAGTTGCTTCAGTGTGTCCAACTCTGTGTGACCCCATAGATGGCAGCCTACCAGGCTCCCCCGTCCCTGGTATTCTCCAGGCAAGAATACTGGAGTGGGTTGCCATTTCCTTCTCCAATGCATGAAAGTGAAAAGTGATAGGGACTGCATTAAATCTATAGATTGCATGTGGTAGTATACTCATTTTCACAATATTGATTCTTACAACCCAGGGTCATGTAATATTATGTCAACTTTGATTTCTTTCATCAGTGTCTTGTACAGCTCTTTTTGTCTCCTTCAGTTCATTAGTGATCCCATGGACTGCAGCATGCCAGGCCTCCCTGTCCATCACCAACTCCCAAGCTAAACTCATGTCCATCGAGTCAGTGATGCCATCCAACCATCTTATCCTCTGTCATCTGCTTCTCCTCCCGCTTTCAGTCCTTCCCAGGATCAGGGTCTTTTCCAGTGAGTCAGTTCTTCAAATCCAGTGGCCAAACTATTGGAGTTTCAGTTTCAGTTTCATCATCAGTCCTTCTGATGACTATTCAGGACTGATTTCCTTTAGGATTGAGTAGTTTGATCTCCTTGAAGTCCAGGGGACTCTCAAGAGTTTTCTCAAAAACCACAGTTCAAAAGCATCAATTCTCTGGCGCTCGGCTTTCTTTATAGTCCAACTCTCACATTCATACATGACTACTGGAAAAACTATAGCTTTAATTAGATGGACCCTGGTCAGCAAAGTAATGTCTCTGTTTTTTAACATGCTGTCTAGGTTGGTCATAGCTTTTCTTCCAAAGAGCAGGCATCTTTTAATTTCATGGCTGCAGTCACCATCTTGTCTGCAGTGATTTTGGAGACCCCCAAAATAAAGTCTGACACTGTTTACATTGTTTCCCCATCTATTTACCATGAAGTGATGTGACCAGATGCCATCTTAGTTTTCTGAATGTTGAGTTTTAAGCCAACTTTTTCACTCTCCTCTTTCACTATCACCGAGACTCTTTAGTTCTTCTTCACTTTCTGCCATACAGGTGGTGTCATCTGTGTATCTGAGGTTACTGATATTTCTCCCAGCAATCTTGATTCCAGCTTTGCTTTTTTCAGCCCAGCATTTTGCATTAGTTAAATAAGCAGGGTGACAATATACAGCCTTGATGTACTCCTTTCCCGATTTGGAACCAGTCTGTTGTTCTATGTCCAGTTCTAACTGTTGCTTCCTGACTTGCATATAGGTTTCTCAAGAGGCAGGTCAAGTAGTCTGGTATTCCCATCTCTTTCAGAATTTTCCACAGTTTATTGTGATCTACACAGTCAAGGCTTTGGCATAGTCAATAAAGCAGAAGTAGATGTTTTTCTGGAATGCTCTTGCTTTTTCAATGACCCAACATGTGTTGGAAATTTTATTTCTGGTTTCTCTGCCTATTCTAAATCCAGCTTGAACATCTGGATGTTCATGGTTCACATACTGTTGAAGACTGACAAGAAGAATTTTGAGCATTACTTTGCTAGCATGTGAGATGAGTGCAACTGTGTGATAGTTTGAACATTCTTTGGGATTGGAATGAAAACTGACCTTTTCCAGTCCTGTGGCCACTGCTGAGTTTCCCAAATTTGCTGGCATATTGAGTGCAGCACTTTAACAGCATCACCTTTTAGGGCTTGAAATAGCTCAACTGGAATTCCATCACCTCCACTAGCTTTGTTTGTGGTGGTGTTTCCTAAGGTCCACTTGACTTCAGACTCCAGGGTGTCTGGCTCTAGGTGAGTGATCACACCATCATGGTTATCTGGGTCATGAAGATCTTTTTTGTATAGTTCTTCTGTGTATTCTTACCACCTCTTCTTAGTATCTTCTGCTTCTGTTAGGTCCATACCATTTCTGTCCTTTATTGTACCCATCTTTGCATGAAATATTCCCTTGGTATCTCTAATTTTCTTGAAAAGATCTCTAGTCTTTCCCATTCTATTGTTTTCCTGTATTTCCTTGCATTGATCACTGAGGAAGGCTTTCTGATCTCTCCTTGCCATTCTTTGGAACTCTGCATTCAAATGGGTATATCTTTCCTTTTCTCCTTTGCCTTTCACTTCTCTTCTTTTTTCAGCTATTTGTAAGGCCTCCTCAGATAACCATTTTGCCTTTTTGCAGTTCTTCTTCTTGAGGATGGTCTTGATCCCTGCCTCCTGTACAATGTCACAAACCTCTGTCCATAGTTCTTCAGGCGCTCTATCAGATCTAATCCCTTATCTATTTGTCACTTCTCCTGTATAACCATAAGGGATTAGATATAGGTCATACCTGAATGGTTTAGTGGTTTTCCATACTTCTTCAATTTAAATCTGATTTTGGCAATAAGGTGTTCATGATCTGAGACACAGCTCCTGGTCTTGTTTTTGCTGACTGTACAGAGCTTTTCCATCTTTGGCTGCAAAGAATATAATCAATCTGGTTTCAGTATTGACCATCTGGTGATGTCCATGTGTAGAGTCTTCTCTTGTGTTGTTGGAAGAGGGTGTCTACTATTACCAGTGTGTTCTCTTGGCAAAACTCTGTTGGCCTTTGCCCTGTTTCATTTTGTATTCCAAGGCCAAATTTGCCTGTTACTCCAGGTGTTTCTTGACTTCCTACTTTTGCATTCCAGTCCCCTATGATGAAAAGGACATCTTTTAAGGGTGTTAGTCCTAGAAGGTTTTGCATGTCTTCATAAAACCATTCAACTTGCTCTTCAGCATTACTGCTTGGGCATAGACTTGGATTACTATGATATTGAATGGTTTACCTTGGAAATGAACAGAGATCATCCTGTCATTTTTGAGATTGCAAGCAAGAACTGTATTTCAGACTTTTTTTTTGCCTATGAGGGCTACCCCATTTCTTCTAAGGGATTCTTGCCCACAGTTGTAGATATAATGGTCATCTGAGTTAATTTGCCCATTCCAGTCCATTTTAATTCACTGATTCCTAAAATGTCCATTTTCACTCTTGCCATCTACTGTTTGACCACTTCCAATTTACCTTGATTGTTGGACCTAACGTTCCAGGTTCTTATGTGATATTATTCTTTACAGCATCTTTACATGTCTCCTTAGGTAAGTTTATTCCTAGGTATTCAATTCTTTTTGTTGCAATAGTAAGTAGGATTGACTCCTTAATTTCTCTGATTTTTCACTTTTAGTGTATAGGAATGCAAGTGATTTCTGTGTACTGATTTTGCATCCTGCAATGCTACTAAATTCGCTGATTAGCTCTAGTAATTTTCTGATAGTATCTTTAGAGTTTTCTATTTACAGTATCTGCAAAACAGTCATCTATTTGAATCTGTCATCTGCAACTAGTGAGAGTTTTACTTCTTTCTTTCCAATCTGGATTCCATTTATTCTTTTTCTTCTCTGATTGCTGTAGTCAGGATTTCCAAAATTATGTTGAGTAATAATGGTGAGAGTGGGTACCCTCGTCTTCTTCCTGATTTCAGAGGGAATGCTTTCAGTTTTTCACTGTTTAGAATAAGGTTTGCTGTTTGTTGTATATGACCTTTATTATGTTAAGGTAGGTTCCTTCTGTACCCATTTTTTGAGGAGTTTTTTTTTTTTCATCATAAATGGGGTTGAATTGCGTCAAAAGCTTTTTCTGAATATATTGAGATTATCATATGGTTAGCTTTAAATTTGTTTACATGGTGTATCACATTGATTGATTTGCATATACAGAAGAATTATTGCATTCCTGGGACAAATCTGACTTGATCATGATATATGATCTTTTTAAAGAGAGACAGAAAAGTTTCTTGATACAAACCAAAATGAAAATACAACATATCAAAATGTATGGGATGCAGAGAAAGCAGATCTAAGAGGAAAACGCATATCAATAGACACCTACATTAAGAAATAAGAAAGGTTTCAAATAAACCACCTAACTTTACACCTCAAAGAACTACAGAAAGAAGAATAAATTAGGTTCAAAGTTAGTTGAAAAAGGAAAGAAAGGTTAGAGGAGAAAAAATGAAATAGAGACTAAAAAGATAAGAAACTAAAAACTGGTTCTTCAAAAAGATAAACAAAATTAGACAATTTTTTGGCTAGACTAGCCAAGGAGAAAAGAAAGGACCCAAATCAAAAAAATTACAAATGAAAAAAGACATTACAACTGATTCAAAGATATATAAAGACTCCATGGAGCTACTACAAACAACTATATGCTAACAAACTGGACAATCTAGAAGAAATGGAAAAATTCTTAGAAACAGACAACCTATAAAGGCTGAATCAGAAAGAAATAGAAAATCGGCAGACCTACTACAAGTGAGGAGACTGAATTAGTAATAAAAAATCTTCCAACAGAGAAAAGCCCACAGCCAGACAGCTTCACTGGTGAATTTTACCAAACAGTTAAAGGAGAATTAATGCCAACCCTACTCAAACTATTCTCAAAAATCAAAGCAGGAAAACTCCCAAATTTATTTTACATGGCCAGAATTATCTATTCTAAAAAAGACACTATAAGAAAAAAAAATTATAGGTCAGTATTCCTGATGTAAAAATTCTCAATAAAATATCAGCATTCTAAATTCAATAGTACATTAAAAGGATCATTTCCTATGACTAAGTGTGATTTATTCCACAGATGCAGAGATGTCCCAACATTTGCAAATAAATCAGTGTGATACACCTCATTAACAGAATGGATAAAAATCATATGATCATCTCAACAGATGCTGAAAAAGAATCTAACAAAATAAAACATCTGTTCCTGATTTTAAAAAAATAACTCTTAACAAATTAGGTATAGAAACAACATCTCAACATAACAAAGGCCATAAATATGACAAGTCCACAGCTAATATCATGATCAATGGTGAAAGGCTGAAAGTTTTTCCCATAAGATCAGGAACAAGACAAGGGGGTCCACTCTCAAAACTTCTATTCAATATAGTTCTGGAAGTCCTACACAGAGCAATCAGAAGTAGAATCAAGAAAAAAAAAAAAAAAGTACCAGGAGTAGAAAAGAAGAAATAGAAATGTCACCATTTGCAGTTGACATGATATTACATATTCAAAATTCTAAAGCCTTTACCAAAAAAAAGTTAGATTTAATTAACAAATTCAGTGAAGTTCCAGGATACAAAAGAAACAATACTGTTTCTATACGCTAACAATGTTATCTGAAAAAGAAATAAAATGATGCCACTTAAAAGCATCAAAAACGATGAAATACTTATGAATAAATTTAACCAAAGAAATGAAATATCTCTACACTGAAAACTACAAGCTATAGATGAAAGAAAACGAAGGAGATATAAATAAAGGGAAAATTATCCTGTACTCATGGATTGAAGATTTTCTATTATTTAAAGCTATCGATTTAAAGTGGTGGCTGCACGGGCACAGGAGGGCCTAGAGGAGCTACTGCATGTTCAAGGTCAGGAGGGGCAGAGCTGAGGAGATACCCCTCGTCCAAGGTAAGGAGCAGTGGCTGCACTTTGCTGGAGCAGTTGTGAAGAGATACCCCACGTCCAAGGTAAGAGACCCAAGTAAGAGGGTAGGTGTTGCAAGAGGGCATCAGAGGGCAGACACACTGAAACCATAATCACAGAAAACTAGTCAATCTAATCATACTAGGACCACAGCCTTGTCTAACTCAATGAAACTAAGCCATGCCGTGTAGGGCCACCCAAGACAGGTGGGTCATGGTGGAGAAGTCTGACAGAATGTGGTCCACTGGAGAAGGGAATGGCAAACCACTTCTCAAACCACTTGCCTTCAGAACCCCATGAACAGTATGAAAAGGCAAAATGATAGGATACTGAAAGAGGAACTCCCCAGGTCGGTAGCTGCCCAATATGCTACTGGAGAGCAATGGAGAAATAACTCCAGAAAGAATGAAGGGATAGAGCCAAAGCAAAAACAATACCCAGCTGTGGATGTGACTGGTGATAGAAGCAAGGTCTGATGCTGTAAAGAGCAATACTGCATAGGAACCTGGAATGTCAGGTCCATGAATCAAGGCAAATTGGAAGTGGTCAAACAAGAGATGGCAACAAGAGTGAACATCGACATTCTAGGAATCAGCAAACTAAAATGGACTGGAATGGGTGAATTTAACTCAGATGACCATTATATCTACTACTGTGGGCAGGAATCCCTCAGAAGAAATGGAGTAGCCATCATGGTCAACAAAAGAGTCCAAAATGCAGTACTTGGATATAATCTCAAAAACAACAGAATGATCCCTGTTCGTTTCCAAGGCAAAGCATTCAATATCACAGTAATCCAAGTCTATGCCCCAACCAGTAATGCTGAAGAAGCTGAAGTTGAATGGTTCTATGAAGACCTACAAGACCTTTTAGAACTAACACCCACAAAAGATGTCCTTTGCATCACAGGGGACTGGAATGCAAAAGTAGGATGTCAAGAAACACCTGGAGTAACAGGCAAATTTGGCCTTGGAATACCGAATGAAGCAGGGCAAAGGCTAATAGAATTTCGCCAAGAAAATGCACTGGTCATAGTAAACACCCTCTTCCAAAAACACAAGAGAAGACTCTACACATGGACATCACCAGATGGTCAACACCAAAATCAGATTGATTATATTCTTTGCAGCCAAAGATGGAGAAGTTCTATACAGTCAACAAAAACAAGACCAGGAGCTGACTGTGGCTCAGATCATGAACTCCTTATTACCAAATTCAGACTGAACTTGAAGAAAATAGGGAAAATCGCTAGACCATTCAGGTCTGACCTAAATCAAATCCCTTATGATTATACAGTGGAAGTGAGAAATACATTTAAGGGCCTAGATCTGATAGATAGAGTGCCTGATGAACTATGGAATGAGGTTCATCACATTGTACAGGAGACAGGGATCAAGACCATCCCCATGGAAAAGAAATGCAAAAAAGCAAAACGGCTGTCTGAGGAGGCCTTACAAAGAGCTGTGAAAAGAACAGAAGTGAAAAGCAAAGGAGAAAAGGAAAGATATAAGCATCTGAATGCAGAGTTCCAAAGAATAGCAAGAAGAGATAAGAAAGCCTTCCTCAATGATCAATGCAAAGAAATAGAGGAAAAGAACAGAATGAGAAAGACTAGAGATCTCTTCAAGAAAATTAGAGATACCAAGGGAAACTTTCATGCAAAGATGGGCTCGATAAAGGACAGAAATGCTATGGACCTAACAGAAGCAGAAGATATTAAGAAGAGGTGGCAAGAATACACAGAAGAACTATGCAAAAAAGATCTTCACAACCCGGATAATCACGATGGTGTGATCACTCACCTAGAGCCAGACATCCTGGAATGTGAAGTCAAGTGGGCCTTAGAAAGCATCACTATGAACAAAGCTAGTGGAGGTGATGGCATTCCAGTTGAACTATTTCAAATCCTGAAAGAGGATGCTGTGAAAGTGCTGCACTCAACATGCCAGCAAATTTGGAAAACTCAGCAGTGGCCACAAGACTGGAAAAGGTCAGTTTTCATTCCAACCCCAAAGAAAGACAATGCCAAATAATGCTCAAACTACCTCACAATTGCACCCATCTCACACACTAGTTAAGTAATGTTCAAAATTCTCCAAGCCAGGCTTCAGCAATCCGTGAATCGTGAACTTCCAGATGTTCAAGCTGGTTTTAGGAACCAGAGATCAAATTGCCAACATCCGCTGGATCATAGAAGAAGCAAGAGAGTTCCAGAAAAACATCTACTTCTGCTTTACTATGACAAAGCCTTTGACTGTGTGGATCACAATAAACTGTGGAAAATTCTTCAACAGATGGGAATACTAGACCACCTGACCTGCCTCTTGAGAAACCTATATGCTGGTGAGGAAGCAACAGTTAGAACTGGACAGGGAACAAGAGACTGGTTCCAAATAGGAAAAGGAGGACATCAATATACAAGGCTGTATATTGTCACCCTGCTTGTTTAACTTATATGCAGAGTACATTATGAGAAATGCTGGGCTGGAAGAAGCATAAGCTGCAATCAAGATTGCCAGGAAAATATTAATAACCTCAGATATGCAGATGACACTACCCTTATGGCAGAAAGTGAAGAGGAACTAAAAAGCCTCTTGATGAAAGTGAAAGAGGAGAGTGAAAAAGTTGGCTTAAAGCTCAACATTCAGAAAATGAAGATCATGGCACCTGATCCCATCACTTCATCAGAAATAGATGGGGAAACAGTGGACAGTGTCAGACTTTATATTGGGGGCTCCAAAATCACTGCAGATGGTGATTGCAGCCATGGAATTAAAAGACACTTACTCCTTGGAAGGAAAGTTATGACCAACCTAGATAGCATATTCAAAAGCAGAGACATTACTTTGTCAACAAAGGTCCGTCTAGTCAAGGTTATGGTTTTTTTCCAGTGGTCATGTATGGATATGAGAGTTGGACTGTGAAGAATGCTGAGTGCTGAAGAATTGATGCTTTTGAACTGTGGTGTTGGAGAAGACTCTTGAGAGTCCCTTGGACTGCAAGGAGATCCAACCAGTCCATTCTGAAGGAGATCAGCCCTGGGTGTTCTTTGGAAGGAATGATGCTAAAGCTGAAATGCCAGTCCTTTGGCTACCTCATGCGAAGTGTTAACTCATTGGAAAAGACTCTGATGCTGGGAGGGTTTCGGGGCAGGAGGAGAAGGGGACGACAGAGGATGAGATGACTGGATGGCATCACCGACTCGATGGATGTGAGTTTGAGTGAACTCCAGGAGATGGTGATGGACAGGGAGGCCCAGTGTGCTGCGATTCATGGGGTTGCAAAGAGTCGGACACGACTGAGCAACTGATCTGAACTGAAAGCTATCTATAGATTCAATGCAGTCTCTATCACAATTTCAACGGCACTTTTCACAGAATTAGAGAAAAACTATACAGTACTAAAAATTATGCAGAGCCACAAAAGACTCTGAAGAACCACAGCAATCCTGAGAAAGAAAGAAATACAAAGTAGGCAGCATCACCTTTTCTGATTACAAGCCATGTAGCTGTAGTTATCAAAACAGTATGGTAATGACATTAAAACTGCACACCAGTGGAACAGAATCAAGAGCCCAGAAATAAACCCATTCATATAGAGTCAAGCAATATTTCCCAAGGGAGCCAAGAATAATCAATGGAGAAAAAACAGTCTTTTTGACATCAGGGCTAGGGAAATTGGATATTCACATCCAAAGAATGAAAGTAGATACCTATCTTACACCACTCACAAAAATTAACTTGAAATCAATTAAAGACTTGACTCAAAGACTAGAAACCGTAAAACTACTAGAAAATAAAAGGCGGTAGGCTCCATAACATCAGTGTTTGCAATTTTTTTTGGATATGACACTTAAAGCACAAACAACAAAATAAAAAAAATAAATGGGACTACATCAAAGTAAAAAGCTTCTGCACAGCAAAAGAAACCATTAACAAAATGAAAAGATAACCTATGGAATGGGAGAAAAATATTTGCAAACCATGTATCTGATAAGGGGTTAATATCTAAAATGTATAAAGAACTTGTAACTCAACAGCAAAAAAAAAAAAAAAAATCTAATTTATAATGGCCAAAGAACCTGAATAGACATTTCTCCAGTGAAGAGAGATATGAAAGGTCAACACATACATGAAAACCTATTTCCATCACTAACCATCAGGGTAGTAGAAATCAAAGCCACAATGATACCACCTCACACCAGTTAGAATGTCTATCGTCAAAAAGACAAGAGATAATAAATGCTGACAAGGTTGTGGAGAAAAGGGAACCCCTGTGTACTATTGGTGAGATTATAGATTGGTACAGCCACTATGGAAAACAATATAGACGTTCCTCAAAAATTAAAAAATGGAACTACAACATGATCCAGCAATTCCACTTCTGGGAATATATCTGAAGAAAATACAAACACTGTCAAAGAGGTATCTGCACCTCCATGTTCAGAGCAGCATTCATTTACAATAGCCAAGACATGGAAACAACCTAAGTGTCTACTGAGGGATGAATGGATAAAGAAGTTGTGATACATAAACGTACACTGGAATGTTTTTCAGCTCTTAAAAAGATGGAAATCCTGCCATTTGGAACAACACAGATGGATCTTAACAGCATTAAGTGAAATAAGTCAGAGAAAGACAAATACTGTATGATCTCACTTATACATGAAATCTAAAAAAAGAAAAAAACCGAAACTCATAGAAAGAGATCAGGTTTGTAGCTACCAAGGCAGACAGTGAGGTCAGGGAGGAAATTGGAAGACGTGGTCAAAATGTATAAACTTCCAGTTATGAGAAGTATTACAAAAGTAATAAGGTACAACTTGATGACTATAGTTGACACCTGTTATATGGTATATACCAAAGTTGTTAAGGAAATAAATCCTGAGTTCTCATCACAAGAGGAAAAAAAAACGTGTTTTTTTTCTTTCTTTTTTTGTATCTACACGAGATGATGGATGTTAACTAAACTTGCAATCATTTCACAACATATCTGTCAAATCATTATGCTGTACATCTCAAGCTCATATAGTGCTGTATGTCAATTATATCTCAATGAAACTGGAAAAAAATGTTAAAATCCCCTCTATGAGCCATCATCTTAGGGCCCATATTATTCTCCCTTATTTAGGTATTCACAGAGGCAAAGTAAAGAACTAAATTCCTGAGGAGGGGCTGTGTCATGGCTGTGACCGGGTAGACCTGCTCTGGGTGACCCTAAGCTGTCTGCTTTGTCTTCGCATCCTTGCCTTCCCAGATGGGAGTATCCTTTGTCTGATGACAGATTCCCTAGACTTCTGCAATATTAAGCACAACAGTTCAATCAAAAGGATTGGAGACTACCTAACAAGTCTACTTATTTCTTTACAACACAACTCCCAAAACACACTACAAATGCAGAAAACATACAGAAAGTGAGCTCCACGGTATCTCTTCAGTTCAGTCGCTCAGTCATGTCCGACTCTTTGCGACCCCATGAATCGCAGCATGCCAGGCCTCCCTGTCCATCACCAACTCCTGGAGTTCACTCAGACTCACAGCCATTGAGTCCGTGATGCCATCCAGCCATCTCATCCTCTGTCGTCCCCTTCTTCTCCTGCCCCCAATCCCTCTCAGCATCAGAGTCTTTTCCAATGGGTCAGCTCTTTGCATGAGGTGGCCAAAGGACTGGAGTTACAGCTTTAGCATCATTCCTTTCAAAGAACACCCAGGGTTGATCTCCTTGCAGTGCAAGGGACTCTCAAGTCTTCTCCAACACCACAGTTCAAAACCATCAATTCTTCAGCACTCAGCCTTCTTCACAGTCCAACTCTCACATCCATACATGACCACTGGAAAAACCATAGCCTTGACTAGATGGACCTTAGTTGGCAAAGTAATGTCTCTGCTTTTTAATACGCTATCTAGGTTGGTCGTGACTTTTCTTCCAAGGAATAAGCGTCTTTTAATTTCATGGGTGCAATCACCATCTGCAGTGATTTTGGAGCCCCCAAAAATAAAGTCTGACACTGTTTCCCCATCTCCTATGTATACCTAAAACAATTTTAAAGCATGTCATGTGGCCAATCCGTGAGACTGTGTTTGTTAACACTTGTTCTTCACCTATTGGGGTAACCATGGGTGTAAGCCTTGGGCAGGCCTCACCTCTTGGACACAGACAACTCCATTTTCTCCAGCATCATCCCACATCTTTTAATTCTGAATTACCAATTCCCAAATTAAAAGGGAGGAATCAATTTTCCTTCACAGAAGAAATTATTTTATTCCATTTGAAAAAAGTATACAGTTCTTTGCCTGGCAAAAGTCATTTTCTCATGAGTCTGCATCCTGCCTTTTGAAATTAATGGTGACAAAATGTTAGAGAAACTTGTGGTCCTTGGGCACAGCACACCAACATTTGACTAGAAAGGCATTTATATGATCAAAACATTTCCTGTAGCAATGATTCACAAGTTGACTTTAAGACCAGTTTGACTCTGAAGAAAACATTTAGTTTTATGATTTAAATCTGCTAATTGAACCTAGGACGAAAGTTTTTCACATGATTGAGAGGGGAAACTAAACCCATCTCAAGTACTCATCCACAACATTCCCCTTTTCTTACATAAGCTCTTTTAAACTGATCTCTAGGCCAAAGGTGTCAAATGCCTTAAATCTGCCCAAAGCTCAGCATTTGAGCATCATGTTTTTCTCCCTGGAGGCAGACCTTTCCAAGGCTCAGCCACCCTGGCCAATTTCCACTCCTCCATAGGACCGAGGCAGGCTCCTACCCTCACCCCAATCACGCTTGCTACAACAGCAAGGCCTCAGAGGCCAACCAGGCCCTCCACGAGCTTCCAAACTTAACACCACTGTTGCCTTGTAAGAGAAGATGGGCAAACCTCAAGCATCTCTTTTTATAGTCTTCCACAGCAAGAGTCACCTCTAGGCTCTACATTAAGTGTTTGGTATTTTAACATCAATAAGCTACATTGTATTCACCCAAAGAAAGGTGACTGAGTCCTAATCCTGTTGTACAACTCTAGAAGTCCTAAGAACGGGATCAAGGAAGCAGAGCAAGTACATCCATTTTCCCTGCAACACTTTGCCAGGAGCATACTGGGGCCAGCAGATACTGGGCTGGTGACTGCTCAGCTTTAGAAATGTCATGTGTTGGGACCTGGGTGATAAGGCACTCATCTTTCTCCCTATACCTACCCCACTCAACACAGATCAGAAAGAGCTCCTTCCAAGGATGCTGACTTGGGGAATCCAGTTAGCAATCACTATGGAAAAGGTCCTCAGGTGAAACTGGGCTATGGTCTTCAAATGTTCTGGCCAGCAAGTGCTGGCTACACCATGAAGAGCTTAAAATGTGCCTGTGTGTCAGATTAAGGAGCTCTAAAATTATGAGGAACAGAACTGCTATTTACTCAATATTACAGCAGTTTCAATTTAGGGCTTTCAAAATTCTAGATATGACATAAAAAAAGCTACCTGGGTGTAAACGTGAAGCAGGGCTTGTTACAACTGTAATGTATCACGCACTGAAACAGGGTGGCATCTCATTATTGCACACTGTCTTTGCTGGGAGATACAAAACATCATTTTTCAGAGCCAGCCATCCCTCCACAGTAGGCAGGGGACAAAGCAACACACAAACAAAGCTGACACCAGGGTCTCCCATATGCAGGTCCATCTGCCAAGGCCATTCATCTCCCTCCAAGCATGTCCAACTTGAGGGCCTATAGTGCTATTGTGAAGACACACAAGTCCAGTCCACTAAATGCCTTCAAGGAGCAGCATTTGCCATGTGTAAAGGTCTCTCCTGTCGCTCTTCTCTGGATGTTAAGAGGCTGAGAATGCTGATGTTTTGGCTCCCACAAGCTTGGGTGAGTCCACTCCCCATGATGAATGTGACTGAGAACATGATGGTAACTTCTGATATCTGTCCATATGTCACAGAAAAAAAAAAAAAATGCAGCATGCTAAGATATGGCCAACGTCAGCAGAAGCCCAAGTGCTAAAGTTGGCCTGATTCCTTAGAAACAAGAGCTAGTTCCCCCCGTGGGTGGTCTGACTGAACTGGCTGTCTGAAGAGGGGATGGTTGACATTGGAATTGCTAATCTGGGGGCTTGCCCTGGAACTGCACTCCCTGCCATGGAGCCATTAGGAATAGCAGTTGTATTCAAGATACTAGGGGTCTCACTAGTAGCTTGTATTTTAAAATAAACCAAATAAAACACTGGTAAAACAACTCCAATTAGAAGCATGATAAAAACAGCATTCCACCACTGAATTCCACAGTCTGCACCATATGTCGGTATCTTTGGAGGAACAGGAAGCAGTGGCTGACTGGAGGTCTCTATGGAGTAACTTTCACTCAAAAAGATTTCTGACTGAACTGCATGTTCAATATTCTGATCAATGCCCTTAAAGAAATCCATCAGTGAGCTAGATGAGGCGCTGGCATTGACAGCTGCTCTGTCTGGGTCTGGCTGTTCCTCGAAGGTCACTCTGGTCTCTGAGGATGAGTTCAGGAGGGGTCTAAGTTCTTTGTGGGTCTCTGTTAGGATGCCATGGTTTTTCACTGGAATCTTAATAGATTTTAAAGCATAGAAGTCTTGTTCTCTGATGAAGTTGTTGACTTTCTTGATATCAGCAACCTAGGAAAGCCATGAAGACAAACATCACAAAATATATAAAGCTGTTTAAAACTAATATCCAAAAAATGGCACTTAACCTTCCTGGGTGATGGTCCACACCCACATCACTTAAGAATCTGACGAACACTGGAAAACTGTTTATACACAAAATTGAGTTCAGGCTGAATAACTGTTTTTTGGCTTTAACTCAGTCTTAATGTACAGCTTAGTCATCAAATTTTTGTATAGACTTACAAATTGGAGCAACTCAAGATCAGTTTTGGAAAAGAATTTATTGTTTATTTGTTTAAAGTGTGCCTTCAATAAAAAGCCTTAAGGTGAAACACTTCATGGTAAAAGAAGGCTGTAGCACTTTCTGCATTTAACTTTTTAGGCAACAGTGCCCCTGTCTGGCTGACTCCTGCATCAGAATTTAATTTAGTAGCTGTAGTAGATATCAGCATTCAGCAAACACAAAGCCTTAGCCAGCTCTACCGATACTAGGACCTAGTTCATATGTAACAACTTCTTAAAAGGTGTGCTCTCATGATTCTACGTTTTCCTTTCCAGATGTACTATATGGCCTATAAACATTTTTAAAATAAAAGCAACCTAGAGTTAATTCAGTTTGAGGCTTTCAAAACACTTTCTATAACTAGAAACATGCACAGAGTATGCATCAAGTTGGAAACTACAGACTGACACCTTCCATTTCAATATTATGACTTGAAAAAGGAACATGACCTGAGTTTTAAAGACTCACAACAAAGTTTATGACAAAGTCATAACAAACTCCCCTCACACTCAAATTTTAAGATTTAAAAAGTAGGGGGAAATGTAAGTCAAAGACAGATCCTCCCTCAAGTGATTGTTTGAAAACTTACCAAAAGCATCAGAGATAGATTCTAAGGTTTTAACTCCTAAGTCCATTTAAACTAGAATGTAAATATAGTCAACAGACTTCATTCAAATCAATCATCTTCATTATTTTAATTATTTAGCAATTGCTTTTACCATTTAATTGTATTGGGGTACATCATGTAACTTAAGGTTCTTGAGATATTTTTGTCTTTGATCCTAATAAGCTAACATCAAACTTATTTACTTCAAATAGGAAAACTGATCACTTATTAGATAAATTGTATAGTTCTTTTGGTTTTGTTAAACATCAGCATTTCAAGAAGCCCACTGCGTCTATTCAGGTCTTTGTAGGAAAGGATTCAATTCTTAGCCCTTGCTCTATAAACCATTTAGTATGCCTACAGAAGCTGATTATTAGGATCAAATAAAAATCTCAGTACGATTTAGAGACAATTATTAGTCCCAAGGGGCTTTCCAGGTGGCTCAGTGGTAAAGAATCCGCCTGCCAATGCAGGAGATACAGGTTCGATCCCTGGGTCAGGAAGATCTCTGGAGTAGGAAATGGCAACCCACTCTAGCATTCTTGCCTGGAGAATCCCATGGACAGGGGAGTCTACATGGCGACAGTCCACGGGGTCACAAAGAACTGGACATGACTTAGCAACTGAGCAGGCTTGCATGTGTCCCTGGAGACCAGTTTAATACCATGGGAAACAACAGTCCCACACATGTTGAGTCATTTGATCCCTGTTAGATAAATGAGAGACCCTTCAAGGATAAAAGGATTTTTTAAACAAGTAGCTTATACAGCCCTGGAGAGAGCCATAGAAAATAGCAGCATAGTGCTAGCAAAATGAAATAGTTTGAATCTAGGAGAAAATGCAACAATTCAATAAATACCCTCCTACTTACTTTGCCATTGTTAATCACTCTGAATGCTAAAAACATAATTAAAGAGAGAAACAGGGTTATATAGATACACAGCATACAAAGGATAGATCATGCAGTTCTGAAAGAGAGAAGGCAAAAATTTACCAATCAAATAAGCTACAATTAGCAAGAAAGGTTTAAAAACAGAAAAGTAGCAAAAAAAAAAAAAAAAGCAAGTACACCAAAGAAATCTTGGATAAACTCTGCCTGGCATCTCTGGCCCATTATGCGTTAAATAAAATGTACTCAAAAGACAAAAGAAGGTTTCAGAATTTCAGTTTGGAAGGACAAGGAAGACCAGAAGTACTGGGCAGAGAGGGAACTGTCCCATCACCTGAAACTCCTAATTCCCTCTCTCTGTGATGAACAGGTCATTCCACCTGCCCTCCATCTCTAGCTAGATAGGAGTGTCCTTTACTCTAGAACCGGCTTCTCCCAACCACTTCTGGGGGTCAGGAAGAGGTAGGAAGGGTCCCCAACCTTCACTGAGTGCCCCTGTTCCTCTTAACACAGGGCCAAGGGGCAGGTGGCGCCTTCTCCTGTGGGGTTTCTTACTTTGCAGCCATACTGAAGAGCGAGCTTGTTGAGGCTGTCCCCCTGGGCCAGCTCCCGCTGCAGCAGCACCACGTCCGCTGCTCCTGGCAGGTGAGAGTGGTGGGCACCCTTCTTCTGGCCCTCCTTGCCCCGGGGCCGCAGGGCCACTCGGTGGGACTCTTCCTCAGAGGAGTCCTCGGAGTCCTCAACACCATTCTCAAACATGTAAACGTGGCTGGTCGGAGTCCTACAGACCACAGCTGGGCCTTGGAAGGTCTTGGTTATCACCTCCTTCTGCCTCATTTCCTTAACTGAAAACCAAACCCCAAGGTTAATTTCACACAAGGCATATACATTCCTCTGGGACTACAATGAAGATAAATGTCTTCTTCTTGTTAGAGATGCCTTCTTTCCCTAAAATAAATACTCAACGCATACTCAAGACATGTGTTGAGTATTTTGTGCACAAAAAATATTCAAACGTATTTATGCTGGCTGAGATAAAGGGAGAGATAGGCAAATAAATACATTTTTTCTTAATTACATATTTTTGAGCAAAAAAAACAAGAATCCTCTTTCTTCTCCCTTTATTCCTCATCCATTGCTATGTCTCCCCAGAACCCACAGAAGTACAGAAATAACTTCTCTTTTTGGTCCTGGAGTAATAAAGCAGCAGCTGGGATCACTGACGAGAGGTAAGGACTGCTCCCAACTTCCTTCCTTGCACTAAGACTCTTAAACTCAGAACCTCTTACAAAAAAATTCTTGCTCAATTCTTCAAGCATTCCAAAGTAGTTTTACTTAAGGTCAAGACTAAGAATATTTGCTTAGAAGAATTATGAGACTAAATACTCTGATTTTGAAACGGCTCGAATTATGTAACAAGTGAGGCAAGTTAAGGGGAAGATTTCTGTCAAACTAAGGAATTCGTCCGGTTTCTCACAGCTCCCTTGGCCTTCAGAACCTTCCCAAGTCTGGTTTTTATTTTCACTTCCAGACAAGTGCAGAAGCCACAATACAGCCTTTTCGCTCTCCAAGTGGCTCGAATGAACTTCCAGAAATGAAATCTCAAAACCGGGAACGACAGCCTGCAACAATTGGCACTGGGTTTCTTGGGAACCAGAAGGGATGCGGCCCCCTAGGAACAGCGGGGCCGCGGAGCGACCCCTCCCTGGCCCCAGCCCCCTCCCCGCACTCGGAGCCCCCGCCGGCTCGCGGGGAGGGAGGTAAGAGGCGGCTCTCCGGATGTCCGAGGGTCACCCGCGGCGGCCGGAGCTCGAGCGGACCTTCCCGTCGGAGCTCAGTGCCTGCAAGAAGCCCCGGGGCCTCCGCTTCCCTCGGAGCTCCTTCCGCGAAAGGAAGGGGGACCCCCAAACAGGAGCTGTCTAAGAAAACCGGCGGAGTCCCAACGTTCCAGAGGCACGACCTCCGACCTCCACCCCAGAAACCTCCGGCCAGCCCTCGACAGTCTGGGTCGCGGCACCTCCAGCTGCAAGAGGGTGACCTCAGAGTCCCAGAAGTGGCAGTTGGACACCCAGACTACAAGCGGGGCGACGCCACGGCCCCCAATTAGGACCGTCGCCCCCCTCCAGCAGGCCCGGTACCTCAGCATCCGGGATCCACCGAGACCCGCCGCCGCCGCGCCTGCCGATTGGCTGCGGAAATCAGCTGGTGTCTGGGGGCGGGAACGGCGACGTAGCCAATGAAATCAGTGATGGGCGGCTCCGGCAGTGCGGAGAGGTCGGCACAGGACCGGCGAATCCCAGGGGCGGGGCCGAGGCCGGCGGCGGGGCGGGGCCCAGGCAGAACCCCTGGACCGAACCTCGCCACACCCGCCTGACTGGGTGCCGCGCCCCCTGGCTGGTCCTGGCTTCTGTCGCTCCCAGCTCTCCGCTGAGCCTCCGCTCTCTCACCCCCACTCTGTCTGTGATATGTAACGACAGCTCGGGTACCTAGTAGAGGGTAGCTGAGGCCTCCGGCCAAGAAAGAGCCCCAGGGGATCTGCGTGGGAGGGTGAGGGGTCTCCGCAGCCTGGGTCTTCTCTGGTCTGAACACGGGAGTTTGCTCCGCCGCGCCCCGCCCAAAAGGATAAAAAAGAAAAGTCCACCGGTGTAACACAACGAACCGCGCAAACAATGACCAAAGAAACATAATTTATCAAGTGTCACATGGTGGAGGGCTTTCTCCATGATACAGTGAATGTTGGCAATTTGATCGCTGGTTCTTCTGCCTTTTCTAAATCCAGCTTGAACATCTGGAGGTTCATGGTTCATGTACTGTTGAAGCCTGACTTGGAGAATTTTGAGGATTACTTTGCTAGCATGTGAGATGAGTGCAATTGTGCAGTAGTTTGAACATTCTTTAGCATTGCCTTTCTTTGGGATTGGAACGAAAACTGACCTTTTCCAATCCTGCGGCCACTGCCGAGTTTTCCAAATTTGCTGACTTATTGAGTGCAGCATTTTAACAGCATCATCTTTTAGGATTTGAAATAGCTCATTTGGAATTCCATCACCTCCACCAGCTTAGTTCATAGTAACGCTTCCTAAGGGAGACTCGCCCAAAGGTTCACAGTAGGTTAGCAGTAGCTTTGAGGCACTATGGAAAATGCACGGAAGCCTACACCAGTTCTGCATTTACCAGCTGTGCAACCATGATCTTTCTGTAAGCTTTTTGGGCCTTGGTCCCCTCTTTCCTGATAGCAGGGCTTCCCTGATAGCTCAGTTGGTAAAGAATTCGCCTGCAATGCAGGAGACCGTTGTTTAATTCCTGGGCTGGGAAGATCCGCTGGAGAAGGGATAGGCTACCCACTCCAGTATTCTGACCTGGAGAATTCCGTAAACTATACAGTCCATGAGGTCACAAAAAGTCGGACACAACTGAGCTACTTTAACTTCACTTACCCTCTTCTACTGTGTTGTTCCCTACGCCCAGGGTAGTCATACATTCCTCCTGCCTGGAATAATTCCAGGTTATGCCTGTTGTCTCAACACAATTATCATTAACACCCCTTCCCTTCTCACAGTGTCTGGACACACTCTCTGCCCCTGTGGCAGTTTTCAAAGCACATGCTCTGCACCTACCCCTGGAGGCCATTGCTAGTTCATCACAGAGGCCCAGACAGCTGTTAGGCATCAGCATAGAACATCCAGGACAGCCAGGACCAATAGAGCTATACTGTCAGAGGAGGTGAAGTTGGCTTGCCATCCCTACTTTGTGGAATTGGGTGTTCTTGATCTGGTTTCTTAGGTTGTGGTTTCTCTAGTGACACAAGAAAATCCATTGGTCATTGTGGCTCAGTCTCCTATCCACAAACAGGAAAAATCAAAGCCTCTTGATTTCTTACACATGTTGTAAAGTCATTTTTAGAAATGAAGCCCTTGGGAGAAACATGGCAATGAGTGTTAAAGCTCACACCTACAAAGATGTTGCCAACTTTACGATTTCAGAAGAAAGTGGTAGAAAAAAGGCTTAAGAAATAGATTGCATTTGGTACAGCAAAAAATAATTATTAAAAAGTTAAAAGGCATGTGATGAATTGGGTAAAAAAATCTGTTGTCTTTGATATGTTAATATCTTGAATATATAAAAGACATTCAGACCTTAATAAGAAAAAACAAACACTCAATGGAATAACGATGTAAACAATTTGCTAAAGAAATACGTATAGAAAAAGGGGTGTCAGTTCAGTTCAGTTCAGTCGCTCAGTTGTGACCAACTCTTTGTGACCCCATGAATTGCAGCAAACCAGGCCTCCCTGTCCATCACTAACTCCCGGAGTTCACTCAGACGCACGTCCATCGAGTCGGTGATGCCATCCACCCGTCTCATCCTCTGTCGTCCCCTTCTCCTCCTGCCCGCAATCCCTCCCAGCATCAGGGTCTTTTCCAGTGAGTCAACTCTTCTCATGTGTTGGCCAAAGGACTGGAGTTTCAGCTTTAGCATCATTCCTTCCAAAGAAATCCCCGGGCTGATCTCCTTCAGGATGGACTGGTTGGATCTCCTTGCAGTCCAAGGGACTCTCAAGAGTCTTCTCCAACACCACAGTTCAAAAGCATCAGTTCTTCGGCACTCAGCTTTCTTCACAGTCCAACTCTCGCATCCATATATGACCACTGGAAAAACCATAGCCTTGACTAGACGGACCTTTGTTGGCAAAGTAATATCTCTGCTTCTATATATGTTATCTAGGTTAGTCATAACGTTCCTTCCAAGGAGTAGGCATCTTTTAATTTCATGGCTGCAATCACCATCTGCAGTGATTTTGGAACCCCCAAAAATAAAGTCTGACACTGTTTCCACTGTTTCCCCATCTATTTCCCATGAAGTGATGGGACCGGATGCCATGATCTTCGTTTTCTGAATGTTGAGCTTTAAGCCAACCTTTTCACTCTCCACTTTCACTTTCATCAAGAGGCTTTTTAGTTCCTCTTCACTTTCTGCCATAAGGGTGGTGTCATCTGCATATCCGAGGTTATTGATATTTCTCCCAACAATCTTGATTCCAGCTTGTGCTTCTTCCAGCCCAGCATTTCTCATGATGTACTCTGCATATAAGTTAAATAAGCAGGGTGACAATATACAGCCTTGACGTACTCCTTTTCCTATTTGGAACCAGTCTGTTGTTCCATGTCCAGTTCTAACTGTTGCTTCCTGACCTGCATATAGGTTTCTCAAGAGGCAGGTCAGGTGGTCTGGTATTTGCTGGGGTCCTGCCCTGGTGGATCCAGGGTAATTCAAAAGGGAGATGGAGTAGGCAAGGAAAAACTTACTTATTTAGAAATGTACAAGAGAGATTAGGAAAGAATAGTATAGTGGGAAATTTAGTGGAGAAAAGAGGCTGAATAACTTGGTTTACACGGAAAACTAATAAAGTTCCAAGACAAGGAACTTGCACCATCTACATTAGGCCACCGGTGCCCACTTGAATAGCGGAGGGTGCCCCGCCTTAGGCTCCCTCTTCCATGGGTCTTAGAAGCCAGGGCAAGTAATTAGACTCAGAGAGCCTCCATGCCCCAGATGGGAATTCAGCCTGAAAAGGAGAGGAAGGGAGAGGGAGAGAGAGAGAGAGAGAGAGAGATTCAACACGGGGGGAGCCAGATTTCCAAGAAATCAGTTCAAGAAGCTGGTCAAAGAAACTGGTCCATCCTTTATTGTTTGTATGGATAATATAAAATTATGCAGTGTCAACAGCCCTGACTCTTATTGAGACCAGGCTTTCTCTCTGCATACCTAGTTGTATACACAAGTCTTAGGTGATTTACATCATCTTCTCGCCGGAAGGCCAATTAGCATTTTACAGCCCTTTTCTGATAAGGGTAATAGTGTTGTTCTTCCCAAAGTCTGGTGCCACTCTCAGAAAGCACTAAATAAAGTTACATTCTTACATAGCAAGGACACAACAATTTATAACAAGGAAAAAGGAGTACAGTGATTTTTAACAAAGAGAAAATTGATTAACTCAAAAGTCTAGTGTTGCTAACATCAAAACTACTATATTCCTATTTCTGCATCCCATTTACATTGATTAATATCCTCCCAGATGCCTAAAAGATGAAGGATATCGAGGCCTGGTGGCAAACATTAACTCAACAAACTCTTCACCAAACTAATTCTTAACTCTAAAAGACTCTATATCTTTAAGATGTTTTAAGCTTTGTGCCTCTCGTGTTTGGGGGGCTGTAAACAATCACAAGTTGTAAAAGTCCAGGAAGACCGGTCAGGTAAGTTAGAAAGCAATCAAAGGATTTTAAGCCAAGACATTCTTTTTATATGCAGGAGACTGTTAACTAGAGCTCTGAATTAACTCTTTTGAGGATAGACCTCTGTTATGTCAGAAGAGTATAGTATAGCAGACAGTAAACAGACAGATTTTGGTTTTGGGGTAGATGCTCAGACAGAGGACCCCTTGAGACCTGACTTGCCTTGCCCATCAGGTCTCTCCGCATGACCTTGTCATGGGTGGGATCTCCCGTCCGGGCGCCCAGCAGGTATTCCCATCTCTTGAAGAATTTTCCACAGTTTACTGTGATCCACACAGTCAAAGGCTTTGGCATAGTCAATAAAGCAGAAATAGATGTTTTTCTGGAACTCTCTTGCTTTTTCCATGATCCAGCAGATGTTGGCAATTTGATCTCTGGTTCCTCTGCCTTTTCTAAAATCAGCTGGAACATCTGCAAGTTCATGGTTCACGTATTGCTGAAGCCTGGCTTGGAGAATTTTGAACATTACTTTACTAGCATGTGAGATGAGTGCAATTGTGTGGTAGTTTGAGCATTCTTTTGCATTGCCTTTCTTTGGGATTGGAATGAAAACTGACCTTTTCCAGTCTTGTGGCCACTGCTGAGTTTTCCAAATTTGCTGGCATATTGAGTGCAGCACTTTCACAGCATCATCTTTCAGGATCTGAAATAGCTCAACTGGAATTCCATCACCTCCACTAGCTTTGTTCGTAGCTATGCTTTCTAAGGCCCACTTGACTTCACATTCCAGGATGTCTGGCTCTAGATGAGTGATCACACCATCGTGATTATCTGGGTCGTGAAGATCTTTTTTGTACAGTTCTTTTGTGCATTCCTGCCACCTCTTCTTATCTTCTGCTTCTGTTAGGTCCATACCATTTCTGTCCTTTATCGAGCCCATCTTTGCATGAAATGTTCCCTTGGTATCTCTAATTTTCTTGAAGAGATCTCTAGTCTTTCCCATTCTGTTCTTTTCCTCTATTTCTTTGCATTGATT
Organism: Capricornis sumatraensis; assembly: GCF_032405125.1. Taxonomy (NCBI): domain Eukaryota; kingdom Metazoa; phylum Chordata; class Mammalia; order Artiodactyla; family Bovidae; genus Capricornis; species Capricornis sumatraensis. The sequence goes on from NC_091087.1 coordinate 12,430,113, forward strand.
GCTGAAGAAGGCATTCTTATCTCTTCTTGCTTTTCTTTGGAACTCTGCATTCAGATGCTTATATCTTTCCTTTTCTCCTTTGCTTTGCACTTCTGTTCTTTTCACAGCTATTTGTAAGGCCTCTCCAGATAGCCATTTTGCTTTTTTGCATTTCTTTTCCATGGGGATGGTCTTGATCCCTGCCTCCTGTACAATGTGATGAACCTCATTCCATAGTTCATCAGGCACTCTATCCATCAGATCCAGGCCCTTAAATCTATTTCTCACTTCCACTGTATAATCATAAGGGATTTGATTTAGGTCATACCTGAATGGTCTAGCAGTTTTCCCTACTTTCTTCAATTTGTGTCTGAATTTGGTAATAAGGAGTTCATGATCTGAGCCACAGTCAGCACCCAATCTTGTTTTTTGTTTTCTGTATAGAGCTTCTCCATCTTTGGCTGCAAAGAATATAATCAATCTGATTTTGGTGTTGACCATCTGGTGATGTCCATGTGTAGAGTCTTCTCTTGGGTTGTTGGAAGAGGGTGTTTACTATGACCAGTGCATTTTCTTGGCAAAACACTATTAGCCTTTGCCCTGCTTCATTCTGTATTCCAAGGCCAAATTTGCCTGTTACTTCAGGTGTTTCCTGACTTCCTACTTTTTCATTCCAGTCCCCTATGATGCAAAGGACATCCTTTGTGGGTGTTAGTTCTAAAAGGTCTTGTAGGTCTTCATAGAACCATTCAACTTCAGCTTCTTCAGCATTACTGGTTGGGGCATAGACTTGGATTACGGTGATATTGAATGGTTTGTGTTGAAAACGAACAGAGATCATTCTGTTGTTTTTGAGATTGCATCCAAGTACTGCATTTTGGACTCTTTTGTTGACCATGATGGCTACTCCATTTCTTCTGAGGGATTCCTGTCCGCAGTAGTAGATATAATAGTCATCTGAGTTAAATTCACCCATTCCAGTCCATTTTAGTTCGCTGATTCCTAGAATGTTGATGTTCACTCTTGCCATCTCTTGTTTGACCACTTCCAATTTGCCTTGATTCATGGACCTGACATTCCAAGTTCCTATGCAATATTGCTCTTTGCAGCATCGGACCTTGCTTCTATCACCAGTCACATCCACAACTGGGTATTGTTTTTGCTTTGGCTCCTTCTCTTCATTCTTTTTGGAGTTATTTCTCCACTGATCTCCAGTAGTTTATTGGGCACCTACTGACCTGGGGAGTTTTTCTTTTGGTATCCTATCATTTTGCGTTTTCCTAGTGTTCATGGGGTTCTCAAGGCAAGAATACTGAAGTGGTTTGCCATTCCCTTCTCCAGTGGACCACATTCTGTAGCTCTCTCCACCATGACCCGCCTGTCTTAGGTGGCCCCACAGGCATGGCTTAGTTTCATTGAGTTAGACAAGGCACTTTACAAATAGGCAATCAGTGGAAACTCAAATAGTTGCAGCACCCTGAAAAACTCAAACCTCAGAGGCTTCTGTGGTGTGTGGTTGCACAGGCAGGGATAGTGGACTCTCAGGCAGGCCCTGCAGGTAGGAATGTCCACTGGGACATTTGTGAAAGTGAAGGTGTTAGTTGCTCAGTTGTGTCTGACTCTTTGTGACCCATGGACTGTTGCCCACCAGACTCTTCTGTCCATTGAATTCTCCAGGCAAGAATACTGGAGTGGGTTGCCATTCTCTTCTCCAGCGGGTCTTCCTGTCCCAGGTATGGAACATAGGACATTTGTAGCAATATTTTTTAATATGTTCATATTCCTCGATTCTGCTTCCTATAATTTACCAAAGAAAAAATTATGACATGTAAAAAGATTTGATGTACAACTGTTCTTAGTGGTGAGAAATGGGAGGGGAGCCCAAAAAAGTCCAATAGAAGAGGATTAGGTTGAATTCATTTAGCTCATTTATGGAATTATTTGTTGTTCTTCTTGTGAGGGTGGAGTGAAGTCAGGAATGACTTATGCTGCCCTCTTAGTGATATCATGCCTTTAACACTTTTCATCAAGTCTAAGTTCTTAATTTATTGTTGGGTTGCCCATCACAGTTTTTTTTTATTATTATTATGGTAAAATATATATAACATAAAGTTTACCATTTTAACCATTTTAAGTGTTCAATTCCATGCTATTAACATGGAATTGAAAATCATAAATTTGTGAATTTACAATTAACATGTTATATTAACATGTGAATCCAGCACTCACAGTGTTGTGCAATCGTCACAACTGTCTATTTCCAGAACTTTGATTTTCCTCAACAGGAACTCCATTAAAGAAAACTCCTTCTCCCCTTTCCTTAGCCCCTGGTCAACTTTCCATATCTATAAATTTGACTACTCTAGTAGTACCCAATTCCATGTAAGTGAAGTCATACAATATTTGCCTTTTTGTGTCTGGCTCACTTACCATATTGTTTGCAAATTTCATCATGTTTTAGCATGTGGAATAATATTCCATTGTATGCATGCACCACATTTTGTTTATCCATTCATTCACCACTTGGGTTGCTTCCACGAACATAGTTTTAAAGGGATCCATTTAAGTAAATTTGCAGTGTCTCTTATGCCATTGATCAGAAGAGAATCAGAAACCTTACGTTTGATTAGTATTTTTGGTAGAAAAAATTTATAATTTCCAACAACTGTTGTCTTTTTTCTTCTCTTCCTCTTTACTAAAACAAACTTCCTCACTGATTCATAAAATCTAACTGTTAATACATGCCTAGCTCTGTTGGGGATACAGCTGTGGGTAGTGTCCCTCCTCTGGTAAAGTTAATCTTCCCAATAGACAGTAAACAAGCACAGTCATTTCAGGTGTGAAAAGTGCTGTGCAGATGCCATAAGGGAATGTGGTAGGGCATACCTGTATGGGGACAAAAGTGGGAGGGCACTTTTGATCTGAACTGCATCTATGTGCAGGATCCTGAAAGATCCCACCAAATGGTCCTTACTCACTTTATTTGCACTCTGAAGCCTTTGGAAGAAAGAATGTGTTTAAAGTTTCAATGGACAAGGGATATAAATACATACACACACATATGGAATACTTAAGAGGCATAAGTGGGGAAAGCCAGTCAGATATGCATAGTCCATGTTTACCTCAAGAAAGAGAAAAAAGGAAGAAAAACCTCAGTGTTAACTGTTTAAAATGTAGCCTGGCACAGAGGAGCTTTGTCCAGACTTCCAACTGCAGACTTCCTATTTAAGCCTGGTCTGAGGTGGTTTGGTGGCCTGAGTATCATCTGGTCCAGAGAACAAATAATCAGCACTGGAGACAGTTGTTGTTGTTAGTTTCTTTTGACTTCATTTATTTGGCTGCACAGGTCTTATCTGAGCCCACAGGGTCTTCATTAGATCATGTGGGATCTGTCAGTGGGGCACACAGAATCTCTAGTGCTGGTGCCTGGGCTTAGTTGCTCCCTGGCACGCATGCAGTTGTGTCTGACTTTGTGACCCCATGGGCTGTAGCCTGCTAGGCTCCTCTGTCCTTGGGATTCTTCAGGCAAGAATACTGGAGTGGTAGCCATTACCTTTTCCAGGGGATCTTCCTGACCCAGGAATTGAACCTGGGTCTCCTGTACTGCAGGTAGATTCTTCACCATCTGAGCCATGGGATCCTAATTTCCTGACCAGGGATTGAACGCCTGTCCCCGGCATTGCCAGGTGGATTCTTAACTGCTGGACCACCAGGGAAGTCCCTGGAGACAGTTTTTAAGAGAACAGGTAAAGCAGCAGATTTCTGGATAAGCTTAGAGTTTGGAGTCGGATGGTGCTGAAATTTCAGTTCCCCTGTCACTTGCCTGCTGTTAAAATGCTGTCATTTCAGGCCAGCGTTTGCAACCCTGTCAATATGAAGCTTCTATCAAAGAGTTTGCTACTTACTTGTAGCTATTGTTCAGGAGCAGTGCTGGCCTGTTCTTTCTGGGTTTTTCTCCAGCTACAACTCATGCTTTGATACTAGTTTTCTAATGAGCAAAGAGTAGCTGCCACTTCTTCCCCCAGGCTTTTTTTTCCCCATCATTACTTGGAAGTGTTCTTCTGACGCAAGCCAGGAGCTCCTTCATTATGGACATCTTTGACTAAAGAGTTGAAACTGTATGTAAGATGGAGTTTTAAAATGTTCACTCTCCCTGGCAGGAGCATGAAAGATATTGGTATCTGTGGTCTGGCAAGTTCACCAACACCCTCATGTCTGGTGCCCTGGAGGGAGTGTCAGAGAAGGCAGTGGAATGGACTAATTTATCTATTTATATAAGTGACACACAGAGTACTACCTCTGTGCTAGGTTCTCGCTGGGGTGACCCACAGAGGTGAGGAAGGTGTGGCCTGGAAGTTATCACCTGGGAACAGTCAAGGCTCTGTGCAAGGCCTGGAGTGCAGTGGGAGGGAGAGGTGGCAGGAGACATCTAAACCCACTGAACTGAGAGATTAGCCACTCGGGTTGACAGGGGAAGGAGGCTGAGCTCTACTGTAAGAAGTACCCAGACAGATGTGCAGATTTCATTTTGGAAAAATACTAAGATGCAGCCCTAAGAGTGAAACCAATCGTTGTTAATCCATTACACCCATCAGATGCCAGATAATGCTCTAGGTGCTTTATACACACTCATTTCATCCTCACAATGTCCTTGTGAGGTTGGCACTTACTATTCCTATTTTACAGATGGAAAAACTAAGCCAAGAGTACATAGCTAGTAAATGGGGGTACCGGGAGTCCAGCCCAGGCTGATGGGCTTAGATGCTGTTGCTCTTAATCCCTTCGCTCAGGACCTTGCTGCTCTGCTAGCTGGGTGACTGTCCACGGTGGGCCTGGGGAGGGAACTGACCACATGACCAGGGCTCACAGACCATGGTGGGCATTTGGACCTTAACTGCCCTGGGCTCGTGGCCTCACATGGTGGGGTTTGGGGAGGGGGCAGCAGAGTGAATAATTAAGAAAATTTACTGGTTCACATGGGGCACCGGCCATGTGACAAGAAAAGTCAGGGCTACGGCCTGAACCATAGGAGAAATGTAGACTCAGCATTTTACCTCCCTGTCTTCTTGGTAGTGTCCCTGAGCAAATGAGCCAGACTCCTTGGCTGAGAAAGAAACCTCATTTGTGTCAGTAAAGTAGTCTCCTTTAGCCATTTCCCCGCCAAGACCCAATGCCTGGTGACAGGACTCCTCCAAGCTTATTTCCAGAGAGGATATCTGGCTGTCTTTCTCAAACTGACCAGGGACACAGGGGACAGAATCCATTTTTGTCCATTATCCAGGAACTGAGTACAGACTCTTTGCCTTCCTACACAGCCAATTAGGCCCCATGGCCCTTGGAAGGACTGGCGTGGTGGCCATGTACAGCTCCAATCTGTGACCTCTGCCCTCTCCCATCTGTACTCAAAACTGTGCAGGGCCCTTGAGGGACTGCCACAGCAGTGCTTTTTTAATCACACGCTCAGGGAGACTTTCTCAGATCTTCAGAAAACACCATGATTTCTAAAGCCCATTCACTGTCCCTGAATAAGGAACACATGCTGTCGTGTCCATTGGTTTATTCATAAATCTTCCAAAGCACAAGTTATCTGTCAGATCACTAGATCAAGTGATAACAAATATGATCTCTGCCTCTAAGGTACGTGTAAGTCTAATGGGAAAGACAAAGCCTGTGTAAAAGTGGTAATATGTCAGAGCATGCTGGGTCCAGGAGAGGGCAAAGGGTTCAATGACACTTGGTAAAATAAGAAAGATTTTCTAGAGAAGTTGATATTTCCTTAGCTGGCACCTGGAGGGTGGGTGGAATTTTTTAAGATGATCATGGATGGCTCTCCCAATGTTCTAGCAATGGACAAAGATCTAGAGGCTGGAAACCAGGAGGATCATGTAAACAGGGAACTATGAGCAGCCTAGGGGTCTGGAGTGAAGGAGGTGTGAATGGAATTGTGGAAAATGCTGCAATAATAGTTAGGGGCCAGCTTATAGACAACCTTGAATTCTGTACATAAATGATTTGGACATTATTTGATGCACATTGGCAAGGTATGGAAAGTCTTTAAACAGTGTGGGTGGGCACTGACTTTAAGAATAGTAATCCCACAGTTTTGGAGGAGAGAAACCTTAAAAAGGTGATGTAGGTCAGTATTAGAAATTTGTGTGTTTTTCGGTTTTTTGTTTTTCCAGGTGGTGACTGGAGATACTTTATTTTTCATTTACTTGTTAAAAATTGAGGTATAGGGACTTCCCTGGTGGTACAGTGGATAAGAATCCACCTGCCAATGCAGGGAACACAGATTTGATCCCTGGTCCAGGAAGCTTCTAAGCCCCTGCACCACAGCTGTTGAGCCCACTCTCTTCTACAAGCCACAGCCTCTGAGCCTGAGCAACCTATAGAGCCCTTGAGCTGCAATTACTGAAGCCTGTGCACCCAGAACCTGTGTTCCGCAGCAAGAGACGACATCGCGACTAGAGAGAGCAGTCCTTGTTCTCCGCAACTAGAGGAAAGCCTGCGCAGCAACGAAGACCCAGTGCAACCAGAAATAAAATAAATAAGTGAACTTTTAAACATAGAATTTAAAAATCGAGGTATAGCTGATATACAATATTATATATGTTTCAAGTGGCCAATATCATGATTTACACTTTTTAAAAGTTATACTGCATTCATAGTTATTTTAAATGATTGGCTATATTCCCTGTGTTGTCTAATAAATCTTTGTAGCTTATTTTATGCATAGTAGTTTGTGCCTCTTAATTCTCTACCCCTATTACTCCTCTCCCCATTTCTGTCTCCACATTGGTAACCGCTAGTTTGTTCTGTGAATCTATTTCTGTTTTGTTATATGCATTCTTTTTCTTTTTTCAATAGATTCCACATGTAAGTGATGACATGTAGTGTTTGTCTTTTTCTATCTGACTTATTTCACAAACATAATACCCTCCAGGTCCATCCATGTTGTTACAAATGGCAAAATTTCATTCTTTTTTATGGCCAAGTAGTATCCAGTTGTGTGTATATCTATGTGTCTATATCACATTTTTGTACATGTCCATCAGTTGATGGACACTTGCATATCTTGGCAATTGTAGACAATGCTGCTATGAACATTGGCATGCACGTATCTTTTTCAATTAGTGTTTCTTTTTTCTTTTTCAGATAGATACCCAAGTAGTGGAATTTATGGGTCATATTGTAGTTTTATTTTGAGACACCTCCATAATGTTTTCCTCAATGGCTGCAACAGTTTACTTCGTACCAACACTGTACTAAAGTTCTCTTTTCTTCACATCCTCACCATTTGTTCTTTTGATAATAGCCATTCTAACAGATGTGAGGGGAAAACCGTAGTTTTTAATTTGTATTTTTCTTTTCTCCCCCAAGACTTTATGTTTTAAAATTTTTTTTAATTGGAGGAAAGTTGCTTTACAATGATGCGTTGGTTTCTGCATACAACAATGCAAATCAGCCATAATTATACATATATCAGCTCCCTCCTGAGTCTCCCTCCCCTCTCCTATCCCACCTTACCCGTCTAGGTCATTACAGAGTGCCAGGCTGGGCTCCCTGTGTTATATAGCGACTCCTAACTAGCTATCTATTTTATACACGTATAGATGTCAATGCTACTTTCTCTGTTCATCCCACTCTTACCTTTCCTCACTGTGTCCAGGAGTCCATTCTCTGCATCTGTGTCTCCATTCCTTCCCTGCAAACAGGTTCATCAATACCATATTTCTAGATTCCATACACATGCATTAATATACTGTATTTATTTTTCTCTTTCTGACATCACTCTGTATAAGAGGCTCTAGGCTCACCTGCATTTTTTCTATGACTCACAGTGTTGTTCACGGTTTCTTAGGCCTATTTGCTATCTGTGTGTCCTCTTTGGAAAAGAGATCTTCAAGTCTATTCAAGTCTTCTCTCATTTTTTAAATTGGGTCATCAGCGTTCTTCATGCCGAGTTGTATGAGCTGTTTATATATTTTGGATATTAATCCCTTATTGGTCATATAATCTGCAAATATTTTCTCCCATTCAGTAGTTTTTTTTTCATTTTGTTGCTAGTTTCCTTTGCCGTGCAAAATCTTAATTAGGTCCCACTTGGTTATTTTTGCTTTTATTTGTTTTAGAGACAGATTTGAAAAAACTATTGCTATGATTTATGTCAGAATGTTCGGCCTGTTTTCTTCTAGAAGTTTTATGGTTTCCTGTCTTACACTTAAGCCTTTAATCCAGTTTGAATTTATTTTTGTATATGATATTAGGACATGTTCTAATTTCATTCTTTCACATGTAGCTGGTGAGTTTTCCTGTACCACTTATTGAAGAGACTGTCTTTTCTCCATTGTACATTCCTGCCTCCTTTGTCAGAGCTTAATTGACCATAAGTGTGTGGATTTGTTTCTGGTCTCTCAGTTTTGTTCCCCTGATTGACGTGTCTGCTTTTGTGCCAGTATCATATTGTTTGGTTACTGTAGCTGAAATCAGGGGTGAGTGATTCATCCAGCTCTGTTCTTCCTCAAGATTATTTTGGCTATCCCAGGACCTTTTGTGTTTCCACACAAATTTTAAAATTATTTATTCTAGTTCTGTGAAAAATGCCTTTGGTATTATGATAGAAATTACATTGAATCTGTATATTTCTTGGATAATATGGTCATTTTAGCAATGTTAATTCTTCCAGTCCATGAACATGGTATATATTTCCATTTGTTTGTGTTTTCTTCAGTTTTTTTCATCAGTGTCTTATAGGTTTCCAAATATAGGTCTTTTACCTTCTTAGGTAGGTTTAATCCGAGGTATTTTATTCTTTTTGATGTGATTGTAAATGGTATTGTTTCCTTAATTTCTCTTTCTGATATTCATTAGTGTATAGAAATGCAACAAATTTCTGTATATTAATCTTGCATCTTGCAGCTTTGCCAAATGCATTGATGAGCTCTAGTGTTTTTCTGGTGGCATCTTTAAGATTTTCTATGTATAGCATCTTGTTGTTTGCAAATAGTGATAGTTTCATGTCTTCCTTTCCAGTTTGGATTCCCTTTATTTCCTGTTCTTAGCTGATGGTTGTGGCTAGGCCTTCCAATTCTATTTTGAATAAACATGGCAAAAATGAGCCTCCTTGGCTTCTAATTTTAGAGGAAACGCTTTCAGCTTTTCACCATTGAATATGATTTTAGCTGTGGGCTTGGCATATATGTGATTGTTTTAAGTTGCTGATCTCTTAAAGTGCATTTTAACAACTCTGCATTTGTAATCTCCTCACTTCAGTTTACTATGTTTGATATCATGTTTACATCTAATTGTTTTGTGTATCCTTTAACTGATCATCGTGGGTATAGACAATTGTACTACTTTTGCCTTTCATGTCATTCCTCTATGCGTCTGCTTCTAGACTTCCTGAGTTTGAGTGTGGTATCTCACCTGAATCATTGGAAAGGAAGCACAGCTCATGTGCTAGTAGTCCGGGCTGTGGCAGTGCTATTTATATTCCTTTTTGCTGCTTTGAGATAACTGTTCCACTCTGCTCTCTAAATCCTTTTGCTCTGTTGAAGTATATGTTACCAGCACATGCATCATCTGTAGATCTTCAGGTCTATCCCCCTCATCCACTGAAGACTTGAGCACTTGTTCTTATTCTTGGTATCCCTGTAGATCAGTGACTCCCCATCTTTTTCAGGTCGTACCGCATTTAGAAAATACGTGCAGAATCTTGAAGGAAACAGGTGTGGATCTGATTCTGTATGAGCTGTAGTGTTACAGATAGCCAGAGGAGGTAGGAGGTTAGAGAGTTTGCTCCTTCTGTCAGATTTTTTAAATGGGTGATCGAAAGGCATGCTTTTATGCCAGTCGGAAAGATCTAGAAGAGGAGAAATTAATGCTACCAGAGAGAGGATAGTTGCAGGAGTCAAGACCTTAAGGATCATAGATGTGATGAGCTCCAGTATAAATACAACATGGAAAGTTTGGCCTAAGATAAGAGCAGAGACCTCTATAACTCCAGGAGGGAAGGCAGAGCCTTCCAGGTGGAGAAAGATGCCTAGATTTTATGGTGGGACTACTAGGTGTGTGTCATTTGATTACATCTGTTTATCAATGGAAATATAAGACAGAGTGATCATCTGAGAAGAAGTGGTCTTAGAGGTTGGACTAGAGATGAGAAAGTAAAATAGTGATGACAGAAAGTGAAGAAGTCTACATTCTAGAGAACTGTAGTCACATTTCTGGGCAATGTTAAGAGTCTTTTAAAATTTGTGGTCATAGTGGAATAAAAATTGGAAAGTCCAGAATTAGACCCAGAATTATACATATAGAAACAGTATATGACAAAGATGACATTTTAAATAAATACATGGGATAAATGTAAACTTTTAAATAAGTGGTTCCAGGACAATTAGCTAGCTATTTAAAAGGATATAAAACTAAATCTACATGTAAGAATTAACAGCAAATGGATTAAGGATCTAAATGTAAAAGATACTGTTCTAACACTGAAAGAAAATGTGAGTGAGTTCCCCTCTGACCTGGGTGTAGGGAAAGGATTCTAACTTTGTATCAAAATCCACAGCCAATGAAAGAGAATATTGATAAATTTGAACACACAAAAATAATAAAATTTTCATGACAAAGGTGCCACAAGGTCAAAAATCAACTGACAAGTGCTCCCATTTCATTTAGTTAATGTTTTCCTATTTCTCTGTCTCTTTGTTGTTGTTCTTTCTCAAGCCTTCAATCATAATAGAAAAGCTTTTGTAGATACATAAATATAGTATGTATAAATAATATAATATATTTTGGAAATTTTATGAATTTTTCCCAGGCTAGTTTGACTTAGTATAAATAGAATGCTAGATTTCTAATTTATATTCACTCAAAACTTTGATATAGTTCCATGCATTTTGGCATCTAGCGTTACTGCTAAAAGCTTAGACAATATTTCAGTGACTAAAAAATATTTGAATGAGGCTTGAAATTTCTAATCCAATTCTGAGAATATAAAGAAATACTATGTTGTTTTAAAAAAAGGAAAATTAACAATGATACAGTATTACTAACTGAAGTACATATTTTATTCAAATTTCACAAAATTTTATGCTAGTGTCCATTCCTTGTTTTCATACCTTATTCAAGACTCCACATTGTATTTAATTTCACTGAACAGCTTAAGCTCCATGCAACAAATTCTGGTAAATTCTTTTTTCACTTTTATTCTACTACAAATATTTTCTAATTTTCCTTGTTATCATTTCTTAGATACACCCATCATTTAAAAGAGGACATTTAATTTCCAAATACATGGGATTTCATTTAGAGTATCTTTAATATTTTCTCATTTTGATACTAATTTCTCATTTTAATGATTTTTTTCTCTGTAATCAACCTCTGTGTTTTTTTTTCAGTCTAACTTTACTGAAGCTTTTGATGGCTAAAGTCGATTATCTTTCTTGGTAAATATCAGATTGCACTTGAAAATATATGGGTTATTTTCAAATATATTTTAATATTGACTTCTAACAAAATTCCACAGTGATAAGAGAATGCATTTAGATCATGAAACTTTTACACCTTGTTTTATGTCCCTGGATATGTTCTAGTGTCTCCTAGTTTACAGTCTATGGAAACGTGAATAGAATTTGTACTTCCTGTCATATGAAAACTGTATACTCATATGAAAACTGTATACATTTTCATTATGTTGAATTGGCTCACAGTGCTTTTCAGGTCTACCATATCATTCTCCTCTCTGTATATTCATTCTATTAGTTTTTGAGAGTTTGACATTGAAACTACAACTAAAAATCTTAATTCATCTACTTAAAATTGTAATATATAGTGGAACTATATGTAGCCTTATTCTGTATTTTCCAAGTCTCCTGTAAATGTGTATTCATACTTTCATAATCTAAAAAAAAAATTAAAAATCAACAGATAAACTCGGAGAACATATTCATAGCATATATAACAAAGGACTAATTTCTGTAATATAAAAGAACTTAAAAGTTGAGGGTTAGACACCAAAAATCCATTTGATATGGGAAAAAGGCATATACAGACAATTGACACACACTAAAGATACTAACATAGCCCAAAAATATGAAAAAATTCAAATTCACTCATAATAAAGTCAAATTTAAACATTAAGAAATAATTTAAGATCAATCCAAGAAGAAGATATAACAATTATAAATATATATGCACCCAACATAGGAGTACCTCAATATGTAAGGCAAATGCTAATATGTATGAAAGGAAAAATTAACAGTAACACAATAATAGTGGGAGACTTTAATACCCAACTCACACCTATAGATAGATAACCAAACAGAAAATTAGCAAGGAAACACAAGCTTTAAATGATACAATGGACCAGTTAGACCTAATTGATATCTATAGGACATTTCACCACAAAACAATGAATTTCACCTTTTTTTCAAGTGGACATGGAACATTCTCCAAGATAGATCACATCCTGGGCCATAAATCTAGCCTTGGTAAGTTCAAAAAGTTGAAATCATTTCAAACATCTTTTCTGGTCACAATGTGGTAAGATTAGATGTCAACTACAGGAACAAAACTGTTAAAAAATATAAACATATGGAGGCTAAACAACACGCTTCTGAATAACCAACAAATCATGGAGAAATCAAAAAGGAAATCAAAATATGCATAGAAACAAATGAAAATGAAAATACGACAGCCCCAAACCTATGGGATTAGTAAAAGCAATGCTAAGAGGAAGGTTCATAGCAATACAAGCATACCTCAAGAAACAAGAGAAACATCAAATAAATAACCTAACTTTACATCTAAAGCAACTACAAAAAGAAGAAATGAAGAACCCAAAGTTAGTAGAAGGAAAGAAATCATAAAAATCAGAGCAGATAAGTGAAAAAGAAATGAAACTATAGCAAAAATCAACAAAACTAAAAGCTGCTTCTTTGGGAAGATAAATAAAATAGACAAACCATTAGCCAGACTCATCAAGGAAAAAAATGAGAAGGATAAAATCAACAAAATTAGAAATGAAAATGGAGAAATCACAATAGACAACACAGAAATACAAAGGATCATAAAAGACTACTATCAGCAACTATATGCCAATAAAAAAGACAACTTGGAAGAAATGAACAAATTCTTAGAAAAGTATAACCTTCCAAAACTGAACCAGGAAGAAATAGAAAATCTTAACAGACCCATCACAAGCATGGAAATCAAAACTGTTATCAAAAATCTTCCAACAAACAAAAGCTCAAGTCCAGATGGCTTCACAGTTGAATTCAACCAAAAGTTTAGAGAACACCTATCCTACTCAAACTCTTCCAGAAAATTTCAGAGGAAGGTAAACTTCCAAACTCATTCTATGAGGCCACCATCACCCTAATACCAAAACCAGACAAAGATGCCACAAAAAAAGAAAACTACAGGCCAATATCACTGATGAACATAGATGGAAAAATCCTCAACAAAATTCTAGCAAATGGAATCCAACAACATATTAAAAAGGTATGCATCATGACCAAATGGGCTTTATCCCAGGGATGCAAGGATTCTTCAATAGTCACAAATCAGTTAACATGATACACCACATTAACAAATTGAAAGATAAAAGCCACATGATTATCTCAATAGATGCAGAGAAAGCTTTTGACAAAATTTAACACCCATTTATGATGAGATGACCAAGTGGGCTTTAACCCTGGTCATCTTATCATAATAATTTATTTAACTTCTATGCAGAGTAAATCATGAGAAACGCTGGACTGGAAGAAACACAAACTGGAATCAAGATTGCTGGGAGAAATATCAATAACCTCGGATATGCAGATGACACCACCCTTATGGTAGAAAGTGAAGAGGAACTAAAAAACCTCTTGATGAAAGTGAAAGTGGAGAGTGGAAAAGTTGGCTTAAAGCTCAACATTCAGAAAACGAAGATCATGGCATCTGGTCCCATCACTTCATGGGAAATAGATGGGGAAACAGTGGAAACAGTGTCATACTTTATTTTTTTGGGCTCCAAAATCACTGCAGATGATGATTACAGCCATGAAATTAAAAGACGCTTACTCCTTGGAAGGAAAGTTATGACCAACCTAGACAGCATACTAAAAAGCAGAGACATTACTTTGCCAATAGAGGTCCATCTAGTCAAGGCTATGGTTTTTCCAGTGGTCATATATGGATGTGAGAGTTGGACTGTGAAGAAGGCTGAGCACCGAAGAATTGATGCTTTTGAACTGTGGTGTTGGAGAAGACTCTTGAGAGTCCCTTGGACTGCAAGGAGATCCAACCAGTCCATTCTGAAGGAGATCAGCCCTGGGATTTCTTTGGAAAGAATGATGCTAAAGCTGAAACTCCAGTACTTTGGCCACGTCATGTGAAGAGTTGACTGATTGGAAAAGACTCTGATGCTGGGAGGGGTTGGGGGCAGGAGGAAAAGGGGACGACAGAGGATGAGGTGGCTGGATGGCATCACTGACTCGATGGATGTGAGTTTGCTTGAACTCCGGGGGTTGGTGATGGACAGGGAGGCCTGGCATGCTCCAATTCATGGGGTCGCAAAGAGTTGGACATGACTGAGCGACTGAACTGAATGGAACTGAAGCTTAAGATGTACAATATATGACTTGATACATTTATATATTGCAATATGATTACCAATGAAGCACTTAGCTAACACCTCTATCATATCACATAATAATTATTTATTTTGTGGTGTGAATATCTAAGATCTAAACTTTTTGCAACTTTGAAGTATAATACATTACTGTTGATGTAATTAAAATGCTGTACACTAGATCTCCAGAACTTATTCATCTTCCAGCTGCAAGTATGTGCCCTTTGACCAACATCTTCCCACTTTCCCACACCCCCCAGGCCATAGTATCAACTACCATTCCACTCTCTATTTCTAGAAGTTCAGCCTTTTAAGATTCACATATAAATATCAAACAGTATTTTGTCTTTTTCCGCCTGACTTTTCTCACTTAGCATAATTTGCTCAAGGTTCAACTGTGTTTTATGAGATGATAGAATTTCCCCTTTCTCATTGCTGAATAATATTTCATATATATGTATGCATATATATATACATATTTGCATATGTATATACACAAATATATATATTTACAATATATATATATTTGTATATATATACAAATATATATATAAAGATATATATTTACAATAATATATATATGTGTGTGTGTGTGCATACTAAGGTGCTTTTGCTGTGTCTGACTCTTTGTGACCCTATGGACTGTAGCCCACCAGGCTCCTTTGTCCAGGGGATTCTCCAGGCAAGAATACTCGAGTGGGTTGACATTCCCTCTTCCAGGGGATCTTTTGCATCTACTGCATCTCCTGCTCTGCAGGCAGATTCTTTACCACTGAGCCACTGGGGAGCCCATATATATCACATTGTAAAAAAATTTTTTATTTTATATTGGGGTATAGTTGACTAACAATGTTGTCTTAGTTTACAGCAAAGTAAATCAACTATACATGTATCTATTCTTTTTCACATTCTTTTCCCATTTAGGTTATTATAGAATATTGAGAAGATTTCCCTGTGTTAAACAGTAGATCCTTGTTGGTTATCTATTTTACATATAGCAGTGTGTACATGTCAATCCCAGTCCCCTTTCCCCACCCTTCTCCCTGGTTCCTTCTCCATAAGTTCCTTCTCTAAGTCTGTGAGTCTGCTTCTGTTTTTTGGTTTTGTGAATAAGTTCATTTGTATCGTTTTTTAGACTTCACATACAAGGGACATCATATGCTATTTGTCTTTCTCTGTCTGACTTACTTCACTTAGTATGATAATCTCCAGGTCCATCCATGTGGCTACTAATGGCATTATTTCACTCCTTTGATGACTAATA
Organism: Capricornis sumatraensis; assembly: GCF_032405125.1. Taxonomy (NCBI): domain Eukaryota; kingdom Metazoa; phylum Chordata; class Mammalia; order Artiodactyla; family Bovidae; genus Capricornis; species Capricornis sumatraensis. The sequence goes on from NC_091087.1 coordinate 12,445,976, forward strand.
TTCCACTGTATATATGTAGCACGTCTTCTTTATCCATTCATCTTCTAATATACATTTAGGTTGTTTCCATGTATTGGCTGGGGCTGCCCATGTATTGCAGAATCCACCTGCAATGCAGTAGACCTGTGTTCGATCCCTGGGTTTGGAAGATCCCTGGAAAAGGGAAAAGCCGCCCACTCCAGTATTCTGGCCTGGAGAACTTCATGGACTGTGCAGTCCATGGGGTTGCAAAGAGTCGGACATGACTGAGTGACTTTCATCTCACTTCACTTCATGTCTTGGCTGTTATAAACAGCACTGCAATGAATATTGGGGTACATGTATTCTTTCAAACCATGTTTTTCTCTGGATATATGCCCAGGAGCAAGGTTGATGAGTCATACAGGAGCTCTATTTTAGCTTTTTAAAGAACCTCCGCATGTTCTCTGTAGTGGAGGTACTAATTTATATTCCCACCAACACTGTAGGAGGGTCCCCTTTTCTACACAGCTTCTCCAACATTTTGGCCATTCTGACCAGTGTGAGGTGGCACCTCATTGTCATTTTGATTCACATTTCTCTAATAATTAGTGATGTTGAGCATTTTTTCACGTGCCTCTTGGACATCTATATGTCTTCTTTGGAGAAATGTCTATTTAGATTTTCTTCCTATTTTGGGTTGAATTGTTTGTTTTTATACTGAGCTGCATATTGTACATTTTGGAAATTAATCCCTTGTTGGATGCATCATTTGCAAATATTTTCTCCCATTCTCTGGTTTGTTTTTTGGTTTTGTTTATGGTTTCCTTTGCTATGCAAAAGATTTTGAGTTTAATTAAATCCTATTTGTTTATTTTTGTTTTTATTTCCATTATTCTAGGAGATGGATTGAAAAAGGTATTACTGTGGTTTATGTCAAATAGTGTTCTACCTACGTTTTCCTTCTAAGAGTTTTATACTATCTGGTCTTATATGTAGATCTTTAGACCATTTTGAGTTTATTTTAGTGAAGAGTGTTAGAGAATATTTTAATTTCATTGTTTTACATGAAGCTGTCCAATTTTCCTAGCACCGTTTACTGAAGAGACTATCTTTTCTCCAAAGTATAGTCTTGCCTCCTCTGTCATAGATTAATTGACCATAGATGTTTGGGTTTATTTCTTGGTTTTCTATCCTGTTCCATTTTTATCTGTTTTTCTGTTTTTGTCCTAGGACCATACCATTTTGATTCCAGTAGCTTTGTAATATACTCTGAAGACAGGGAGCCTGATTTCTCCAGCTCCATTTTTCTTTCTCAAGATTGTTTTGGATACTTGGGGTCTTTCGTATCTCCATACAAATCTTAAATTTTTTGTTCTAGTTCTGTGAAAAATGCTATTTGTAATTTGATAGGGATTGCATTGAATCTGGGTAATATAGTCATTTTGACAACATTGATTCTTCCAATCTAAGAACTTGGTATATTTTTCCATTTGTTTTGTGTAAATTTTATTTCTTTCATCAGGGTCTTACAGCTTTTATATTATAGATCTTTTGCCTCCTTAGGCAAGTTTATTCCTATGCATTGTATTCTTTTTGATGCAGTGGTAAATGGGATAATTTATTTAATATATCTTTCTAAGTTTTTATTGTTCGTGTATAGAAATGAAGCGATTTCTGTGTATTAATTTTGCATCCTGCAACTTCACCAAATTCACTGATAAGCTCTAAATGTTTTCTGGTAGCATCTTCAGTGTTTCCTTTGTATTGTATCATGTCATCTGCAAAGAGTGACAGTTTTAACATTTTCTTTTTTAAATTTTGTTTTTCTTCTGTTTGCTATCGCTAGGACTTTTGAAACTATATTGAGTAAAATTGGCAAGAGTGGACATCCTTGCCTTGTTTTTGATCTTTCTGTGTGCTGTGTCTCATCGCTCAATTGTGTCTGACTCTTTGCAACCCTATTGACTGCAGCCCACCAGGCTCCTCTGTCCATGGGGATTCTCCAGGTAAGAATACTGGAATGGGTTGCCATGCCCTTCTCCAGGAGATCTCCCCAACCCAGAGATCAAACCCAGGTCGCTTGCATTGCAGGTGGATTCTTTACTGTCTGAGCTACCAGGAAACCCCAAGAATACTGGAGTGGGTAGCCTATCCCTTCTCCAGGGGATCTTCCTGACCCAGCAATCAAACTGAGCTCTCCTGCATTGCAGGCAGATTCTTAACCAGCTGAGCTACCAGGGAAGCCCTTCTTTATCTTAGAGGAAATCATTTTAGCTTTTCCCCCACTGAGTATGATTCTAGTTGTAAGTTTGTCATATATGGCCTTTATTGTGTTGAGGCATGTTCCCTCTGTCCAATTTCCAGAGAGTTTTTGTCATAAATAGGTGTTGAGTTTTGTCCAAAGCTTTTTCTGAATCTATTGAGATGATCATATGATGTTTTTCTTCAATTTGTTGATGTGATGTACCACACTAACTGATTTGCAAATATTGAAAAATCCTTGCTTCCCCGGGATAAGTCTCACTTGATCATGGTGTATGATTCTTTAATGTATTATTTGGTTTGGTTTACTAGTAGTTTCCTGAAAATTTTTTGCATCTATGTTCATCAGTGATTGACCTGTAATTTTCTTTTTTGTGCTATTTTTCTCTGGTTTGGTATCAGGGTGATAGTGGCTTCATAGAATGTGTTTGGGAGTGTTTCTTGCTCTGCAATTTTTGGGAAGAGATTCAGAAGGATTGGTGTTAATTCTTCTCTAAATATTTGATAGAACTTGCCTGTGATGCCCTCTGATCCTGTACATTTGTTTGTTGGGAGCTTTTTTATTTCCATTTTTAATTTCAGCATTCATGATTGGTCTGCTCATATTTTCCATTTCTTCCTGGTTCAAATTGGGAGATTGTGCCTTGTGAGTAATTTGTTCATTTCTTCTGAGTTATCCATTTTTTGGCATATAGTGCTTGTAGTAGTTTTTCATGATCATTAGTATTTCTTTGGTGTCCATTGTAGCTTCTCCTTTTTCATTTCTAATTTTATTGATTTGAGCCTTCTTTCTCTTCTTGAGGAGTCTGCCTAAGGGTTTATGAATATTTTTTATCTTTTCAAAAACCCAGCTTATTTTCATTGATCTTTTCTATGATTTTCTTCATCTCTATTTCATTTATTTCTGTTCTTATCTTTATGATTACTCTCTACTAACTTTGGATTTTGTTTGTTCTTCTTTTCTCTAGTTGCTTTAGGTGTAAGGTTAGGTTGTTTATTTGAGATTTTTCTTGTTTCCTGAGGTAAGATTGTATTGCTATAATTTTCCCTTTTAGAACGGTTTTGCCCCATCCCATAGGTTTTGGATCATCATGCATTTGTTTTCACTTCTCTCTAGGCATTTTTGCTCATTTGTTTCCTCTTTGATTTCTTCATTGACCCATTGGTTTTTTAGTAGTATATTGTTTAGCCTCCACGTGTTTGTGTTTTTTTAATTTTATTTTCATATGGTTGATTTCTATTCTCATAGTGTTGTGGTCAGAAAAGATGCTTGATATGATTTCAGTTTCCTTAAATTTACTGAGGCTTGCTTTGTGGCCCAGCATGTGATCAGTCCTGAAGAATGCTCTATCTGCACTTGAGGAGAATGTATATTCTGCTGCTTTTGGATGGAATGTTTTGTAAATATCAATTAAGTCTATTTGGTCTAATGTGTCATTTAAGGCTGTGTTTCCATATTGATCTTCTGTCTGGATGATAAGTCCACTGATAATAGTAGGATGTTATAGTCCCACTGTTATTGTGTTTCTGTCAATTTCTACTTTTTTTGGCTGTTAGTATTTGCCTTACAGATTGAGATGCTCCTATGTTTGATGCATATATATATATTCGATTATTATGTCTTCTTAGATTGATCCCTTGATCATTATGCAGTGTCCCTTGTCTCTTGTAACAGTCTTTATTTTGAAGTCTGCTTTGTCTGATATGAGCATTGCTACTCTAGCTTTCTTTTGATTTCCATTTTCATGTAATACCTTTTTCTGTCCCCTCACTTTCAGCCTGTATGTGTTCATAGATCTGAAGTGGGTTCCTAGAAAGCAGTTTATACATGGGTCTTGTTTTTGTATCCATTCAAGCAGTTTACATCGCAGGTTGGAACTTTTAACATGTTTATATTCAAGGTAATTTTCAATATGTATATTCTTACTAACATTTTGTGAATTGTTTGGATTTGCAGGTCCTTTTTTTTAACCCTTCCTCTCTTGTTCTCTTGTGATTTGATGACTCACTTTAGTGTTTTGTTTGGGTTGTTTTTTCTTTTTTCTGTATCTATTATATCCAAGCAAGTCTTCAACACTACGTGAAACATGAAATTCCAGATGTTCAAGTTGGATTTAGAAAAGGCAGAGAAACCAGAGATAAAATAGCCAGCATCCACTGGATCATCAAAAAAAGCAAGAGAACACCAGGAAAACATCTATTTCTGCTTTATTGATTATGCCAGAGCCTTTAACTCTGTTGACCACAACAAACTATGGAAAATTCTTAGAGATGTGAATACCAGACCACCTTACCTACCTCCTAGGAATCTGTATGCAGGTCAAGAAGCAAAAGTTAGAAACATACGTGGAACAACAGACTGGTTCCAAATCAGGAAAGGAGTACATCAAGACTGTATATTGTCACCCTGCTTACTTAACTTATATGCAGAGTACATCATGCGAAATGCTGGGCTGGATAAAGCAAAAGCTGGAATCAAGATTTCTGGGAGAAATATTGATAACCTCATATATGCAGAAGACACCACCCTTATGGCAGAAAGCAAAGAGGAACTAAAAAGCCTCTTGATGAAAGTGAAAGAGGAGAGTGAAAAAGCTGGCTTAAAACTCAACATTCAGAAAACTAAGATCGTGGCATCTTGTCCCATCACTTCATGACAAACACATGGGGAAACAGTGGAAACAGTGACAGACTTTATTTTGAGGGGCTCCGAAATCACTGCAGATGGTGACTGCATGAAATTAAAAGATGCTTGCTCCTTGGAAGAAAAGTTATGACCAATCTAGACAGCACATTAAAAAGCAGAGACATTACTTTGCTGACCAAGGTCCATCTAGTCAAGGCTATGGTTTTTCCAGTAGTCATGTATGGATGTGAGAGTTGGACTATAAAAAAGCTGAGTGCTGGAGAATTGATGCTTTTGAACTGTGGTTGCAGAAGACTCTTGAGATTCCCTTGGACTGCAAGGAGATCCAGTAAGTCCATTCTAAAGGAAATGAGTGCTGAATATTCATTGGAAGGACTGATGCTGAAGTTGAAGTTCCCATACTTTGGCCACTCAATAAGAGGAACTGACTCCTTGGAAAAGACCCTGATGCTGGGAAAGATTGAAGGCAGGAGGAGAAGGGGATAACAGAGGATGAGATGGTTGCATGGTATCACTGACTCAATGGACATGAGTTTGAGCAAGCCCTGGGAGTTGGTGATGGATAGGGAAGCCTGGCATGCTGCAGTCCATGGGGTCACAAAGAGTTGGACATGTCTGAGTGACTGAACAGTCTGATATCTACTATAGATTTTCAGTTTGTGATTATTATGGGATTTTGTTATAGCAGCCTCTATGTAAATTAGATTAAGTTGCTGGTATTTTAATTTCAAATGCATTTCCAATATTTTTCATTTGTACCCTCCTCACAATTGCTGGTTTTGATATCATAATTTGTGTAGGGGTGATTTCCTACTTTTATTGTTTGTATTTTCTGGTAAGCTTTTCCATTTGTAACTTTCTTGTTTATATTTTTGGACTTTCTTTTTTTGTCTACAGAATTTCATTTAACATTTGTTTCAAAGCTGGTCTGGTGGTTCTGAATTCTCTTAGCTTTTGCTTGTCTGTAAAGTTCTCGATTTCTCCATTGAATCTGAATGAGAGCCTTGCTGGGTAGGGTATTCTTGGTTGTAGATTCTTCCCTTTTATCACTTTAAATATACTGTGCCACTCTTTTCTGCCCTGCAGAGCTCCTGCTGAGAAATCAAGTGACAACCTTATGGGGATTTCCTTGTATTGTATTTGCTGCTTTTCCCCTGTCCCTTTTAGTATTTATTCTTTGTCTTTAATTTCTGTCCATTTGATTATTGTGTGTCTCGTTGTGTTCCTCCTTAGGTTTATCCTGCCCAGGACTCTCTGTGCTTCCTGGACTTCTGTTACTGTTTCCTTTCCCATGTTAGGGAAGTTTTCAGCTATGATCTCTTCAAATATTTTCTCAGGCCCTTTCTCTCTTCTTATTCTAGGACTCCTATAATTCGAAAGTTGGTGCATTTGATGTTGCCTCAAAGGTCTCTGCGGAGAAGGCAATGGCACCCCACTCCAATACTTTTGCCTGGAGAATCCCAGGGACCGGGGAGCCTGGTGGGCTGCCATCTATGGGGTTGCACAGAGTTGGACACAACTGAAGCGACTTAGCAGCAGCAGCAGCAGCAGCAAGGTCTCTGAGACTGTCCTCATTTCTTTTAATTGTTTTTTAAATTTATTTTGTTCCATGGCAGTGATTTCCACCATTCTGTTTTCCAACTCATCTGTTCTTCTGCTTCCCTTATTCTGCTCTTGATTCCTTATAGTGTACTTTTCATTCTAGTTATTTCATCTCTGTTTGTTCCTTGGTTCTTCTAGGTGTTTGTTAAACAATTCTTATATCTTATTGATCTGTGCCATTCTTTTCTCAGAGATCTTGGATCATCATTAAATTATAACTCTGAATTCTGTTTCAAACTGGTTGCCTATCTCTACTTCACTTAACTGTTCCTCTGAGGTTTTATCTTGTTCCATCGTCTGGGTCATATTCCTTTGCTGTTTCATTTTGTCTGGCTTTCTGTGATTGTGACTTTTATTCTGCAGGCTGCAAGGTTATAGTTCTTGCTGGTGCTGTCTCCCAACTGGTTGGTGAGGCTGTCTAAGAGGCTTCTGCAGGCTTCCTGGTAGTTAGGACTGGTTGCTGCCCATTGGTGGGTGGAACTGAACCTTGCCCCTTTGTCAAGCAGGACCACAACAGGGTTTCTGTTTAGCAGGCAGCCATGGGCTCCAGAAGACTTTAAGCAACCTGTCTGCTGATGAGTGTGGCTGTGCTCCTGTCCAGTTGGTTGTCTGGCCTGAGGTGTCCCAGCACTAAAGATGTTGGCCCTTTTCTCTTGGTGAGAAATTGTGCCCTCCAGAAGGGTTCATGCCAATGAGTACTCCTCAAAACTGTCACTGTTGGTGTTTTTGTGCTAACAGTGAGTTAACAGCCACCTCCTGCCTCTACAGGAGACCCTCCAATTCTGCAGGTAGCTCTGGCCTTGACTCTTACAAGGTCACTGGTTTTTGTCCCAAGTCCAAGTGTGCATGAGAGCTTGCATGTCCCCTCCAAGAGTGGAGTTTCTGTTTTCCCCAATCTTGTGGAGTTCCTGTAATCAAACCACACTGACCCTCAAAACCAGATTGTCTGGGGGCTTATCCTCCTCTTGCTAGGCCCCCATGCATGTGAGCCTAGTATGGGGCTCAGAAGTTTCATTCCTAGGAGAGAACTTCTTGGGTATGATATTTCCCAGTTTGTGGGTTACCACCTGGTGGATACAGATTTTACTTTATTACAATTGCTCCCCTCTTGTTGTGGCCTCTTTGTCTTTGGCTATAGGATATCTTCCAGCATTTGTTTTTTGTTTTTGTTGTTGTTGATAGTTATACAGCAGTAAGTTGCAATTTTGATGTTTTCATAACAAGTATTGAGTTCATGTCCTTCTACTCCATCATGTCTCAGTCCCCCCAAAATATTTTACTAAGATATTATTCATCGTGATTACTGAGATTTTTGGTACCCCTTAGACTTTGCACACATGGAAAGTGCCTCATTCATCCCTCTATTCCCAACCCTGCTGCTTAGACATAGATAAGCATATTTATAATGTTAGATTTTAGGTACTAGGCTAGGGGTTGACACTCTCAGTGGAGACACAGGGTAACCTTATAGCTACTTCATCCCTTGATTGATTGATTGATATTACTTGTTACTATACTTTGTGGACAATGCTGCAAGAAACATGGAACTTCAGATTCCTTTTTGATATCTTGTTTTCATTTTTTGTTGCTGTTCAGTTCCTGAGTCATGTCTGACTCTTTGCGACCCCATGAACTGCAGCACACCAGGTTCCCCTGTCCTTCACTAGTCTTCTTTATAGTCTGACTCTTACATCCATACATAATTATATGGGCCTTTGTCAGCAAAGTGATGTCTCTGCTTTTTAATAGGCTGTCCGGTTTGACATAGCCTTCTTTCCAAGAGGTAAGCGTATTCTAATTTCATGGCTGTATTCATTCAGAGTGATTTTGGAGACCAGGAAGAGAAAATCTGTCACTGCTTCCACTTTTTCCCCTTCTATTTGCCATGGAGTGATGGGACCAGATGCCCTGATTTTAGTTTTATAATATTGAGTTTTAAACCAGCTTTTTTTACTCTCCTCCTTCACCATCATCAAGAGGCTCTTCAGTTTCTCTTCACTTTCTGCCAACACAGTAGTATCATCTGCATACTCAGGTTGTTGATATTTTTCCTAGCAATCTTGATTTCAGCTTGTAACTCATCCAGCCTGGCATTTCACATGATGTATTCTGCATAGAAGTTAAATGAACAGGGTGACAATATACAGTCTTGTCGTACTCCTTTCCCAATTTTGAACCAGTCAGTTGTTCCATGTAAGGTTCTAACTGTTGCTTCTTGACCCGCATACAGGTTTCTCAGGAGACTGGTAAGATGATCTGGTATTCCCATCTCTTGAAGAATTTTCCACAGTTTGTTGTGATCCACACAGTCAAAGGTTTTTGTGTAGGCAGTGAAGCAGAAGTAGATGTTTTTTGGGAATTCCCTTGCTTTCTCTATGATACAACAAATGTTGGCCAGTTGATCTCTGGTTCCTCTGCCTTTTCTAAATCCAACTTGTCCATCTGGAAGTTCTTGACTCAAGTACTGCTGAAGTCTAGCTTGAAGGATTTTGAACATAAGTTTACTAGCTTGTGAAACAGGCACAACTGTATGGTAGTTGGAACAATTTTTGCATTTACCTTCTTTGTAATGGGATGAAAGCTGAACTTTTCTAGTCCTGTGACCACTGCTGAGTTTTCCAAATATGTTGACATATTGAGTGCAGCAGTTTAACAGCATCATCTTTTAGGATTTTAAATAGTTCAGCTGTAATTCCATCTCTACTAGCTTTGTTTGCAGTAAGGCCTAAGGCCCACTTGACTTCATACTCCTGGATGTCTGCCTCTAGGTGATTGACCACACCATTGTGGTTATCCAGGTTATTAAGACTTTTTTTGCATAGTTTTGTCTATTCTTGCCACCTCTTATAAATCTCTTCTGCTTCCGTTTGGTCCTTACCATTTCTGTCCTTTATGGAGCCCATCCTTGCATGAAATGTTCCTTTGATATCTCCAGTTTTCTTGAAGAGATCTCTAGTCTTTCCCATTCTATTGTTTTTGATTGTTTCTTTCCATTGTTCATTTACAAAGGCCTTCTTTTCTCTCCTCGCTATTCTTTGGAACTCTGCATTCAGTTGGGCATATCTTTCCCTTTCTCCCTTTCCTTTCACTTCTTTTCTTTTCTCAGCTATTTGTAAAGTCTACTCAGACATCCACTTTGCCTACTTGCACTTCTTTTTCTTTGGGATGGTTTTGGTCACTGCCTTCTGTACAATGTTGTGAATCTCTGTCCATAGCTCTTCAGGTACTCTCTCTACCAGATCTAGTCCCTTGAATCTATTCATCACCTCCACTGTATAAGCATAAGGGATTTGATTTAGGTCATATCTGCATGGTTTAGTGGCTTTCCCTATTTATTTTTGATCTAAACCTGAATTTTGCAATAAGGAGTTCATGATCTGAGTCACAGTCAGGTCCTAGTCTTGTTTTTGCTGACTGTATAGAGCTTTTGCATCTTTGGCTGCAAAGAATATAATCAATCTGATTTTGGTATTGACCATCTGGTGATATCCATGTGTAAGAGTCATCTCTTGTGTTGTTGAATGGTGTTTGCTGTGACCAGTGTGTCCTCTTGACAAAACTCTGCAAGCCTTTGCCCTTTTTCATTTTGTACTCCAAGACTAAACTTGTTTGTTACTCAGGCATCTCTTGACTTCCTACTTTTGCATTCCAATTCCCTATGATGAAAAGGACATCTTTTTTTGGTGTTAGTTCCAGAAGGTTTTGTAAGTCTTCATAGAATCGTTTAACTTCAGCTTCATTGGCTTTAGTGGTTGGGACATAGACTTGGATTATTGTGATGTTGAATGGTTTGCCTTGGAAACAAATGGAGATTGTTTTGTAATTTCAGAATTCCACCAAAGTACTGCATTTTGGACTCTTTTGTTAAATATGAGGGCTACTCCATTTCTTCTAAGGGATTCTTGCCCACAGTAGTAGATATAACAGTCATCGGAATTAAATTCACTCATTTCAGTCCATTTTAGTTCACTGATTCCTAAAATGTTGATGTTCACTTTTGCCATCTCCTGTTTGACCACTTCCAAGTTACCTTGATTCATGGACCTAACATTTTAGATTCCTATGCAATGTTGTTCTTTACAGCATTGGACTTTACTTTCATCACCAGACACATACACAACTGATTGTCATTCCCACGTTGTCCCAGCCACTTCATTCTTTCTGGAGCTACTAGTAATTTCCCTCCACTCTTCTGCTGTAGTCTATTTGACACCTTCCCTCTTGGGGGCGCTCATCTTCCAGTGTCACATCTTTTTGCCTTTTTGCACTGTTCATTCACGGCAAGAATACTGGAATGGCTTGCTATTTCCTCCTCCAGTGGACCAACATTTTGTTAGAACACTTCACTACAACCCATCCATCTTGGGTGGTCCTGCATGGCATGGCTCATAGCTTCATTGAGTTTTGCAAGCTTCTTCACCACAACAAGGCTGTGATCCATGAAGGGGTGTTTTTGTTTATTTTGTCTATATACCAGAAGTGGGATTCCTGGGTCATCATTAGTTTCAAAAATTGGGAGGAGCCTCCGTACAGTTTCCATAGTGACTAGAGCAATTTAGGTTCTCTCCAATTGTGCATTGTGGTTCCCTTTACTTTACATCATTGTTAAGCTTATTATCTCACATTTTAGATGACAACCATTTTAACAGGTATGAAGTGACATCTCATTGTGGTTTTGATTTACATTTCCCTGATGATTCATGATATTGAGAATCTTTTCATGTTACCTGTTGACCATCTGTATTTTTCCTTTGGGGGGAAAGAAAAATCTATTCAGATTCTCTGCCTATTTTTAAATTGGATTGTTTATTTTTGCTATTGAGTTGTGTTAGTTCTTTAATATATTTTGGTTATTAACCCCTTATTAGATATATGGTTTGCAAATATTTTCTCCTATTCTGTAGGCTATCTTTCTATTTTGTTGATTGCTTCCTTTTCTCTGCAGAAACTCTTTAGTTATATATAGTCCAAATTGTTTAATTTTTGTTTTCTTGCTTGTGCTTTTGGTGTCATATCCAAAATATCCTTGCTATGACCAATGTCAAGGAAATTTACCCTGTGTTTTCATCTAGTTTTATGGTTTCTGGTCTTATATTAAAGTCTTTAATCCATTTTGAGTTATTTTTTGTGATTGGTGTAAGACAGGGCTCTGCTTTTACTTTTTTATGTATGAATATTCAGTTTTTTCAGCACCATTGACTGGAAAGAGACTATCAAATTTTCTCAGCACCATTTAAAGGAAAGAAACTATCATTTCACTATTGAGCAGTCTTCACTCCGTTGTCAATATTGGTTGACTATATATCCAAGGGTTATATTTGGGCTCTTGCTTCTGTTCCATTGACTTGTGTGTCAATTTTATTTTGTCTGCACAGGGTGGGTTGCAGGATCTTAGTTCCATGACCAGGGATTGAACTATTGCCACCACAGTGAAAGTACCAAGCGCTAACCCTGGACCACCAGGGAATTCCCTGTATGTCTATTTTTATATTAATACAGCATTATTTTGATTACTACTGTAGCTTTGTAGTATTGTTTGAAATCAGAAAGTATGATGTGTCTTTCTTTGTTCTTCTTTCTAATAGTTTTGGCCATTTAGAGTCTTTTATAGCTCCTTACATATTTAAGGATTTTTTTTCTATTTTTCTGAAAAATGTCTTTGGAATTTTGATATGGGTTGCAGTGAATCCATAGATGGCTTTGGAGATGATGGACATTTTAACAATATTAATTTTCCAGTCCATGAATACTAGTTATCATTTTGCTTGTATCATCTTCAGTTTCTTACATCACAGTTGTAGTTTTCAGGCAAAAGAAATTTTACCTCCTTAGCTATATGTATCCCTAAGTATTTTATTCTTTTATTTGCTATTATGAATAGGATTGTTTCATTTCTTTTTCAGATGTTTCATTGTTAGTGTATAGAAACACAACTGTTTTCTGTATGTTGATTTTGTGTCCTGCAACTTTACTGAATTTATTAATTAGTTCTAGCAATTTTAGAATTATGTCTTTAGGATTTCATATACAGATGTAAGATTATATCATCTGGAAGCAAAGTCAATCTTACTTTCTTATTTGGAGGTGTCTGTTTTTCTCTTGCCAAATTTCTGTGGCTGATATTTCCAGTATTATGAATTGCAGTGGTGAGTGTGCACGTTTGTCATGTTCCTGGTACAGGGTAGAAGGTTTCAGCCTTTCAGCAACTGAACATAACAGTTGCTATAGAGTTGTCATGTATGACTTGTATTGAGGTATGTTCCTTTTATACCTCCTTTCTTGAGCATTTTTATCAGGAAAGGATGTATTTTGTCAAATGCTTTTTCTACATCTGTTGATCATATGATTTTTATCTTTCATTCTATTAAAGTGGTGTAGCATGTTGACTGATTTGCATAGGTTGAACTACCTTGTGTCCAAGGATAAATCTCTCTTGATCATGGTAAATGATCATTTCACTCAGCTAAATTTAGTTTGCTAATATTTTTTTGAAATTCTTTGCATCCATCTTCATTAGGGATAATGGCCTATAGTTCTCTTTTCTTGAAGTATCTGTTTTTGCTTTGGTATCAGAGTAATGGTACCTTGTAAGTGAGTTTGGGTATATCCCCTCCTCTTCAATTATTTTTTGGCAATAGTTTGAGAAGGATTTTCATTATCTCTTCTTTAGATGTTTGGTGGAATTCATCAGCAAAACCATGTGGGTTTTCTGTGTGGGGAGGTTTTTGATTACTGATTCAATCTTCTTACTCAATATTGGCTTGCTTAAATTTTTCTATATCTTCAGTCTAGGTAGATTCTGTGTTCCTAAGAAACTTCATTTTTTTCCTAGGGTATACAGTTTGTTAGTGTGTAGTCATTGCTCATGATCCTTTGTATTTCTATCATTTGTAATATTTTTTATTTCATTTTCTGATTCAGTCTAGCTGAAGATTTCTCAATCTTATTATCTTTTTAAAACACCCAGTTCTTGGTTTCACTGATTTTTTCCCTATTATTTTTCTGGTCTCTATTTCATTTATTTCTGCTCTGATCTTTTTATTTCCTTCTTTTTATAAATTTAGGCTTTTTATGTTTTTTCCCTAGTCCCTTGAGTTGCAAATTCAGGTTGTTTGCTTGAGCTTTTTCTTTGTTAAAATAAGCAGACATTTATCACTACAAACTTCTCTCTTAAGACTGCTTTTGTGGCATCTCATAGGTTATGACATGTTGTGCTTCCATTTTCATTGGGTTTTAAGCTAACTCTTAACTTCTCTATTTCTTTTTTGACCCATTGATTATTCAGGAATATGTTGTCTAGTCTCCATATACTTGGGGTTTTTCCAGCTTTCCTCCTGCTATTGATTTCTGGTTTCATACCACTTTGGTTAGAAAAGATACTTAGTATGAGTTCATTCTTAAATATGCTAAGACTTTTTGTGACCTCACACTTTAGCTTCCTGATCTATAACAGTTTAGTCTGATGGCATATAAAAGTTGTATCCATTTATTCCTCCTCCCCTTTTCGGTTTTTGATGATACCATTTACATATTTTATTGTGTGTTCATTAACAAATTGTTGCTACTTAAGCTATGCTTCATACTTTTGCCATGGAGTCTTTATCTAGAGTTAACTAGTTTGCACATCACCATATCACTGTATTTGAAATCTTATTCTATCCTTTACCAGTGTGTTCTATATTTTCAAATGTTTTCAATCTATTAACTAGTGTTTTTTAAGCTTGAAGAATTCTTCTCAGCATTTCTTATAATGTAGGTTCAGTGGTAATGAGTCCCCTCAGATTTTGTTTATTAGGGAAAGATTTTATTTCACCTCTATTTCTGAAGGACTTTACTGGGTAAGGTATTCTTAGATGGCAGTTGCTCTTAGCACTTTAAATATATTATGTCATTTTATCCTTGCCTAGTATCTGGTGAGAAATCTGCTAATAGCTTTATGGAGTCTCCCTTGTATAAGAGAATTTTTTCTCTTGCCATCAATCTTATCACTATGTTTTTTTTGGAAAATAATGTTTTGGATTGGTGACCTGTTAGCTTTATGAACTTGAATGTCCAATTCTCATATCGGGAAATTCTGAGCCATTATTTCCTTATATAAGCTGCTACACCTTTCCCCCCCTCTCCTCATTCTGGGACTCCAGTAATATGCACTTTATTTCTTTTGATTATGTATTAACTCCTGTAGGCTTTCTTTGTCCTTTTATTTTTTCTTCTTGCTTTTCGAACTGCACAGTTTTAATCAATGTCTTCTTGCCCACTGATTCTTCCCTCTATTTGTTCAAATATGCTGTTGAAGGTCTTTGTTGAAGACTTCAGTTCAGGCATTGTATTCTTTGACTTCAAAATTTGTTTTTTTAATGTTTTCTGTCTCTTCATTGAGCTTCTCATTTTGTTCTTATTTTCCTTGTAGTATCAAATTGATGATCTGTGTTCTTTTACAGTCCTCTGAGCATCTGTAGAGCAATTATTTTTAATTATTTGTTGGGAAATTCCTGAATCTCCATTTGTTTGGTCTGGATATGAGAGGCTTACTGTATTCCTTTGGTGAAGACATGCTTTCCCGGTTCTTTGTAATCCCTATAGACTTCTGTAGGGATCTGAGAATTTGATGAGGCAGTCACCTCCACTAAACTTTGTGGGGACTGATCCTGGTAAAAGAAGCCTGTCACCTGTGGAAAGGGGAACACCATATTGTGTGGTGACCCCTGGTCTAGTGGCACAGGCCACATGGTAGCACTGGATCCAATGGAGATGTGATGTGTGTCTCAAACGAGTCAGATCTGCAATATTGACAACTGTATTCCTAGGTGAGCACTCACGGAGTCTGAAATAGCTGCAAGGGATATGGGCCTTCTAAGCTGTGCCTCCTGGATCAAGTAGCTAGTGATCAGGGCAGACAGTAGTGGTGGCTGGAGCAAGTGGTGGGCCCATACTGTGCTGCAGGGGCCACTGCTGGTGCTTATGTAGTGGCAGAGGTTATTTTCAGGCACACTTGAAGTGATGGGGGTCAAGCCTGGTAGCAAGATGTGGGTCAGTGGCATCTGCGGAGGACCTGGGTGTCCTGCGGCTTCACACTCTCCCCCGGGGTATGCAACCTGCAGTGGAGGATAGTGACGGGGTTATGCGTGGGGGCATGCAGATCCTCAGCTGGAGGAACTAGCTACACATGAGCATGGTGGTGCAGGCTAGCAACAGAAGACAGGGCCTCGTCTGGACTCAGAAACAGCTGCTGGGGGCCCTGGACACTGGTGCTCTCTCCTATGTCTGTTTTCTCTCCCCCTGGCTATGCAGACTGCAGTGAAGGCCAGGGGTGGGGCGCAGGCTGGAAACATGAAGGGGCACTGTCGGAGGGGCTAGTTACAGGTAAGTGTGGTGGTACTGGCCAGGGACAGAAGGCAGGGTCTGATCCAGGCCTGCAAGCAGCTGCAGGTGCCCTGGATGTCCATGTGCTACACTCTCCTTGGGGTGTGTGTGCACTATAGTGAGGGCTGGTGATGAGAGTTGAGTTGTTGGCATGCTGGAGCAAAGCTGGAAGGGGGTTTTGATAGGCAGGCATCTTGCTGCCAGTAAGGGAAGGCAGGGCCTGATCCTTGCCCAAAAAGCAGCCTCTGGGGATTTTGGCTGTCAGGATGTCTGTCTGTGGCTGTACCCCCTCCTCTCTCTGTTTATGTGCTACAGTGGAGGCCAGTGGCCAGCGTTAGGCTTGTGGCCAGGGTCAGGCTTGTGCATACGTGGGCATTTGGAGGGTCTAGTCCCTCACACAGAGCCAGTAGTGAGGGTCAGGTGAGGGCACAGAGGCTTGTGTCTTACATTCATGGAGCTCCTGAAGCCAGTTTGCTCCAGGTGTAGCTCCCAGGTTCTGGTGGAGGTGAGGACTCAGGTGTCTGACCCCTTTGTGCAGCCACGGGGACCTTGGTGCACTACCTTCGTCAGGTCCAGGCTCTGACGGAAGGCAAGAGAGGGAGGGGAGGGTGGGGAAGCAGGGACTGGAGCGAAGTGCAACTGGCTGGTTTTTGGAATGTAAATGGTGTGGCTGGCAAATAGGAGCAGCTAGCTGGTGACTTCAGTGGTAGAAGCTGCTGAGTTTTCCTGTAGGGCAAGTCTCCCACTCAGGGGACTCTTCCTAGCTGGGAAGTGCCTTCTTGCTGCTGAATATTGTGTTGGAGGATGGGATAATGCAGAGGCAAAATGTAGTATTTGTCTTCTCTTCTTGTTCAGTTATTCTCAGTGTTTCTTTTTTTTTTTTTTTTCCATGGTGTTGCTAAAATTTTGAGATCTCCTGGAGTGGTTTTTATTTGTCAATAGCTGCCTAATCACTGGGGAAGCTGGGATGTCCTACATACCCATTTCCCCCCCCAGAATCCATTTTATTATCTTGCCAATTGCTCTGGCTAGGACTGCAAGTACGTTGACCAAGAGTGGAGAGTGGGTGTCCTTGTCTGTTCCTGATGTTGAAAAGCTTTCAACCTTTCACTGTTGCATGACTGGGGTTGGATGGTTGTGGGTTTGTCATGTTGAGGTTTGCCCCTTCTACACTCACTTCACTGAGCATTTTTATCATGAAAGGATGTTTTGTCAAACCCTTTTTCTGCATCTATTGAAATGATCATACGGTTTTCATCTTTCATTCATTAATGTGATTTATCACATGGTTTCATTTGTATATGTTGAACCACCCTTATATCCTAGGGATAAATCTCACTTGATCATATATCCTTCTAATGTGTTTTGCTAATATTTTGTTGAGAATTTTTGCATCTCTGTTCATCAGGGATACTGTCTTGTAATTTTCCTTACATTGTCCTTATCTGGCTTTGGTATCAGTAAGTCCTGGCCTCATAAAATGAGTCTGGGAGTGTTCCCTCCCATTCAATTTTTTTGGAATAGTTTGAGGACTGGCAATTCTTTAACCAGTAGGATTCACCAGCAAAACATCTGACCCTGGGTTTTTTATGTGTTGGGAGGTTTTTGATTACTGATTTAATCTGTTATTGGTCTAGTCAGATTTTCTGTTTCTTCCAGATTCAGTCCTGGTAGGTTGTATGTTTCTAGGAATTTATCCATTTCTTCTATGTTGTTCAATTTGCTGGTATGTTAAGTGTTCATAAAGTCTTATGATCCTATGTATTTCTGTATTATCAGTTGTAATATAGCCTTTTTCATTTCTCATTGCATTCTCTTCTATTCTTAATTAGTCCAGCTAAAAGTTTGCCAATTTTTTTTTTCAAAATCAGCTCTTTGTTTTGAATCTTTTACATTTTTTTCTATGATCTATTTCATTTCCCCTCTGGTCTGTTGTTTCCTTCTCTCTGCTTACCTTGGCTTAGTTAGTTCTTTTTCTAAGTTTCTTGAGATGTAGTTAGGTTTTTTATTTGGGATCTTTCTTTTTTATATATGTATTTCTGGGCTTCCCTCATAGCTTAGTTGGTAAAGAATCCACTGCAATGCAGGAGACCTGGGTTCAATCCCTGGGTTGGGAAGATCCCCTGGAGAAGGGAATAGCTACCCACTCTAGTATTTTGGCCTGGAGAATTCCATGGACTGTATAGTTCATGGGGTCAGAGAGAGTCAGACTTGACTGAGCGACTTTCACTTCACTTTATATATGCATTTATCACTATAAATTTCTCTTTATGAATCACTTTTGCGGCATCCCATTAGTTTTGGTATGTTTTGTCTCCACCTGCATTTGTTTCAGGATATTCCTTTTTTTTTTTTTTGACCCATTAGTTGTTCAGGAGTGTGTAGTTTATATCCTGTTTATACCAGATACACTGGAAGGATTAAACCAGAAGCTAGAGATTAGTTATCAGTAGAGGGCTGGCAGAATTCAGAGAGGAATTGGGTAGCAGGGGTGAGAAAAGAGTGACAATACTCTTGAGTTATCTTTTGATAGCTCTGATTCTTCCAACATAGTGAAGGCAATGGCACCTCACTCCAGTACTCTTGCCTGGAAAACCCCATGGATGGAGGAGCCTGGTGGGCTGCAGTCCATGGGGTCGCTAAGAGTCGGACACAACTGAGCGACTTCACTTTCACTTTTCATTTTCATGCATTGGAGAAGGAAATGGCAGCCACTCCAGTACTCTTGCCTGGAGAATCCCAGGGACGGAGTAGCCTGGTAGGCTGCCGTCTATGGGGTCGCAGTCGGACATGACTGAAGTGACTTAGCAGCAGCAGCAGCAGCAATGCTTCAGATACCATTCATTCATCTCCCCTCCAATAAAAACCAACTAGCATGAGAGGGAGTGCATGTGCGCTCAGTTGTCTAACTCTGCAAACCCATGGACTGTGACCTGCCAGACTCCTCTTTCCATGGATTATCCTGGCAAGAATACTGGAATAGGTTGCCATTTCCTCCTCCAGGGGATCTACCTGACCCAGGGATTGAACCTGCATCTCCAGCATTGGCAAGTGGATTCTTTACCAATGAGCTAGCCACCTGGGAAGCCCATGAAGGGAGGGTACCTGAAGTAAAAACATCAACAGATGATCCTAACTATATTGAATAACAACATGGAAAGTGGTTGGGAACTAAAACGATGGAAAACACTGCCCTCAACAGATAAATTTAAGGCCAGATGGGAAAGGAACTATTCAAATGCTCTAATCTGGTCAATAAATGTTTCTCACTTAGGTATGGACTGGCAATTTTTTTTTGGCTCCAAGTCAGGCAGGATCTTAGTTCCTAGACCAGGGATCAAACCAGTGCTCCCTGCAGTGGAAACAGAGTCCTAACACTGGACCAACTAAGTCCCTGGACGGGCAGTTCTAAAACTAATGTGTACACTAAAACTGAAGAAGTAAGTAAAACAGACTGCAGATAGTAAAGTCAGGTTCTTACCTCAGGAGAAAATTCACAAATAAGGAAAGGAGAGGCTGAAAGGAATCCTGTGAAGTCGAATTGAAATATAAAAGTATTACTACAAAACTTGTGTTTTTCCACATACATGTTTAGATAACTAGCTGCAAAATATGAATTTATGTCTGTTTTCAAGAGCATGCATGAGTGCTAATCGTGTCCACCTCTGTGCAACCCCATGGACTGTAGCCTGCCAGGCTCCTCTGTCCATGTGATTATCCTGGCAAGAATACTGGACTGGGTTGCCATTTCCTCTTCCAGGGGATCTTCCCCATCCAGGGATGGAACCCACATCGCCTGCATTTGCAGGCAGATTCTTTACCACTGAGCCACCTGGGAAGCCTGTGAGTGAACATACCTACACTTATTTCCTAGCTTTGGCTGCAGAGAGGGCCAAAGAGCAGTAATATTCTAGTAGCAATGAGCAAACACCTTGGTTTCTAAATGCCATTCTCCAATACATGGATCTAGGAATCTTAGAGAGGTGGTTATTCCAGTACCTGGAATGAGTGTCAGTGTTTAACATCTTGCCAGAAAGTAAAGAAATGCTTAAAAAATGGAAAGGAGCTTTTCCAAGAAACATCAGCATCTACCTGAAGCTCTTAATGACCAAAGCTGGAATAACTTCAGGAACAGAGTGATAGTACTAGATTATAACCCAAAGGAAAAAAAAAAAAATCATGAATCCATTATAATATAATCAAATAAATCAGTGGGGAGAGGGACAGCTCCCAATTAATAAATGTAGAAGAAATCAGGCAAATACTTTAGAAATAATTATTGTGACCAAGAAGCTAAAATTAATAGGTATGTTTGAGAAATCTATATAGTTTCAAAGTATCTCCCCAAGATACTTATCAACAAGGAAAAGATAGTAACTTCACAGTGGAGAAACCCAAAAGAAACCACTTAACCAAGTAGTCGTGGTCAACATCACCTGTGCAAACATATGACATCATGAAATGCATGATGCATTATGGGCACACTTCTGTGGTATTCCTGCCAAAATGCATGCTCATTATAATCGTAAGAAAACATCAGACAAATCCACATCAAGGGAATATTATTCAGGATAACTGGTCAGTAGTCTTCAAAAGCACCTTGTCTTTTTAAAGACAAGACAAGACTGGGGAACTATTACAGAGACATAACAACAAAATACAATGTGGGATCCTGGGTTGGATCCTAGAACAGAAATAGTGGATAAAGTGGTGAAATTCAAGTAAGGTGTTTAGTTACGAGTGCTCTATCGGTGTTAAGTTCTTGGTTCTGATAGTGGTACCGTGCTGTGCTTAGTTGCTCAGTGGTGTCTGACTCTTCGAGATAGTGGTACTGCGGTTATGTAAATATTAACATTAGGGAAAGCTGAGAGAGGGACATATGAACCTACTATTTTTTCAACTTTTCTGTAAGTTAAAAATTAATTCAAAACTAAAGTCTAAGAAGAAAGGTAGGAGAGGATAATATGGTGAAACCAGTTAGTATAACTGACTTTTTTCTTTCCCCAGCTACGTTCGGACACTTTGGTATTCACAGAGCAGCCCGCCTGTGGGGTCTACGACACGTTCTCGAAGCTGGGTCCTCTGGAAGCAGACACTGAAGTGGAGGTGCGAATTCACTCTGGGAATGTGCAGTCCTGGGCTGGGGCCCAGCTCTCACTGTCCAGGGGCACATGTCCACTCAGCCCCTGCCAGCCCCTCCCTGGAGTGCTTCAGGTGCCCATGTGGAACCTCCCAACCCTTGTGTCAGCTGGAAGGAATACAGCTGTCTCCTCAGTTCTACAACCAAGGGGTACTTTGACTCCTTGTGAGAGACTGGACAGGCAGATGGGAGGTGGCAGGAGCCAGCCTGCTGGCAGAAGACCATCACTGAAAAACCATTTTCTTGGCTGGTACCAGTCAGACCTTAAAAACAAGACAGAGCCTAGAGGAAGGCAGGATGCATGGGAGCTAACTAGGAAGTCGCAGTGAATTGATTTCAAGTAGCTGCAGCTGTGATTATTTTTAGCCACAGGCTTCAACCAGCTTTCAAAACCGGCTAATCAGAGTTTCACAGTAGCTAGCAAGTAAAGGCAGCACAAAAATTTAGCTTTTAATTTAACTGACAGCAAGAATCTGCTTAGCTGGGAGATGGCTCGGAAGGCAAATCAGAGGAAAAAAACTTTTCACTGCAAGTGTAAGATAATTTTTCACATCTGTCACTTTTGAAAATAAAAATTTATTTAGTAAATCTGTTTCTGCCACTCCAGCTCAGTATTATGTATGCATTTTGGGTAAAACAAATCATCTCGCCACCTAAACTTGAAAGGAAAATAAACTGATGACAGTTAAGTTCTAACAAATTCCCCACATCCATCCCCGCACTCCAGTAGCATATCCTGCAGGAAGCTGTTATCAGAGCCTGAATGGCTTTAATGTAGCCACACCAACAGGCACAGAACAGCCGGGCTGGCTGATGCCGGCACTAGACTGCTGGCTGCTTCCTGAAGGGTCCAGGGCTGCCCAGGAAGAGAGGCCTCAGGAGCCAATACGGGGGGGTGGGCTGTAACAATTTCCTCGACCACATCTCAAAGGAAGTAAAAGGGACCTGCAGGCGGAAGAGGTTTGGGAAAGAGAAGGGAATGGAAAAGAGGGCGACTGGTGGCAAATATGACAGAGTCTGGAGTACACAGGAAAAGCCAGTCCGTCTTTACTGTAGTGAGTGCAGGATACAAATAGTTTACAACAACCTCTAACATTTTCTTACCATTTGATAAAAAGTTCACTATAATATTTATTGTATAATGAAGGAAAAAAACAACACATTCAGGGAAAAAATTGAGATTAACTTATTTTTTCTTAAAAGGTTCATCTCAAGGATGGCAACAAAGTCCAGCTTGTGCCGCCAAACGGTTTTACATGTTCAAACCGTGTACAGCTTCTTGTGTGAACTGTTGACTACAAACATTTACCAAATACATAAATCTCTTTTAAAAAAGCCATTTTAAATATAGCAAAGCAGTGTCTTCTTGCACAGCAAAGTGAAGAAAGTTTCTACAGAGAAATAAAAGTTTTACATTTGTAAAATCTTTTTCACATTCTAATCATCTAGCTTCTTATGATCCGATGCCAGGAGTTTTCTGGTTCCTTATTTACTATGTATTTCTTGTGCGCATGATGGTTAATACAGAAAATATGTTAATGCTTTATTAGCTGTCCTTACAGTAAAAGGAAATGGTAAAACATATATTGTTCTTTTAGAACAAACCCCTGATTTAGTCTCTTAACACAATGGACATAATTAGGGCTCAAAAGATGGAGTTTTGATTGGGACCATCTGTAGACATACAATGGTGACTTTCCCTTTCAATGTAGTACCAGGTAGACTGCTGAAGGAAGTACAGCTGCTGGAAACCGTACTTGAACCAGTGCAATTTACTCTAGCTTTTTTTGTTTTTGTCTTTTAGTAATAAAATACTTCATCTGCAGGGATAAAATTTCTTGCAATGGTGTCATACAAAACACAGGAGTCCAAAAAGGGTAAGAAAAGTAGGTTCTAAAGTAATGTGGTTCGTGTCTTCCCCACTCTGAGCTGGTTCCCACCAGGAGATGCATGTGTATAATGTGTTCGTACATGGGGTCTGGGCGAGGATGCCTCTGTCAAGTCCATATGCTCTAAGTCACACTGGGCATATGAGAAAAGGGTTAACAGTCAAATACTCAGTTCCTGAAAATGGAATACATTGTTACTTGGTCAGTGTAATTGAAATACAAACTCCGAGCCTTGGTAATATTATTTTAGAAAACAGTAGTTGTACTGATTATAAACCTGCATAGAAAGAAAGACTATTGAGATACAGTCAGAAAAGCCATCTCGTAAGGCACACAAGAAAATAGACAGTAAATGTGAATGTGTTAACTCCTATCCCATGTACAGCAGAAGTTCATGAACATGCATAAATAACAACCAAAGAAGCACTGAACACTTTCAAAGCTATAAATGGTTTACAAAGTGGTAAGGATTATCTTGGAAATTCAGTGTTGGGAAACTGCGTTGTTTCAACTAGGTGTGACCTCATGAAGAAATGTGCCTGTAAGTTGTTTAGTAAAATAAGTATATTTAAAACAAAACAAAACAAATCCATTCTGAATAAAAGCCAAATGTCTAAACTGATGAGAGGAGAGAGTGTATCACCCTCCCTCTTTTGGCCTCTATCAAAATTTACTACCCAAAATGTCATTAAAAACAGAATTCCACTTTGCAGCTGTGAATGCCACAAGTTTATCCTGTACCTAACTACCTATGTGTCAGCCAGGAAATCTGGCTGATGATTTGTCACGAACAGCATATGAGGAAAATGTCACAAGGAACGCAATTTAGGGGGAAAAAGCAAAAACGTAAGTAAAAATTGTAGGTAGCTGCTTAATATTAAGTTTAAAATATAAAATAGCAGTAATTTTCAACCCTTATTTTGAGTTTCTCAAGAAAACGAGTATTTAAAAATCGACGATGAAAGATATACAGGACTTTGAATTTTGTCATGGCACAAGCCCAGGGAACTGCCGAACTTGCTGTCACCACTTAGCTGTCTTCCTGAGAGAGTAAGGCCTTGGTCAGCATCTCAGTTGAGGGCATCAGGATGGCAAGAGTCATGCCAAGGATCTGCACCATGAGAGGACTTCTCCCCACACTGAAGTGTCATTCAATGCACAGAGTGTCCAGAATGATAGTTATCTTGTAACCAGCTGCATCAATCTATTTTAGAGGGTCAAGAAACAAAGATCCCTTCCCCCACAAATATTCTTACCTAATCATTTACCACTTATAAAACCTTTGTGCTCATCTACTATTTTGCCATTTTCTCTAATATTAATTAAATTAGGTCAGTTTCTCTACTATATTTTTTTCCTCACAAAAGGCAAGTTTTAAATAATGCCTTATAAAATCTGTTACAACACATTTTACATTTATGCAGGATGAACTTAACATCAATTTTTTTTGCCACTTTGCTATTTATATACACATATAAAATATATAATAATGCTCAACCCATACGGCACAAAGATTACAATGTAACATCACACATTCACCACCAGTGAGGGGAGAAACCCCTTTATACAATCCTCTGAAAAGACTGGGCCAATAATTAAAATCCAAAGTACAGTATATTTAACAAAATAGTAAATATTAAACAGTGAATACTCTACTTAATAAGGATCTCGCCTTTTCCCCCTAAATTGGCGGCAATCCACAAAAATATACTTTTTAATCTGGTGACCATACAATACATAGGTACTTACATCAAAGGTGATAATATATTTAAGATGCTATATACACAAAGAGTTTGGCTCAACTTTTAATTTACATATAGAATAATAAGTGTTCATGGCTTTTTTTTTCCAAGGTTCTGCTTGCAAGATATTTTTGTTTGTTTTTTTCCCCCTCTCAAAATAAAACTAAAAAGTTAAAACAAGATAAAGCTATTCTCTAAAAAAAAAAAAAAAAACAAGTTACAACATACAGCTTTGGCTTATATAAATAATTCATAGCAGAATGTGTTCAAAAGTAGTGAATATAATTTTATATATAGTCATCAATTTATAAGGGTGTTTTCTTTTATATAAAATATACATGAGCTAAAATCAGTTTCTTTAATTTTATGATATGAATGTAAAAAGAAACTTCTGACATATTCCAATTATAACTTAATATATTAATTTACTGTTAATGCTCTATATCTCTAGGCTAATATTTTCTGAATATCTCATGCGTGTTTTCTATTCTCTCTCTTTTTTATTAGCTAAAGATCACTTCTTTGACCCAATACATTTTTGCACGTGCAAAACAGTTATGTGTGGGGCTTTTTTGTTATGTTTTTTAATATCAACAGCCCTTTCCCATGCACCTCTTTGCAATAGAGACCCATGCCAGGTTGGGTAATTAATATAAATGACATTTTATGTACAGTATTGCTTTCTTGGTTCCTGCTTTTCTACTGCTCTGTTCTACAAAGCATTTTTCTTAAGTAACTACAGTCACTGCACAGTTAAATAAAACAAGTAGGGGCCCTCTAGGTTTCTGCAAGCTAGTGTGGGAGAATTATATATAGGGTACATGTTTCTCTGCAAAAACTGGTTATCTTATGAAACAAGTAGTCCAAGGAAGTGCCAGACTAGACTCTGCCTACAGGGTGCTCTGTTTGCCGTGGTACACACACCTGCAGATCTACAAGAGTTAGCAGGTAAGTGCCTGATTCTGTGTACGCAACACACACCCACACATACACACACTCACACCCACATACATATATATGTAAAGGGATATATATGTATGTATGTACATATAAATATATTTAACTCATGTCCTTATTTACCAGTTTAGATATGTAGAGCAGTTCACTGCAGTAACACAAAGTACAAACACCTGCCTGGAAGCCTTAGGTCACCCACGCATCCATCCGCATCCGCTTTACGGAAGGGCTTTCTCTGTCCTCAGAGTTTGGGGGCCGGCCGAGCACAACGGGAGAGTGGAAGTCGCCCCGCGGATCCTCCCGGTCACTGCCGTCGTAGGAGCTGCTGGAGCTGCTCAGACTGTCCACAGGGGAGCGGCCCACTTCCTGCCGGGGCTGCGGCTGTGGGGCCTGCGGCGGCGGCGGCGGCGGCGGCGGCTGTGGCTGCTGCTGCTGCTGGAAGCCTGATGGGGTCATTCGATCCCGGGGAGGTGAAATTGGTTCTGACTTAATGTTGATGTTTTGGTTGGTATTAATGGATAAATTTGAACCCTGAGATAACTGCCCTCCAGCACTGAAGGAAAAAAACAAAGATCTGTTAGACAGCTGGTTTGTGAGTGCATCTGCATGAATGGGCTACTACAGATACCACCTGACTGACAAAGAGCCCAGGGTCTGAAACACTGCCAGAACTCCCCAAGACCAGTTTTGGTGTTTCCTGCAGTGCTTCACACAGAAAAAATAACATATCCCTGATAAAAACAGAAATGAGTACAGTCAAGATGTCTAGTGGCTGGTTCTGTTACCCAAATCTTGGTACTTCTGTGGCTGAAATTTCCAAAACAGTGTCAGTGACTGACGCGCGGGGACCAAAGCAGCAGAGGGACAGTGGCACCCCGATCCCAACTCCCTCTCCCCTCTGCTCTGCCTCTGTGACAGCACCTGCCACCTACGCTCACAGCAGCTCTCAGAAGGCAGCCACGTCACCCCACTCTCCAGATGAGTCTCAGAAAGGCTAAGTGAGTGGCTCAGAGGAGGACACAGTAAAGTGTGCACATGCCTTTTCCTCAGTCTGAGTACCAAGCCTTTTGCGCCTGCCTTTGCACGGCTATTTTTAGTGTACTCATTTAGGATGCTCTGCACACGCCCTAGGGCCAAACCCCTGTGTAAGCAAAGAGATTTCCTTCAGATACCCTGGCCATTTCTCCATGACATAGTTCCCAAGTTGATGACCAACGACAGTGTGTACTGTGGAGCTACCAGGATGCAGGGAGCCTCTCTGGGGACTTTTAGGCCAAGAGGCTGGGAGTCCCACGTGTCCTGACAGGAGCAACACAGCTAACCTGTTATGCTGTCCCCTCTTCTGGATTGTTCTCCTCCAGCTTCTCGTTGGGCTGACTATTCTAGTTTTACCAAAACACCATTCCTTCTCCTCCTGCTAGTGATGCCTGTCCTACCTGAGCACCACTGTAATCCCTTTCCATGCTGTCTGTAAGGAACATTTTTGCGAACCCTTCCTGGAGAGGTACAATGTGTGCAGTGGACTGGGGTCAACCACATGAATCCCCCGTAGTCTGACCCATACATAAGAAACCCAGCCCCTACCACCCTTCCCTACGATCCAGGGATAAAGCAACGGGTACAGCTTAATGTTGATGTTTTGGTTGGTATTAATGGATTTTCTTATTCTGTCTGTTGATGTTAACCAAAACAAGGAAAGAGAAGGGTGGCAGGTAGGCCTGAACACCTTCAGGTTACCTTTCTTCTACCAGTGGAATGAGACACAGGTTGGGAAGCATAGGTAGAGGTTTGATGAAAACATCTAGTCAGTTACTCACACGAGAGAGTTGAGGGCTGCTTGTCCTAAATGGTGCTGCTGCCAGGCGGACACCTGTCCCAGAGACAGCATTCCTGGCGAGTTGAAGCCCTGCAGGGCTGACAGATCTGCACTAGTCAGTGAGTAGTCTAAAAAAGAAGAAAATGTTCCTTGTGTGTGTAATAAAAGGACCATACAACACCTGCTTTTCAAACAGTTGTGCCCAAACTTTTCTTAGTCTGAAAGAAGCCAGGTACTTCGTAACATCAGAGAACTCCCTTTGTGCTTAGTCACTCAGTCATGTCCGAGCCCGCCAGGCTCCTCTATCCATGGGGATTCTCCAGCAAGAATACTGGAGTGGGTTGCAATGCCCTCCCCTCCAGGGGATCTGCCCAAGCCAGGGATAGAACTCGGGTCTCCTGCATTGCAGGCGGATGCTCTACTGACTGACTGAGCCACCAGGAAAGCTAAAAACACGCTTATGGTCTACAACTGACAAAACATTTTCTTTTGGGAGGTTTCTAGCACCTAGCTATATTCAGTTGTCTGGGATTATTTCAGTAAAAGAGGTTTCAATTTTGTACTAAATATTTATAGCTTATTATTTCACAAAAAGTTGAGATACTTATTCTGGGATTGTAAACAGAATTAACAAAAATGCTGTCACTGAAAGATATTACTATACAATTGCCATTTTAAAATATATATGCCCACCACTACCCTCATGAACAAAGAGAAAACACTCCAGTTCATCCTGACTACAACTAGTTCAGCATGTCTCATTCTGAAGTACAGGGGAAGCAGAAAAGATTCAGGACCCCTTTCCCCAGGCT